>NW_008481828.1:64717-664717 GCF_000365165.1 Cladophialophora carrionii CBS 160.54
AGTGTAGTGTAGTGTAGTGTAGTGTAGTGTAGTGTAGTGTAGTGTAGTGTAGTGTAGTGTAGTGTAGTGTAGTGTAGTGTAGTGTAGTGTAGTGTAGGTAGGTTTGGCTAGCGAAACGTGATCGTGGTACGGGGTGCTCTGTACGGAGTATATGTATCTATTATGCCTATTCATTTCTGGTTCCTGGTTCCTAGTTGCTGGTTCCAGGGTTCGCGGTTGTTTTGAAGCTCGTAGTAGGCCGCGATGAGCGATGATCTCGACCCGCAAGATTTTCGTTCGACCTCTCTCCTTCCATATGATCCCACATCGTGCTTCGACAGGAACAAAAAGGAAACCATATACTCCATACAAGTGAGGACAACCGCTCTTCTTCCAGTCGATTCGTCTGGGATCCATCTACGATAGAGCCGGGACCGCAGAGTCATTCTTCCGGTGGCCCGCCACAAGAGGCAGTGGCGGGAGTTCCTTCAACGCCCTCGTCCCGACTGCAGTGGTGTTTTGGTTCCGGGAGACGTCCATGCCCAAGCCGCTATCCGCCCGGTCTCTGAGCCTCTTTCTGCTCTGCTCGTCCTCGTCGCTGCTCTCGATGCGTGCTTTGACGCTGATTACATTCACAAACTCGACGCCGTTGACCAACATTACGCCGTTCTCATCCATCCCTACTCTGCTCGAGGGTTTCCGCGTGAGGGAAAGGCTTGGACGATGCTTTGAGGCGGTCTTGGAAAACGAGAATGTTCGGGTGCGGGTGTGCGTGCCGGTTGCGGATGGTGATCTGGGACGCGAGGGCGATGTGGTAGGCTCCTGCGAGGCTGCTGCCTTGGAGTGGTTTCCGGCTCGGGGTTTGGGGCGTAGAAGAGGAATCGGGTCGATGATTGATTTCGAACGAGCCTTTGTCTTGTTGCTGCTTGCTCTGCTTGCTGGTCTCAGCCCAGAGAAAGAAGTCGACGGACGAGGCAATGTAGGGGCTCCCTCTGGCGCGGGTGAGGATCCTGAGACTGATTTGGACCGTTTCAGCAACGTTGTTCGAATGCCGAACGCCTCTGCAACAGAAGCCGAGAAACTCTTTCGTGGTTTGATCTCCTCTTCTTCCGCCTCGGAGATGGGACTGACCGCAAGATTCTCGCGGTCAGTAGTGGTTGAAGCACGAGATTCCGAACACAAAGTATCCGAGCTACTCATGCTCGACCAGATTCTGTCATGGTTCTGCTTGGCCGTTTGGCCGGAACTGACGCTCGTGCTCCGTGATCGTGGGCGGGCCTTCGACCTCGAACCGGGGCGATTGTGATGGGGGCTCGCGAGCGCCTCTGCTTTGGACTTGGGAATGTTGGGGGCAGGACAGGCGCCCAGGCGTTCACTGGAGTAACTGTGCGACAGTGTCTTTGTATGTGTCTTGTTCCCGCTCACCAAGATGGACTTCAGTGGTGGAGCAGGGGATTGTGTGCGTGTGCTGTTCTCTAGAGATGACTGGATCGAGAAGCAAGTGTGGTAAGCCAGGTCAATGAGCTCGGTATGATCTCGTGAGTTGAGCATTCGATGACACCAGGTAAGGGTCCAATTCAGATTGCTCGAAACGCGGGAGTTCGCCGACCTGGACCTTGATCTCGACCTTGAGGGCGAGTGGGACTCTGACCTTGACCCCGTCGCTGGTCTTGTAAACAGAAATTCTCCGCCATTTACGTCCCAGTCACCTCCGGCCAGTGCATCACCACTCCCAAAACGCCGGACAATCTGCCACGCTGACTTGACAGCGCCACCCAAGAGGGAGTGTTCGATATACCCTGGTGCCTTGGTCCCCATAGACAATGTGCGGTGCATTCCCAGAATGTCGTACAGCTGTGTTGATGGATCAGCATAAATGTCAAAGGGACATTGTGTGAGGCTCTTGTAGGAGGAGATCAGGCTGGGCTGTCCAGGACCAATAATTATGACACTCGGAAGAGTACGATTTGCAGGCTTGGAGAAGTTTGTCGTCCACGTCGTAGATGTCGGCTTGAGAGATGGATGAAACGGCGACTGTGCTGAAGATAGCCTGCGGACGTATTCCTGGCAATTCCCGCAGAAGAAATGTCGAATGAAGATTACTAGTATTCTTTTCTCGGCTGGATAGACGTCACAATCGTAGAAGAGGGAGCCGAATTTAAGAGGTTTGCCTGAGGATGAGTAGATGTCATGTTCGAAGGCCACTCTGAGGGCGTGGTTATCCGGAGGCATTTCGACGGACATGTTGGTATGTCTGGAAGCTGTATCTGCTCTTTGATGACCGGTCACGGTTCAGCTCGAAGGGTTACTCCGTACAGAGGTAAATGTAAATCTGCAGTCACCTGGACTTGCTGCAAAGAAAGGGAAAACGGCCTGCCGCTGGAGTGTTGTTCAAGAACTAGACGCACAATCAAAGAAAATGAAGTTGGATAAAGAGCAATTCGATGATACCTTTGCGCCTACGAGTACATACGGAGTACGCTGTGTTGTGGTGCACGAGCACCAGACTCATCTCATGACGACGGTTGCCGCCAGGCTGAATGTTGGTTTCCACTGTGAGTCCTGTTGTTTCCCCTTGCAGGCGAGATGCCCATTCACGGTGGGTTTACTGTCGGATCATAACTGATGCGAAACCCTGGCGTGCACGTGTCCAAGGAAACAGTTGAACAAAGACTGTGTCGGCTACCCACTTATGGTCGAGGGCCATGGAGATGGGTGGACGGCTGGTGTGCTCGAGGAAGGGGAAAGGGGCATCTCGACTCATGAAGCGTGTCAAAGTGAGTGTTTGGGGCAACAACCTTCTGCTGGCGCGGCTGGGGACGCGTTTCAGGTGTGTCCTAGCCTCCTCGCCTCCTACTGGTGCTACTGTTTTTGGGCTAGGCACGAGTGGCACACTTGCCGCGGCACGCCCACAGAGTACGAGTACTCTTTAGGGGGCCCCGCTCGCCTGTCTCGTGACGACTAACCATCTTCGATCCCCAATGGCGCTTCTGACTTGCCAGGCTTGTCCTCCTGCAGCTCACATTGCACTGAGAAAGTGCTCGATTCCCCTTCATTCCAGACCGCGAAAACACCACACTCAGTGCATCGACAGATAGGTCATGGTACTGAATAGATAAACTTTTCGACTGCCCTCTTGAAGCGTCCAACTACGCGCGAGATCGCCTCATGCTCTGCAATGCTATCGAGGAAGATGCCTGAGAACAGCATTCAGATGAACGGGGTTTCCGTTGTCTGTTCAAGGAGTGTCTGAGTTATCTCGCTGTCGGTTCAAAAGAGTGTAAGTGCTGTATGGCAACATAGAGAATCATCAAATTTCACGTTCAGTCTCAACCCCACGGCCACCGTCCACGTTTCTCAACAGCTCTGCTTCCGCCTCCCACAATCCATCACCTCGTCCACACTGCTAGAAGCATGCGACCTCCAACAAAACAAGCTAAAGGATAGCGGAGCTATTCATCGCGTCCCAAGAATCTCGACGAGTTGCTGGCATGCTCTCGCCACCGTCCTCACCTTGATCCATCACCTGCTGCCTCGGAGAATGTCCTCGTCAGCTGCACCTTCCTGCGCATGGCAAGGCCAAAGCCCCTCCGGAAGTCCACACAACGAGGTGTGCTGCCATGCTGGAAGCGGTTTGGTTGTCAATCCGCCGTGGTAGTCTAACGCTGACTCGAGGTTGTGCCTTGTCCGCTACTGGTGGTGGCCAGGAATGACGTTGACTCGGCTCAGACTTGGGTCTGGTCGAATAGGACTGCTGTCTCAATGACTGTAGTCAATAATCCAATGCTCAAACGAGCTCAGCATTCGGCTTATGTCGTCGTCAGTTCCTGTCCATATCAGTCGTAGCCACCACCGACTTGGCTTGCAAATGCAGTAGAAACGCTCCTGGCATCTTCATCTTCCTGCATACCCTTGCCCAATTTGTGCTTGGCCATGTAACCGCCGGTTGCAGGACCATTCTCCACATACCTCTTTAAGCGGTCGGCCTGGTTATAGCTGGGCTGCTTGCCGTTGCCATGTATGGAGAGTTGATCCAGGCTGACTCCTCCTTGTCCGAGGATACTGCCAGTGATGTCCGATTCAGTCGCCACTGTAGACTCGCCTGCCACACTACCTGGAACTGGTCTTGGCTTCACTCCATTCTGTCGGCGAGAACCGGCGTTCTGATTCTGAAGAGACGGCCATGGTTCAGGCGTGAAACCCTGGAACATTGGGGGATAGCCGGCCGGCACGCCAACTCCACCCATGGCAGAAGAATGGATAGATGATACATCATCCGGTATGTACCCGACAACCGAGCCCGCTGCTTCGCGGAAATCGTTGCGTGGGGCTCCACGACCGTTCAGCATGCCACTGGCCATGTGGCTTGCGTGATTGTACGCCATCTGATAGCGCTGAGGTCCACGATAAGTCTGCTTCGGTCGGCTAAACTGGTGCAGCGAAACCTGAAGATTGTTAAGCGGGCCTTCGACCAAGCAGTTGCGCTCCTTGAAGTGGAGCAAGAGATAGTGCCAGAGCGGATGCTTCGACAAAACCTTGGGGTTCCCAAGGATGACAAACCCGTACTTGGCCCGGGTCATGGCGACATTGAGACGACGTGGGTCACTCAGAAAACCAATACCCTGGTGATCATTAGATCTCACGCAAGACAAGATGATGAAGTCCTTCTCTCGTCCCTGGAACGCGTCGACGGAGGCGACCTCAACCTCTTTGTACATTTCTTTCTTGAATGTGCCTGTCGATTGCATGGAACTGACGATGTAGCTGCGCTGTCCTTCGTATGGGGTAATAACACCAATATCTGAAGGCTTGACGCCAGCTTTGAAGAACCGGCTGACGATTTTTTCGACGTTAGTCGCTTCGGTGCGGTTAAGGTATGAGGTACCAGAAGCCGAGATTTCTTCATTTCCAAGGTTGGACCAGAACATCATCGGGTCGTCCTGAACAGGCCATGGGAAGTCCACGTCCCTTCGAGTGCGGGATTGCATGGTCACGCCATTTTGCAGAGATCCCTCGTAGAACATGTTCGACGGGAACTCAGACAAGCACGGATGCATACGATATTGAACGTTCAAGCGAATCGGAGCGCAGCCCAGCGCCACCAGCCGCTCGAACAGAGACTGATTGAGCCCAGCCTTGGCTGCTTTCTTGTTCATAATGACAGGTCCAAGCTGTTGGTGGTCGCCAACAAGGACAACTTGTTTGCAGCCCAGGACCAGAGGAATCATGCACTCGGGCTCGGCAGACTGGGTGGACTCATCAATGAGGACCGTTCTGAACTTGGATTTGGCCAGTCTGGGATCTCCGGCACCAACACAGGTGCAACAAATGACGTCGGCATTCTGAAGAATTTCTCGTTCGGCTGCACGGGTCAATGACTTGTATTTCTTCTCGTCCTGGCTGGAAAGTTCCCCCAGCTCGGATTTGAGTTGGTTCAATTTCGTCAACTCGACATTGCTGTCATTCATTCGGACCTGCTCGTGCAAGGACAGAAACCCCACGGTTGACTCCACGTCTTCTCGGGACTTGGCCGTAACCCTGACAGTCTTCAGACCGGTTCGGTGAATGCGTTCACACAGTTGGTCTACGGCGACGTTGGAAGGAGCGCAGACAAGAACCTGACCGCCATTGATTTTGGACAAGTGGTAGATGATCGTGGCGGAAGTGACAGTTTTACCAGTACCTGGCGGACCCTGGATCAAACTCAAGGGCTTCTGTAGAACAGACTTGACGGCGTTTATCTGACTGCCGTTAAGCTCAGGCAGACCAGGCACACTGAATTTCTTGGGCAGCTGTGTCTTCATTGGGGCAGCCGCAACTTCATGGCCAAGCAAGCGGTGAAAGATATAGCCCGAGACGCTCAATTCGTCGATCGCAAAAGTTTTCATGGCCAGCTGCATGCGGTCAAAGGACGTTGCTTTCCAGACGTAGTCGGCCGTGAAGTTATGGGTGCATTCGGTCGGGACGGATTTGTGGTCGCCTTTGGATCTCAATTCAATGGTGACTTCGTCGGACTGGTTGTTGGGGATCTTGATAACATAGCCAACGCCTTCCCAGGCCGGTCGCAGGTCGCCGGAGTATTTGAGGCGCATCTCGTCACCCACAGCCAGTTTGACATCGCCCAGTTCAAGTTTGGGTAGAACAAAACTTGCCAGGTGCTTGTTATTCAGGCCAAGGTCCCAACGGACTACCAAGTTGTCTTGTGATTGGCTCTCCTTCAATTTGCGATCGTAGTCGGCTTCGATCTTAACCAGCGGTCCAAAGACATTCTGGTACTGGTACGCGTCCTCGTACCGGAGCATAACCGGCGCAGGCTCATCGTCGATATTGGCGGCTTTTTCGAGATCGGTTATGGTAGCGTTTGCATTTTCCTTCCACAGTTCTTCCAGCTTCGCAATCATTTGAGGGCTCAAATGCCGGGCTCGGAGCTGCTCCTGATCAGTGGGTTGTGAGACCAGCCAAGATAAGAAGGAACGATCTTCGATCAACGGCTGCCATCTCGAAGTGTCCCAGTTCATGTCCTTGGATGAAGGCATCGCAGCACATGGTTGGCGGCACAGCAGAACCACCACAGTGTCTGACTTCGCAGGGATGAAGCCGAGTAAAAAGACATTTTTCGTGCCGCAGTTGTAGCATTCCAGCACAGTATCACCCAGGGAACTGCTGGGGTGCAACTGGACTTCTTTGTGGCGGGCTCGCACGAGGTGATTGACAATATGGGAAGAGGAAGTGTTTCCGCGAGCGCTGCAAAACCACTTTGAGCATGTCAAACACCGGACAACGCTGCTGGGGTTGTGGATACCACAGTAGCTGGAGGTCTATCAGTATCGCGCTGTCGGAACAGAAGAAGGGAGGGCATCATACGCGCAGGCATGAGCAGGCAACTCTTTGACTTCCTCCGGTTTTGGGACCTGCTTCTTTCCGTCTGCATCGACCGCGGCCGAAGCCAGACTCTCGAGATCGTCTTCCTCGATGCTATCGGTTTCGTCATCATCGTGCTGGCGTCTTCTCGGGCCCTTGGCCAGACTGAGAACGCTCTCATCGGGGTCGACGGTGGAAATGTCATCACTGGCATTGATCGCAGCGGCGGAGTTGGAAACCAAGTGGTTCCCCATGTTGCTGAAAGCCTCCATCTTGAATCAGAAGCCTATCTATCGTCCTAGGGTCGCGACGCTGGGTAGTATGAAAGGGTAACGGGGAAACGGGGCGAGGGTGACAGATTCGGCGCAATTGCAGGTATACACCCAGATTTCACCTGAACGCCGCTGCCTCACACCCCTCCGACAATCTCCAGGTCCCAACAGTGAGTAACGGCCTGTCGTAACACATGCGCCGGTGCGTCGAAGAGCCTTGCTGCTGTGATGAGAGGGCGGAAGAGGGTTCGTGAGGGTTGCAAGAGCGACCGGGCAAAGAGTGGGCAGTCGCAGCCGGATAAATCGCGGCGAAATTCTCCATCAAAATTTACGAGGAATTTGGGATGCTTGTTCTTCTGCTGTTGCTGCTCCTTCACTTCGCTGCGATCTTCTCCCCAGTCGACAGCATGATCCGGCGACAGGCGCGTGAGCGCCGCGACTATCTCTATCGCCGTGCAATTCAACTGCGAGATGCTAGCATTGCAGAGAAACGGGCGCTGCTGAAAAAGTCCCTGGCTACTGGCAAGCCGCTCGACCCCTCCATCGCCAACGACAAATCTCTACGCAAGGATTTCAAGTATGACGAGTCTCTCGATCCGGAGACAGCGGCCGCCAAAGAGTCCCTCGACGACGAGTACTCAATGCTTTCTGGGTTAGCCGATCCCCGGCCACTGGTAACCACTTCCCGCAGCCCTTCCACTCGGCTCGCGACGTTCTCTAAGGAGATCCGCCTGCTCCTGCCCACGTCAATACGTCTGAACCGAGGAAATCTCATCCTTCCGAA
Source organism: Cladophialophora carrionii CBS 160.54 (assembly GCF_000365165.1). Classification (NCBI taxonomy): domain Eukaryota; kingdom Fungi; phylum Ascomycota; class Eurotiomycetes; order Chaetothyriales; family Herpotrichiellaceae; genus Cladophialophora; species Cladophialophora carrionii. The sequence goes on from NW_008481828.1 coordinate 72,614, forward strand.
CCTGTTGGCGAGTGCGAAAGCTGCTGCGCTTACCGACATCATCCTTCTTCACGAACACAGAGGCACTCCAACCGCCATGACCATCTCTCATTTACCACACGGTCCCACTGCTTCCTTCTCCCTCCACAACGTCGTACTCCGAGCAGACATCCCGGATGCGTCGAGAGGCACAGTCTCTGAATCATATCCGCATCTTATTTTCGAAGGCTTCACAACCCGACTTGGGAAGCGAGTGGTTCAGATCCTCAAGCATATTTTCCCGCCCCGAGAGGGGCCGCACAAGGTCGGCAACAGGGTCGTCACCTTTAAGAATGTTGAAGATAGCATTGAAGTCCGCCACCACGTCTTCGTGCAGACTGGATACAGAGATGTCGAGCTGGCAGAAGTGGGACCTAGGATGACCATGAGGTGCTTCGAGATCAGAGGAGGAACCCTGGAGAAGAACTCAGGTGGTGAAGTCGAGTGGGCTTTGACGCAATATACGAGGACTAGTCGAAAGAAGGACTACCTATGATAGGATGAAGCCAATAAGACTCAAATGGCAAGCACCAAATACGCTGTGCGAGAGGTCTAGCAACCAAGCACATGAGTTGTGGATCCGGGGCCTGCTGCTTTTGACGTTAAGGAGCACCACGAGCACAGCGCACCATCAAAGCAACGTCTAAACTGTCCTCAAAGATCAGACGGGTCGTCAGTTCTTCACCATCCCTCTTCCGGCGTCATCGCTCTGGCTTCCATCTGGTCTCTGGCGGTCAACGAGCTGGCATTCACAACCACCGTAACAGTCGGGCTGCTCTCCCCGCTCTCAATGGATGCCGTCGACCCTCGATCTGCTCTGGGTGTTTGCCCTTTCGCAAGTGCCGGCTCCAACACATCCCAGTATTCATCTTCGCCAGGGCCGTCCCCTCCACCAACTCTCTCCTTGAGGATCTGCTCGAGCTTGAGGCCCTTCTTCCATCCATTGTGGACATCAGTCCATTCGAGCCCGACCTTTTTCTTAAAGAACTTGGAAAACATGGCCCATGCGAAGTCGAAGGTGCTGCCAGCGGGCACCAGTGTCTGAACGTGACGAGATCCTGGTTTGGTGTACACAGTATACGCGGCATACGACTTTTTGCGCAACTCTCGTAGATCGCGGTGGTGTATGGCGCTGGGAGCCGAAGGCTGCTTGGGGTTGCCGGATAGTGGGACGGCCGTGGGTTCTTCGGACACAAAAAGCTGCAGACTCTGAGCCCATGGATCGGGAATGGGCACGCGCAAGTTGCGGTTGGCGGATGTGAGCTGGCGTGGCAGAGAACTTGCGATGCAAGGATAGAGGGAATATGGGTAGGGCTTGGGGAAATAGTACAAGGGTACTGGGCATGGTGGCAGTATGGGATCCTCCAGAAGCAAGCCATCCGTACTCGATTCACGGGCGTCTGATTGATACAGCATGCGCTCGGAAGGAGTCACGCTGTCATCGGACTTCTTGCGTCTCCGGTCGACGTCTTGGTGGGAGATTGGGATGAAGGTCTCGTGACAGGAAGTGAAAGAAGGTGCATAACGCACCTTGATTCTATGCTTCTCCACGCGATTTTTCAGGATGTCCTTCCGCACCAAGGTGAAGAGGTACACGAAGCCGCTCTGGTCGGTGAAAGGTCGGTAGCCTTCTGTTCTCGCTCAGCATTGGGCATGATGACAGTGGGATGTCCTCTAGCGGCAACAGAATGCGAACTTACGCTTTCCCATGATCTTTTCGAATTCGATACACGCCTCGTCGAATTCCTTGCCTGTCCAAGTCAACTTTCGACGACACAAAGTGATCCAGGGGCTCCAGGGGTGATTATCACTTACCAGCTCTCTCGACTCTTTCGTTCTTGCTTCGTCCCTCGCCCTCCACGTCTGGTGACTTCCGCGTTCTGGTCCGCTTCGCCAGCTTCGGCTTCTTCGCCTCGTCATCGCCACCGTCCATGCAGTCGTCTTTCCCCCGTTTGCGCTTTATCCCGCCGCCACACCGTTCCTTTCGCTGCTCCCACTTGTACGGCGTGGGATCGAGAGGCTTACCGGACTTGCTCAGCAGACTATCCTCAAGCCAATCAAGCTTGACAATGTGCACAGTGTGCATACGGCGCGCTTCTCTGACTATTTCAACCCACCAGTCAGCATTATGGGATGGGATGGGATGATATGTTTTACGGAGCACACGCGGCCGAAGAGCAGGGAAAGCAAACATACCGATGGGATGGTACCGCTTCCAAGCCTTCTCGCTACAGACCAGATGGGTGACATCCCTGGAGACTTCCTTGACGAAGGTGCCGCCGGCATGCTCGACCCAGCCTTTGACTTTGCTGTCCTTGTCGCCTGGTAAGTCGCCCGTGGAAGCGAGGACGACCTTTCCGAACTTCTTTGGCATGATAGATGATGATGACGATGATGATGACGATGACAATCAGACGGAAAAGATCGGTGCAAGCCCTTAGCAAGAAATGATTCAGAGCATGACATAGATTCGTTGGAAGGTAGGAATAGGAAGCTCGAAAGGAACAGGAAGGGATGATCTGAGGATGAGATGGATAGGAAGACAATCGATCGAGGTAATGACAATAGATCGTTTATATAGTTCAGAGAGGCGATGATGGCGAGCACGTGCTAGACGGCAGTGATACAGAACCCATGTGCTGGCGAAATGTAGGGTGAGGCTGATGATGAGGTAAAACCCCAGTCGAGCACAGAGGACGAATACGAACGAGACTGGCGTGTGAACGAAATCATAGGAGACTAAGACACTCAAAGCAGATGGTGAAGGGCTTCAAGGTCACTCGAAGAGATATCTCAGAGTTCATGCACGGTGGATTCACAGAGTTGTAATATAACCATGTACCACTGTAAGGGACTGGCAGAGCACCGTGACTGTGGAGCAGACGTGCTCCTACGCGGGCCATGGGCTCAGCTTTTGACAGCCTTCACGAAAGCGCGTATCATATCCGCGTTTTGCTTCCCATCGACCTCCACTCCTGAGGAAACGTCCACGCCCACGATATTATTCCCCAAGTAGTCCTTGCCCATTTCCGCCAAGACCTTTTGTACATTGTCCGGGGTCAATCCGCCAGCGAGGATGACTTTGAGATTCTTATCTTTCCTGAAGAGACCTCTGACGGTTTCCATGTCAAGTTGCTGCCCGGACCCTCCCTTGCCAGCGTCCAGCAGCGGGATAGCGTGATAGCCCTTAGCATTAATTCCCATGTCTTCAGGCTTGAACGCCTTCAGGACGGGAACGGGAATTTGCCTTGCATACTCCAGCGGCTCTGAGCCGTGCAGTTGTACGATATCCAAGTTGAGTTTGTGGACTTGCTTGATGATGTGCGATAATGGAGCGTCAGCAAACACTCCAACTAGTTGGGCGCGATCAGGTCGGCGCAAAAGGTGGGAGGACGAGTGCGTGAAATAGTCTGTGCTGCCTAGGTCTTCGTCGATGTCTGACGGATAGGGTATAGTCGAGGGTCGAGGCGTGTTCTTGACAACCTGCGATATCTGTAGAGCTACATCATCTGTAATGTATCGTCTGCGGCCTGGCACGAGGATAATGCCAACCTGATCCGCTCCAGCTTCTATGGCTGCTTTGGCGCCTTCTGGAGTCCGGGTGCCACATATCTTGACGGACAGTTGCTGCTGTGTCTTTGTCCTGGGAGGGACATCCGGATCACCCACCAACTTTGTTATAAACTCCACTGTATTTTGTGCTCGCATGAGTGCTTCTCCGACAAGCACTGCTCTGACACCATCTTTCCGGTAGGCCTGGACATCTTGAGGGCCGAAGATCCCACTTAGAGCACAAACGATGGTCGACTTCGGGACCTGGTCCATCAACCGGCTTGTTGTGGCCAGATCAACTTCAAAGTTCGTCAGATTTCGGTTGTTCACGCCGATGACTTCGGCACCGAGCTCGACGGCGACTTTCATTTCTTCAGCGGTGTTGACCTCGACCAACGGCTCCATGCCCAGTGACCTGGAATAGTTATACAGCCTCGTCAAAGTCTGGACGTCGAGCATCTTGACAATCAGCAACACTGTATCGGCACCAGCCAAGCGCGCTTCGAGGATCTGATATTCGTCGAAAATGAATTCCTTCCTCAGTACGGCAGGTCGGTTGGGCATGCTATCGAGGGCCTGACGCACAAGCCGCATGTCTTCCAAACTGCCCTTGAACCACTCGGGCTCTGTTAGAACAGAGATGACGCTGGCACCAGCTGTGGCGTACTGCTGGGCTTGAGCTGGTGCGCATGTCCCAAGAGATATAATGCCTTTGGATGGAGAAGCGCGTTTGATCTCCGCCAAAAGGGCGATTGGGTAAGCGGACTGGCGAAGGCGCCTCGGGAAGGAGATCTGAGGAGGAGCAAGGCCGAGATCGTAGGCGTCTTGCAGATCTTCAGGTCTCTGGGAAGGGATGAGCTTTTGTGCAGCAACCGCCTGCCTACGGTGAGCGTAGATCTTCTCCAGGATGGATTCCTTCTTGGACGCCTGGCCACTGGCGCCGTTGACTTGCTTTTCCGGCGCAGAATATTCGGGATTTTCAGACCACTTCCCACCCTTCATTCGGAGGAAATTCTTGAACATGATTCGGCCGTTCTCGGTTAGGATACTCTCGGGGTGAAACTGAACACCTTCGACCACATATTCTTTGTGTCGCACACCCATGATGACTCCTTTGCCGCCATCAGGCCCTTTGGCTATCCAAGAAGATATCTCTAATGACTGAGGTAACGTCGGGTGTGTCCCGGCCAAGGAGTGGTACCTTGTGACGGGCAGATCTTGTGCAAGTGTGGTATAACAGCCCTTGCCGTCGTGTCTCAGTGGCGAAGTCTTCCCGTGTAGTATCTCGCCTGTGACATCAACTCTACCACCGAAGACTGAAATGATGCACTGCTGACCCATGCACACCCCCAATATAGGTATCTTGCCTGCAAAGTACTTGATAGCATCCTTGCTCACGCCAGCGTCTGCGTCTGGGTGACCTGGTCCGGGGCTGATGACCAGTTGGGTTGGCCTCTTGGCTATGAGTTCCTCAAGTGTGACTTTGTCGTTTCGGTAGACCGTGACTGTCGCGCCTTCGAGGACAAGATATTGGTACACGTTCCAGGTAAAGGAGTCATAATTGTCGATCAGCACGAGGTTGCTTGCGGTGGGCAGTTTGGCGGTCGGGGTTGGTTGGTGAGGAGAGTGGTCGATGAAATCAGAGGGCGCCATGTTTCAAGTGAGTGTGTTCAATTCCTCGTCTGCCAACATAGAGAAGAGAGGCAGCATAGTTGTGGGAGGTGGCCCAGATTTATTTACTGAACACCGCTTCCGCATCCTGCGTGCCCGCATGCGTTTGATGACCGCAGTTTATCCGAGCAATCATACGGTGGAGCATCATTAATCCACTTGAGCATAACGATGGGAGACGCTGAGGTCAGCTTGGGCTGCCTTGAACTCAGGTAGAACTCCACCAGAACTCCTTCAGAACTCTAGGTGAAGTCTGGCACGTAGGTGAGCTCCTATGTGAATCCTGCGTACGATGATGAGATCACACCGCGGAGACATGGCGAAGATCCGCTCTAGAAACCTTGCTGATTGTGGCCATGGCCTGGGTAACGTGGATGCGACAAGAAGGACGAGTCAACTTCTTCAGGACAAGAACCCAGAAGCACAGCGGTTGTTGTGACAGTATGTCCATCCTTGGAGCTCATTAATCCCACAGCTCCCTGCAGAGACTACCTGATTATTGCATCGGTTGAGAACAACAATCCGCCCGGCTGGTTGCGGAAGCTTGCCTGAGGCGCGCACATCCTTTTAAACCGCGAGCCTCAATGGCCAACTTCTTCAGCTTGCTCTAAGCTACCAATTTCTTGCCAGCAACAATCGATTCGATAAAGGAGTCAACCACGTCTAGAAACTTGTCCGGCTTCGAAGAGAATACCACATGTCCCGCGTCGAAGTACTCAAGCGTCGACCCCGGTATGCAACGCTGTGCTGCCACGCCAGCTGTCTTTGGAAAGATGGGGTCCCTTGTGCCCCAGATAAGTAAGACAGGAGCCTTAATATTAGTGGCACGAGGTCGAAGGTCGTGTTCCGGATGCAAGAAGCTTCGCCATAGCGCGGCCGCTGTCGAGGCACCATCCGCGGTTCCAGCTCTAGCAGCCGCTCGGCAAGTGATTTCCTCATCATGACTTGTCTGAGGGCTCATATACCTGCGGACAAGGTAAGGCATTATCAGGCGCGACACTGACGGTGAACCAAGCGGCTTTGTGAACAGCCGAGTGACGGGGGTCCATTCGACAAATCCACCGGTATTGACGAGGACCAGTCCTCGGACTTTGTCTGGCTGGTTTATTGCGAACCTGGCTGCAGCAAACCCTCCCACAGAATTGCCGATGAACATGGCAGATCCCAACTCCAAACCATCCACGACATCCTCAAGGACATCTGCAAACCCAACAGCGCTGAGGTATTCTTTGTTTGAAGTTCCCTTTGAGTCGCCATGCCAGGGCCAGTCGACAGTGATGGCCTTGTGTTTCTTTGCAAAATGCTCAGCGACAACCTCATAGTCTCGTCGGTCATGCAATGTTGCATGCAGCATGACTATTGGCACACCCTCTCCCCTGGCTTCGTACATGACCTCTCCCGCTCGAGTTGGCACCAGCGGCATCACTGTCAGACTGTCAGATCAAGACGGCGTGAAAAGCGCAGGGATAGCAAAGTTGTGAGATCCCTCCAGCACCGAAGGCCCGAGGAGTGCTTTATGCCAAATGCGAGACATGCGGAAAGTACCAACAGAGGCATACGGATCTGTACTTTCGTACGAACGGCCCAATCACGAAGTACCATGAATGGACGAACATCGGTCCGACGGGCAGACACCAAGCACATTGACCCGTCGAGAAGACGTCTTCCCATACTTACGAGGAGGTGCGGTAGTGACAGTGTTCTTGGTGGCGTCAATCCTGTTGCCGGCCTTAGTTGCATGTACGGGGCGCGCTACAAGTTCGCTTTTGCAGTTTCGGTTGGCTCCTTCGCAACGTTACACCGTTTTGCTATCGAAAGGCCTGCAAACGGATACTTCGAAGCGGAGCCTTGCCTTGTCTGTGATGCCCGAACTCAGGGAACGAGCGGCGTCGCCAAAGATGTAGTAAGTACTATTTCGGCTCCGGCTCCATGCCCAAGACTATTGCATCATTCGCCCTTCTCGCTGTATGTGTTATGGTCTCTCCCAGATCGCTGCTCTTGACGCCAGTTGTACTGTCACCTCCGATACCTCGATCTTTGTTACCTCGACGTGGAATCCCATGATTGTCTGAGTCCAGGTTGCAAGCCCTCCCGAGTCATCCGCAGACGCCAGAAGTCCAGGTACTAACTTGGACAAAAACTAGGGCAGTGGTACGAGCCATCTTGCCCAGCAGCATCCACGAACTCCGCTGGCACTGGCCGCACCCGTCGGACCCTTGTTCCGTCTCGTTTGCCTCCGCTTCATGCTGCGCCGTGCTGGTTGGTCTGCGCGTGCTTCTCAGACGTTAGCATCGTACCGGCTCTCAACGTGCCCATAGGTAGATGGCGGAGATCAGTCGCAGTAGTTGCCGAAGCACATCTTTATGGCATTTGAGAGCCGGTCTATGCGCTGTCGCGCTGAACCTTGAACCTGGTACACGAAACAGCGCGACGTAGTGGCCGGAATCTGATATCCTGCAAGGTAGGCACTGGAGCTTGTGGGGTGTGATCAGTCTCCATTTGTCTTCGCCGTAGGCAGGAAATATTGATTGTGATCTTGAACAAGGCCCGGTGTGTGGGAAGAATGCCTCCTCCGCCTCTTAACACAAGCTGTCCTTCAACCTGCCAATCGCGCTACATAAGCCACTCAAACCACGCATACACAGTACTCCGTACGCGCTACGCATATCAACCACGACCAGCGAGGCGCCAGGTGACATATTGTTGAAGATCGTCCGTGATTTCCAGGAGCTGTTGTTCGGGGGTGGGGGAAGCTTGTGAAGGAGCTCTCCTAGCCAGCTCAGGCTTTGTAAACATCAACCAAGCGAAGTCGAGACGCGGATGTATGCCTCCGGCTTGAACAACGATTTCGTACCATTCGCTGAGGTTCTTTACGTGTTTGTATTCCGGCACGGGTCTCTTCTAGGGTCATTCAAAATTTCAGTCTGAGATAGCTGGCACTTTCAGCGGCGTGGATTCCGTACTTGATGCTTTGTACATAGCGTGAGGGAGTGAGTGATGCGTTTGTCGACATTCTCCGTACATCCTGTGCTTACGGCGAGCCGATTCCGAGGTTAACCAAACTTTGCACGGTTCGGGGACCCCTGGCATTACAGTACGGTATCATTTCCTACGAAGTCGCCACGTATCCCTCGTCACCAGTTCTACAGTATACTGGACGCCCCTGAAGGATTGTCATTGCGCACGGGGACCCAAGACCAAGAGCGTTTCCGATTTCTGCAGCAATGGCACCCCGGCTGTACTGCTGTCTGGCATCCGGCAACTGCTACAAAATCCGGCTACTGGGCTCACTCCTCGACATTCAGATGGAAGAGGTGGAAGTCAACCTCTTCGCCAACGCACAGAAATCGCCCGACTTCCTGGCGATCAACCCCAAAGGAGAACTCCCCACGCTCGTGGACGGCGACAAGGTCTTCACGGACTCGAGCGCCATCATGGTCTACCTGGCCGGCACGCGGGCCGACCGAGGCTCACAGACGATGGCCCCCTCCAGCTACTGGTCGTCCGACGTGGTGGAGCAAGCGCAGATTGTGGACTGGTTGGCCTTTGCCGCCTGTGACATACACGTCGGCCTGGCCAAGGCGCGCGCCATCGTGGCGTTCGACTGGCCTGCGGGGACCAGCGAGGAGACTCTCGACGAGGCGAGACGCAAAGGCGTTGCGTCACTGCAGGTTCTGGAACAGAGGCTGCGCAGAGAAACCTGGTTGGCCGTGGGGAGACCGACGATTGCCGAAATCGCCGTCTACGTCTATGTCGCCCTGGCGCCCATGGGTGGCGTGTCGCTGGAGCCGTTTCCCGCGGTGAAGGCATGGCTGGCACGGGTGGCACAGCTGCCTGGTTACATTGGGCCTGATGGGTTGGACCAGCCGCTGCAAAAGCGGTAATACTCGTACGCGGCGGAAGGCACAGGGTGATGGATGTGGTGGGTGATCTACGTGTCAAGGCGTCTTCACGAGCCTATGTCCGCTGGCAAACCCAGCCATCATGATTGGTTACAGATGGGCGGAAGTGATAAAGGTGCTGTATGACCAAGCGCATCATATCCAAGGACTCGTACGTGAACACTGTCTTCAGACTAAGGTATTACCTGGGACTTCAACACTACGTACATAGCACAGAGTAGGCTCTGATGATTAGAAGACTATAGGAACAACATGCCTGTCACCTATAAATACCTACCTAGGTGATAGGTAGGCAACAAATGAACGACTCGAACATGACCCAATTAATGCACGTCTTGTCTTGGCAGCCACGCCAAAATCTCGAATGTGGGCTGCCTTGGCTGTGCTGTCTCTGGCCGAGTTGTGAACGTTGCCGTTGAAAATCTGGGTGAGGCCACGAGTCTCATCTCCTGAAGCGGGTTGGCTGGCATTGTGATCTCTCCACGCGGTATCTGTCTCCATCTCTGGATCTGAAATTCGTCGGCCACCATGGAGGAGACTTCATCACCGCCGCCGCCGCAGCCGCAGCGGCAGGCTCAAACTTTCCGCTCTACAGCCTCGAGCAACTGGCGGCTGAAGGACGAATCACCGCGGGCCGAACAACAGCACCAGACGCGTGCCCGGTACAACAGGGGCCAAGATGGTGGTGGTAATCCTCAGAATGGCCACGCTTCGCCGCATTCGCGCAACAGGGACGTGCATCAGACGAGCAGCGAAGAAGGAACGCCGGGCACGAGGCTCTACGTGGGCAATCTGCTCTACACCGCCCAGCGGCCCGACATCGAGGAGCTCTTCAAAAACTATGGGTTCAATGTTGTCGGCGTAAGCATGTCGACCGACCCCTTCACGGGCCGGAACCCCAGCTACTGCTTTGTGGATCTGGACAGTGCCGAGGAGGCGCAGCGCGCCATGAGCGAGCTGAACGGCGTCGAGGTGCTTGGCCGAGCCCTTCGAGTCAGCCCCGGTGTCGCGAAGCGCCACGGTCAAGCGGGCGGAGGCGGAGGCGGAAATGAAATGCGAATGAAAGACTATGAGAGGGGCCAAGGGCGGCCAAGAGGGGTTCGCGAGACGAGGGAACAGAAAGGTGAGTCGGCTTGCGCATGGCTGGTTTCCTATACGTTTCCTATACGTTTCCTTGTGCCCCCAAGGGCTCTGAGTTCTGTCCATCAGTTCACTGCGTTCTGTCCGTAAGAGCTCTGAGTTATGTCCTGAAGGGCCTGAGTTCTGTCCGTACTGATTATACCCCCTCTTGCCTCAGATGGAGAATACAACCCGACCTTCGACCGCTGGAACCGTGGCGACGCGCAGACGCACTGGACGGCACCCCAGTCCGAGGGTCGACGGCTGTACATTGGCAACATGCCTCGCATCGAACCACAGTCCGCGCATGACCAAGAGATCCAGGGGCTCTTCGCGCAGTACGCGCCCGGCATTGCTCTGGGCGCTGTCTCCAAGCAGATCTCGCCGCGGCCTGCACCCAATCCCGAGCACGGGAACAACCAATACTATTGCTTCGTCGACTTGGAGAAAGGCGAAGATGTCGACGCGGCGATCGAAGCGTTGGATGGGAAGCAAGGCAGCTGGGGCGGCAACGTCAGGGTCAACCGTGCCCGGAATTCCGACAGGAAGGTCGTCAAGGAGCAAGGCTCGCTCAACCAGGAAAGAAGGGTTCTGGGCGAGGGAAGCTGGAGGAGGGCGAGCGCACCCACGGAGGAACAATAGAGCGTTTTGTGTGTTCCAGCTCAGTCCAATTTACCGCCAGGGGCGACAAAATCTCCAGGCTTGTTGGAGAGAGAACCACACGGGAAAGGGCAAAATCAAAGTACACAGGCATCGTGGGACTGATGAAAACATGACACGACAGGTTACGAGCGACGGGACCCAGAACCGTTTTACGCGGACGGAGATGAGTACATTGAACGTAGCGCTCCTTCCCAAGGATGATGACCAAGCTGCTCGAAAACTGATCCCTTCCAACTGGATATCAGCCGACAGAGAGGGCCATATGCAAGATGCCAGATTTCACCGCGCGCAGCGAGTGCTTTGCTACTCCCCCTTCCTTCAATAACCCGCTTCTCCTTCGCTGAACTTTCTACGATGTCTTTGCAGTTAGCTTGACAGGGTAATCCGTGCTCTCGATCGCGTCTGGGTAGACGAGCCCGCCTTGCTTTCTGGCCTCGTCCATAATTTCCATGATCAAGGTCGATTCTGCCCATGGCAGGCCCTCGGATTCGAGCTTGCCTGCGACCAGGCAGTGAGCGGCTTCGTCGGCTTCGTACTGTACGAACATCAGTGGCTGACTCAAGGACAGGTTTCGAACTAGGTATAGAGTCTCATACGCACCGTCATGCCATGTGCACCACCTTCAAACTCAAAATGCCTATCCAGAATATCCGAGCCTTTATCCTTGGGCACCAATCTATATCTCGTCGGACGGTAGATAGGGCCATATACTTGTATCTCCCCCTTTTCGCCTTGGATTCGCACAGCGGGAGTCTCTATCTCTCCACTCCCTGCATGATTCCGCGCCGGGTCATCGCTGACGCGCATGGCGGTGGTGGCAACGGCGTGTGTCTTCGTCTTGCCCGTGGGAGTGGACTTGGGGAATTCGAGGAGCATCAGTGTTGACTCATCGGCACCGGTCCGTGGTTCCGGTGTCATTGCTGCGCCAACCATCCGTGGACGGGACTGCTGTTGCAGCTCCGCCGATAGTGTATGGTATACCGTCTGAAACACCCAGGTCAAGGCGTAGATGCCCAGGTCCAGAAGTGCGCCGCCGGCCAGATCGAGGTTCACCATGCGATGGCCGAGATCAAAATCCTTCTCGGGTACGGCGCCGATGCTCAAGTCGGAGGTGACGCGAATCACTTCACCAATGTCGTTGTCTGATATGTGTTTCCTGATAGCCTTGCTGAGAGGGAAGTATCTCGTCCAGACGGCCTCCATGAAGAACAGATTCTTCTCCTTCGCAGTCTTGTACAGGATCTTTGCCTGTGCGGCATTGACTGTCAGGGCCTTTTCGCAAAGTACGGGCTTATTGTGGCTGAGGCAGAGCATGGCATTTTGGTAGTGATGAGAGTGTGGCGAGCCGATATAGATGATGTCGACGCTGGAGTCTTTCACCAGTTCCTCGTAGGAGCCATAGACGGCAGATTTGGCGGACTGAGAAGGGGCGACGAAGTTGGCGACGAATTTTTCTGCCGACGAGACGGACGAAGACGAAGCTACCGCCGTCACAACATGGCGAATGTCGGTGACTCCTCGCGTAGCGGGATCGAGGAGGATATCCTTCACAAACGTTTGGGCTATCCACCCTGTGGCTGTAGAGCTCCTCGTTAGTATGCGGTCGAGATGGCCCTCACATCTCACGTACCCATGATGCCCCAACGGATCTCCCGGGGAGACGACATTGTAGCGAGAATGGTGGAACGGCGATCTCAGAGGTTAGAAGGCAAGTTGAAGAAGGGCAAGGTCAATGACACAAGGAGAAAGCCAAACCAACGAGTGCTGGCGGCATTGGGAAAAAACATCGCGGAGAGCGTCTTTTGTACCTGGAGACGCGGGGCAACGTCATGCACGCGACCCGCTCAAGTCGGCAGCCAACCCGATGAGAGATACGCGATCGAATCAGCCTGAATACTGTGCGAGTACTTGCAACAGTGTCAACCTGCCTTCATAGCCGACGTTGTGCCGCAAGCCTCGAGGGTGCCACTCGACCTCTCCAAGAATCGCAAGGCGTCGCAGTTCCTGCATTGTCGTCAGGTCGGGGTCCAGCCCGGTCGAGCAAATGTTCTTCACGGGGGTTGGCTAGGTGGCATTGCTGCTAAATTAGTCGATTCAACCCTGCTGCGCCGGTAAGCTTCCTGTCGTCGAGATCCCGCCGGCACCGACTTGCAGGGGTCGCGAGCTCGCATTTTGTCAATTAGATTTTGTATTCGTGTGGAGGCGGACGCCGGCTATGTACTCAACGTCAGAAGCTTTTCGCATGCATGCCACTCACCAGTCCCGGGTTGCAAGTGGTAATTCCACAAATCGTACACGTTTGCAAAATGGCATGGGTTTTTTGAGGAGTTCCTTGTGAGTGACATCCCATCCTCCCTCTGATGTCGTAGAAGCCCGATGCAATCATCAAACGTCGACCCCTCCAGATGTTTGGGCCGCCTACCGCAAGCCGAGTTTGCCCAAGATGCTGCCGCCGGATGCAGTGGCCTTGGAATCACCGAACACGCCAAGAATGCTCTTCCAAACATGCTCCGGGTCTTGACTGGCATCAACGCCGGACCAGATCCCCTTGTTCTTGTAATATGCCACGACAGGAGCCGTCTGTGCGTGGTACGTGCCCAGCCTCTTCTTAAGAGTGTCGGCATTGTCGTCGGTTCGTTGAATCAGAGGTTCTCCAGTGACATCGTCTTTCATGGCGTCTTTGGGTGGGTTGAAGACTTTGTGGTACGTTCGGCCCGAGGCAGGGTGGATCAGTCGGCCAGTGATACGGGAAACGAGGAGGCCATCGTCAATTTGCAGTTCGACTGCATGTTTGAGGGGCTTGCTCTCCGCCTCGAGCATCGAGTCGAGGCCTTCGGCTTGAGCGACCGTGCGAGGGAACCCGTCAAGAATGAAGCTGGCGCTGTTAGCGATGACCAGACACGTGCCACGCTGCATCCTACCCATTCGCGCATTCCCTGTTTGTGTCCAGCTCGTTCTTGATCATGTTGATCATGATGTCGTCGCTGACGAGACCGCCTTGATCCATGATCTTCTTCGCTTCCTTCCCCAAGGGCGTCTTTTTGGCGACTTGCGCCCGGAGCATGTCCCCGGTAGCCTAAAATCGGCGTAAATAGGTAGTCGAGGGCGGCGAGTACGTGATCAACATACCAAATGACAGACGCAGTACTTCTCTTTAATTCGAGGAGCTTGCGTTCCCTTGCCTGTGAAAATCAGCTTAGTAAACGCGTGCAGTGTGAGCATGGCGGGAAGCTCACCAGCGCCAGGCGGACCGATGAGAATCATGCGCATCGACTCTGTGATCGAGGGTTTCTTCTCCCCTTCTAATCGTCTTTCCAGCGACCAAACTCGAGCTTCGAGCTTGTGGACCAGGTCCTTCAGGTCCTCGACATGTTGATCTGTGATGGGGGCCATGGTGGTGGTTGGGCAGGGGAAACGGGACCTGACCAAGGTCGAGAAGACAACGTAGAGCTAGAGAGTCGGTCTGGTGTCTGTTGGATTTTATGTGAGGGATCAGGAGGAAAGGAACGAGCCTACGACACCGAGAAAACTGCGGCAGAAACTTGGTGCTACAGCGAGCTCCAGGTCAGAGAGTGAGCAAATGCTCCGCTTCCCCGAAGCTGCGGCTGCCCTGAGCTGTGAGCTGCAGCGAGCTCCACGCCTGCCAAGAGGTCACGTTTCGGCTCAGCACACCAGCACGACGAGGACGAGTACCTATTGTAGCAGAACCAGCCGCGGTCATTTAGGGCAGTGGGCGCAGTCTCACCTAGGCGCACGTCACCCATAAACTCGTTGCCCTAGGTTTGCTACTCCTCCGCCCGGCCTCTTCCGGTCTCTGCTTCTCGCTTGAGTCCATTTTCCATGTCGAGGACCCTCACACAAGTGACACACTAGAACCTGAGCCGTCTTCTTCTCCAGGTGTTGACGACCAGAATTGATCAGAGGCATTCCGCAGTTTGGCTATCATCCTCAAGGGCGCAGGTGTGTCTACCTATGTAGGTGCTGAGGAAATCCGGCATGCTACATAATTCAGAACCAGGAGCCTATTACCCTGGACCAGCCCGGGGATCTTAGTTAGAAAACCGTTTACGCAAGTCATTAGAGATCGTGAAAAGCATACGAAGCCATGGTCACCGTCTACGCCAGGTCTCCGAGATCATGCAACAATCTCGTGCGCAATATGACCGTGGTAGCAGTTGGCAAGCCCTCGCGACTGATATGAACAGACTTAGGATCCAATGTCACCGACTTCTGTCGCGTATTTCTCCGGCCTTTGCTCTGGGTAAGACATACCAACCACAGTACTCCGAAGACGATGTATACCGTCAACAACCTGGGACCAAGACCACCGTCGGTGTCGTCCAAGCAATTGCCGCTGATCAAGCGGATGCAAACGCTACGGAGCAGAAAACAAGGAGTCGCCCGATGCAGAACCCCAACCAGAAGAAATGGTCCGACCGGAGGGTGTCGAAGGTTTTCTGGAAACTTGGAGGATTCTCTGAACGTGCTGCCCAATAACCCTTGACATAGTTGTTGACATGTCTGTGGCGCAAGGGTGTGTTCATATGATTACCTCGAAACTCGACAATCCTGTAAAATGCTTGTTGTGCGATTTCCTGCCTCAGGCTGCTGGCATAGCAGTTCCCGGCCACCCACTCATTGCGCTCGAAGGCGCTGCGACGGTGCCAGCTTTGGATATGGGTGGTTTTAGCCAGTCCAGTAATCGTTCCTGTTCGAACGGTAATCTGTCCTGATGACAGTACAAATGCAGCACGCAAGAAGAATAGAGGCTGCAGGACGCCTGCAATATCAGTGCAGCAAGTGCCAGGTGGGCTTTGCGGCAAGAGAACTTCCATCTATCGTCCAATCCCAGCCCTGGACCTGTGAAGGAAATCCGGCTGCCCTGTCGAGCGCCTTGAAAGGCCTTGACATGGGGTGAGGAGTTCATTCTGGCAATTGTTGACTTGACGGTGTTTGTAGGACCTTGGCTACGGTTTCACCACCGTACGGCAAGAAGGGATCGGCTGAAGCGCCATAAATTGGGCAGCCTCGACCGTCAGATCCTGGCAGCCCTGAGTGAATCCCGAGACTAAACAGGCAGAAGTCGTGGATCCGGGGCAGCAGCGCTGTTTCCAAGTCGGGGAAAGGTGAAATGGCTTATCTTGTCGAATTCAGGAGCTTTGTCATGAGTCCAGACACCGACGGATCTGTGGCCAACTGGGAACGTTCCAAATCCTCGAGAGTCAATCACAACCTCCTTGTCGTCCCAACCGAGGACATCCCTCCACTTCTCACCGATGTGTCTGTGACCGACAAACATCCTCTTCGATTGTCTGTCCCAGCTATTGGTCATGACGACAGCGAGACCAGCGCCATTTGACCTCGACTTGTGCCCGAGCCTTGTCCAGCCAACGCAATCGCTCCTGTCAAAGTACTCCCTTTGCGGACCATATGCATAGAGCTTGCGCGCGACAATCATTCGTGCGAGTTTCCCACCACAGGCTGGAAGACGAGGTCGGGGGCCATGGTTTCCAAATACATCTCCCCAAAAGATGCAGGGAGTTCCGCCGTGCTCTCGAAGCAAGATCAGCGCGTAAGCCAGGGGAATGAACCACTCCTCCACAGGCGCTGCCAAAGCCTGTGTTTCTTGCGTGTCGTGATTGGCGACGAAGGTCTGTCAAGTTGGCGTATATCAGCCGCGGCATTCAAGGAACTGGTGATCATCAAGGAGGACTTACCACAGCATGGGCATGATCCCTTTGAACCAAAGTCCCATCAAGTATGGTCCTTAGATCGTGTTTTCGGCCTTTTGAGAAATCGCTGAAGGTATACACCAATTGGACGTCGAAAAGGTGAAGTCTTCCATGGAATTTTTTGATCACCTTCTCCAGGACGTCAGTATCGGCATCCCAGTACTCTCCAACATAGAATAGCTTGCTGCCCTCGGGCATGGTTGCATCGAGATGAGCGATAAAGTCGGCAAGAAATGAGAGAGAGTAATGCTTGATCGCATCCAACCGCATGCCGCCGAGATTCAGCATGGACGTGATCCAACCTCCCCAGTTGAAAATGTCGGTCCGCACAGCGGGGTGCGAGTGATCGAGATCAGCGAACATCCTATACGAAATAAAAAGCGCGTGAGTAACTGCAAGAAGGAAGTTTCCTGCAACACGACAGTGGCTCGATCAATCGCTTACAGGTAGTCATAATTACCAAGCTCCTTGCTCACGTCGTGGGCCCAGTCGCTCCGTTTGCCCTCTCCGATAAATTTGAAGATACCATGCTCCTTCTTGCGGGAGTCATAGTCGACTCCGGAGAAATGTGTCCAGTTGTACTTCATGTCTGAGTACTTCGTGCCGCGGCCGGGGAAGGTGAATTTCGTCCACGTCTCGAGCTCGTGCACTTTCGAAAGAACCTTCGTCCGGTCTATGAGACAGTGTACAAGATCAGCATTGGCCTTCTTCACCGGGCTTCGGTTTGCAACGCACCTTTGGGGTCTACTTTTACTCCCCAGCTTGTTTCTTTTGCATCCGCGGCAGCTTTGTGGTTGAGCACAGCATCCCACAAAATGCCTATGCCGAGTCCGTTTGCTTTGGCACAGAGGCTCTCCAGCTCCACTCTACTCCCCCATCGGGTCCTCGAAGGCTTACCGTCGTTCTTCGCGTCGAATTCGCCAAGGTCCCAAAGGTCATAAATGCCATAACCAACGTCTTGAACAGAGGTGGCTTTGCAGCCTGGCGGGATCCAGATGTGTGAAACTCCCATGGCGCAGAGATGTGGTAATATAGACGCGAGAACGGCGTAGTAGCTTGTGCCGGGAATGCTGCTGTCGCTCACCGGACCGGGCAGGTACCACTCAAAAGCCTGAAATATCGTTCTGTTCTCGTCCAGGTCTCCCGGTGCTTGAGAGGTCAGCCCGCTTCATCCATCCTCGGATCCACCTCGCCTGAGAGGTTCACTTGCCACGGCGAGCAGAGCAATCAGGGAGCAATGTGGGAGAGGATCCAGCTGGCCCATCTTCCTACCTTCTGATACAGGAGGCTTTTCACCGCCACTTAAAGACCTCACCAAAGATGAAAGACGCTGCATAGCGACAATAGCCTCAGGGAGGAGGTCCGCTAAAATTCGCCAGCGAGATGCCTGTAATTAAGACGATGATGTCACTGAGTCGGACTGAAATTTCATGAGTAGACCAGAACGCGAGCGGGATGATTCCAAGAATTCGTGAAAAATATGAGAAAGGAAGAAGACAGAGGGCGAGCAGCAGAGATCAATCACGAGTGAGCGTGAAATGTTGAATCTCACGTTGTGAGAGCAAACACGATGTGGATTGGCTTCGGTGGAGCCTGACAAGCATTGAAAGCGGGTTCATTTGAGACCGAGTGAACCTGAATACGTACTTACTGTACGACTGAAGGAGGACAGACGAATCCCTGCCCGACCTCATTCACCCTGCACCAGTATAATAGCACCGTCTCTGATCAAACATGAATATGGAGAGACTAAAGTTGAAATTGATCGCTATTGAATTTTGTTCAGAAGCCTCACATCTGCAAGACCTGCCACTCCTCATACAGTTGCCTGGGAAGCCGAGTTGACAAGCTCAGCTGTCCATCTGGCCGCTGCCAGAACATTCACGGAAGCCTTTCGATGTTACCAGATCTAGAACTGATATTTGAACTCTGGTGACCGGTCGGTGAACTCTCCCTGCGGAGTAACCACACCCTGGGCACGAAGCTCGGCTTTCTTGTTTTCACGTTTCTGGTAGAGGACTCGGAGAATGAAGAAGATGATGAATGCGAAGGCCAAGCTTCCCAGCGACCAGGAGTGGCCCAGCACGAAACGTGGCGCATCGGTCGAGGCATAGATTTGGCCAGAAATGATACCACCCAGATTGGTGAGTGTGAGTTGGGTCCCTAATTGGTTGTCAGCTGATATATGGAGAGGCAGAAGATATTCACTTACCCAAGCTGGCGGCCCTCTTGCCATCGGGTGCGACATTCCCGGATAGCCAGGCAATGTTACCGCCGGTGCAAAGGAAGCAGGCCGTGGCGATCAGATAAGTCGCAAAGTATTGCACTCCAACTGACACATTTTCCATCTTCAGAAGGATGGCATATCCTGCAATTCCAATGGGAGCACAGACGACCATGATCACGAACCGTTTGTTGTATTTGTCCGAGATCACGGCTCCGATAGCGTAAACAATCGCGCCCCAGATGTTGACGGGGATCACAAGATATTGCGCTTGCTTGGTTGTGTAGTGTAACCCGTTTTTGATAATGATGGGCAGGAAGGTCCCGAAGCCGTAGAGGATGGTCACCACGGCGATCTGGCTAACCCCGTGCAACCACGTCTTGGTGTCCTTCCAAGCAAGCTTGAGGTCAGACATCTTGTAGTGGCCGTCACCTCCAGAGTAGGACTCGGACAACTCAGCGCGGACAGCCATGATCTTTTTGTCCTCGTCGTTGAGGAAGTACGCCGTCTGATAGTTTTTGGGAACAAGGTAGAAGCACATAGCCGCCCACACGAGAGTAATGAGTCCTTCCAGGATGTACAGCCATCGCCAACCTGGATAATTGGCAACTCCATCCATGTAAAGGATTCCAAAGGCGATGAGCCCGCCGAAAGCGCCGGATAGGGCAGACGCAACTGCAACATGTCAGCATGGGAGACCCTCAAGAGCATCATAGTACGTACTGAAGAGATAAGAGATTCTCTGAGCCAATTCTTCTCTCCTATACCAGTTCGCCAAGAACAAAGTCATAGAAGGGAACAGACACCTGAGGTGAAGCGAGTCAGTCCCTGTTTCTGGTCATGCACACTGACAACTTACCCTTCAAACCAGCCTAGCAGAACTCTGCAGACGCAAAGGCCGGCGAAGTTCTGGATGAAACCCATGCACATACAAACAAGTCCCCAGCAAAAAGTGATGATAGGGATGACTCGGTGGAATTGCAACCGCTTGACATATAGTGACGTCGGCAATTCTGCCACCACGTATGTACAGTAGAATATCGAGACGGCGGTCTGTGGTCTCAGGAGTTAGTTACTTCTGTAGACTGCAAGAAGGGAGAAAACTTGCGTTGAGCTGGTTCCCCTTCAGACCGATATCGTCAGTCATGCCTTGTGTCGCAGCGAAACCGATACTGCTCTGTTTTTAGCCTCTGTGAACCCAGAACGGACCGATATTTTGAGAGCTCGTTGAGGTCACAACTCAGCTTCAGGAACACTCACTTTCCACGATCAAGGTAGCTGATGAGCATGAGGATCATCATCACCGGCGCAATGTAAAGATCAAGCTTGCGCCGCAACTTGGCTTCTTTTGCCGCAAATTCGATTGCCTCTGGTGAATTGGCATTCTCAGCATATTCCTGGAGCTCAGCTTTTTGCTTTATTTCATCGATGGGCTGCTCCATCGCGGTCTCTTGATTCTTCTCCATGGTCGGGCGTCAGATGTGCTTAGAGATACAAGAACACAATCTGTGTGCACGGTAAAAGTAGTATGGTCTTGAAGCTCTCCTTATGATTCTTCGGCCAGAATTGGGGTATCAGGCCTAGAATCAAACCACGTGGGGAAGTTCCATGCACAAATCTTCGCGAGGTGGATATACTGGGTATCCAGCTCAGTCAGATGTGTGGAGTGTGATGCTGATACCGTGACGGAGGAATGAGCACCGCGGAATTGCAACCAGGCCAAATTCCGGAAACGAGTCTCGAAGGATGCGGGCAAGAGAAGGATTTCATAGCCTTCTATCTGACAGCCAAGCCGGGGGGCGTCCATGGCTTTCAGATCGTCCCCTGGCACCATTGGTGGATGATACCGGCAGTCAGATGCATTAAACCTTGAAGAGGACAAGCTCAGCATGCAGACCCTGGGCGACCGGTCATGCCGGCAATTGCTAAAAGCGTTGAGCATCGAAAGAGCAACACGGAACCGCAGCGGGGCCCGTCCGATGGAGCTCACCAAGAAAACCTGGCAAGCCTGGCTCGTCTGGTTGCCTGCACAGACTGATTGGGGTTTCTCCAATTGATATCTGTTTATCATTGGAGAAAGTGACCCAAGCCTTTGGTACGCGGCTTTCCCTGCAAGGCACCGCCATTCGAGCTCTTTTGCCACAGCACGTATCGTACTCCCTACTCCGTATATCCAGGTTGAATGCAGATTGTGACAGCCCGGACAGCCCGGACAGCCCGGAAGTTGACGTGATCAAGAACAGCGACAGCCGTCACCACTCAGCCTCGTGGAGTGTTGGCTAGTCGCTCCGCCAGGATGGGCGCGGCAACGTTGGATGTGTGCAAACTGAGCTGAGTGGCAATCTCCAGAACTTCCATGATTTCTTCTGGTGTGCCTCCGTATTTCAGGACGTTCTTCATGTGTAACTTGAGCCCCGGGACGTAGAGATGCGTGGCGGCCGCGTCGAATGCACAATACACCAACTCCTTCACCTACAACATCTGTCAGTGGGAAGAATATGGCAAGGCGTCAGAGTAGCACACACCTTGGGTTCGAGGACCCCGCCACCCCTGCCTGAGCCATCCACATCCTTCAGCCATGGAACAGAGGAAAAGTTGAGGTAGGCTTCAAAAAATTCTGGGTCGAGTGCCAAAAAGTCCTCCCAGAAGCTGTGCCAATATCCTCTATTCTTGGTGAAGTCTGCCTTCAGTTTCTCTCTTTGTGTATCAAAAGGTTTGCCCGCCGTAGGATGTTTCTCATAGATGCCCTCCTCTTTCATCACCTCCACAAGGAGTGGCACCCCAATATTACACGCATGGATCCCCAGTGTCCCGGTCAGTTCAATGACCTCTATTATCTCTGCCGGCGTTGCTCCCTCTTTCAAGGCAGCATCGATATGCTTCCGGACCCCCGGCGCGTACAGATGGGTCGAGGCGGCATCGACGGCGATGGACATGAGCTGCTGGATCTTGGGAGATAGGTGGCGCTTCTTTCTCGGGACAGCAATGAGATCTACGCTCGCCGTGAAGAGCTCTGGGCTGAGCTGTGCGATGCTTTCCCAAGAGTCATCCCACTGCTCGTCCCCTAACTTAGAGACAAACTGCGCCTTCAGTGCAGCGGGATCATTCGGTGGCGCCATTGTCGTGTTCAGGGCGTCGTGATTTTGCTATGCAAAAGTAGACCACACCCGCCATACTAATCAAGCAAGGACATCCCGAGGTTAACACACGCTGCTATATGAAAGCGGTGGTGTGTCCTTCGACACTGACTCTGACCAGGATGGAATTGGAGTATCGCAGCGGGCTCAATACGAGAAAATCAAGTGTGGGGAAGCAAATGGTTTCCATTTCAAGCATGTCAAGATTCAACCTCCACTCCTTACAATCAGTCTGTATCGAGTCGGGCTTGGGACGAACCTTATCATTCGGATAACTCCAGCACCACTGGACGTGGCAGCGCCAGTGTACTGTAAATGCGCCTTTCACATCGTCAACGCTGCCTTCCGTGCCCAAGCTACTTCGAGGGATTGCCAGACTCGCAATATGCCACAACGCGGTTCGCAGGCGTTCTGTCCTGGGTATAATCATGCTGCTGAAGACATTTCATAAAGACTCAAGAGCTGCCAAAGAACCTCGAACGGTTCTTCGGGTCCTCTTCCCATTCGAAATCGTGTGCAAAGATGACCTCAACGCCGCTCTTCTCCAACGCTTGGATTCTCTCGATTGTCTGCTCCGCCAGTTTCTTGTCGGCATGGATGCAACAAATGTGTCCGTGTTCATCCAGCCATTCGCCGATTTGCCTTTCATTGCGCATGATCCTCCTGTCATGGCACGCATCTCCGGCCAGATAGACACTGGTCGAAGGACTGGTCCTCGCAAGCAGATTGATGTGTCCAGGTAGATGACCTGGCGAATCGACAATCAAGAGACTGCCGTCGTTGAAAATGTCGAGAACTCGCGGTAGATTCCCTGAAGCCTTCCATTCTTGGATGAAATCTGGAGCATTCGGATCGAGAATCTGGTGCTTGGTTTCTTCGTCGATGTCTTCGTAAGGGTTCGAGAGCTCGATGGTTCTGTCCGTCGGCAGCAGATCAGACTCGAAAAATGAATGGCTTCCTCGCAGCGACCCCCCTCCGTGCAAAAGAGCCTTCGCGCCGTTACCGATTACAAACGTGCTCTTGGGGAAGTCCCGAGGCTCGCCGACGTGATCCCAGTGCACCTTGAGCTACTCGTCAACACCGCCTTCGTGGATCGTGCCGGCTACTTACGTGGGAATAGATGACGTAGTCAATGTCGTCCGGTGTCAACCCACCCGCAGCCAGACTCGCCGTCACATCCGGCAGGGTCACCATGGGCTGTCTCGTTTCCACATGTTTCTGGATAGGTGGCGAATACCTCTTGATATCACGGCGAAGACCAAGATCAAATACTATCCTTGTCTTGCGATCGGTCTCTTGGTCTCGGTGGACAACCAGAAACGACAAGGACGGAACTGTCCTTCGGGCGGTTTGAGACGCCGGGTGAACAAAGAACCGTTCGGGGAGTGAGAAGTGTCCCCCTGAGAGCGCGTAGACCTCAACGGTGGCTTCGGACGGGCTCTCTGGCGGTGACGGGGGAGTTTGCTGGGGATAGACCGAAGCCATGCCGCCGCTCTAGGTGAGGTGAGGTTATGGTATGCACACACCAGTCGTCTTGGACATGACTGAGGACAGTCCCAGGCTTTAGAAAGGTCGATATTGATCGCAGGATCGGATTCCAAGCCGGTCCCACTTCATGGAGGCTGGCCGTTGGGGTAAGAAACATGACCAGAAGCAGTTTCATGTTCGACTTTTCCTTTTCGCGCTTCTCCAATAAGATGTGCAAGTCGTGGGCGAACGTCGAGGGATGGCTCCCACGTTCCACATGGCCAGATCTAGGGCGAGGACTAAAACTCGGCAGGTCGAGTCGGCGGCGACCCTGCGTCTGCAGCCCCCATTGGGAGTACTTGTACGAGTACTCCGTACTACGAATGTAGATCTCTCGGGACGAGGTAACAGTACATGTCACTTGGGCTGGCGGTAGAGATAGTCAGGACCGGTGTGGGAGAAGTTACCTGACCATCAGTGTCCCCAGCCACGCACGAAGTCTACTTTCGCTATTCAAAGTGTGCAGGGCCACGAGGCAGCTCACGCTCTGTAACCCGTTCCTGGCAGGGATCCTCCCTCAAGCCCACCTGTCTGGAAAAGCCCACTGTCTGGCAAAGCCCGCCTGGAGGTTGTGCAAGCCACCGGAGGAGTTTGCCCAATCGCTTCGGCAAATCACCTTCTCGGTGCTTAGGGCTGCCCGGAGTCCCCAGAAGAACCTAATGAGCCCCGCACAGAGTCTTCGCTTGGCCGCGCAGCCCCATGAATTCCAAGTCTCAACTGTCAGGTGCGCTTCGAACCCTGCACATGCACCCTTACGCTGCCCTCAAGCCTCCGCAGAATCCCCAGAGAATCCCACGAGCTACAATCAGATTTCTGTCCAGCTACCGCATTGGGCCTCCCCAGATCGCTGTCGAGTCTAGAATCCGTCGGTCTCTTGTGACACAATGCCAGAGCATTGAGCTCCTATGCCCTCAATGACACAGGACAGCTTTAATGTGGATATCAATGGTCATGAGCTGGAGGAAGACGACCGCAGCCAGGAGCCGCCTCCAAAGAAGCCGAAGAGATTCCAGTGCAAGCATTGTCAACGACTCTTTGCGCGTCTAGAGCATCTTCAACGGCATGAACGGACTCGTATGATCGTGCACACGCTGTATCTTCGCGTACGCTGTTCTGACTGATCCTCAGATACCCGAGAGAAGCCCTTCGCCTGTAACCAATGCGATAGCAAATTTACTCGAAGGTACGGTGACGATGTGAGCCCGCTCACTGCTGATACTGACCAAAGTCAAAGTGACCTTCTAGTCCGACACGAGAGACTCAGTCACGACACTGAGCGATGGTCGAGAAATGGACGGAATGGCCAGGGAAATGGTGGCGCCGCCGCCATCTCATCGTCCGCGCGGGTGCGCCAGAACAGCAGCGGCAGCATGGGCTTGGATCTTCCCGACGCTCCTGACCTGAGCGCGACCGAGTTCAGTAATTCTCAGAACCTTGTCCCTGGCTATATGCCTGCAAACACGAACCAGACCACGGGCAGCACGCCCAATGGCCACGATCTGTCGTTTGCGACCTTGCTCATGGCCGCTGAGCATGCGCGGCCTCAAGAACCCCCAGCTCATGTCGCGCTCCAGCAACCAGCCCACCTCTCGACACCGATGTTCCCCGTTCAAGACCAATTTCTGTCCAGCGCCACTCCTCAGACGTCGATGCAAGCACCGGTGGATCAACTGAACGGGATTGTTGGGTTCGACTTTGAGGACTCGCTGCAAGACCTTGCCAACTTCATGGACAATGGCGCACTGTCGTCGTATCACTTCTCATCCATGATTAGCGCTGAGCAACCCATCCCATTCTTCTCTCCTGAATCTCTCACTCATACGGCTGACGTGCTTCCGACCACCGAGCCTCGTCCTGCCTCCCGCGCTCAGCCCAATTCAGATCATCCCGAAGATGCGGGCTCATTCTCACGCTTCGGCTCGCGCTTGCCCTCATTACAGCCAGAGGAGAGCCCGTCCGCACCACAAAATGAACAGAGCGGCGGCAGTCGTCTCTTGTCCGACATCACCATCGAGGATCGACAGAATGTGTCGCTTAAATTGGCCGAATTTGCTCATGTGGTGCCGAGCACTTTTCAGCTACCGTCACGGCTTGCCTTATCAAGGTATTTGGCGGGCTACGTCAACGGCTTCCATGAGCATCTTCCTTTTCTACACATTCCGACAATATCAGTAAACAACAGTTGTGTTGAGCTCATCATAGCTATGGCAGCAGTCGGAGCACAATATTGTTTCGAGGGACAAAAAGGCGTCGAACTGTTTCATGTCAGCCAGTGTATAGCCATGCAACGCATTCGCCAAAGAGATGCCAAGTTAGCAGCGTCCCACCGGTCGGCAGAGCTGTCACCGCAGTATTCCGGCCACGGCAAAGGGAGTGACATGACGACAGGAGAAACGCCACGCAGTGGTTCTTTGTCCGGCTGCTTAGGGCTACCTTCTCAACCTGATTCAGATTCGGGCGTGCAAAGAGAAGATCTCATGCAGACCGCTCAAGCATTGCTCTTGCTGATGGCGATGGCAACTTGGGCCAAACACAGGGAGATTCTGCGCGAGGCTCTCGCGATTCAGAGCGTTCTGGCGACACTTGTCCGAGACGATGGTTTCAAGAGCCAACCGTTGCCTGAGGACATAAGCTGGGCAGACTGGATCCGACGTGAGACCACGAAACGCACCAAGTTCATTGTCTTCTGCTTCTTCAACTTGCATACGATCGTGTACAACGTTCCGTCGCTAATACTTGCCTCGGAAGTCGACCTGACGTTGCCTTGCAATGCCTTTGAGTTTAAAGCGCCGACAGCGAGCAAGTGGAAGGAGGTGCGGGCTCGTTCTGGCCCTGAAGTTGGGTTTCAGACTGCCCTGCAGCGACTGTTCTCTCGCACTTCAAACGATGCCAGCACCTACAACTCTTCCCTGGGGAACTACGTCCTTGTCCACGCACTCCTGCAGCACATTTTCTTTGTCCGCCAGATATCTCGATATCGCCTTGATCACGATGGCGATCTACGATCTGACGATGTGGCTGCGATTGAGCAGGCGCTGAGGAACTGGCAGCTTGCATGGAAACGCAACCCAGAATCATCACTCGACCCGATGAATCCGAACGGTCCGGTGACCTTCAACTCCACCGCTCTGCTGCGGCTCGCCTACATCCGCCTCAATGTCGACTTAGGCCCTGGTCGGGCCCTTGATACACGCGACCCAGTACAGATTGCCAATGCCTTTCGAGACAGCCCATCCGTAAAGCGGACACCGAAGCTCGTGCGGGCAGTCCTACACTCTGCTCACGCCCTAAGCATTCCGGTCAAGATTGGTATTCACCTGGTTGCCCAAACGCAGACATTCATGTGGTCAATCCAACACTCCCTTTGCACTCTGGAATGTGCTTTCTTACTAAGTAAATGGCTTGAAGCACTAAGCCTGCCAGGTTCCGGTCCAGCGATCACCAACGACGAGCGCAAGATTGCCACACTGGTCAAAACAATGCTTGACGAGACTGAATTTGCGATGCCAGTCGACGTTGCACTGGACTCACCGGCTGCCATGAAATATCTCAGTGCAGGCGTCCTAAGAGTATGGGCCCAAGTATTTCGTGGTGCTCAGACTTGGGCAATCGTTGACGTGATTGGGACAAGTCTGAACATTTATGCCGACATGCTCGAGGCTGGCTGAACCAAAGTTTATTCTAGCAAGGCGTTGTGTACAATGTGTACAGTTTGCAAGAGTGAGACACCAGCCATCACGGCTAACTGAGTCCCGTTACACACCGCCGCCGCCGCCAATAGACGCAGGTCCGAGACTCGCGCTTCTCTGACCTTGTCATCGACCGCAAATCGATCAACGCTCCGGCAGTATAGCAACACGGCTATTATCCCGGAAGTTGGACTTTTCGTGAAGAAGGCAGTGGCAGACCAGGCCTTACCAGCCAATCCGAGCGACCTGGTCCTTGCATCACCCCAAACATAAGTTTTGTGGGATCTGAGCCTTATGGCACAGTGGAATCGTACAGAGGTCACCCTGCATTCTCATTCAACAGCTGGGTCGACTTCAGCTGGGGCGGAACATAAGTGGACCATCAGCCGTCTGCCATGTCCTGGAGCCATCATGTTCCACATGGAAAGGAGTGCTCACTATCGACACTATTCAGACTGCACGAGGACATACGCTGGGCTCATGGCAGAGTCCACCACACCACCATAACGATACCGACTACGGCCAATGCCAACGACGGAGATGGAAACAGAGGTATTCAGTATGGCTACGAGAATCGCGCGCATGTGCCAGGATGCCGTCGCCATTAATCACGTGCACGAGAACGACTGATTTGAGCACCCATGACTGTGAGTGCAAAGTTCTCAGGAGTCCTGTGCTATGTTAATCTCGACTTAGTACTCTGTAATCACCAATTCTTTCGAATAAGTCTGCCTCCTCTGGGCTCATTTCTTCTCGCCATTGACCACCTTTTCCACGTCCTGATCATTCAGCCACTTATAAACCACCCGCGCATCCTTCCCCTTGTACCTTTCATCACTCATTGCCTCATCGAAAGCTGCGAGCGTAGGTTTATCTAATATTGTTCGCGCGCCGACCATTTTTGCGAGGGAGTTGCCCATTTCCAGGACGTGCTTGCACAATTCGATCCGGAATCCTCCCTCGTAGCCTCGGCTTGCCGGTGCATTGGCGTGAATGCCGGGAACTGGGTTCGATTGGGAGGTAACCCAACACTGTCCGCCAGAAACGTTGATCACGTCGGTCAATAACTTCAGATCCAAACCCATCTTGGCACCGATATTCAGTGCCTCGGAGGCGGCCAAGCTCGTGATGGCCGAGAGATAATTGTTGATCACCTTGAACGCCGTGCCAGCACCGACGTCGCCGCAGTGGAATATGCTGTCTTTCTTGCCCATGTGTTGCAAGTATTCTTTGGCGTGCTCGAACGGTTCCTTTGACGTGGCGCCCACCATGAATGTAAGCGTGCCCGCCTCGGCTCCCATGGGACCCCCCGAGACAGGAGCGTCGACGAAATCCAACGTTGCCCCGGCCGCAAGCTTGGAAGCCGCATCTTTCGTGGCCTGTGCGACTTTCAAGATCGACGCCGTCTCGATGGTTCCGCACTCCATGATCAATTTCTTTTGCGGGCTCCCGTTCTTGCTCGCGTCAATGGCGCCCTGGATCACACCCGACTTTCCGTCCAGGTATACTTTCTCGACCGCACCCGCCGTGGGCAACATGGTAATGACTGTGTTCGCCCTCTGGACTGCCTCGTAGCCGTTCGGTACGACCTCGATCGGGCCCTTGGACCCATTCTCTTTCTGAAACTTGTCGAGCAGGGTTTGGGAGACGTCGCAGATCAGAAGGAGCTTGGAGGACGGGAGCTTTGAGCGTAGATTGGCGGCCATGGAGTAGCCCATGACGCCGATGCCTGTTCATAACTGTTAGGGAGGGAGAGTAAGTCGCTTGAGAACGGGGCGCACCTATGAAGGCCACTGTCGAGTCCGGTGAATACGACATCTTGTTCGACGAGGGGGATGAATTCCTGTTACGGAGAATGGGTTTTGACGGACAACTCAAGAAGAAGTCACAATCAGTTGGCGACTACGAGTTCAGTGTCTCGAACGCGATGTTCCAGAGGGTGCTTCAGCCTCGTGGGACTGACTGTTATGCAGTTGAGATGTGAGATGTTCACTTGCTCACAAGCACATTCACACCATCAACATATTCTCTCCACCTCGGACTTGAAGCCGAAGAAACTCCAAATGGATGGATCACCATGTTCGCGGCAATGCGGCATGGCAGTGCCATGTGGACGAAGCAAGTACGTACATTGACACGGGGAGGAGACGTGACTGAAGATGTGGTGCAGGAACTTCCCCACGAGCCCACAAGCGAAGAACGAGTTGGCGAGAGTGAGCTTGGAGAAGGCACGAAAGGGCACCTTGGGGAAAGAGAGCGATTGGAGATGGGGGCAGCCGAGGCTAACCACACACCACAAGGGCAAAAAGCGCGGGGTTGGAGTGACATTGGGCTTTCCCCGACAGCGCTGCTGTGTGAGGTTCTCCAGACACAAGGCTGTAACTCGTACGTCAGCCTCGTGGTTTCCACAGGCTCGGCGTCACCGAGCGTGGCATCACTTCCGAAGCATGCGTCAAAGGGACCATGGCGGGGCTCAAGAAAGCCAAAACTGTTGGCGAGACCCTGCACCGCGACAAGATCATCACTTGTCAAACCCATCTGTACGTGGTGCCTGACCTCCTCTGACGTGCTCGACATCCACACGCACGAGCCTCGTCCGCCGTTCGGATGTCGCTGCGAGCGTGCTCGCATGACGGGAGCAAAGTCCCCGAAGCCAGCAGTCTGACACATAGAAGCTCATCCTTTGCGTCGACTTGTGGAATCATGATAATTCTTCGGCACGTGTCCTTCTCAACGAGTCAATACTCTGACACCTCGATTTGTCTCAGGACAAGGCGAGCAAGATCCTGCTGGGCCAATACGTGAACACAACCACTATTACCCACGCAAGAGGGCGTTAGCAAGCAATACGAGTAGTGTCAAGACACCAATGTGGCTTCAAAGCCTGTGACTTACTTCTTGCTCCCTGCTTTATGGGAATAGAGGTGCCACGAGCACGCCATGGGAGCAGATGCCGTAAGTACTGTAGGTCGAATGCCCTCGCGTCTGCGTCTGCGTCTGCGTCTGCGGCTGTCCCGCCGGCAGCTTTCACTTTCAATTTATGTCATGTCAGTCCGTCTACACGTGGCGAGTACGACGTTATTATATGTGCCATTGAAGGGTGCCTTCTTTCGTCGCAGTGCTGAGATGCTTCCGAATTTCGACAACGAGAAGTCCACACTATACATTTAGCCTACATCAGGAAGATATCTAGGGGGGAGAAAAATCTTGATCTAGATGCCGGGGCATGAATTAACCTAGAACCTAGAGATCGAACGGTTCTGCTTTGTGAAATGCACCGATTTCGCCATCAACTATACCAATATCACCACAAACGCCGAGCCTCTTGAGGATCCGGGCACGTTCATATCTGAGAGGTGGCTGCATGGTAACATGCAAGACCTGTCTAAGGGCATTTGGCGGACTGTATCTCGTCGGAGATGCTGGTTACGATTATGATATCCACTGGCGTAGAGAGATGCCTCTGTTCATGGATATTGCGCGTTTGATGTCTTGCTTTGATTCGAGGTCCATAAGAACTTGTCAGACGATATGTATCACATCGCGTGTTGCGCCCAGTGGACCATCGTGCAGAGAGCCCGTTGGACAGTAAAAGATAGACATCATTTCACTCTAGACGAGCCACTCCAGTGGTACATACCTTCCGCGGCCCGTAGCTTGCGGAGCTTATGAGGCAGAGCAAGAAGCATAGACGCAAGACAATTATGCAGAGAAGGGGATATTTCGAACGGGTGTGGTAATCCTGCCTCGGGGATCGGGCCCATATACTCGACCGTAGCGGATTGTGGCTTTGGTTACGGTCGAGCAAGCGAGTCGATCCAGACAGTCGACTCTGCGAATATCTAATTACTTACACACCGCTCAGACTCGTCGTTGGCAGCAAATCACCATGCCGACGGATACGGAGCGGGGGACATATTTCGTAGGATTGTCAAAGAAGTATCGAGATTTAGATATCGACCCTCTTGGGAC
Source organism: Cladophialophora carrionii CBS 160.54 (assembly GCF_000365165.1). Classification (NCBI taxonomy): domain Eukaryota; kingdom Fungi; phylum Ascomycota; class Eurotiomycetes; order Chaetothyriales; family Herpotrichiellaceae; genus Cladophialophora; species Cladophialophora carrionii. Next base: position 103,820 of record NW_008481828.1, read on the forward strand.
GATGGAATCAAAGAGCTCCGCGAGACAGAACACTTCTGCACATTGATGGCGGGAGAAACACCATCAGACATTTCTTCTAGTCTTTCTGAAATGCTAATCTTGGTTTGTCACAAATGAGGACAACCATGGGCGATGTCGATCTGGGACGCATGGCGTTGGATTTTCCAGTAAAGGCAGCGAGTTGGCTGATGCTCCAGCAACCCACGTACGTGCGTTCCCCCCAGGCATGCCTGGATGCAGCGTGCGTCTCACAGAGTTCCCGGGAAAAACCTGTTCCGATTCTGCTCCCTCCAGCCCCCATCATGCGCAACAATGACTTCCACCTCGACCGGCTCGCCTCCGTCCCCCTGGATGACTGGGCAGGGCTTCTTCAACAGTGGGCCGATCTTGGACAATGTCTGGCGCGCTTGTTCCGTGTCCACGTGGACGGATCTCAGTCCACCGTGGCCATCGTCGTACAGGGCAATGCCCTTTTCTCCGGTCAAGATCCTCGGGTCATGGCAGCAGTCACCGCCCAAGTATGCCCACTTGGTATGGCTCAGACGCGCGAGCAAGTTGACGTGGCCGAACAGATGGCCTGGGCTGTCCACGATGTATACACTGCCGTCGCCGAAGAAGTCCACCGTGTTGGAGAACCCGGCAAATGGTTTCCAGGTGTGGTCTGTTTGAGATTTCGCCGCCGTGCTGCTGTCTCCCGAGGTGGGCGGCAACTCCTTCGTCCGGTCCTTGGGTAGGAGGTCTGGATTGAAAATCTCCTTGGGATAGTGCGGCGGCGCGCCGTTTGCGAGGAGATGCAGCGTCCCGGACCCAACCACAAACTGTGACCGGGAAAAGTCGTCTGGCGTACCCTCATGGTCCCAATGCACATGGGAGAGTATCACAATGTCGATGTCCTTTGCAGGATCCAATCCCCCCGTCCGCAGACTGTCGGCACAATCGGGATGGAGGATGGTCGGCTGGCGATTCGCGATGTGGGCTTGTTGGGCCGGGGGATACTTGGAGAGATCACGCTTCAGCCCAAGGTCGAACACTAGTTTCGTGACTTTGCCATCCTTGGAGGGATGCTGTATCAGGAATGATAACGAAGGTACGGTCGCTCGCTTCTCTGGGTCCGCATCCGTTATGAACAAACTTTCAGGCAAGGTGAGCTGTCCTGCCTCCAGAGCGGACACGGTCACGTAGACTTCATCGTTACCCAAGGAACCCATTGTTGGAGGGAGCGAGAAGTACTGGAAGTCGGTCTTCGACAGGCTGTCAGTTTTGACTAGCTTTTCGCACACCCGGTGACGATGATCTGAGACTATGTAGACGAGAAGTTGTGTGTCGACTTCCCCACCAGAGAGCCGACATGCTCTTGGGGAACCGGTGCGCCGGTCCGATGGGCGGAGCACTCACGAGCACTCCAACTATGGAAGATTTGCGAAGTCGTGCTCTGTGGCCTACCTCCAATATGACGGACGCCCTCCCAGTAATCATGAGCACCGAGTTCGCCAAACCCAATATGGGCATATCGCAATATCACCTTGAGCCACAAGTCCCCGTCACCATCAACGCTCCAGACCTTCATGGTTTCCAGGTTCCAGTCATCAGCAGACGTCGCCGAGCCAGCCTTTGCCAGATTTCTGCTTCGTAAGGACACACGCACAGACGTTCCACTGAATGCTATGAGGGATGGAGGCTATCCCAGGTGTATTTCCGTGACGGTTTCTTGCCTATGAACTGATCCGTAGAGCCCTCTGGTTGCGCGTTGATATGCTTCCGGTGGTGGCAGCACAACTGTTCGTCGTGCCAAACCAAGTCCCTAGCGATGAAGGGTAAACTGGCCGGCTTGGGTTGAGTGTACTCTATGGTGTGACAGACGACTTTCCGTATGGGTGCAGTGCCTTGTGTCAAAACGGAAGCGAGAGTGAAGAGACGACTCACTAAGCCTGGGCCGGCAATGGTATAATTCGGACTTGCAATGTCAAGAAATGCAATGAGTTCATACACATAGCCTTCCAGCATACAACGAGCGAGATATCAAATCGACCGTGAGACTGCGCTAAAGCTTGCATGGTCTCGCATGGAAAACGAGGGTCAGTACCAAGCCAAGAAAAGTCATGTAAGATCTGGTTATGGAGTGGCAGGATGTCCAAGAGAAATACAAGGGCAAGACCAGAGTCATAGGAGGGAGCGGCCTGTCGCTGACACCGGCTTCTACCGCATCTCACCGTCGAACGTTGCCAGCAGGTGCATGGACGAGCAAGGCAGACACCGTGATAGTAGCCAACGGATCGGTCACATTTGACGTGGATGGCAGTCATCCGTCATGTCAGATACTCGTGGCTCAAGTTGTGCAATGGTTCAATTCGTCCGTCACAACGGTCTATACAGATAGGCGGCGTCTCGTGCAGCGCCTCGCACTGAGTGATTGCCTTGGCTCTGCCGTGCCCTCCGCTCTCATGAAGCTCTGCCAGCGATTGCAGCATCAACTCTTCGCCTCTGTCGCCCCAAAAACCCCCGGGCTTCAACAAAGTTACCCCGACTTCGTGCTGACGCAGCAGAGCTCATGCTCGCCAGACGCAGATTCTGGTCGTACCATGCTGATGCCATAAGCTTGAGCTCGCGGTGCAAGATAGTGTTCTGGTTCGTGAGTCGTTCGATTTCGGACTCTTCATCTAGAGGCTGCACAGGGGCACCCGGGACAGATTTCGGTGGTGGAGGAGGCGGGACATCTTCCAATCTCTGCTGTGGGGCCTTTTCATCATCTTGTATCTTGTTCTGCATACTTTTGATCATCTGGTCTTGCTTCTGGACGTGCTCGAGTAGGAGCTGGTTCTTGGTTCGTTGGCGCTCGATAGCGATGATCATCTTCTTCTGAGCTCGAAGAGACGCTTCTCTTTCTGTGGCCGTGCCAGCATGGGCTTGGGCACGCAATGCAGACATGATAGCCTTGAGCTCGTCTTCTGATATGGTATCCGCATCGTTGAGACCAGCGATTGGTGACTCCACATCGTGGAGGGAACCAAGATCGCTATCTTTGGTCGTGATGGGAACAGCGTCGCCGTTGAGCAAGACCGCAGCAAGCCGGGATTCCGATTCAGCCAATTCTGCTTCTTCCTTCTCGAAATCTTTGTCAACTGGCTCAGAAAGCTTTTCCTCTCTAGGAGCAGGAGTCACTCCGTCTTCGTAGTCTCTTAACCTCGACTGGAGCTCTTCCACGGCCTGATTCTGTCGGGATAGTTGTTCGGCGGAATCGTGGTAGCGTGCCTCCAAGGTATGATAGTCGAACTCTAACCTCTTCTTCATCTCATTCAGCTCGTACCTCTCTTGCTCGATGCTGGGCAAAAGTCGCCGATACTCGTCGATTTCTCTCTGTAGATCACTCGAGCTGGCCCGGGCAAAATCAGACTGCTTCAATTGATTCTGCAGCTCGGTCACTTTCGCCCTCAGATTGTTGTTTTCCTTGTCCAGGTCCTGGCTGGCTTCCAGCTTCTGCCTGTACTTCTCTGCCGTATTTGCTTTCCGCGCCAAACGATCTCGCTCGATTTTCATCTCGTCGTAGTCATCTTGCAGCTTCTGCGCCTTCTCAGCCTTGATCTTGAGGACCTCGTTGTTCTTACGCAGCTCTTCTATCTCCGACTCGGCCTCGAGCACGCGATTCTCCAAGGTTGCTATCAATGTGTCGTGTTTCGAGTCCAGCGGCCTCGTCGATATGTCTGACTTGCCGGCAAGAACGGCGGCGAGACGGTCGTTGGATTCCCGCAACTCGTCCTGACCAAGGTCGAAGCGTTCTTGTAATTTCTCGTACCGAGAATGTGCTTCATCAAGTAGTCTTTGCAACTCCCGCTTTTCATGAGCTATCCGTTGGTTGTCCGCAATAACTTTCCCAAGCCGCTCCTCCGACTCAAGAACTGTCTCCATTTCGGTTGAGCGTCGAGGTGATGTTGGCAGTTCAACATCTAGGTCGTCGACCTGGCTGCTCTCAGCTTCAGGGTCGTCGGTAACGCCCACACCTTCACCCGCCTCCTGCACCGTCTGCATCAAAACCTCCTGGGTAGATTCGGCCAGCTCTTGCATTTGCTTCAAGTATTCAATGCGGTCGGCGCAATTGATGGCAGCCACGACAAGGAGCTTGAGGAGGGCAGCGGTGTCGCTGAGGGAGGAGGACTGAGCGATAGCCTTGAGGTCGGGTCGACCTCCAGGGAGTGGCAGTCGCTGGCTGCACTCTTCGACGAGAAAGATGGAGAGGGCATCGTAGATGTGCTTGAGGTTGGTCCATTTGTTGATCCATTGATCCGTGTCCGGGTTCTCTGGAAGCCTCCCAGGAAAGCTGAAGCGGTCAATCTGTTCTGGTCGCCATCAGTAACCGCACGGCGGCCAAGGGAGATATTCGAGCGCACGTAGAGCCTTCCATATTAGATCACCATTGGTGAAGTCGTCTACGGTATAGACAGCCTCTGCGACAGCGAGACTGTTGAACCAATCGAGAAGTCCGGCAGCAACGGCTTCTTCGGTCGCCATGGGAGGGGAATATGTTTAACTTGATGGTATTTCATTATTGCACGGGAGTCGTGGAGTATTCGGCCTCAAAGCGCAATGCATGGCCCCATGGTTTCAGTTTCAAGGAGAGTGAGAACGCGACTCGGGCGTGGATCCTTCACGGCGCGGGATGTGTCGTGGTCGTCCGCGCTAAGATGACGTCGGCGCTCCTCCGGTCGATTCTTCAAGTCAACAGGAGGAGTGTGCATATTGAAATAATCATGCCAACTGGCCCAGTGTCTAGGTATTTCTCTCTATTGGTCATGCTCCTCACGAACTGTGGTTGAGTCAACGGTTCTGATAGTGAGTTTGGCCTTGCAGGTCGAGCGGGAGTCTCATCATGGACTGTTACAACCGCTCGAGAAGACTACACGGAGCAGGCTGGCCGGAGATCGTTCGGGCCATGAGAGCAGGGTAACGACAGCGAGAACGGAGATGCTTTGAACTCAGTGGCTCGCGGACAATGATACCATGACGCTCACTCCTTCGACGAAAGGAGCCATCTACGCCTCTGAATAGATAGCATCTGTACCCCAACAGGTGTCTTCCGCCGGTAACCAGCACCCAAACTCCAGCAATGCCGTCGCAACAGTAAGCGTACTTCGTCTCCCGTGATTTCATGCAGTCTTGTAGCAACAAATCCCCTTTGTTCGATCATTCAGGAACTCTGTGGCAAACAAGTATCCTCTTTATTGAGGGGAGGCCGTGGAACCATCAATTTTGACCACGTAGTCATCCTCAATATATGGCGCGTATGCTTCAGCCATTGCACTGATCTTGTTCAGCGTTACTTCCGAGACTTTAGCGGCAAAACCTTTGATCAGCGCTGTAAACACGTTAGCCTGCGATACATCCCTTTAAGCGCCGAATGAATTTGAACCGTACCATACTCGTGGGTGATGATGCCGCCATCCTTCTCGATCTCCGCAATGGCCATGTCGATGATAGAGGCGGGCGTGTCATCAGGAAATGACACCACGACGGGCTTCTGTGCTGGAGGAAGTGCCAACGCCGCAGCGAACAAGGTGAGCAAGAAGACAGCCGGTAGACGCATTCTAGTGCACGGGCAATGTGGTTGGCAGATTTGGTAGTGCTGAAGGCTCCGTGGATCCTGCGATGGACTCTTTGATATGGGAAGAGATCTCGTGAAGTGTCGAGTAAAATACTGGCTATGCTCGTTACTCTTGAGGTGGAAGAGAATGGGCGTTGGGTGGGCATGATTAGGATGACGGAATAGCATCATTGCGCTTGGACTAAAGTTTCCGCAGGCGGCCAGTCGGCTTTGGCTGCCTCTTTCTGTCCTTATTCTTTCCGCATCTTCCAACAAGTTGCTTTCACAATCAGCTCAGACTGTCATCAGCGCATTTCTTCTGCCACTTGCGAAGCTTTCTACCTTTCCCGGCTCTCTGCTTCTTGAGACTGAGCATTCGCCTAAGTCACTCTCCAGTAATTCTCCATATCGTCCAATTGTCAAACCCAAATATTGGGTCATCGCCGCAGTCATACCATCAGAGACCTGAATCTCGCTGGAGGGCGAAGACGTCGAGATTGTTCCTTCCACCATCTTGCAGCTACCTCTCCTTCACGAGCGGTTCAATACCTTTGCTGTCACCTACGGCAGCCTGTCATGCTCTGAGAGGCTGGAGGCACCAGAGAGGTCGTCACGTCTTGGGCGGTGAGCGTGACAAGTTGAGCTGGAACAGAAGGGAACCTGAGATTCACATACCTGGGGCGCCGCTTTGCATGTGTTTAGATAGGCAAAAGATACCACGACACTTTTCTTCTTGTTGTCTACCCTCGCACAGACGCAAACGTGTCTGGTCTCGACGTTGGGTCACTGCTTGGCCTCCACGCAGTCATCCCTCAGGCGCTTGCTCGTTTTGACTCTGCCAAAGCTCGAGTCCTGAGTCCCCGTCCAGGCTTCTGCCGCGCCTGACCCATTTCTATTTTCTATTTGCGATCCTTCAGTCTCGTTCTCCCGTCATGTCCGGTCTGCCGTCAGATGAGGTCGCCGAAGACTACAAGGGTTCTTTGGAAGACCTTGTATCGAACGACAGATATCAGATTTCGAACTTGACCCTGATCGCAAAAGAGAACATCGAGCATGCCGAAGCAATCTCCAGAGTCCTACAGAATCACATCAACAGAGTAAGTCACCCGCTAGAGATTCTTACGGCAATCGTTGACCGCTGATAGGCACCTCCAGCACGCAAGTTACCCGCTCTGTATGTTTTGGACTCGATTGCCAAAAATGTCGGGTCGCCTTACACGGTCTACTTTGGCCGGAATCTTCATCAGATCTTTATGCTCGCGTACTCGCAGGTCGACGCTGCTGTTCGCCGGAAGCTCGAGGAGATGCTGAAAACCTGGCGAGAACCAGTACCTGGGTCACTCTCTACCACTCCTGTCTTTCCCATTGCAAGCACACAGACTATTGTCGACAGCCTCAACAAATTTCGGAGTGCAACGCCCGGCGGCAACCGATATCAGTCGACTCCTATCCAGGGGCAGACTGCCAGAGTCGCTTCTGTTCAGCCATACCGTCACACACCAACACCGCCCCAGTCGTTACCTCAGCTTCCGCCGAGTCTCGCTGCACAGGTTCGGAGCCCTCAGCCACAGATAGCCGTGCCTGCGACTCCCTATACACAAACACCGCCGGTGTCGTACGGTCTGCCCTATCCGCCACAGTCAGCCCCTGCTCCATATTTTCAGCCGCCTCCATTTGTGCAGACTCCCCAGTATCCGCCTCCTACTCCTCAGCCTGGGCTCCTTGCTGGAAGTAGTGTCAACCTGCAGAAACTAAATGCGGATATTGACGACCTCACTACTGATGCCAAAATCGAATGCGCAACGCACCCGTTGGATACTGGAGCTCAACGGAAGCTGGCCAGTCTTCAGACCTTGAAGGAGATCTTGGACAGCGGCAACGCCTCCGAAAGTGACTTGGTGGATATACGGAACACAGTGTCGCAAAAGATGGCAGAGAAGAGGGCTATCAACCACCAATCTCCACTGCCAGTGATGGTGCAGCCAGTTCACAATCCCTATGTCCCTCCCCAACCAGCTGTCCAACCCACTCCTCTACTTGCTCAAGCTCCCGTCCCTACTCCAGCCCCGACAGCCCTGTTCAATAGCACCAATCTAGCCGAGCTCCTCCGTGCAACTGCGGACCAGCAGCAAGCAACATTTCCTTCGAACTACCCTCCACCAGCTCAGTCTGGTGTAGCCACCCCACAGTACAACGTGCCGGCACCTCCACCTGTAAGCGAAAATCCGCTTATTGCGCAGCTCCGAGCATCCGGGCTCCTGTCTGCGGCACCTACTCCACCACAGGGAGTGACACCGCCTGTTCCAGCTATTCCCAACTTTGCCCTCGATGCGAACGTCGAAGTAAGACTGACTTCGGCCTCGATCCGAATCTCGCGGCCGGCAAAAATAGTTGCATTTTTGAATGCCCGACCGAACCAATGTAGCACTTGTGGCAGGAGATTCATGTCCGATGAAGCTGGCAGAGAAAAGAAGGCGCGACACCTGGACTGGCACTTCAAGACTAAGGCTAGGATGCTGGAGGCGGAGAAGCGAGGCCAGAATCGGAGTTGGTACGTCGACGAACGAGAATGGATTGCGACCAAAGAGTACGAAGATGAGGCTGGGCCAGCCGATGGGAATGGAAATCCCGCTGCGGCAGTCGCGAAGAAGAAGCCACAGGATTTCGTGCGAGCTCCAGCCGACCCGGTTCTACGGTCATTACCATGTCCTATTGATCAAGAGCCATTCAAAAGCGAATGGAGCGAGGAGGTGCAGGACTTCATATGGAAAGACGCGGTACAAGTTGGAAACCGGATCTACCATTTGTCTTGCTATACAGAAGTGACCAAAGGCAGAGACAAAGATGGAGTTAGTACTCCAGTCGCAGGAATTGGCCGCACCGCGACACCTGATTCCGTGTTGGGTAAAAGAAAGGCGGAAGAGGACCCAGGTAGCATCAAGTCGCGGATCAAACTTGAGTCTGCCCAAGCGTAGTATGCTCGGCCGGTGAAGCACTCAGCGATGGCGTTGGTGGGCCCGTGATTGTCATTTTGACAAGACGATATTTGAGGGACATGAGATTTAGATACAGGGCACATTGAGATAGTATGGCTCACTAAGCGAGGCTGGGCAAGGCTGCGATCGGAGATGAGGCCCAGCAGTTCTCCGCATGCGCCCAAAGCTCGTCCCCTTTGGCGTTTCTCCACCAGAAAAAAGTTGAAGAACAAACACTGCTCGCTTCCTTCTATCCCGCACGTTTTGCGCCGACTCTGTAGCATAATTTTCACCTCATCTCGTTTCTTGAGTAGCATATCTTGTCCGATTTCTTCGAATCCTGGCAGCTACTCGAGTCGCAGCACCATAGAAAAGAACCCATCGCAACCTTCTTCACTAAAACTTCACTTTCGTTATCAACCTCGCGGGACCGTTCTGCGCGATCCTTCCGCGTGAACGTTGAATAAACCATGTCGCCTCCCGCCATGGCGCCAGCCTTGGGAATGGCTGGAAAGGAATACAAGCGAGAATCGGGGACAGCTCGTTTACTGGGATCAGGTGCGTCCGTTGCTTGTGACGCAGACAGCGACCGTCGGACCTGACAGCACAATACAGGCTCTGCTGGTGTCGCCGAGCTGATGGTGTTCCACCCTGTCGACACAATTGCAAAGAGATTGATGAGCAATTCTACCAGAGTACGCATCGAGGCTCTTATCGCGGTCATCGCAAATCACTAACCACAAGCAGGTCGCATCCGTCTCGGCCCTCAATAAAGTCATATTCAAGGACTACGCCTCAGCTGGGGCGGTCACAAAATTCACATCTCTCTTTCCCGGGCTAGGCTATGCAGCCGGCTACAAGATTTTGCAAAGAATATACAAATGTGAGCTATTCAAGCTATGATTGTCGCAACAGCGCTGGTATGGGGTGTTAACAGAGTCGCAGATGGCGGTCAGCCTTTTGTGCGTGATTATCTGACCCAGCACCATTCTCAGGACTTCGACAAGGCCTTTGGCAAAGGAACAGGCAAGGCGATACTCAATGCGACCGCTGGCTCTCTGATCGGCATCGGCGAGATCGTCCTCCTTCCCCTCGACGTCCTCAAGATCAAGCGACAGACCAACCCAGAGGCGTTCCGTTCCCGAGGCTTCTTCCGGATCGTGGCCGACGAAGGCATGGGCCTGTATCGGGGAGCTGGTTGGACCGCTGCACGAAACGCCCCTGGCTCCTTCGCTCTCTTCGGTGGGTCAGCATGGGCGAAGGAGAAGCTGTTCAAGCTGGAAGATTACAATGCAGCGTGAGTACCCGCCGAAATCCGCGCAGCCTGAAACAGAAGTTAACAACAGAGCAGCACCTGGGGTCAGAACTTTGTCGCTTCCGTGGTGGGCGCAAGCGCCAGCTTGATTGTCTCTGCTCCTCTCGATGTCATTAAAACCAGATTGCAAGCGGCTTCCTTCGAGACCAATGAGTCGGGGTTCTCGATCTTGGCTCGCATGGCTAAGAACGAGGGTTTCACTTCCTTCTTTAAAGGGCTTACGCCAAAGATGCTCATGACAGGCCCCAAGCTCGTCTTTTCATTTTGGTTAGCGCAGGTTCTGATTCCTGCTTTCGGGAATGTCGTGTAAGGAGGTCATCTCCCACTGTGCTACAAGAAGATGGAAATCTATTGGTTTTGACAGGGGCATCACTCCGCACCGGACAGCGCCGTCCTCCACTGCGAGTAGAGCGGCCTCGAGTTTGGGGAATATAAAAAGGACGGCGGTTGACCCTCGTTGGGGACCCGGTATTCAGAATTGGCGACGGGTTGTACTGGAACGAGACCGGGGACAGAGCTTTGCGAGGCGTTGGGGAAAAGTCGACTTTTATTTAAAAGCGTGTCGACAGACGAATCTTCACTTCACCCACTTCATCCGTCTCATCCAGCCAGCTGTCCCATCGAACCCGCACCACAGATTGTCTTCAGGACCGCGTTCAGGCAGCAGGCTTCGGCCACCTCATGTCGTAACCGTTTTGCTCCCACCGTGCGTCGGAGGAATCATTGTTTGACAATCAGCAGCAGTTACAGCGTTACCAAAACTTTGGATGTAGGAACTTTATGGTTTTCCCATCCTCTTTGATGATATGTTTCTACGTTGTTGTTGTACTACTATTCCTTCTTCTGCCAGCTAACTTCTAACGGACAGGCGGATAATCTTGTCGCTAGATCTAAATCACAGTTAAGTGCCATGCGCACACCACTGTTCTCGACGGGAAGAACGAGCTGGATATGCGAGGAAGAGCGTGCGCCGGTATGTGTCTCATCTGGCTTCTCTTCATCACTCATTATTGCCGTCCGAGCGTATATGACCAGAGACTGAAGCCGAGAAACGCTACTGAAAATGCCAGAGGGGTAGCGGTCGTCGTGAAGTCCACCACTTGGAGCTTGGTTGCTAAGTACTCGGCCCGTTTAAGTTCTGAGAAAGATCAAAATACGTACACTGAGGCATGAAGACGAAACACCCGAGAGAATCAAAACACGACACACGAACCTCGTACAGTCCCTTGGTGAAATGATCGCGGCCAGATGCAACTCATGTGATTCCACCTCATCGAGACGAATTGCTCATCCATGCCTAGGTAATTGACCGCGACATCTCTGCCAGGTCAACCGATGTTGTCTACAAATTCGAGGCCGATGCCAGCATTAACATCAACGGGTGACCGGTCTCCTTCTTGCCCTGTAGCGGATTGATACGTCATCTCGAGTCCCTTCTGAAGTTGATACGTACGAATCAATCTCGAGTGTCTCAAAGCTCTGACGACGCTCGAGCCCTCGCCGTACAAGGGGGCGAGCGTCAATTCTGTTCACACTTCGTTGCACGTGTCCGGCAGTTCACCCTCGTCACGCCGTTGGACTCTTCAAGAACTGCGCCACGACCGACATATAATGCTCTGGTGTGTCGAGATCTGTTAGGATGTTAATTAGTAGCTGTCACGCGCCCACAGCTTGAGGGACCAATTTGCTCCCAGACAGCCCGGATTAGAGGTCGTCCAACCCATCTGGGATCGTACTCCGGTTGATAACAGGTTCTCAGGCAATGGCCACTTACTACTGCAATGGGCTGCATTGGGAAAGGTATACCACTTCACCTTGGGGATGCCAGAGAAGTAAGGATATACACAGCTATCGGCCACAGCTTCGTCAGTGCACAAAGTCCTCACAAGTACTAAACACGGGATATGGAGACGACTCGCCTGTCTCGTCCTTCGTCCCACTCGCCATTGAGCACGAGGCAGGGTACTTTGATTTTGTGGACTTCATCGACAATTGACCAAGTCCTGTCAACTGTTAGCTGGGAAAGCCCATGGGTGGTAGCACAAAGTTCTCCTTCAGAGACAAGCCAGAATGCAAAGAGTTCTTACTTCAAGCTTCCAACCACGGTGAACTCGCTCGGCCCGTTCATCGTGTAGTAGACAGTCTGCGAGCATGCTCGTCAGTTGACGCCTTGTCATTCACCACAGCTAGGTACTCAGCGGGCAAAAGTCGTACGTCGTCCTCTTCCACGTTCGCCATGGTGTCCAGAAGATCCTGGGGGAACGGGTAGATCCTGCACACGTGGCGCTTGTAGAATTCTTCGACAGCCCATTTATCTGGCCTCCGGCGTCAGCATCGAGGACACGTGTGTACCGTGCGAGCTGTAGCGCGCGAACCGCCGGACACCTACACTCGGGGTCGTCGTACGTCTTGTCCTTCTCATGCTTCTGAAGCGCTTTCTCGATGTCCTCGGGCAGCCGTTTGCGCCACTCGTTGCACGACTCGACCCAAAGTTTCATACTACAAGGCGAGTTGGAGATGATGAGACGCTTGAGGCCCTTGTGGCCTCGAATGGCGAACATTGCGCCTAACATCCCTCCCCTGTCGTCCCCCGCCGGGGGAAATCAGTCTTCAGCACTCCCCAGCGCGCGATGCAGGTCTCGGGGAGCGGCGGGGGAGGCACTCACCAACTCTGACCCAGCAGGTCATAATCGCCGGCAACGCCCAAGTGCTCCAGAAGATTGTCCAGTTCCGCGATGAACAGCTCGGGCACCCAGAAGGCAGTGTCGAGCCTCTTTTCACGAAAGTGCGTCGATTTGCCGCATCCGAGCTGGTCGTAGAGGACCACGGGGATTTTGTATTGCGTGGAGAGGTTCTTTAAGTTCGCCAGGTAGTTATGTCCCATGCCGGGGCTGTCATTGCCCGTTAATCTGCATGGTCCGACGTCGATTGCGAGTGGCCGGCCGGCCAGTCACTCACCCTCCATGAAGAACAAAGAGAGGCCGCCCCGTCGAGGAAGTGCTGAGATCACCCCAGATCTTGTACCACGTAAAGGCCTCGCCCGGGAGACTGGGGTGCGAGAACGGCGCCCTGCCTTCCTCTGACATTGTCATCTCTTGGGATTCTACAAGAGTCGTCGGGATGCTCAGTACTAGCGTGCGGGATATTGCAACGGACGAGAATAAAAAGCACGATCGATGATATCCAAAAGAACCAGACGCCTCCCGGGATAGAACCGTCGAATGTAGTCTTCGGCTATGCAAACATCATCGAACTGAAAAGTAATGCGTTAGAATGGACTGGGCCACCCTCTACGGCTTACCTAGCGCGACCGGATGTTCGATCTGGAAGTCCACGCATGCACAGACATTGGAGCTTGAAGATCAGACCATGGATAAAGGAGCTGGCCATGTCTCCCCGTACTCGTAAGAGCTGAAGCGCACTTGGCGACCTTCCTCATAGGGAAGCCGATCCAAAGCTGACGATGAAATCAAAAAATTCTCCGGCTCGCGCTGTCAGGCAAGTAAGCGGACTGCGTAGCCCGGAAAGGAAGGTCGTTTCCCCTGCTGCCTGGAAACGTGTTAACTTTACGAGCGACTCGAGACCAGGCACTCCAGGTCAGGCAGGAGTTGATGGGGAGTTCCTGCTGGCCGGTCGGGACTGATAACCACGCCCTTCGATGTCTCCTCAGGCTCTTCGGTGAATGTCCGGGGTGGCTTGCTCGAGAAGAAAGAGACTGGCATTGACAGCTAAAGACCTTCGGGTGCAGTTAGGTACGAGTAGCTGCCGAGTGCGCTCTGAGTGAAGCCTCCTCGGACATCGATCGGCCCACGACCATCCTATCGCTGGATTTTCTACCGCCAGTCAACCTGTGGACATCCTGTGAAACCGTGGCTTGCAATGTTTAGCTGAGGCAACCATGAGCAGTCTTAATCGTACAAGGTGTTGGGTATTTTGTATGGGAAAAGCACCAATTCTGTTTTTCGGCATCATTTTTCCTGTTTACTGTGTCATACTCCCTTAGCCTTCCTCTCTCTGGACTCATTTCTCACTCCCCTCCCTGCCCGACAACAAAATTGTCAGCACCAACCCATAAGCTCGAGATTGTTCGAGTGTAATGAACATGTACAAATGAAAGGAAATTCGTGGAATTTGCCGGGTTTCGATACCAGCAAGCCTCGCCGCAATCATTCGCTGATCTCCCGTGACTGCTTCCCATCTGGATCTCCGTCATATCCAGAACATTGTCTCGGCCGTGCGTGCATGCAGTCTCACCATGCTTGAATCTGGACCGCCGGTTCTGCTGCCAGACGAGACGCTCGCATGTGACGAAGGGTCGAAGAATTCGCTCAGGTAAAGCCGGGCTCGATCACAGACCAGGTCCGCGTAGTATGCCGGAGGGCAGATGGACACAGCGGTGGTGGCCCGTCCAAATGTGTACGACATGTTGTGCGTCAGATCTTCAAGAGCATCGGCGGCGCTGCTGAATGGGCTCCCATCGGCTGTACTTTCTTGGTGCTTCTGGAAACCTCTGAATATGTCATCATAGACGACATAATAGTGAGCCGGTCTCGCTGTACCCTTCAGAGCATTGTGTGCCTGCATGAAGAAATCCCAGTGGCGCGCTTCGGTGACGCCGCGATCAACCACAGTCCCACACTGCGGATCCTCGACCTTCCCTTTTTTGGATGGTGCGTAGAAGCGAGTATTATGTCTCTTCCCAACGATGATGATCGCCAAACGCGGAGGACTCATCTTTGCGGCAGGATAGACTTTTGCGCACGCCGACTGGATCCTCGGCAGCTCATCCTCCAGAACTTGTTGGTACTGGCTTTCCGAAACACCATCCCGGTAGATCTAGTCAACTCCGTCAGCCATGCGTCAAATAGCGCCCCAGGAAACCTCGGAGGAAGATGCACTTACGATAATGTTGAGAGGAAGCTTGCCCCCGTTGTGTTGTTGCCACTTCAAAAGTCGCCCTTCCATGAGCTCTGCGAGAGATAGCACCATTTCCTTTCTGCTCTCTTGAATGCTAATCTCTGCCCGCCATTGAGCGAGATGTCCATCAATAGATGCGACAATGCCGACAACGCTAGGAGCAGATTGCGATGAATCAGGCGAGGGATGGGTAACGTCGAGTCCGACGACCATCGTGTTGCCGAGTTCGATGATTCCTAGTTTCTTCTCCTTCTTTTGCATCGCGGTCTGATTGCGACTCCCGAGTTTGTGATTGCAGCCACCAAGCTTGAGGTTCAACTTGAGAGCGACATTGGCAAAATATTGCTGCTTACACTGATCGAACTTTCTGGCAACCACACAAACATTGCTCATCCCTTCCCTGACGTCGCAGAGGAATTTCACGCGACGGAAGACCAGTGGACTTTCGGTGACCAGCACTATAAGCACCAGCTCTGCCTGGGATATGGGGAACTTCTGGAGAACACCGCCGACTTCCGCGTCAATGCTGTCAAGGTTGCGAGGGTTGACTGTGATACGAATACCTTGCTTGGGCCCTGCGCATTTGATACCCATTTCGACAAGCTTGGCGTGGAAATCGTTTAATGCTCGTGATTGTTGAAAAGTTGCCTCAGATTTCCATGGTCCGCTGTCCTCGTTGGTAGCGACTATAAGCCAAGTCCACTTGTTGAGTGGTCGGGATTCGACGAATTGTGCGTTGCGCATGTCCCATTTACTACCTCGTAATAATGCTTCACGGCCATTGCGGTAGTAGATCCTCGGCGGTGTTAGAACGCGCCCTGTCACATGTATCAAAGAGGGATTCGCGCTCAGGCCAAACGCCGCCTAGGAATAATTAGTATACTCTAGGAATGCCTTTAGAGATAGAACTCACGTGAGATTTGTTTAAATTCTGATTTAGCATGAGCATGGCGGCGCCCTCCGTTCTAATAGACTGCTGGTTCTGCTCAGGTGGTCGTACTGCAAATTCGATCATACGTTGCGTCTGCGTCGGAGACAACTGTTTCTTGTACGGTTGGCCTCTGATAACTTGGCATACTTCTGCCGGCAAGTACGTTGGGTTATCTCGGTTGCCGACCTTGACAACAGGGAGCGACGGGTTTAGGTTTATGTTGTAATTTTGGCGGAAGAAATCGTAAAGACTAATGTAGACTCCAGTCGCCAGTGTCTGTGTGGGACGGGGTGTGTTCCCGCAAGTAGATGGTTGTGGTGGGATTATGGAGGTAGTAGGTGTCGTCTCCATATAGATTTCCACCTGTTGAGGTCCAGCGCCGTTTTCACGCACGACTGGAGGGTGTAATAGCTTTCCCCCCTCATGTTGTTCCGCAAGACCAAGAATAGCTCGAATGTTAGGGATCTGCTGGCCAGCTTTGTTCTTGTGGACGATATGCGTAGTATTGACACAGATCCCCTTGAGAAACTTGTGCAGCCCATGATTGTTTTGGGGGTTGGCTTGTAAATATGCTTGCATCAGGCTTGCCAGAGGACCGTGATTGTAGAATGGCGAATGTTTGACTTGCACATTAACGAGCAGCCTTCCAGTCGCTGCTCTGACGCTTAGCATGTGACCCCGCCAAGCAGTGATGCCAGCGGTAAGGTTGTATGTCGCTATTTCTGGGAGGTCCTTCCTGAAGTGAGAGTTTGAACCCACAGAGGCGACTTGCGGTGCCGCCTTTGGGTTGTGTCCCATGATGATGTTCAGCGTGTTGAGGATCGCCTCCTTTGAGCTCAACGGTCCAGCGATAGTTGTCGACGTCAGGTACTCGATCAGATCAGAGATAGTAATCGCTGCTCTCTGCTGGATCCGTAACAGAAATCGTTTAGCATCTTCAGCCGGTGCCGCTCCCTCCTCGGCCCGGAAAGCAACTATATAACCCCGCTGATCAATCTTAAGAGGTTTGTTGCTGATAATTGTCGACTTGAAGTCAGAGACGATTCCAGGACTGTGTTGGGGAAAGTGTTCTGCTAGTAGCAGCTGAATGAAACGGGCCCTTTCTCTATACTGTATGGGTCGATTCGTCTTCAAGTCTTTGCCGAATTCGACGTCATAGTGATACGCAATCACTGTGCCGGTAGAAGCAAGCGCCATGTAGTTGGTCAGGAGTGTAATGGGATTGCCCTTCGTTCCGAAGGCAGGCCGAAGCGGGAGCCTCGTATTGTTGTGCATAGATGTCTTCAGGATGTTCTGTTCAATATCCGTCTCCAGTTTGATGATTGCATGCTGGGAGGCACTTGTGTTGTTCGCGGTTTGTCTGGGATCCCGAACACACGGCCAGTCTCAAAGTTGATGGACTGACTAGCGGAGGATAGATACTTACGGGGTAGCCATGCTGCCTTGCCCGCCTCCGTGATTGAGGGCCAAGCCATCAGCTGTCCGACAGTTGCTGCCGCAGTCGACTCCGCTCACTCTGGGATGAGTGGGAAGAGAGACTTGGCGACCTCGTCCTCCCGACGCCATGGTGGGATGTTGTTGTCGCTTTGGGTCAGCAAGTGTGATGAAGAGAAAGACTAAGCGGGCTGGTGACGAGAATATACCAAGAAGGGTAAATGAGAACGACGACGACGAGGGATTCAAGGGATACTTATAGCCCGAAGGACAGGTGCTCGGCCTTGCCAAGATCCATATTCACTGTAATCATCTCAATGCACATGTCTGCAGTTGTTGTGAAGTGAATTGAGTATAACAAAATGAACCAGGTGAGGCGATGGAGAACAGGAACTGAAATGAGCATGTGGACATTTTGGCCGAGAGCCGCTTTGATTATTTCCAACTGACTTAGCTGCTGTTGTTCATCTCCAAGGGTTTAAAACACATGTCCTTCTCCAACTTCAGCTGCCTCTTGAGAGTCGGTGGATGCTACAGAAGAGTCGAAGCGCCGTACGAAGTAATGTTGTGGTGTGGCCATGAGAAGACAAACTGGAAATCACTAACGCTTGATTTCCAACTGACTCTTCGATTGGCTGCAGTGCAATGGGCTAACATCTCCCCACTTTGCTACATCAACTTGGACACGACCTCTGCGATCACTATGTACTGGGTATTCGTACTCCGTACTCCCACAGACTATCCTTGTCAGCCTCATTGCTCTGTGACCGCTGCCCCTCTATGCTGTGTAACAATGGGAAAACTACGTGAACTTCTTCTTGTCATGATGTATCTGTTTTTTCATCGCTACCCCCATCTTCATTCCATCACCAATCTGTTCTCCTCTTGGCCGCCAGGACCAACTTCACTTGATATCAGTGCTATTGAAACTTGTTTATCTCGTTCATCTCTTTTCTACTAGTCCTGCTTCCATCTCGCCCTCCCCGGCACGCCCAAACATGGATGCCAACGAAAGATCTTGTGTCGATGTCGGTCGTCGTGGAGTCCTGGTGAGTTGCGCCTCTCTGATTTCCGCTCAAATGAAACATGTTCTTTGCTTCGCGGTTGCAATCGCCAGGGGCTCACATCACACGTATATCTAGCTCGCTACCGCCGTAATCATTCTTGTCTTCTCAGCGTAAGCTGTCCTGGTCCCCCCTCATAACTGTTGCACCTGCGTGACATGGCTGACCCCCTTCGGCTTGCAGTATCGCCTGGGCTAGGAGTGTACACTTGTCGCTTCCAATGCCCCTCGCGCTCCCCATCCTGAACGCATTTACCGTCATCCTCGGCCCACTCATCATAGCATTTCTGGCAAGACTCAGCATGAATGCTAGAACAGGGACTGTGTCATTTCTCGCAGCAGGTCTCCGCCATATGATCCCACACCTCCCATTTGCACTTCTCGTGCTCTCTTCGATCTATGCCGTCCCTTCGGATTAGTTGGCTTGTGGCCTTGAGCGCCAATTGAGTCACCTCTTCCGAGCCAAGAACGAGAATGCAGTCCGTGCCATTGAGCAAGGTCTGCGATGCTGTGGGTTCAACTCACTCCATGATCGTGCGTGGCCATTCCCAAGCCATGATGTGGACGTGAGAGCTTGTGAGAGGACGATAGGGTATACGATTCGATGTGTAGAACCGTGGCGGCGGCAGCAACAGGTTATCGCCGGCCTCGTTCTACTGGCAAGTCTTCTCAACTGGCTGCTCCTGGTGAGATCTTGCATATCCATAGATTTTTTTGACCGGGAGATGCACTGACTCTGAGTAGCACTTCGTTGATATGGCACCACGACCGAACCGAGAGCGATTTCGCGGGCCGACAGTCGGTGCGTCCAGGGGTGAAAGAGCCAGATTGCTTCGACAAGCGGAGGAAGAACGGGACCGTGAGGCAAACGTGGACACGCATGCTCCTTATTCGGGTGCCCATTAGCATGTGCCTGCATGTCGGCGGGATCTGAGATTCGCTTGTATCATCAAGCGAGCAAGATGCGCCTTTTACCTTCCAAACATGCGGCCAATGGTTTAGTTATACAGGCCGAGGGATTTCTGAAATAGAGTTACTTCACCGTCAAGTGTACACATTAGAGAAACAATGGGGTCGGCTGGGTTGTAGGGCTTGTAACGCTGCTCTTGGTTGTTCCTGGATCATGACACGAAGCCACGCAACAAAAAGGGTATGCATTCTGGATCCTGACAGTTCTCGGGGTATGCGCAACTTGCGTCCTCATCCATCTTGCCCCTTCAAATCGTTCTTCTAGCGTCTAGCTCTTGCGGCTCTTGTCGTAGGGTGGTTTTGCTGTGGCCGCTTCACGGTTCCATGCTACTTTTCTCGGCAAATGGCTTTAGCACAAGATGTGCCAGAATCCGACCGGACTTCGTGTTTCGTATCCGTGATGAAGGTGAAAGTGCAAGGCAATAGCTCGATAAGGGAACAAAATCCGAGGGTCTGCGAGTAGGCGATGTACAAAACAAGGCTCATGAAATCAAGGATTATCGGTCAGACACTTCCTTTATACCTCTTACTTAGTAGAACTTCGACCCCTCCTCTCTTCAGGCTTTCACGACTGATTTATTCGAACAACAAGACTTGCACCACATCACCCACCGAGAATGTCCGTCATGGCGGGGCCTTGCTTGTAGGGTGCGGTCAAGTATGAATACGCCTGTAACACGAACTGGTTGTGCTATGCTGGTCAAGGCCACTGACAAATCTCCAAGTGAACGTCGTTCTGGAAGTCTCCTGCAACTGTAACATTGCCTCGAGATCTTCTGTCCGACGCACACAACTGATGGGTTGCGGATAGAGATGTGCGGTGCTGGAGTGGTGCTGCTGGCTCTCCTCCGTTGCCGTCGAGCACTCGACCTCCAACATGACCAGTGGTAAGAAAGCAGGAGATTCCAATGGGCTCCAGCTTCTGCTGTCGAATGTGCTGATGGCGTGATGACAGGCGCCTTCGACACCGTGGACGAAAGCAATAGCATAAACAAGCCTTCTTTGTAAGTGGAGATCTGTATCTGTTATGCCACTATTCAGGGGTTTCATCTCGATCGAATGCTGTTCTCCATTCACCGGAACGCAGTTTTGTGGTGATGGCGATCGAGCTTGTTTTGCGATCTGGAATGAATGTCTGATAACTCTGCTACGAGTCTCATCCAGACTTTGGACCGACTGCTTTCGTTGAAACCCGAACGCCTTGGTGCCTAGATATGAATTCTGGACGCTGAGAATAGAGCGAATCATAGCTGGGTCTCTCTCGTCTAGCCCGACCTTGGACAGATGCAACCAGAACTGCTCACCCAAGGTCGAGTCAGCTACAGGAAGCCGAATGAGGGTGACCAGCAGGTTGGCGAGTTGAGATTAAGTTCGCCGACCTTATGCTGGGGGGTGACAAACGTTCGTTCCAGCGAGGTGTTGCCAGCGGTCTGCGATCTGGTAGCTATCGAGAGGTTCGAACACCAGAGGGATATTTCCAGGAGCTTTGAGCAGCATCTTGTTCAGAACCTTGTCTGCTGCGTAGGTGATTGTGTAGCGACTTGGCCGGTGTCGTCAACATGATCATCGTGAACTCTGCGGTCCCAGATGTTCTGAAGTTCGTCGAGCTGTTGCGCTCAAATCACCTTTTCGCGGCCTCATCACCATAACCCCAATAAATCCTGTTGAGCCGTAGAGCTTTGTGCCAAAGCGCCGGGAAACTATTGTCTTGCTCTGGATACTTTTCGCGCTGCTCTCTCTGTATCTTCAATGCCGTGGCAGCCAGGCCAGTCCCGATCGCGAACAGAGGATCAATGAACCTGTGGTGAAGCAAGAATTATTAGTCTGAAACAGCTATTGGGCAGATCCAAGAGGGTATGGCATGCATGCGCATACTTAGATATGAGCCATGGCTGAGCAACAGAAGCCATTGTGCTGAATTGCACGCGAGCGATTCTGGGTCGCTGTGGATTGATGCCGAGTGTACGCGGTTGTTTGGTGCTTAGGCGGCGATGTACTCCGTATTCAGCTCAACAATGAGGATCTGAACGATTGATTTGTATAACTCAGTAGTTGGGGACGATGCGGAGACACGCTAGTCCATGTTGCTGGCCTTCAATGGAGGTGGGCCGTCGTGACCGCGTCTGCCAGTAGGACGTGGTAGGCAAACAAAAGGAAAGCAGGCCAATTATTCAACTCTGTATAGTTACGAGCACTGTGAGAGCAGACGACATAGGGATCGATAGCTCTGGCCCGCATGAATCGCTCTAGAAATAGGTCGTTGCCAAAGAGGGCATTCAATATGGAGTAGTTCTGGGGCATATTATTACTTGTGTGACATCTCCAGTTGCTTCCAACACCGGTGCCCGCTCCCTTCATCAAGCCCAACTCGGATACGTAAACTTGTCACCGGTTTCGATGTTCGGCCCCATAAAGCACCTCGGAAGCTCAGTCCACATCGTCTGAGAGCCTGGCTGATCTGCGCGCTAGGAGTTTCGAGTCTCAATGCCAGAGCTTGCGCAAACCCCGCCGGTGCCTTTCCACCAACTTTCGGCTTCGTTCGCGCCTTCTGCCATTGCCGACTGACAGGAAACTAAGTGCAGTCTTGGACCTGTGCCAAATGAAGCCTTCCTCGCAAGGGTAAACGGCGCGATCAATTTCGACTCATTTTTCCGTAGACTCGACGCGACCTTCCTTCACGTTCAGAATCGATGCACGCAGCCCGGCAGAAGATTACAATGGTGGCAGAGCATGACTTTTGAGTCAACAATGGCTGTCAACATCCGCGCTCCGCCAACAATGCCGCCGTCATGGACTTGCTCGATGTGCTTCCGGATTTCGACCTCAAACCCCATACCCACCTTCTTCACTCCCTAGATAAAAACAATGTTTCGGTTTCACAGCTGGTTGCCCTTGCACCTACTGAGATCGCGCGCCTATGCCCCCTTCCACCGCGCGACGTTGACAGGCTAGTGAGAGATATCGTCAAGGCCCTTCAGCAGGATACGCTGAGGGGTGTGAAAAGGAAGCGCAAGAACACAGCAGACACACCGGGCGAACGTCAATTTGAGGCAACAGGGACCAAGATCAATGAGCAAACCGGGGTCAGCACTTCTGATTTGAATTTCGACAGGGCACTGAACGGGGGCATCCGACCTGGTTACATTACGGAGGTGGTGGGGGAATCTCGCACCGGAAAGACCACTTTCGTTCTGGGATTGTTGCTTTCGGTCCAGCTTGCCCCGCCAGTTGGCCTAGGGAAAGCCGGGATTTTTATCACCTCTGAAGGACCTCTCAACACCAAGCGACTAAATCAGATGCTTTCTTCATACGCTGACATCCTCCCCGAACAACGACCGTCGCTTGACCGTGTTCATACAATCACTGTCACTGATCTAGAAGCGCAGGAACACATCCTTCGTTACCAACTACCTGTTGCGATTTCGCGCTATAACGTCGGATTGGTGGTCCTGGACTCGGTCACGGCAAATTTCCGCGCGGAATACGGCACTCGCACAGCTGCTCAGCTAGTTGATCGAGCTGCGGAACTGACCAATCTCGGAAACACGCTGAGACAGCTTGCTATCGAACACGATGTCGCGGTCGTGGTCACGAATCAAGTATCAGATCGCTTCGACGACTCTAAAAATCTCTTTCGTTCCTCACCAGCAGCGACCTCTTCTCCTGCCGCGTCTTTGCAGAATCTGCCTCCCGCAGTGGCAGAGCGTCGGCAGGAGACACAGAGCCTGGATCACCAACAGCGCTTCTTTACAGGATGGGGGGATGACAAAGGGAACACGCAGCACGAGCAATTAAAGACTCCAGCACTCGGCTTAGCGTGGGCCAATCAGATTTCTGCTCGCATTGTCCTTAAGATGGAAAGTGAGCGACAGGAATATGCGGGAGGCAGCGTTTGGAAAGACAAGAACCCAAGTCGGACCTTTGCAGTAGTCTTTGCTCCGTGGGCACCTACCACTAAACCACCAATTCGGTATGAAATTGCAGCACAGGGTAATGTTTCGATCACGGAACCCGAAAAGCTGGTGGGAGCATCCAAGGTGACAGATGGCGAGCATGCGGAATTGCTGGACGAGGCGCTCTGGGCCACAGATGAGGACGATGAGTTCCCGTAAGAGGATGCAGCCGGAGTCGCGCTATTGGGTCTGGTTGGATAGTTGCATAGAGACAGTGACGGTTGGCAGTGCGGGTCACCAAGACAGAAGTACCTATTTGCCATTCTGCAGTCTGTGCCGAGCTCACACGAGCAAGGGGTCCTGAAATTGTGCCGGCGACTTTCGACAGTACGAGTAATCTGCACGCCTGTGGCCAGGAGAATGAGGTAACGGGAGGCCGTCTGCAATGAATCGTTTGATAGAGGAGACTCCGATCGCGGTCCACGCATTCCGAATCCGGTATGTGTAGCCGAGGACCGCGAATGACTGGCCGAACGTCTCCATTTGAGGCGTTGAGTTTCTGGGAGTCTCGACATCATCCCCTCCTGGTAATCGAACACCATCCGCTTGAGTCCACTTGCTCGCCGTGAATTGCTCCCTCGTGTCTACAATATGGTAATATAAACTTCCATGGGGCCAGATGCGTCTCACTGTGATACCTTAGTCTGGCCTCTGCCTTATCTTTCCCGCTTGTGGACGGTGGCGGAGAGGCGTTTGCGTGGAGGGATGCAAGTGACTTGGCGCAGGCAGAGGACAACTCCGCTCCTCGCCATCGACGTGTATGAACTTATGAGCATGCTTTGCCAGTGACAAGGTGGGCTCGTTCTTCTCTTCCACGACTTATATTCTTCTCCCAGTTGGTTTCACATCGCACGCAGCACATGCGAAGGTCCAGATTCCAATCTATCCGGGGATAATTCTTAATCTTTTACATCATGGCTGCAACAAATGGACACACAGTCCCGAAGAGGATTCATAAGCACCCTTTGGACCAACTGAGCGGCGACGAGGTCAACATTGCTCGACAGGCTGTACTCGACGCTCGTAAGGCCGCTGTTATTTTCCGAAACACTTTTGCCGTTGAGCCAGCTAAAGCCGAGCTGGTCAAGTTTCTCGATGCCGAGCACGCTGGCACCCTCTCGGCCGACACTCCTCGACCTGCCCGACAGGCTCGCGTCCAATATGATGTCATCCATGAGGATCGAAGCCATGAGTACATGGAGTCAGTGATCGATATCGCCTCTGGCAAGGAGGTAGAGCACAGAAGGGTACCTAGGACCTCACAACAGGCTTTGACGTTGGACGAGTTCAAGGAATTCAACCACGTGTGTGTGGAGTCCGACTTGTTCAAGAAGGCCGTCAAAGAACTCAATCTCGACGAGAAGTTTGAGGTCGCCATCGATCCCTGGCCTTATGGGGGCCCTGACGTCGGAGAAGTCACTCCAAGGTAAGCGGGTTGCATGCTACCGCCATCTGTGCTGTCTAAGAACGTGTCGCAGATATATCCAAGGCCTGTGTTTTGCCAAGCTACGGAACGGCAACCCCGACAGCAACCATTATGGCTTCCCTCTACCCATCATCCCTGTCATGGACACGTACAAGAAAGAAATCATTCGCATTGACCGGCTTGCCACTGGCGGTGTTGAAGACGGCTTGAACTATGGAACAGCTGGGAAGAATGTTCTTGAGCATTGCCAACCCGCCGAATACGTTCCTGAACTGCTGGACACCCCTCTCCGCAGTGACTTGAAGCCTTTGAATGTGTTGCAGCCGGATGGACCGTCATTTACTGTCAGCGATGATTCTCTGATCGAATGGCAGAAATGGAGATTCCGGGTTGGGTAAGTGCGATTCCCATCACTGATGTGCCGAAGGAGTAACAATGCTCTCCCAGATTTACCCCTCGTGAGTGTGCAGTCTTACACGACGTTCATTACGACGGCCGTAGCGTGCTATACCGTCTCAGTCTATCGGAAATGACCGTACCGTACGGCGACCCTCGACCACCGTTCCATCGCAAGCAGGCTTTCGATTTTGGCGATGCGGGCGCAGGCCGAGCCGCCAATAATCTTGCTCTGGGCTGCGACTGCCTCGGTGTCATCAAATATATTGACGCCATGTTAGTCGACACAGAGGGCAAGCCATCAGTCTCCAAGAACGTCGTTTGCGTTCATGAGCAGGATAACGGAATTGGTTGGAAGCATACCAACTTCAGAACCAACCGCGCCGTTGTGACCAGATCTAGGGAGTTGGTTGTGCAATTCATCATTACTCTGGCAAATTACGAATATATCTTCGCTTATAAGTTCGATCAAGCGGGAGGGTAAGTCGCCCGGACCTAGGATATTACTCTCCTAGCTTACAATTTTCCAGCATCACTGTGGAGACTCGCGCTACCGGCATTGTCTCTGTGGTCAACATCGACCCTGGCAAGACCAGCCCTTACGGCAATGTTGTCTCTCCCGGCGCCCTTGCCCAGAACCATCAGCACATCTTCGCTGTACGGATCGACCCTGCCATTGATGGCCACAACAACACGATCTTCACTGAAGAGTCCCTACCTATTCCAATGAACCCAAAGACAAACCCCCACGGCAATGGATACGACGTTGTTCGCAAGCCGGTCACCAAGTCAACTTCGATCCATGCCTCCCCCTTCACCAACCTCACCATCAAGATGGCCAATCCCGGCAAGATCAACCCAATCTCACAACGGCCTGTGTCGTACAAGTTCATGCCCTCTCCAAGCCAGCTCATCCTTGCCGACCCTGACTCCATCGTGGCGAAACGTGCCGCGTTTGCGCATCATCATGTGTGGGTCACGAAGTATAGAGACAACGAGTTGTTCGCGGGCGGAGAGTTCACAAATCAGTGAGTTCCTTCCTCTTGGAAGATTGAGACATTCCATAAGTTTTGGTTGCGGGTGGCCAGTACTAACGCGGTTCTACAGATCTCAGAAAGAAGAGGGTGGCGTGGCTGACATGGTGGCCAGGAAAGACGAGGTCGAGAACGAGGATGTGGTTGTCTGGAACGTATTTGGGCTCACACACAATCCACGTGTAGAAGACTGGCCTGTCATGCCCGTGGAGATCCATCAACTTCATCTGCGGCCTGCAGACTTCTTTGAGCGAAATCCAGCATTGGACGTGCCCGGAAACAAGAATCTTGCCAGTGTGGAGGTCGGGAGGTATGCAAACGGTGACTGTTGCCAAAATAACGGCAACGGGTCGGTGCAGGCAGATCCAACGTCCCATCTCCAAGGCTCAGAGAGTATTCCGGTTGCCAGCGTCAATGGGCACTAAATATGCCGGCCTACATAGAACGTCATACTGGCGCGACGGACTGAATGCCGCCCTCAGAGATTTCCGACTCCGAACGTCCTCTCCGATGATTAGATGACTTCTTCTCCTTATGGCTTTTTCCATTCAGTGTTGATCCTGCACAACAACCAGGTCTGGGGAAAGTCGCCAAAATATCTGTGATGACACGACTCGTTGGGTGGGGTCTGTTCTATGCATTGAGCCTCGGCTACTGACTCGTGTGGCTGATTTCCCTTTTGTAAGTTGTCTACGTCATCTGCGCCGCCTGTTGTTTTGTCATCTTGAAGAGTTCCAACGGATTCTCCAAAGACTCAACTGCTCGCAATGTCTTACCATGTCTCATCAGCCCGGTCTTTACCTTTTCCCAACGGGACCCTCGAAGGTGCCAGCATCGCATCATATACCATTGGAATACAGCCAGTCGGGAGACTGAAAACCTTCGATTCCTTCCAGTGCCCATACCCGAAACTGCCTCCATAACGATGAAGATCCAGTACAGAGACGAGAGCCTCGACTTTGAGGAAGTTCCCGACGAGAACATCAGCCAGCTGGCTGCAAGAGCTGCGGCGCATATTGGGGCAGATGTCGAACGCATATCGTTCTTTTTCCTGCCCAAGCCGGGGTTCTTAAAGCACCCATTTACAGAGCAGAAACTGAGCGAATTCATTACCCCGACCACTCGAATAAAGCTGGTCGGGACGCCGAACTCGGAAGTCAAGAAGATGGCCGAATTGAGCGCCGCCAGTCGCAGAAGTACGCGTCCAAGCAATTTCAAGCCGGTCAAAGCGAACAAAGTGCGGGACTGGAAGAAGGTCCAAGAGGAGAGCACCTACACATTTCACGCCATCGAACCTTTGACGTACCTGCCGAATCCGGAGAAGAGCAGGAGGTACCTCGAGCGACTGGCCAACGATCCGGGAATCAAAGCATCTATGCGCAAGCACCGTTTCTCCGTAGGCCTGTTGACGGAAATGAACCCTGCTGAACATACCACTCATGAGTCAAAGACACTTGGCTTGAACCGCAACCGCGGCGAGGTCATTGAACTGCGACTGCGGACAGATGCATACGACGGATATCGCGACTACAAGGTCATACGCAAGACCCTTTGCCACGAGCTATCGCACAACGTTTGGGGAGAACATGACCGCAACTTCTGGAACTTGACTAAGGAGATCGAGCAAGAGGTGGAGCGCAATGACACACTCCACGGAGGGCATCGACTGTCAAGCGAGGAGTTTTACAATCCGAACGACTCATACGAAGAGGCTGAACATGCAGACCATGGGGGTTGGACTGGAGGAGACTTCGTTCTCGGAGGCTCAACGAACGATGCTGGCTTGAGTCGTCGCGAGATCATGGCAAAAGCCGCCGAGTCGCGCATGCGGAAAGAACGAGAAGCAGCCGAAAAAGGGGATTCTCCTTCTCCCTCTTGACCTTGACTCTTTTCGAGTGGATGTTTTTATGCAATAGCGAGGCGTCGGCGGACTGTTTCTCTTCCATCTCGTTTGTGGCTCTCTACCTAGGTACGAGGTAATTAGATGGCCATGACATTTACACTCTAAGGAGTAAACACCCCGTATTGCGTCCGGAGAGGCACGAATTGTTTCCAAAGAGTAGTGCGTCTTCGGGCCCCGAAACAGGGTGAAGCAAACGACAAGTGCCCCCACGAGTCCCGTACCAAGTCCTCGTTACTCGTGCATTGCCCCCATCGAGCCCCAACCATTGAGGGTCCGGGACCCGCAGAGCCGGACCGGGACCTGGACGATCTCCATTTCGGGGCGTGACGGCCTAAAAATATAGACTCTGAGGCGCCTGATTTGACGCGCCATGGCCGGTCTGAAATCTCGACCCTCAGCCCTGGGAGGAGCGACTCGATAACCACTATTGACTTGTCCGGGGCTCGAGCCGGGGCAGCCGGGGTGGACGGGGCTTAAAAGACCAGTAACCACGATCCCAGCCTCGAAGACGAAGCGAAACAAGGAGCTGTTCAGCTTGAGAGCTTGGTGCCTAAGCACTACTCATACCATCACATAGACTATGATATACCGCGTATTGCCAATCCTCAGAAGGCTCTGAGTGAAGACGAGCTGACACATATAGTGATGTCCGACGAGTAAAACATGTTATCCTCCGTCCATAGTACATATGTAGGTTTGGATTCACCAAACAGTAATCTTATCAGCACCAGAGATCAGTCATTGTTATCACGCCCTCGCTCCTATTTCCCCGAAGCAGCTGTGTTGGTCGCCTCCAAATAGCGCGCCAGCCGTCGACGTCACTACTTGGGTTTTCACCGTTCGGTGACTTGCCTGTCCGTCGCAGTTGGAGTCAAAACACTCTCAACAGGAACAGAGGAGCTTTTGCTCGATCCAGGTACGGCGCACACGGAACAGGTCCTCCGTGGTCTGTTGGCTACTTTTTGCGGGCTGCTGTTTGCCGTCGCACTGGCAGTGACTCCCGTCTGCACCACCGTTCACTCAAAGACCTGCCCGGAGCCCTGTCAGATCATCTCTCTGACTCCTAATTCTTTTCCTCTTGTTCGCGCTCGTATAGATCGATTCTCTTTTCCTGTGTCGGTACTAAATGCCTCTGCTAGAAGGTGTCAGACAAACTTCGTCGCCTAGCACGGCCTCGAATACCCCGAGTTCCCCAACCGGTGCACGTCGCATCAGCGAAGCGTACTCTGACCTTGCTCGCGTTGCCATGAGGACAAACGCTTCGAGCACTGCTCATGAGAGCGACTCGGTCAATCATGCGGCCTACCACTCGAGTCTGATGCCTCCTCCTAAGACCGCATTTGGCAGATCCGCGACAAACACGTCGACAAGCAAATTCCCACCCCAACCCGCAAACGCCCTTGGAAGGGCGCTGACCGATACCCCAGCGCCCAGTGCACCGAGTAGTCCTCAAATGTGAGTTTATAGCTACTCAATAGTGCGACTAGCAACATTGACTCATCTGGCGTAGACATGCTCGAAGCAGTTCAAATGCCTCAGGGTCTGCAACACCGAAAATTCGTGCGACAACGCTCGATATCCCTGGCTTAACTCGATCGAAGGTTTCACCAAATGGTCAGATTTCAGAAAGAGATGTCGCTGCAAAACTCATCATTATCATGGTCGGATTGCCGGCAAGGGGAAAGAGTTACATTGTCAAGAAGATTGCTCGATACTTGAATTGGCTACAGCACCCTACGAGGATCTTCAACGTGGGAGACCGTCGAAGAGTGGCTGCTGGCGTAGGTCCGACCATCCCAGATCGAACGACTGCCGCGCTTCGAGAGTCCGTACGCCGCATGAGCGCCACCACGCTCGGTCCGCAGAGCGTGGTGGATCATGGTGAACTCCTTCCACCTCCTGCAATCGAGACCAAAATCCTTGTAAACGGCGAGATAACAGCGGATCCCATTAGCCCGCTGCAAATGAATGGTAACACCACGATCGCCGCAGACAACAAGGACCCGATTCAGCTCTCTGCGCCCGAGCCCATTGATCAGTCTGCTCAGTTCTTCGATCCTAACAATATTAAGGCCAAGCAGATCAGAGAACAGGTCGCGCATCAAGCCTTGGACGAGCTTCTCAAGTACGTGTTGGAGGACGGTGGTTCGGTAGGGATTCTAGACGCCACAAATCACACCAGAGAAAGACGTTTGTCGCTCGTCAAACACATCCGCGAGCGGGACGAGAACATCAACATCCTGTTTGTGGAGTCTCGTTGTCAGGACCAGAACCTGCTAGAAGCAAATATGCGGCTGAAGTTGTCCGGTCCCGACTACAAGGGCAAGGATCCGGTGGCCTCGTTCAAGGACTTCCAAGCCCGCGTGGAACAGTACGAGAGATCCTACCAGAAACTAGACGACTTTGAAGAGGAGCACAACATGGCATACTGCTCAATGGTGGATGTCGGTCGGAAAATGATTACCCATCAAGTGAAGGGGTTTCTTTCCATTCAGACGGTCACCTACTTGATGAACTTTAATTTGGCTCCGCGGCAGATCTGGATCACCCGACATGGTGAATCAATGGACAACGTTAATGGTAAGATCGGTGGTGATAGCTCTTTGAGCGACAATGGCAAAAAATATGCCCAAGCCTTGGCGAAATTCATCAGCGAACAGAGAAATGCGTGGGAGAATTATCAGGCGGAAAAGCAGGCAAACATGCATTTTCCTCCGCTTCCCGGTGATACGACGCCGCCGAATCCGGAGTATACGGCCCAGGCCCTTCAGGAGAGGAACTTCTGTGTCTGGACATCCATGCTCAAGCGAAGTATCGAGACTAGCCAGTGGTTCAGCGACGAAGACTACGATATCAAGCAGATGCGAATGCTGGACGAGCTCAATGCCGGATCAATGGAAGGCATGACTTACGCAGAGATCCGGGACAAAAGTCCTCACGAATACGAGCTTCGTAAACGTGACAAGCTGCACTATCGATACCCTGGTCCCGGCGGAGAAGGCTACCTCGACATTATCAACCGACTTGGCAAAGTCATTCTTGAGATCGAACGTATGACAGACCACGTTCTCATTATTGGCCATCGAAGCATATGTCGAGTGTTACTGGCTTACTTCATGGGCCTCAAACAAGAAGATATCAGCGATCTTGATATCCCTTTGGGGATGGTATACAGTCTTGAACCGGTAAGCGACACCACTCCTGTCGGGTTGGGAAAAGGCTGACATCTCTCAAGAGACCATATGGCGTCGACTTCAAGGCATTCCGATATGACGCCTCGGTCGATGCGTTCCGGCACGAACCAGATTACCGATTGAGGCGAGCAGTTGACCCACAAACCTGATTTTTCGTTATGCCTTTGCATGATTGAGCCTGATACCCCTTACCTGCATTCGCCTTCTGACATGGGCACATGGCGTACCTGGATATATTAATTATACTTGCATACCGAATTTTGGTACACGGCCAGCCTTCCTTGCTCCGTCACTTCACCATGACATTTACTACAACTGGACTAATACTCGTTTCGGGCTTTCTGCAGGCAAGAATTTTACTGGCAACAGCGTCCGGGTCTTCCTACTCGAATCAACTCATGGGTGGATTGGTAGATGAAGATTCGTGGAAATCCCAGAAAGTATTTGCATTTCGTGGAGATTGAGATGTCGAGATTTGGCGCGGGTGTTCAGGAACGGCAGCATCTCACACGGCGGCCTTTCTAGTTTCAGCGACCCTCAGCATGGCGTTCGGCCGGGTACTCGTATCTGGTGTTGAAAATTCGGGAAATAGGCTGGGCAGAGAGGCGATGACGGAGATGATATCAGTTTTCCGGGGGCGTCGTTCTGGAAATCCTGGCCGGCAAGACGGAACGGTTTTACTCGCCACACCTTCATGCTAGGCCCGTTTCTGTACCAATGGGCATCGCACGTCGGAGTCACGGTCATATGCGAGTTCTGCTAGCGTAGCAATTCTCCTCTATTCCTACCAGTCGCCTGGGAAGCGTGCCTGGTCTCAACCACCGATGTGGAGTACTGGGTAAAGATGGTGCTGCCCAGACGGTTCTTACGAGGCTCGGGCAGTCGTCGAGTTAATCATTGCTGATAAGAGCGTGTGTCTGAGCCGATGAGAAGAATTTGCACACACATCGTTCCGTGTCTCCGTCCCAGCCCTGCCCCCTCCCCTTCACTTCGCCCAGATTACTTGCTCCAGTCTCGACGGCTTGGACTTCTTTCGTTCGGACAGTCCGGGCGCCTTTGCACGGTCATTAATTCCTACGCAGGAAACGTTCACATGCTGGCGTCAGCCGTATGCATGAAACGTCCGTCTTCATTTCGCTGGTCCCCGTATTGTGCACCGAACCATGAAGAGAACGGTACAATAACGATTGCCTACCACGGCGCTTGTTCTTGGAGCTCTAGCGAGTATAGAATCAAGCAGGAGACTCTGCGAACTTCTGCGACGATTCGTCAATTCCCAGTACTCGCTCCATAATCGGGTTGATACACTCGGAACAGACCACTCGAGGGCTTGGAAGCTTCGAATCCACAGCCACACCTACCCAAGCCTGTCAAGCAATTGTCTGGTCTGTTTCAAGCATCACTCCAACGGCTGGACGAGATCAACAAGACACCACGCCAAGTCACATTCAGACGGCCCCTCTCGGCGCAAAGCCTCATTCCACGCGGTCGCCACCATGCCGACACTTGCTCTGACAAACTTCAATATTGTCACGGCGACCTTGGGTGGCTTCATCACCGTCTTCGCTCTCGTCAGCTACTTGCTGAAAGAACGGTTCTATCTGTCAGAAGCATGTGAGTGGCGCAGAGTTTTGTGCACGAGTCGCTATGACTGACATCTCCTTCAAGTAATCTCTTTGGTGGCGGGTGTCATATTAGGGCCCGACGCAACCAACCTCATCAGGCCGGACCAATATTCACTTCACTCGGAAGAAAATCTCGATTACATTAACCTGTACTTCACCCGCCTTGTCTTGGGCGTCCAGCTTGTGCTTGCCGGCGTGCAGCTGCCAGACAGGTACCTTCGGACGGAATGGAGGTCTCTAGCACTCCTCCTCGGCCCGGGGATGTGCGGCATGTGGTTGTGCGCCAGTTTGCTGGTGTGGGCATTTGTTCCTCACCTGAATTTCCTCCACGCACTAGCGATCGGGGCGTGTGTGACCCCGACAGATCCGGTCTTGTCCAACTCGATTGTCAAGGGCAAATTTGCGGACAAGAACATCCCCAAGCCGTTACAGAAGATCATCATCGCGGAATCAGGTGCGAACGATGGTCTGGGCTACCCGTTCCTGTTCCTCGCCCTGTACCTGATCAAGTACGTCCAGCACGGAGGGGCGGGCCAGCCCGGTGGTGCGTCAAAGGCCATGGGCTATTGGTTCGGCGAGACATGGGGATATACCATCCTGCTGAGTGTCGTCTACGGTGCTGTGGTGGGTTGGCTTGCGAAAGAACTCCTCCATTTCGCCGAAGAAAGGAAGTTCATCGATCGAGAGAGCTTCCTCGTCTTTGCCATAACGCTGGCTCTGTTCATCACAGGCACGTGCGGTATGGTTGGCTCTGATGACGTGTTGGCGTGCTTTATTGCCGGAAACGCCTTCACCTGGGATGACTGGTGAGCTTGTAAGCACCGCGCTGTAGGATGTCCTTGCTGACTTGGCTCAGGTTCCGCCGCGAAACCGAAGACGACTCTCTGCAGCCCACCATCGACATGCTGCTCAACATATCCGTCTTTCTCTGGTTCGGGGCCGTGTGCCCCTGGGTGTCCTTCCGGGACAACGATGTCATTCCCATCTGGCGGTTGATCCTGCTGGGAATAACCATCCTCCTTTTCCGGCGGCTGCCCGTTGTTTTCGCAATGCACAAGAAGATACGCCAGATCGAACAGTTTCAGCAAGCTTTGTTCGTGGGCTTCTTCGGTCCGATTGGGGTTTCGGCGATTTTCTATCTCTACATCAGCATCGATTTCCTGCATCACGTCACGGTGGACGGCGTCGTGAGGGAAGATGCAGCACGGCTCGAGGAGATCATGAGGGTGGTGATTTGGTTTCTGGCCATCTGCAGCATCGTCGTCCACGGTCTCTCCATCCCTCTGGGCAAGCTTGGATATCACCTTCCAAGAACCATGTCTCAAGCGCTGAGCACTGAGGCCAGCGAAGATGAACCAGACCTGCATATAGGACCGAGACATCCGCACAGCTCCACCAGTCAATTACGGCCGAGGAAGACCAGCCGCCGCGGGAGAGACCGGGACCGCCAACCAAGCGCCGGTGTGTTCATGATCGGGCAGGGACAGTCCACAAGGACGACAGCGATGGACCTGGAAAGTCAGCTGGAGCCCAGCAGGCCCGTCAACATCATCGAAGATACGCCGGAAGGAGGTTCGCCAGCGCCGATGACGCCGATGGACAGCCAAGCAGGTACTGAACTGAGCAAGGGAGTCTCGAGAAGACCACTAGAACTGTCAAAGGCTTCGGAGCTGGAGGCAACCAAGGTAGATAAGGTGGCGGACAAAGGAGGAGATGTGGTTTGACCCTGCCCCGTCCAGGTAGCTGCGGCGCTTTATAGACTGTGTAACTCCAGTACATAGTAACCAGATGTGAACATCATCGTTGTCAGAGGTACTGTAGCTCCTGCAGGAGATGGGCTTCCCCAGGGGGGATTGGCCGGAGAGATAAATTCCGACCACCTGAGGGCACATCCCCTCCGCGCCCTCCGCGCCTCCCCCCTCCCACCTCAAACTCCACCACTCCCTGCATCCTCCAGCCAAACACCATCACTGCACTACCCCAGTACTGGGTACGACTACCGTGACTGCCCAATTTCGACCGAAAGGAACCAGGTGGGTGCCTGTCACGACCACAGTTCCCCCCGCTTGCCAGACCAGAGACCGCACCTGAACGTACCCTCCCTCCTTCCCCCTTGCACCTACCCTCCCCTCTTGCCTGGGAGCTCCTACTCGTAACCCTGGGGCGAGGCCAGTCCCGTTACCGATCTGGCCCTCGCTCGCCCCTGTCTGCACTTCACCTTCAACTCCCCCTTCGCACTGCCAGCTTGACCATTCTGCAATTGCCTCAAGTGTGGATTCGAATTCACTGCCACTGACACCTACCGTCTACCTTTTAAACGCCGCCCAGGCGTTTACGCAGATGATTGACCTTGGCCGTTGACCACTTCTCCTTCTCGTCCCCGTCACCCTACACGCTCTCCCTCTACCTCCACACACAGAGGGCAATCTGTCGCGACTTCGACGGGCTGCTCGGATCCTCCGCCTACCATACCGCACGCTCCTCATGGCACAGCCTCATCAAGCCAACAATGCCTCACGCATGAGCCCTGGCCTTGCTACCATGAATGCCGCGGCGGGTGTCAAGAGAAAGAGGACCACGGAGCGGAAGTTCTACGCTGTCAGACAAGGGAAGGCGCCGGGGATCTACGAGACATGGGCGGATTGCTTGAGCCAGGTCAAGGGACACAGGGGCGCGGTGTGTATGTGTGAATGAACGTGGGCTCGGCGCTGTCAGGTCTAATCTTGTCACAGTCAAAGCATTCCAATCACTTCACGAGGCTCAAGCTTTCATGGATGGGAAATCCCTGGCAACCTCCAACGGTGTCGGAGAGCAGAAGTTCTACGCCGTTCAGAACGGACGGGTGCCCGGCGTCTACACCGAGTGGACCGAGGCCCAGGCTCAGATTCGCGGCATCAAGAAACCGAGACACAAGAAATTCAATACTCGGGCAGAGGCAGAGGCGTTCGTCGCGGCAGGCACAACGGCCAATGGCGCCGATCCCGCGGACCATATCACGCCCGAAGAAGAGATACGGCGGTTGATTGTTCAAAACTCTGCACCAGGTCTCCAGGTCAACGGAGCCTCCCTTCCCACCGACAAGGACGGGAACTCTTACAAGCCTGGTCGTGGGCCACTGCCGCCGGGGGCGGAGGATGGATACGACCCCAACATCAGACTGGCAGCAGACGGTACGATTGTCGAGCGCACAGAAGAGGAGAAAAGCAAGACTAAGGTGATGACCAAAGTCCCCGATCCACCAGGCATGCTTCGAATCTTTACCGACGGATCAAGTCTCAGCAATGGTCGAGCGGGAGCCAGGGCAGGAGTGGGAGTCTATTTCGGACCCCAAGATCCAAAGTATGCCAACTCTCCATCCAAACTCATATCCAAGTCCAAGCCCAAGCGCTTTCGTTACATTGCCTCCAAGACGCTTCAGCCGCTGTACACCATGGACTGGGCTGTCCGTCAACGGGGCTATGACGATGGATCGATGAAGGACCGACAGCATGGCGAGGACGACGATGACACCGAAGAAGAAAAAGAAAAGCTAACGAATTGGCGTTACAGAAATGTCTCCGAGGCACTCAAGGGCAGCAAGCAGACCAACCAGCGCGCCGAGCTGACCGCCATCTTACGAGCACTGGACATTGCGCCCAGGCACAGAGAAGTCACCATCTACACCGACAGCAAGTATGCTATCGACTGTGTCACGAATTGGTATCGGAACTGGGTGAAGAATGGCTGGGTGAATTCCAAGGGAAAACCGGTGGAGAATAAAGACCTGGTGGCAGACATTCGCGAGAGAATCGAGGAGCGGGAGCAGCTCGCCAAGCTCACGTACTTTGTTTGGGTCAAAGGCCATGCCCAGAATGCGGGTAACATCGCAGCCGATCGTCTTGCAGTCGAAGGTGCTATGGGTGGGCGGGCGGTGGGAGTTCGCGACGACGAGGAAGCTGACGAGAGGAGGGCGAAGAAGGAGCGGCAGGATGGAGGCGATCTACAAGACCAAGCAGATGAGGAGACCGAGAGAGCCTTCGAGGCCATGGAACGAGCTATGGAGGAAGGCATCGATGAGGAGTTCGAGTGAGAAACACTAGCGATGCATTCAAGGACCACAAACCACCACGACCGGGTCCCTCGACCCCGAGCTGTATCACTTACACGCCGTCTTGCCGGTGAGCAGCATACTCGAGCCGCATTCACCGTCACCACGGCCAGGGATAGAGTGGATGACAAAAGGACAAACGACTCGACCCATCAGTCGATTGGAATTTGGCAGAAGACTACTGGGTCAGTTCCGGCCCCAGAGCGGGCTGTGGCCGGCTTCCAAGCTGAATACTGTACAAAGATCCGGGCTCGGCCAGTATTCCATGAAGACCGGTCGCATACTGTACAATTGCCATCCCAGCATGCTGACCCGGACATCCTCCGTCGCCGATAGATCAGGTATGGATGGGTGACTGATGTGTGTATTAATCATTATACATACCCAGGTACCTTTTGCTGAAACGGGTCGAGTCAGCACATCGGGGACCAATACACGAACCGAGCGTCGTACTCACTATATTCCCGTCTCCGTGGCATGCTGTACCCATGTGTGCCTGTAGAGACACACAATTCTATTCACCACTTTAGCTGGTTGAATCGCGGCAGAGATCCCCGGTCCCGTCTGCGTGTGTTACTCCCAGTTGCGATCTATTTAGATCTTCGGAGACAGCCGCCGCTAGGCAAGGTGACTGTATACTACAGGCTTGTATACAAAAGACGACTCACGACCTCTCGATGGTGGTCCCTGTCATCCGCTGCTCCTTTCTCAAGACCGTTAGCTTTGCGGCAGTGGCACTTTTCTGTAGCTGACTTCACTCAGATCCATTTGCTCTTAGCTAATGATCAGCTTGCGACGTCGAGCTCGAGGCAGCAGTTGTGACATTCACCCGGGGCTACGATGGTATATCTCCTGCGGCTTACGCGTTGCACCATCATGTGGACGCCTGATTCTCGAAACCCTTTGCACATGCCAGATTGATTCCTGGAGTACCGCTTTCTCCGTAGCGAATGATTAGATTTCGCTTGTACTGCGTACAGTACTCCGTATGCCTTAATAGGTCCCCGCTGCGTTTACCCGATTTGGGTATACTGATCGACAAAACCCCCAGAACTATCTTACAACTCTTTACAGCCGCGGTGTACGCCTCCGCCCGGGACCACCAGTCATAGGGCACCGGAACCCAAGGTCGGGTCTGCTGAGGAACAAGCGACGAGATATCAGCGCCATGGAGTTCAGGCCCTACCTTACGTACCAAGACAAGGTAACTCGTATGGATGCTGCAGTGGTCAAGGGTGTGGTTACAAGTAAAGCCGGGTGTGAGTTCTCCCACGTTCAGGAGGATGCCCTGCTTTATCTCTATATATACGTCCACCTTGCCCTCACTCTTCTGGTGTCAGTGTCAAGCACACCATGGCAATCTCTCTTCCGTACCCGGCCCCGGCTGTTGCCGCAGTGGTGGCCTTCCTCGTCTTCCGTGCCATCTATCGAGTCACACTCCATCCCCTAGCGAAGTTCCCTGGTCCGAAGTTGGCGGCCATCTCGTCCGCGTATCAGGCTTGGTATGA
Source organism: Cladophialophora carrionii CBS 160.54 (assembly GCF_000365165.1). Taxonomy (NCBI): domain Eukaryota; kingdom Fungi; phylum Ascomycota; class Eurotiomycetes; order Chaetothyriales; family Herpotrichiellaceae; genus Cladophialophora; species Cladophialophora carrionii. The sequence goes on from NW_008481828.1 coordinate 142,122, forward strand.
CTTGAGGCCGGGGACATCATACATCTTCCAGTTTGCTCGATTGCACGAGAAGTTTGGTGAGGACTGGAAGGATCCGGGGGTTGCCTTTGACGGCCAGTACTGATGGATCCAGGACCAATTGTGCGCATCACCCCAAATCAGTTGCATGTCTTTGACATTGCCGCGTACAATGAGTGAGAATTCACCAGCCTCGTGGTAACCATCGCCGAGCTGACAGCGCGACAGAATCTTCAAGATCGGAACGCGCTATCCTCGACACCGCGACAACTGTACGTCTTGGCCGTCTCCGTAAAGTTTCCTCCGGTGCGATGTGTGGCTGTTGGTCTCGCACGAGTCAGCACAAGGCCTATCCCCTCGCGCGAGTCGGAGTTTTTGCCCATGGCAGACTTTGTGCCATGCCGTCGCTGGAGCAAGTTGACTGACGGTCTCTCACACTTCAAGATAACAACGAGGCGGCCGACGGATTTTTCAATCAACTCGAGTTGAAAACAGCCAAACCCTGGCGCGATGCGTACCAACCCTACTTCTCCAAGGGCGCCATCACCCGCCTCGAGCCACTGATCCACAGTCGCATCAAGAAGTTTCTTTCCAAATTCGAGTCGGCGGCCTCGAACAACGAGCCCATCGACTTGAGCATGGGCTTCCGCAGCGTCACCAGCGACGTCGTCACAAGTTACATGTTCGCGGACAATGGGTTCGAACTGCTTGACGTGAAGGGCTTCCAGTCCTCAATCTTGATCGCATTGGAAGCGTACTTTGACTTTACCCAGTGGGCCATGTACTGGCCTAACTTCATGCCGTGGTTGACAAGGCAACTGCAGAAATTGACCAAGGAGCAGCAGGAAAAGGTATGTTCTCTCCAGCATTGTGCCGTGCTCTAATGAGCGTGTGGCTGAACGACAGTACCAGTTCATGCCGGCCCTCGCCGCCACGAATTGGATCACCGAGGTAAGCGTTCCCCAGCGTTTGTCATGGATCTTGCACCACGAGCTCATCTCTGTGTGTCATAGCAATGCCGACTCAAGGTCGAGAGGATCATGCGGAACGGAGGCTCTGTAGATGGAACTCCCACCGTCTTCGACGCGTGGGCGAAACCCAGCGAGAAACGAACGTGGACTCCGAGCATGAGACAGATGACCGCGGACGCGTTCACCTTCCACGGCGCGGGCACAGATACCACGGCCCACACGCTGACCACTGCGACATGGCACTTGATCAACAACAAAGGGTGTCTGCAGAAGTTGCGCCAGGAATTGACCGAGGCGATCCAGGAGCCCGAGAGCGAGCAGCTGGTCAGCACGAATGTGCTCGAGACCTTGCCCTACCTGGTGAGCAATGCTACTCAGCGACCGTGACCCAAACTGCTGCAGCTGACAAATATTCAATAGAGGGCCGTCGTCAAGGAAGCCCTGCGAATGAGCATGGGCGTGCCTGGCAGGTGAGTTGAGTTTCCCGAAAACGGACCGAGACGACCTACCTAACGCTGCAATGTGGACTGACATTGAACCTTTGCACCTAATGTAGGATGGCTCGTGTCGTGCCCGAAGGCGGGGCCGTACTGTGCGGACAGAAGATCCCTGGCGGAGTAAGTACATACAGTTACCTATAATCAATCCGGAACCCCCCCTATTCTTTGCTTGAACGTTCGGAGACTCGGGGAAAAAAGCTGATCATTTGACTCTCGTGTTCTCGCGTCTTTCGTAGACTGCAATAACCAGCGTCTGCTACTGCTACCACTTCGACCCTGAGGTCTTTCCCTCGCCTCACACGTTCGATCCCGACCGATGGCTGTCTCCGGACGCCCCCAAGCTCGAGGCCCGCTTCATGGCCTTCTCCAAGGGGCCCCGGTCGTGCATTGGGATCAACTTGGCCTACGCCGAGCTATACCTCAACCTGGCGTACATGGTGAGGCGATTCGAGCTCGAGGCGTTCGACACGACCGACAAGGACATGGAGTGGAAGGATAACTTTGTGGTCAGCACGAAGGGCCATTTGCGGGTCAAGGTCAGGAGGGTCGAGGAGGACGATTGAGGTACTCCGTACATACAGACTGTAGCAGACAGTACGTAGTCGATGTGATGGCTGTCTTCCACTAGGTACCTACCAACCTACCCACACCATCGTAACGCACGCCAGCGGAGGCGGGTGAATGCAGGGTCTGTCGTTGCACGGACAACGTCCGCAGAAGTGTAAGGACTGTCCTCATACTCGTGGCTGGAACCCAGCGTGCCTGCTCGTACTCAGTACATAGCTTGCCCTGGGAGCCTGGCTCGCCTGGTCCGTCCAGGTCCGTCCCCACACCGTCGTGAGCGTCGTGTGCCGTGCGCGTCGCTTTTCTGCCCGACGCACGCCGAGAGCGACGCCCCACCGGGGTTAATCCCGTCCAATCATACCTCTGCCATTTGTTCTCGGCAGATCTATCGCCGACGCTGTCCGGGGGGAGGGCACGAGGGAAATCGACAGGGAGAACTCCGCATTACGATGGGCGCAGATCTGAGCTTTTCGAAGACCGTTTCAGATACAGATGATGTCCTAGATCTTGCTTTTCTCTTGACCCTGTACTCGTATATATCTATAGTCGTTGCCGCTTGAGTCTTGAGCTCATTTTCGCTTTTGCCTCATATTCGTTTTGTCGTGGCGTACACGTACTCACACCTATCTCGAGGAGAGATCGGCCGCTCGTGTGACGACGCGCACCTTGAAGCGCATTCACAAGCAAGCACAGCGAGCACAGCAAGCACAGCAAGCATGTCCAAGCTCATAAATTACACAGAGGGTGAGCAAGGAATTATTATTCCCCGCGATTGCAGCTATAATGCCGTCCACGATCATTCCTACTGACGGGTTTCTGGCAGTCCAGAAACACACGTCGAAAGACTCGTGCTGGGTCATTTTGTACGGCAACGTCTGGGACGTCACCGACTTCCTCCCCAACCATCCCGGCGGGTCGCAGATCATCCTGAAACTGGCCGGCAAAGATGCCACGGACGAGTACGACCCGATCCACCCTCCAGGGACGCTCGAAGAGAACCTGCCCGAATCCGCGCGCATCGGACCGATCGACCCCAAGAGCCTGCCCGAGCCGGTCAAGCCAGCCACAGAGGTCGGACCGGCCCCGGACACCGAGGCCGAGATCGAGAAGCCTCTTCAGGCCATGTTGAACCTCGACGAGATCGAAGAGGCTGCCACGAAGAAGCTGTCCAAAAAGGGCTGGGCCTACTACTACTCGGCCGCGGACGACCTGGTGAGCAAGCACCTGAACAACACGGTGTATCGGCAGATACTGCTGCGGCCGCGCGTGTTTGTGGACTGCAAGGACTGCGACCTCGGCACCTCCTTCCTTGGCCACAAGATGAACCTGCCCATCTTTGTCTCTCCCGCGGCGATGGCTCGTTTGGCCCACCCGGACGGCGAATGGGGCATCGCACAGGCGTGCAAGGCATTTGGCACCATCCAGATGATCAGCAACAACGCGAGTATGACGCCCGAGCAGATCGTCAAGGACGCCGGTCCCGGTCAGGTGTTCGGCTGGCAGCTGTACGTGCAGACCGAGCGCAAGAAGAGCGAAGACATGCTGGCCAGAATCAACAAGCTGGACGCCATCAAGTTTATTTGTCTGACGCTGGATGCGCCCGTGCCGGGGAAGAGAGAGCACGACGAGCGAGGCAAGTTTGTCGTCGAAGATACCTCTCAGGCCATCAAGGACGCTGGGGGCGCGGAGCTGAAAGGCGGTGGTGGAATTGGCCAGTCGCTGTTCTTCGGGACGGACCCGACACTGACGTGGGTGGAGACGTTGCCCTGGTTGAAGAAGCATACGAACAAGCCCATCATCCTGAAGGGTCTGCAATGTCACGAGGATGCGTACATCGCGGCCCAGCACACGCCCCAGGTCCAGGGCATCATCCTCTCGAATCATGGTGGTAGAGCGGCGGATACTGCCCCGCCTGCTGTGCATACATTGCTGGAGATAAGAAAGTATTGCCCAGAGGTGTTCGATAAGATCGATGTCGTCGTCGACGGTGGGATCAAGAGAGGCACGGACGTTGTTAAAGCGCTCGCGTTGGGAGCGAAGGCTGTTGGCATCGGCCGGGCAGCTCTGTTTGGCCTCGGTGCAGGCGGGATTGCAGGCGTCGAACGAGTACTGGAGATCTTGAGAGACGAGACCGCCACTGCGGCGCGGTTATTGGGTGCCGCCAGGGTGACCGATCTAGGTCCGCTGCACATCAACACCAGAGCGGTGGAGCGGGATATCTATGATGGGCCTGCCAACCTCCCTGGTGTTGAGGGCGCCATGAAAGGGCTATGGGTGAAGGCGAAGCTGTGACCAAGGAGCCGATGGCACTGGTGTCTCGCGATTTTGGCGTGGCGTTAATTGGCGGTAGGTTGTCTGCATTTAGGATAGATTAGAAGAACGGGAGTCTTGTGCTGTCTGTCGAAGATATTGGTCGACGACTTCAAAATGCTTCTTGTCCGACTCTGGTCCCGAACCACGACCGCAACTCATCCTTCTCCGTCTTTGGTGCTGATGTTCCATTGGCACCGAAGTATTGCGAGATCCTTGTATTCTCCTCGTCAGCGTCGTCCGGCCAATCTGCTCTCCGCGCCGGCCCGTCCTTCTGCTCGAGCATGTCTTTGACCGTTCCCCAACTCATCCTGCATTCATTTCCAAAACCCCAGACAGGATCGATCGCGGATTTGAGCCAGCCAACACATCTGGCATCTGAGGGGTACCCTGAGCCCCAAGACATCTGCTCGTCTGGAGATGCGGCAGCTTGCTGTTGCGTATATGCCTCCAGGAGAGCCTCACAGCTGACGTCTCGGGTAACCTTGGCCACAACACTTGCTGCACTGACGCAAGGAAAGAGACTGTCGGCCTTCTTCTCCACGGTGATCTTGATCGTTGGGAAGATCAACGCCAGCTTCTTCTGATAGACTTCGGGTTTTCCAATAGTGTCGACGTAGATCTCCGTGACATTGACTCCGCGATCAAGCACCCCCCGAATCAACTCCACGGTGGCATCCATGGCCTGAGCGTTGAGATTGTACGATCCACCATATCTCAGCATTCCAGCACCAATGTCTTGGGCCGAGAGGGATTTGATTGCCCAACCGGATGACTTGAACAGATCATGATCGTTGGTGCAGACTGCTTTCGTCAGATTTGCTCGGACGGCCGGAGTCAACACTTTCGAGTCGTCAAAGTGATATGTGTCGGCGAGCAAGGATTGCTGTATGTCAACGGGGAGGTAGTACACTCCGTAGATCATCGGGCCAATTACCGGACCGCGACCAGCTTCATCGACGCCTAGGACGCATGATGTTCCTGGGTCAGATGAGGACGAACTCCTGGTCGTGATCGCTTCAGGGATGCCGCTGTAGTGGGCATAGGATTTGCCAGACAAGAGCTCATCGTGATGGTCTTTTACAGATGGCGGAACAAATACCGAAGAGACGGCAATCTCGTCCGTTTCCATGATGACTCTTATATCTTACTGCACGGAAGGCTGGGAGTCACTTTTCTCATGAAGGTGCTGGACACGAGGGAAAAGAACGTGACGCGACGCGACGCGTCCACTGATGGGTCCGAGCACCAGCCAATAATATTCTCGTCTCCACCCCGCTTGCCAGCACCGAGCTAATCCCAATCTGGCTCTACAGACAACAAGTTCGCATTCATTTCATTCAAACATTCAAATTGTATTGAACAATTCCTCAAGGCGAAGAGCTTGAGACCCGCATCGTCCGCTACAAGGCCGCCTATTCGAGCCCATCATGGCTTCGCGACTCGCAGCGCGCAGAGGACCTGCCAATGTCGACTACTCGGCAGTTGGAAAGGCAGGAAGGTAAGGGCGTGGAGGATACCGGGAGTATGAGCTGTCGCTGACCGGGCACAGGCGCACCGGAGTCACTCTCGACCAGCAACCTCTTGATGCATACGGAATGGAGCAGATTTCGGGTATTTTCTCATCGCCTCGGAAACCGTCACCGTTGAAGAACGTGGTCGTGCTGGAGACTGAGCGAGAAGATGCTCCTATTGAGGCACTGTCCGCGCAACGGTCGGCCCGAACTACGCCAATTCGACGCCTCCGCTCGTCCTCGCCTAGAAAGAGCGGTATTAGTGGTGCCGCAAGAAAGAGCAATGGCGTCGACATATTCTCTGCGGCCAAGAGCTTGCGACATGAAGACATCGAAGAACATGAAAATACCCCGCCGCAGGCGTCAACACTAATTCACGATGCGCAAAGCCCACAGCCTGCTTCTGTCCGGACGTTGCAGAGGACACAACCGAGGCGATTTAGCCCCAGTCCGCGGAAGTCACCCCTCGCCGACAGAATGACTATCACTCCGAGCCGACTGCACAAACCAAGAGCCAGTCTAGAACTACGGCGGATTGAGAATGAAATCACTCCTTCTATCGAGGATGGCGATTTTGATGCATACGATGAAGCCACAGAAGACGTCGAAGCAGCTGTAGATGCTGGCATTGATGTCCCCCCATCAAGCGAGCACGCGGCAGGTGCCACACCGACGCCGCACCTGCGGCAGACTTCTGAGGAGCTGGGCGCCCCGAGTGTAGGCTTTGATGATGCTGAAACCGAGCCGGACCAAGCACTCGAAGAGCCAGCACCCCCAGCATCACAAAACAAAGCAAACTCGAGGAAGAAGAGAAAATCCGACGCGCTCGACCAGGACGAACCCGCTGCTTCGCCGATACCGAACAAAGTTGCAAAACGAAGAGGACGACCTCCCAAAACGAGAAATGCTACTCCGCCAGCACCGAGTCCCCAACCATTATCAGCAGAGGCAGAGGGGAAGCAGCCTCTAAGAGACATCAATACGAACCTGAAACTGTCTTCTCGACAGGAGAGAGAACTCGAGGCAATTGTTGAGAAAGTCAGAGCACGGCCAGGCCCTCCGAGATCATTGTACATCTTGCGACGAGAAACTCCCGCGGACGATGGCATAATGCACACAAGAAGCGGCCGCGTCAGTGTCAGGCCCTTGGCATATTGGCGGAACGAACGATGTGTGTACGGGACGAGCCCGGGCGGAGCGAGTCTGGCGGATGGAGCGCGCTTCCCACTCAACAGCATCAAGGAGATTGTGCGCTCTGAAGAAGTGGCAGAAAGGATTGACAGTAAGAAGTCGAAAGGCAAGAAAAAGAAGGGTAAAAAGGGCAAAAGCAAGGCGCGGCGGACTTCCGTCGAGGAGGGAGGAGACGCAGAACAAGACACAAATGATAGGTCGGACTCCGAATTCGAACTGGGCAATATCCCAGAAGATCCCGACGCCGAGCCATGGGAGACCGGGACCGGCACGCTGCGAGGCAATGTCGCTATCTGGGACAATGTTGAACAAGCGCCGACAGAGCAAGAGGAGGAGATTGAAATTGCTCATGCAGCTGCAGCGATCCCGACCCGAGAAGTCAAAGGCTCAGGTTCACAAGACGGACCTACTTTCCGATATGCGAAGTTGCTATCAACAAGGTTCTTTGGTACCGGACTTGTAGACCTTCCCCCTGGCGGCATCAAGCGACCGAAGAATAGCCGCAAGATGCATATGAGTTTCTTCGTTGTCAAGGGTAGGGTCACGGTTACCGTGGGCCCATTGGGCGGCGAAGTTACTGGGAGCATGAACCGATTCAGCATCGGCAAGGGCGGGTTCTGGCAAGTTCCACGTGGTAAGTCCGAAGTATCCTGTGGGCCTTGGATATTAGCAAAACTAACTTTGAGCACAGGTAACCAGTATTCCATCGAGAACGAGATGGACAAGCCAGCACGAATCTTCTTTAGTCAGGCATGTGAATCTGCGCCAACAGAAGCTCAGGACTGATATCCACGCGTACGTGCTCATGTACAATGTTAGGAGATATATAGCGCGCTCTTCTGCTACAAACGTAATGACGGGACGATCGGTCGACCATTCAGTCCGGCCTGGGTTTAGACGAATGTCGAAGAATTTGCCCTTGCAATTGCAGCATGCATGCTTTGGGCTCGTATGTCTGAAGTTCCAGATGACGTCTCGGTGGAAAACCCTCTCGAGAGCTCGTCAACACAGAGTCGACAATGTGATCAGACTTCTCCGATACTTCATCTTCGTGACGGCAGCATGGCTTTGCCTTCAGCGGTCAAGAAAACGGGCCCGCAAGATCTCGCTCTCGTAGTGTCCTAACATTTCGCATTGCCGATGGACGACCCGGCCCTTCTGCTATTGCCCTTCTCTCGTCCTCAGTGTGTCTGAGAGTTGCTCGTATGGTCGATGAGTCCGGAGGGACACCAATGATCGTGGCAGTTGAGCGTCGCCCAACTTTGGAGATCACATGGTTGTCGGCTCATTCCTGCTCCGGCGCGGCTTGGGACATGGCTTCAACCGGGGCCACGTGGTTGCATGCCTCGACGAGCCGGGGGCGTAAGCCATTCAAATCTCTTCCATATCCTCGTCCATCAAATCATCCAGAGGCGGAAAGTCGCCCACTTCGACCTTCTCCGGCCTCGCCAACACGCCGTACTTTGGTCGGCATTCAAACACCCTCCTTGTCTCGTGCTTGGGCTTCCCATCCTCGCCCTCGATCTCGACGGGCACACTCCCGTCATTTCTGCCCACGGGCTCGTCCAGCTCGACGCCGACCCAGAGACACCCTTCCTCCCTCTGGCCACCCAGACCCGGGACCTCCCCCGTGAACCTGACGACGCCTCTCTTGCCGTCGTCCTTGGCCACGCGACACCGCAGGCCCGTCCGGATCCCCCGGGCCGCCATCTCGGCCTCGTCCTTCTTCCGCCGCTCCTGCACGACCTGGTCCTGCGACTTGGCGTGCGGGTCGAAGCGCCCGAGCTTCTGCCGCCGTTTCCACGCGAGCACCGAGTCCTCGAGTTTCTCGTACCGGTCCTCGGGCATCTGGTACTTCTCGACCGAGCTCAGATCGGCCGCGAGGAAGTTCAGGTTCTGCCGCTCGTGCCGGGGACGCAGGTCGATCACTTGGATCTCCGAACCCCTCTTCAGCCCGTAGCGTGGAGTGGAGAGCAGGTCGGCGTCATTGTCGATTTGAATCCACGTATCGTCGAGCAAGGACCGAGTACGCAGAGATTGGCTGGACGCCGGGATTCCTGTGATGGGCTCGAGCTTGGCCTTGAATTGCGCGACGGTCCACGACGGTGTGACGCGACGTTCGGCAGAGAGTAGCGGGGGCCCCGATGGGTTGGTGTCGTTGGGCACGATGACCTGCACGGGCAGGTCACTTGGTGTTTGCAGAGACATGCCTGTTGTCGCTATCCTGAGCCACTCTGCAAGATTTGTGTGTGATTGAACCCGCACTTTGGTTATGATCTGAGCGCTATGGTTGTATTCCGATGGTAAGATGTGGCCAACGATTGAGATCCTTGACCAAAGAATCCAGACGAGAGACCTGGAAATAACACTCGATCGGTGTTTCAGAATGCACGAAGATCGCGAGAATGGTCCATGCGCAATGTTTCGAATGGCGCAGACCGGCACCGAATGACATGTCATTTGAAGCTGAACCTAAGATGGAAAGACTAGGCGCTATAGGGTCAAGAATAGGCGAAGACTAGGCACAGAATAGGCATGCCCAGCTGCCAGCTCGCCAAGTGTGAGATTGTTTGCTACTTCATCTCTCCCTATCCATCCTCAGACGTCGAATACTTGCATCTTCTCATACATTGGCGCTTGGAGGTGTATCTGGATATCTATGTCTTCAAGTATGCCTCCGACTTTGAGATCCAACGTCCCTTTCTGTGCGGGGACTACAGGATTCGGAAGCCCTCAGCAGTTCTGCGCCATACACAACCCTCGTTTGCAGCAATTTCTTGACCACATTCAACGAAATGGCGGTATGCTTTGTTGTTATTCTTGGTAAGATATGGGTTCTGTTCAGTGACAACTTCCAGGGAAATGGACCGCGCTCTGTGAAGCCGGCCTTTGGCCGCTTATGCCTTTTCTCGCCTTCTCAGACACAGGACCTGACTGGCTCCGTCAGTAACTTTCAAAAAGATTGACCTCTCCACTGTCAGCGTCCTGAGCTCATTCAGATCGTGCGCCATGGAGTAGATTCCGGCGGAGAATCTTTCCAGCCGCGGATCGAGGGATCTGTTCGATGAAGTTAACGTCGCCCGTGATGCGCTTGTATGAGATCAGCCTCGCGGCGATGAAATCCTTCACCTCCTGCGCTGTCAGTGGGGAGCCACTTTTGAGGGCGCTGCGCACCACATAGGCAGTGGGAAACGTTTCGGGTATGCCGAGCAAGTTGCTTCGAGCGACGCCGACTACAGCCGCATCCGCAATCCCAGGGTGCTGGACCAGAACGCTCTCCAGCTCTGTCGGTGATACTTGCCAGCCATGAACTTTCATGGTTTCCTTGATCCTGTCGGTGTAGTACAGCTTGCCGTCCTGCACATACAGCTGATCGCCGGTCCGGTAAAAGCCATCGGGGTCGAAAGCATCCGCGTTCGCTTCACTGTTCTTCAGGTATCCAGAGAATAGCATTGGGGTCTTTATGAACGCCTCGCCTGGCTTGCCCTCATCTGTGACTACAGACCCGTCCTCCGAAATCAGCTTCAGATGAACACCTGGCAGCAACCGGCCAACACTTCCCGAATAATCTCTCTCTTGCAGGTCACCGAAACTGTGCCATCCTGCCTCTGTGGTACCCCAAACTTGGGTTACCAGTGCCTCGGGGGCCAACACATGGTATAATTTGTTTTGTACCGTTGCAGGCAAAGCGGCTCCGGCAGACATGACATGTCGGAGGCTCTTGAGTCGGGGGTGTTCTGAAACTGGAAGCTGGGTCAAAGCACTGACAATTGGCGGACATATTGGAACATCGGTTATGGCGTGCGTTTCAAGCGCTCGCAAACACTCCGAAAGAGACCATTTGGGCAGGAAGAATGTGGGAATGCCCAGTCGGAGTGGTAACACCAGCGCAAGGGGCGATGCAAACGCATGAAAGACAGGCAGGCAGATAAGCTGTGATGGCTGTGGCAGGTGTCAGTGTGGGTTCCATGATGTTTCGAGCGGGCAGCTGATCGTACTTGATATGGTGTGGCGCCAAACTGATCCTCAAGCAGCGCAGTCTGGGCAACAACGGATCGATGTGAGATCAAGGCAGTCTTTGGGAGGCCAGTCGTACCACTGGTCAGTGAGTACACTGCAATACTCTCTTGGTCGAATTTGCCGTCATTTGTGGGAGGAGGCGAATCGGTTTCATCTCTGAGCAGCAATGTACGCCAGCTGGAGTGACCACGGAAAGGCGGGGTGTCGCTTCTGGGCAGGCTTAAAACATTGCAAGGGCCATCGAATATGGGTGACCTGGCCTCGATCGTGGCAGCAACACGGGCATAGTCCTCGGTAGGATCAATGCTGAAGATGTTGGAGGGGTCAATCTTGGGTTGGGCGGCGGCAGCAGCTTCAACGATTGGATCCATGCAGTCCATCTGAGCGAAGACGAACTTTGGCTTGGTCAGATCCAGCAGATGAACCAGTTCGGACTTGGTGTATCTGGGATTGGATCCGACCACACGACCCCCGGAACCGATGATTCCCAGCCAGATCAAGGGATACCAGATCTACAGCGCTCTGGTCAGTCAAGTTGCACAGCATGAAACGAAGCGCAGAAGACGGCAGCAGCCGACTTTGAGCAACAGAAGTATGACATACGTTGTTGAAGGCGTGCAGGCATACACAATCCCCCTCCTTCAAGCCGAGCGCCTTCAGGCCCTTGATCAGTTGACGAACCGTCCGGAGGGCTTGTTTGGCGAGAATCCTATGGGTCGGATGGTTCGCATCGATGAAGATCTGGAGACGAGGGCGCAGGGTCAGCAACAACACAAATACATGCAGGAGCTCAGGCGGCCTACCGGGGTATCGTCGTCATATCGACTGAGATTGCCAAAGGTATATGTGAGGATGTCGGTCGATGGAATCGGGACGGACTTGCAAGAGGTCCAGACAGAATCGATGACAACCGTGGGGGGAACCTTGGAGAAAGACATTGTGTAACAGAGGCTTGCAGAGACGCAAGACAGGTGTCACAATGGAGGGATCATCAGGTAGGACAATAACTGCAAGAAGCACGCTTTATCCAGCACGACGAAGAAGAAAGTCGTGTACGTGGTCATCCGATGGTACAGCTGCCCCAGGCAGTGGTTGCGCAATGGACGGAGAGCAATGTGCGCTAGGTTGAACGCAGCTGAGTTCCTGTGATGGGTAGCAGCCGAGCAGAAGTCCATCTGACCGGAGAGGCAGCTGCTACTGGGGCCGGAGCAAAGGGTCACTTCGTGGTCACTTCATGGTAAGTGAATGGATTCGAGCACAGTCACGACTACGAGGGGCTACAGCAACATCAGCGCCGGACAAAGCCACCGTCATAATGCGCAAGAAGCACAGCCGGTTCCAACGCATACCATCCCGATGGCCTTGCTCACCGGTTGCCGTTGAGATGAAGGCGGTGGGTTTCTCATGCCAACACCGTCTTCGCCTTGCCTCCCTCTGCTCTGCACAGCAAATCTGACAGCGGCTCGATTAGTCAGTGTAGAAATCCCGTTGTATCCTGCCTGCTGGTGGGAATGTTGAGAAACTGCCGTGAGCATGTCGTGCTTGACGTGGTGGTGATGGGGAACATCAAAGAATGGGAAAGTGCTGAGTGGCCAGTGCTCTTGGTTCAGTCTTTCCTCGTTCAGGCATCACTTCTCGTGATGCTTGCAGGTCGTGCCTGCGGAGTCACTGAAGCATTGAAGCTCAATTCAATATATTGGAGACTCTATCAATTGGCTACCGGAACTGCGATCCCAACTGGTCCATTTCTTATCCCCCGTCCAGATCGATCGCCGCGGCCCAAGGTCATGGGTCAATCGTTCCTGGGATCTCCGTCGGCATGCGTTATGCTGATTCCCAATCGAGGATGAATCCAAGGCATCGGAAAGCAATGTGCACAAACTACCCACACGGCTTGCACCATCACTTCCACTGCCACCAACACCAGGCATCTCGCTCGCAGACATCACTCCAGGCATCTCACCGGCTCCCTTTGTGTGGCTCGCTAACCACGGGACGGCTACACCTCGAGCTCGCCGCTTCACGGTGTTTCTGTCATCCTGCGGGATCGGCCGCATGATTTCTCATTGCCCACGTTTTCGAGTCACCTGCAACTCCTCCGCTCCATCACCCGTCGCCGCTCCCTCCTAGTTCACTCACCGAGTCACTCGCCGCTTGACCTGCTCCCTACTCGATCACACTGGGATTCTAGAAAAAGTTATATCCCATACACCATCATCCTGTCTGATTCACCTGTCCGGAAACCAGAAACAATCATTCCTATGATCCTGACTTCAACCGCTTCCGCTTCCCAGTACCTTTTCCACTGCTATAAGGCACGACGGTACCTTCATGCAGATGATCCCGTCTCATCTTATCTTGTACGCTCTCGGCGGCATCACGGCATCCACGGTCTGTTGAAGACACCTAGTAAGCACCCATTTGCTATTATCTCTCCGCCTTCTGACTGCCTCACCCCTGACCTGCACATTCTTCACTGCAAGGGAAAACTTCATACATCGCCTGTTGCCATGACTCAAGGTGGTTGCTTGATCGATTCACTTTCGCGGAGTCCAGATGGCTCACTGCCGGTGGGTTTGGACGTGGTTTACACAAGCCCTTCTACCGTGGGAGTCGCGTTTGCCCCTTCGGGCCACTGCAAACGCGCATCGTCGAGACTCTTGCTCATGCTTTTAAGCAGATCTTTCAGTATGACAGCCAGTGCTATTCCTCCTCTTCCCACTCTCGAGTCCCAGCAACACCGTATCCGGCTCGACCACGGCGATGACACGGTGGTCACCAATGACCGAGATCTCCAGCCGGACCTGAGCGACATTCCGAACTATTGTATATCACAAATCGATGGCGAACGTCCTACCACGTCCTCTGCGGCGGACTCAGATCTCGCCCAGCATAACACTACGGTAGCACAAGATCAAGGGTCTTCCAGATCAGGTTCTCTCATCCTCGAAAAGAACCCACTACCCGGGATGCAGATGCCTGACAAAAAGTACACCCGCCTGTTGCGTAACTTACGGTGGACCATCTTCTCCGTATATCGACGCCTCAACGCCCTCGTCTTGACGGCGAATATCATAGCCATCATTGTTCTGGCTGCACAGCACAAGCTTGTCTCGATGTCACCGGAGCGCGCGGCGTCTGCAGTGTCTATCAACCTTACCGTCAGTGTACTGATGCGGCAAGAACTCGTCATCAACACGCTCTTTTGGGTCTTCGGCAAATGTCCCCAGTGGTTCCCCTTACGCATCCGTCGGCTATCTGCAAAGATATATCATCTCGGAGGTGTACACAGTGGGGCCGCCATGTCGGCTACCGTGTGGTTCGCATTCTTCAACGTATCCATTGTCAACTCGTTCCAATCCGGAGGGATACGGAGACACCAGAGCAGCATTCCCATCATCACCGTTCTCCTCGATGTACTGCTCCTCTCCATAATAGCAATGGCGCATCCTGCCATACGGGCAAGGATGCACAACCAGTTTGAGCTAGTACACCGGTTTGCGGGTTGGACCTCGGTGGCCCTATTCTGGGTCGAATTCGCCCTCTTGACGGACGCAAAGGTGCACGACGTCTACTCGCCCGAACCTGCCAGCGTGGCCGTGCTGAGGAGCCCAGTCTTCTGGACCCTTTTGATCGCCACCATCTCCATTGCATTACCTTGGGTGTGGTTGAGGAAAGTCAAGGTGAATGCAGAACATTTATCGGACCATGCGATCCGGCTGCACTTCACATATACCAAGCTGCCTCTCTGTGCCGCTCCTCGAATCTCAGACAATCCACTTCTCGAGTGGCACGCCTTTGCAGGGATCCCCGACGAAGACGGCCCTGGGTTCTCGGTTCTCGTGTCGAAGGCCGGCGACTGGACATCCCGGCTCATCAGATCACCTCCGACCGCCCTGTGGGTGAGAGGAATCCCCACTCTGGGAGTTCTGCACGTGGCCCCAATATTTCGAAAACTCATCCTGGTCGCCACAGGATCAGGTATTGGCCCCATCCTGTCGCTACTCAGTCAGAGCGATGTTTGTTGCCGGATACTCTGGAGTACGCCAACCCCAGAGGTCACTTATTCCAAGAATGTTGTAGATACGGTGCTCAGAGCCGATCCCGAGGCGATGATAATCAACACCACCGTCTCTGGAAGGCCGGACCTAGTCAAGCACACCTACGAATTGTATGTGAAGTCTGAGGCGGAAGCTGTCTTTGTGATCTCAAACCCACGCGTAACACGCAGGGTCGTCTATTCACTTGAATCACGCGGCATTCCTGTCTTTGCCCCGTAAGCTATTTCTCGATCTGGTCCATCTGAGAAGTGATTGCTAACAACAAGAGCAGGATCTTTGATAGCTGAGTGCGCTGCAGCCGCGCAAGTGACAAAGAAGGAGGAAAGAGAAACATGAGTACATATGGGACGAGAGGACGTTGTGTGGTATTCGTGTGTACAGAAACACATCAGAAAGCGGGTGTTTCCGGATCCTGCATTCGCATTGTTGGCGAGACTCATCTTTTCATCCGACAGAAACGAGTCAATTGTCCGGGTCATTCTCATCTTTTTTTCGGGTTGCGTCTTTTGCATCACAACCTGCCGTGCCCGACTTTGCAGCGTGGGTGACGGTTTTATGCACATACAGCAACGGCGGCACTGGAACAAAGAAGCAAGCCCATCAGCATTTTGGAATGGTCCGAGCATCAGGCAGCATTGATTGATAGCTCATAGGTAGCATTATGTGTCCAGATTACATCAGACAATGCAGTAAATGAGTATTTGAAGCCACGTCAGAATAGTCGACAGGCATAGCGACTGGGGCGACAGGGTTTCTAAGGCTGATACAGTCGAGACTCGTTGGGAAACTGCGTGCAATTGGATGTGACGAGAGAAGTTTTAAGCTCCAGACATATCATGTTGGCTCAGTTGTTGGGCATTTTATTGTTCATGCTGGGTGCTTCACGCTGCCTGGTGCGCGGGACGGAGCATATTCAGGGTCTCCAGTCTTGTGGCCCGAGGTCTCCTCTGCTCGCTATGGTACGTTCCTCAACTCTCTTTCTTTTTCATCGTCTCCCAACCGCATGCAAGAGTCGTGCAGACGGTCGTTCGTATCAGCAGATCGCACATAGCCCCTGATCTGAGTGCAGTTCGGTGGAGACGTTCAGACGACCGACTGGCACGGCGTGCGGCTTAATTGATGTGGCTGGTGTTTGCTGCGGACTGGACCGTTCGACTGGCAAACCCCTTGGGTTTTCGGCTCTTTGCTCCTTTATTCTCGTTCGCACTTGTGGGCCATCTGAAAGGATCGTCGATAAGTGTTGAGGCCCTCGCCGACACGGACCAAGGTTCGCTCCAGGTCGAGTGGGTCGATGCCGGCTCTCTTGCACAACAGGTCCTCGAGAGCCTGCTTTCTGTCCATTAGCCTTGCGAGGTCGGTGCTCAAGGAGGCGATTTGCCGCCGGTGGTGCTCGGTCCTGGCTGTGGACCTCTCTCTCATTCTTCGACGTCCCCCTTTCGCGGCTTGCTTGAGCACGGCAATCTCCTCTGTGTGTTTCTCGACCAGTGCTTGGTTGTCTGCCATGAGCCTTTCGCTCAGCAGCTTATCGGTGGAGCGGCGCACAGTCTTTTGAGGTGTCTCGTCTTCATCGTCGTCCTCGTCGTCCTCGTCGTCGTCGTCGTCGTCGTCGTCGTCAGAAGAGCTAGTGTCATCGACAGCTCCATCGGCGGATTTATCTCCTCCGATAGCAGCATGGTCGGAAGTCGTGGGTTTCTCGACTGGCGGAGAAGGCCTCTCGACGCTGGACTCGGAAGATGTATCATTCGAGGGCAATGCGTCCGGTGGTAGCAGGGATTTTCGCTTCTGCTCGATGCGCGACAAAAGCGAACTCGGTTCCGCTGGTACTAAGGCTTTGAGTGACTTCAATTTGGCCCTAGCTTGTGGCATGCTTGGTACGGGGGCAGCATGTGCGTCTCCCACATCGCTTCCACTTGGACAATCCTTGTTCTTCTGATTTGATGTGGATTTCGTCGACTTCTTAAATTGCGCGGGGTTTACATTTTCGAATAGATCGGCAATGCCCTCAATTCCAGCTGGTTCTTCAAAACGCTTATGCTTCTTCTTTGTTGGGGAGGATCTTTGGGACAGAGTGGATGCGATGTCTGTAAGTCGAGCATCATCCTCGCGTTCGGCGACTTCATTGGGCCTCTTTCGTTTGTTTAAAGAGGAGCCCTTCGTGGACTTGGAGGAAACAGTTTCAGCGACTTCCCCGTTGTCCTGACGTTTCGTTGAGCATTTCTTCGAGTCGGATTGCCCTTTGGCATCTCCAGGGGTCACAAAGTCGGTGGGTTGGGAATTTTCCGCAGCTTCGCCAGCTTCTTCGGCCCTCTTGGGTTTCTTTGAGCGCTTCTTGGTGGCCGAAGGCTCTTTCGTTTTGACAAGGGTGGCAATATCAGTGAGTTGAGTGTCGCCCACACCTTCAGCACCTTCTTGGAGGTGCTTGCGTTTCTTCAACGAGGGTTTCTTAGACTTCTCTGATTAAAACACCTCAGCGGCTCCGGCGACATTTCCAACCTCGGTCGCTTGATTGTGTGACGCCGAGGACGAAGCAATTTTGTACTTCTTGGATGAATCCTTGCTCTTCGTCTTCTTGATGCGCTCCGGACTTTCCACCGATGGTAGGATGGTATCCGCTTCTTCGTCCGAGTCTAGATTGATAGCACTTTCTTCTGAATATCCCGCTATCAATCCAACTGCGCTAGAGTCCCGATCGGGCTCCTCCTTGATGGTTCGACGCTTCCCAGGAGTTGCAAGTCCTGCAGAATGAGGTGCCTCCGCCACCAAAGTCGGGTTTATGCAAGAGCTCCGGTTTGGTCGCGGAAGTGTGTAGCGATTCATGCCAGCTTTTTCTCTCATGTAGCCTGTAACCCCTTCTAAGAATCGTACGATACTGCTCCCTTGTTGTGGGAAGTACTCGGCTGGAATGAGAGATGCTAGCTGTCGACAGGTGGTTCTGGAAGCCGGCCGGTCGTAGATCTTTACCGCCTCCACTCTCGGAGGCCGCGTGTCATTGTGATACTTGGAAGCCCGATCCAGGATTCTGTGAATAGGGTCTGTGATGTCCTTTCTGTTGGCACGGTATTTGACTGGAATCACTGCGCCAAGGTTGTCGGTGTACCAGCTAAGACTGAACTCGGCTGGAATTTTAAATTGATCCAAGTCAAGCACATCGATCCCTGTCTGTATTCCACTCCTCGGCCTCGTCGGAGTAGGAGGCAATGATTGAGACTGCAGGCTCCTATGTGGAAGGCACATTCGGCCATTGCTGGGCGCAAGGTTCAGCATAGGTGACGAAGGACCGCCGCAAGTAGTCGAGGGCTTTGGTGAACGTGGGTGCGTCAATTCGATTCTCGTAAATTTGTCCATCTTGTGGAGACTTAGTTGAGAAGTAACTGGAGATCGTTCTGAAGGGGCGTCTGCTGGCGCAGTGCCGGCGAGCATCAAGAAGGCGGTCGGTCGGGCTGGTGCAGGATGTCCACCATGACTGTGAGGCGAACAGGTGTCGGAGGGGACCTAGTGACAGGGGCGTTAAGAATGTGTGAGAGGAAGGATGATGGGAGATCTCCTCTCTCTAGATTGTGCCATGAACTTGGGGATCAGTCGTGCTGAGGTGGTTGTGGCGTTGTGACCGTAACAGTGAAGTCGCATGTGCTAGCCACCTCCTGCAAGCTGTGCAGTGATCTGGACAGATTTTATGATAGCCTAGGAATGGAGAGTCGTAACCCAGATCCTAGTAGTTCTTTATCAACTCGAGCATCCAGTGCCGCATTTCTTACTCGGGTGAACGTCTCCAACATTGCGACCAACGCTGGTCTGTAGATACTATGCCCGTAGTCATCTTGGCTCGGCTTACATTTTATAGCACTTGTCATCCGCGCCGACGTCGGTCACATTGTCAACAGCTGGTATGGCCGGCCTCTGGTGTCCTGGTATCCTCTCACTCATCTGCGAACAGCCAGCGGCCGCCTTTCAGAGCCTCTTGATATCGGTTCTCAACCTCCTCCCTTTGCTTTGCCATAGCCGGCCCTCGAATCTCCTCTTGCTCCTGGGTGCTAGGGATATCTACATTCCAGAAGGCCGGTGGCGATGACGGCGGTTCGAAGGTGGCCCTGTGCATCTTGCCATACGCGTTTGCTAGCCGTTTGGCTCTAGCTTCATGCACTAGATTGGTTCGCGCCAGCGGTGTCAGGCTGCTGATCTTCTGCTCCGAGCCTGGTCCCAAAAATTCAAGCAACAAGTCGTTTTCTGATAGTTTAGGGTCCGGAGGGAGCGTCATCGCCAACGCCTTGAAAGAAGCGCCGCAGCATTCCGCCCTGTTGCAGCCCGGCAAACACTTCCTCGCCTCCTTCTCTCGGACGACTTCCCGGAACGGAAAATCAAGGCCTGAGGCATATTTCGGATTGACCTTGAAATGGGAGAGGTTGAGACCATTGAGCGGACGCCGTCTAAGTGGTTCGTTGTTTTCTGCTCTTCTACCTTGAATGGGTGTCTTCTTCGAGGACCGAGGACGAGGAGTGTCCTTTGCTACCGGGGCTGCCGCGCTAGGTGCTGCCAACAATCCCTGGAGACGTTGATTGGGTGAGCTGCCGGGATCGATAGGTGTTCTCGTCTTCGGCCTCACGTCATCACTGTGACAATCGACACCGTCCTCTGCGATCAGGGAAATAGCCTCAGTCGTTCTATCCCTGAACATTCCCTTGGACTTTCTGAGTTGCTGGGGCCGGCCGCCAGGCGGCGAATTCGCGTCAATATCGCGCAGGGGTCTGTCTCCCGGGCTGTTGATCCTAGCTCGCTTCCGGGACGCATTCAAAGGTGGTTGGTCGTCCCCTGAAAGAGCTGGCGACGAGGCATTTGGTGTCCGCGCATGAGAAGGTTGAGCCAGACGCTTTCTAAGACTGTCAATCTCTGCTTGTTTCTCTGCATCTTTGCGAAACAGTTGGTCAAGTTGAATTGTCAGATCTGGATGAGGTGTCTGCAATTGCGCTTGGGCCTGGCGTAGCCCCTGAACTTCCTGCCGGAGCTGTTCATTCTCCAGCTTTAGTTGGTCAATGAGTTTTTGAGCGTGGCCTATTTGCCGCTGGAGTGCCTCACTCTGCGCAAGCGCTAGTACCAACGTCGACGTGAGAGAGGAACTCGCGGAGCTGGACATGTTATGTATATTTTGGTCGCGTGGATTATGTACAGCAGGTATCAGTATCTGTCAAGCCCCCAACTCTTCGAGGTCTTGTACCGACACGACCGAACGCGTCGGGCCCGATGTTTAACCGGCAGCGGAAAGTGGGGCAAGCGCGAGGCAGCGAGGCGAGCCATCCTCTTCGTGCTTCTCGGACTGGGATGCCCAATTCCAGACCATCTCACGTTCCCAATCCAACTCAAACCAACATCGTCAACATGCCCAAGCGAAGGAGGAGCGACGAGGATGGCGGCGGAGAGTATGCTCGTGCAAAGCGAAGTCGCACAGGCTCCAGACGAAATCTGCTCGACATTAGCGACGAAATCCTCCTCCGCATCCTTTCCTATCTACCTACCCGCGAATTACTGCGGACCGAGTGCGTGTCACGCCGGATGCGAGCCCTTGCCACGGACGGGGGGATTTGGAAATTGAAATACCTCGATACATTCACCAGGCCTCGTTTGAGGGCGCCTGCGGTGGTAGCGATCAGTGGGGAGTCGATTGACTGGAAGAGTCGATTCAAAACTAAAACAAACTGGTCCAATGGCAAAGCGAGACTTCATGAACTGGAAGTTGCGCGCCCGCCCGCTCGCCCTGTAATTGCCAAAGTGCACAGCGGCGTCATATTCACTGTCGACCCCTCAGGGCTTCGAGCTTGGTCGTCGAAACAAGGGACAAGGACCTTGCGAGCACATTTCCCCCTGGACACGACATCTGGAGCAACCTGTCTGTCTACGGAAACTGTGGGCGGACGGGTCAAGGTTCTGCTTGGTTTCGAAGATGGCTCGTGGTCGGTCTACGTCTATGAACGGGACCAATTTGAGGTCCATTTTACTCATCTATCTGCCGACGGGCCCTTGCTAGCCGTTTCGCTCTCCCATCCCTACGCAATGACAGTTTCTAGAACAAAATTTCTGAGCATTTACCATCTGGGTACCGCAGCCTCCCCGAGTTCATGCTGCCAGGATATATCCACTGTCGCGCGGTTTCAGTCGGATGCTTCCTTTTCGCCTATATCGGTATCTCTCCGACGCGCGCCTAGTGGCATCATTGCTGCGGTTGCGTACGCTTTTCAGAGACTCCATTCTGGGTGGTGCATGGGTGTGCAAGAGATCCGACTGAATGCGAATGGACGTTTCCTCGGGAGCAGACTGGCCTCTACTCTTGAGACGGCGTTAGACAGGGAGACTGCGCGACAGAACAAGTTCAACATGACGACGCGATTCACCAGCTCCATGCCATTAGCACTGCATCCTCAGATGAGAAGTCCACCAACTTCTCTTTCTTATGAGCATCCATACCTGATTGGCACGCTGGCGGACAATACTATGATGAGTTTCCTCGTGACCTCGAACCAGGACAGTCTTGAGATCGGTCCAGGCCGACGGCTCTGGGGTCACACTTCTGCCGTTTCCGGTGCCGAGGTCAACAACAGGGGCAAGGCAGTGTCGATCAGCTCTCGTGGAGACGAAGTACGGGTGTGGGAACTAGAAAACGTAATGACGGGGTTCCCAGCCAAAACAAGCACTCGGATCAGACCTGTCGAGGCGTTGTCGGGTATTGCAGCCGCATTGGCTCGACGGGGTACTGGGTTGGGGCTTGCTTTGCCTGAGGTGAAACACGAACTCGAGCTGAATAGACGGTGGGTGGGGTTTGATGAGCACCAGGTTGTTGTGCTGGGTGAAACAGCAGACCACACACAAATAATGGCCCTGTACGATTTTACGTAGCGACTAGATAAATTGAAATTAAAAGACCTCGGCCAAACAGCATTGTCAAGATTACCTAGTAATTTGACTGGAGAAGTCTGCCACGCGTTGCGCCGCGTCTCCCAGCCTACAGCAGCTGGATATTGAGCAAGGAGCCCTCAGCTTCTCATTACATTTACCTCCGTCACTGGCCACATATGTTTCTTTTCCCTGGTAGCACAACACCGCGCAACGGCAAGAATAGAAGCTCACTGTTATCGAGACTTATTCTGGACGTCAGGTAAGCCAAGGAATGGTGGACGAATAAGATTCCATATCCTTGCCCGTGGGTATGCGAGGCCAATGGGAAGGGCCGTTGCGAGCCAATTTATGGGAGGATCAAGACGGTGGTGGTGGTCTGTGTAGTTCGCAGTACCTCGTAGCTGGAAGGTGGGCACAAAATAGCGAAAGGTTTTCAGAATGCGGATTCGAGAATTCATACCGAGTTTGCGGAGTAGCTGTACGATCACTACAAGTACGAGTAAAATCTCGCCAACTTCAACAATGACGTCAGTGAATGCCCACCTCGGCGAATAATTGTTCCGCCCGTTCTGCCAATCCGCGCTAGCTATTCCCATCCCTCTGCGCAGGTTCAGCTGCTCCATTATTTTACAATTTCAACGAAGCACTCACTGCGCAAATTCCCTGGTCGTGAAGGTCTCAATTCCTTATTATCTCCCTAACTTGTCCGTCTGGTATGTACCGTCATACCCTTGCTCAACACCCTGTCTCTTTTCGCAAGTCACTGACCGATGAATCCCAGTTGATCGCCTAGAGACGAAAGAATACCAATCCACAAAATGGACAGAGGCTGTTACAACTGTGGCGATTCTTCGCACCAGGCCCGAGACTGCCCCAAGAAGGGAAATCCAACTTGGTGAGCCGATTCTTTTGAGGACCCTTCTTTTTGACGTTCTCATTTTCACTGACATTCTGCAGCTACAATTGCGGAGGTACATTGCACATTTCGATGACAGAAATGTCGCGTACTTACATCCCTTAGCCGAAGGCCACCTCAGCAAAGATTGCTCAGCACCTCCCAAGCCAAAGTCATGCTACAAGTGTCAGTCAAATTTGTGAACGAAACTCGAAGAAAACATATCCTCATTGTGCGTAGGTGGGAATGAAGGTCACTTTGCTCGCGACTGTCCTCAGGCTGCTCCTGTCGGAGACTCGAGCGCCGGGTGGGGCAGCGCTGGCGGCAACACCTATCGCGCTGCTGGTGGAAATGCCTACGGCGGTGGTAATTCCTACGGTGGCGGAGCCGGTCGAGAATGCTATCGCTGCGGCGGCCAGGGCCACATAGCACGGTCGGCAAATGCTCAGAACCTGTATTGTGAGATATTCGCTAATACTCTGCAGGGACTGTACGAGCGGCGGCAACTCTGGCTTTGGCGGCGGGAGCTACAACCGTGGCGGCGGCGGGCAGACATGCTACGTGAGTCTTCTCTTGTGTGCATTTCGAGCGAGGCTGACATTCGTGAACCAGTCCTGTGGGGGAATTGGTCACATGTCACGGTAAGTACGACGATCGCAACACAAGATTTCATTCCGCTGACATTAAGCCAGTGACTGCACGCAGGGTCGGGTCCAGAAGTGCTATGTGGGTCATTTTCCCTGAAAGATAACGCCCCTCATACTGACTCCTTCTGCAGAACTGCGGCGAACAAGGTCATCTCTCTCGAGATTGCCCATCCGAGCCCACCTCTGAGCGCATCTGCTACAAATGTGAGAATCCCGACCCGTTCGAATGCAGCACTTGCTGACTCAATGACGCAGGCAAGCAACCGGGGCACTTGCAGTCCGCTTGCCCCAACTAGGGAGCGTGCAAGAGCAGCCTTGACGAAG
This sequence comes from Cladophialophora carrionii CBS 160.54, assembly GCF_000365165.1. Taxonomy (NCBI): domain Eukaryota; kingdom Fungi; phylum Ascomycota; class Eurotiomycetes; order Chaetothyriales; family Herpotrichiellaceae; genus Cladophialophora; species Cladophialophora carrionii. Next base: position 165,998 of record NW_008481828.1, read on the forward strand.
CAACTAGCCCTTTTCCTTTCTCTTCCAACTCACGCAAAAATATGGTCCCCATGGATTGTCAGCGTGAGACATCTCGCAGCGAGCATCCTGATGACATGACGGCACGCATTCAAGCAAATGACGACAATTTGCGCCAAGTTTTTCAATTTCCCCAATCAGCGATGGCTCAACATCCCGGGTGTACCATATGTGGTTGGCGAAAGGTCTTTTTGAATCAGTTGACGGTGGAAGAAGCCCGAAATGGTCTCAGCCATGAAGGGACTTGCTGGAGACGAGTAAAGAAAGATTGCCAGGAATCTCGTCGGGGTGGATCAGATCACACGTGAACAGAGCAGACCGTAGGGGCAAGGGTTGGCTGAGGCAAACACGGCTTCGCTTGCGAGGGAAAAGTTTCATTCATTCACTGCGGCCAGCACGTATTGCGGCGCATCAACGAACAAGGCGCGGGGGAGATTGACGCTGGCCAGATACTTGCGCCAATTTCCACTAAAAAGACCTCGATCCCGGTGCTCTGCTTAAGGAGGCAGCACAGCTCGTCGCTTTTGACACAGCAATGTGAAGTTGGACGCTCGTCTGCACCGCTCTTCTCATACGTGCCCATCCTCGAACAATCTCGCACATTGGCTTCTATGCCAGAGAGACATTCTGAGACGAACAGGTCAGATATCTACCGTGACACACGTCATCCCGATAATCACCGGTTTGTGTTCTCGATGGTTAATTTGTAAGATCCTCCGACGTCGTCGAGTGCTGAACTCGCAGCAGTTGTGGAAAATAAATGTCGATAAACAGTAGTTAATGGAGGTCGGAGCATCGGACTGCTGAGCCCGTCAGAGCGACGACATTGGTCAGCGGGTTTCAGGCAAGACACTGCCACAGGCACATCCGCCAATCACGCGACGCCATCCAGGCACAGTTACGCGGCCCCAAGAAGCCCGAAGCTTCATCGCCCGCACATGCCCAACGCTGATTTGTGGCCGGGGGACGCTGCTCCTATTTCTGGGTCGGAGGCTGTTGGCGTTGGCGTGTTGCCCCAGCTTTGTGTTCCGTAGACTGCGGTACAGACACGCAGCCTGATCCTTTCGCCAGCCCCCCCTGGTGTTGATCGCGGACATTTGACACAGGGTGAAGTACGGACTATGGCCTCTGGAACCCCTTTCACGCCTTCTCCTTCTCCTGCCCTCGCCTCTGTGTTGAACAGCATTGTGTCTTGATCACGACTATCAAAATTCACGGGCAACCATCAACCATGGCAAGAAGCATCACACTCGTTTTGTACACCGCAGCCTTGCTGGCAACATCCGCTCACGCGCAGTTCGGCTACGGATGGTGGGGCGGCAACAATGATCGCGACGGCTGCCCGCCCTGGGCGAGCGACTGTGACGACTCGGACGACAACGGCAGCAGCGACGACTCGTCCTCCAACGGCGTCACGCAGGGCGCTCTCTTTACGGACCCTGCCCAATTCGACAAGGCAACGCGGATCCTGATCGCTCATGCTGTCCTGGCATCCGTCGTCTGGGTCATGTTCATCCCGTCCCTGGCCATCCTGCTCCGCCTCAACCTGAAGAACCCGATCGTGCTCAAGATCCACGCCGTCGGCCAGATCCTCAGCTATGTCATCTACGTGGTCGCCGCTGGGATGGGCATCTGGCTCGCTCAACAGCTGGACCCGTATTCCGACGTCTGGAGCGACCCTCACCCGAAACTCGGCCTTGCCATCCTGGCGTTGGCCTTCTTCCAACCCATCGTAAGTTCCCAGACCTAGGATGTGTCGTCCTCTAACGCGTTTCCGTTTCAATGCTAACACACGCCCAACACTAGTTCGGAGCCATCCATCATTCCATCTACAAGAAACGCGCCCAGAACGTGGACAGCGGCAAGCCCACCAAGCCGCCCGGCCGAACAGCACCAGGCCACGTCCACCTCTGGCTCGGGCGTGGTCTCATCGCGCTTGCCATCATCAACGGCGGCCTAGGCATCCGACTGGCGTCGTTCAGTCCATTCCAGACGGATGCGACATCCACCAAAGTGAAGATCGCCTATGGCGTTATTGCCGCGACCATGGTCTTGCTCTACCTGTTCTTCGTGATCGGGTTCGAGATCAGAAGGGCGAGGAGCAGGGGCGAGGAGGAGGTGGGCGGCAGCAGGAGAGAGGAGGTCATCAGGAACAAAGACGGCCTGCCCAGCTACGACGAGAGCGAGGAGTCGGTCGGCCGGAGCACTCGATCTGGCCCATCCGCCAGGACGGTCTAAGATCCGTAAGGCGTGCCTTGATTAGAGGGGTGGGTTGTGGAAAATTTTTATTGTTTTCTAATATCAGATGTACCCTGTACCCCTGTACGGAGTATACGAACGAACTCATGAAATATAATGGTATCACGAAACATGGACGGAGTACAGAGTACAGCACAGGCCGGTTGCGAGACGCTGATCGATCGGGGATCGAGCCAACTTAGGACTTTGGTACAGAGTACCGTAGTACTGTAGTTTCGCCAGACGTGGCCCTGCCTCTGGAGCTGCTCTTCGAAATACACAGTGGCTGGGCGGCTGGGGTTCGTCGCGGAATCTCAAGCATATACTACGTATCTAGTCAGGAAAAAAGACCCTGTGCTATTTCCTCTACAAGACAACTGGCGCGCCCGTGTGAGCGGGAAGATTCAGGCTATTTTCGACAGTCGCTCAGTCTACGGAGTATGGAGTATGGAAACTATCAAGATCGAATTGTGGCAACTCCCGCTCGCTGAACGCAAATCCTGAGCACGCACCAGATAATGCACTCTCTCTCTCTCCTCTCTACCAGATTCCAGGGATTAAGGCGTAGGGCACCTTCTGCTTGACCTGCGTCCACTGCTCGCCGTATTTCTTCCCCATGTACTCATCCAAGACGGGGATGGCCCTCGTACCGAAATCCCTCAGAAAGAACAGCCCGACAAACGTCCCCCACAGAGGACCGCCCGCTGCCATGGCAAAACCAGCCCGCCACAGCGAATAGCCCGTGTAGGACACGTGGCGGACGAGGGACCAGAGTCCTCCGGTGTAGATCTTGCCGTCATTCTTGGGGTCACTTTTGAAGCTCTTTCGCTGGAGTTCCGAGATGGTTTCGGTCAGGATGCCCGTGATGTACAGCGCCGTTCCGACGTAGACACTCCAGGGCGGAAAGTAGGTCGGGTTGCTCCCCGACGCGCTATACGCCAGCGTATTCAAGGTGTTGAGGAACGTGTTGAAGAAGCTGATTGCGAACGCCGTACTGGGATAGATGGGCTCTCTGGCGACGACGAATTTCCAGAAGATCTGTTTCGCCGCCGAGCCGATCGACATGCACCATATGACCGTCTGGAATGGTGTCAGGCCCGTTGACGCGAGGGGAACGCCGCCAGTGACGGCCGGGACTGAAGCACGCAGGCCGAGAGCTGAGGCGACTTTCGGTAGAGGTGAATTCTTCAACAAATAGCGCTGGAGAAGAGGGTCGAGTCCTCTCCCGACCACGAAACAGACGTTTCCCAATAGGTCATGGCCATAGGTGCCACGGTACACAAGGTCGAATTTCTTGGATTCCGCCATGGTCGGTGGTAGGGTTGTCTCTGAGGCAGACTTGGCGAAGACACGGTTGTACGAGGATGACCGCCGCCCAGCACGAACTTTAAAGAGTTCTTTTCGAGAGCTTTCAGACGACAGTGCACGGTAAACTGGATCGAGTTGAGCGGGCCAGTGGAGAGCAGTTAGTTAGCGTGCCCTGTCGAGAGGGGTACGTATCGGCACCGGCCATGTTTATCAATAAGTGGCCGTTAGTTTTGCACCAACACCAACAGAGTTTGCCATGTCATTTAGCGAGAGAGTTCAAACTTGTCCCTGCTTCTTACTTGCGATCGTCGATTTCTCCTGATGGCCGAAGCGTCGTTTGACGTCGGTTTAGGCCTGGACGGCACTCACGTATTGATCACGGGATCCTCTGGCGCCATTGGGACCGTGCTGGTTAGAGCATTCCTGGCGGCCGGAGCATATGTGTCAGCATTTGACCTCGTGCGCCCACGAGAGCCCTTTGAGCATGAACGGCTTCAGACACATCAGGCCGACATTACAGACGAGGCCTCCCTGGAGAGCGCGCTGGAATCAGCCAGAGAAAGATATGGCGTGATCACGACCTGCGTGTTGGCAGCCGGGGTGGATTTGTCCTACTGCCAGCACCATTCTCTTGTCGACATGCCGCTGAAGGAGTGGCAGAGGATCTTGAACGTCAACCTCGACGGCACTTTCTTGACGTGTCGCGCTTGGCTCCGAGGCATCCAGAGCCACGCGACACCTCAAAGTCGCAATATCTCGGCCATTGTTTTTGGGAGCGAGGCAGGCACGTTTGGCGTGGCAGACTGCGCCGCATACGCAGCCTCCAAATCGGCGATTCAGTATGGGCTGGTCAAGTCTCTTGCCCGCGACGCAGTCAACATCCATCCACGATGTCGTATCAACGCCATTGCCCCGGGGCCCGTTGCGACAAAGCAATTCTCAAAGGAATGCGACGACGACCCAATCACCTTGTGGCGTGAGGCTCAAGCAACCGTGGCCTTGAAGCAGGCGGTCCCATTGGAAGCTGTTGCAAGAGCTTGTTTGTTCCTTGCTAGCGAAAACTTCGCGGGCAACCTGACTGGACAGATCTTGCCCGTGGATTCTGGGAAGAGTGGTGCCCTGATGTGGCCAGAAGCACCGGTGTCTTGAGAGAGGCATGCGCCGTTCCCTTCAGACTGCAACAAGTGGAAAATTTTCAAGGGATGAGGCTCTAGTGAAAGGCTCGACGGAGACCGTAAAAGCTTTCTTGTGTTCCTTTCAACGTAGTTTTGGCTCTGCTAGTATTCACTCCTCGCTCGAACGGGCCTGGTTGTCTAAGAGGGGGAAAAGCGCCATGTGTCCACGGTTGGCTTCATTGATTGGAGGCGGCACAGGGCGAGAGCTCACCCGGGGCGTCGTGCCACCCGTATCGAAATATGCAAAAGAGTGGATGCGTGGAATACGGGATTGCGCAACGGCTGCGGGAGAACGGACAAGCTGTAAGAGGCTGGTACACTGATAAGAAAGGCGCAAGCAAACGTATGGGGCAATTTGGGTCTTTGCCAGAGACCCGATGGGGAGGTATCTCGAGAATTGGAAACGCTCGAAGGAATTGCATGGGAACGTCGATAGAGGCCAGGCGAACTGGCAAACATCAGCTACGCCGCCTGAAACACAATGTGACAGGAAGTATCGATGCCCAAGGACCCTCGAGGCCGATGTTGATATGTTCCGTGGAAAGTGTGACACCTTCTTGAAGTACTTCGTATTGTGTCTGCGCCGAGCTTCCTTTTGCCACGCTCGGGTGTGTTCGTTTGCTAATTGAAATGGTGAAATAGTGGAATTTCGCGAGACCCTTGCTCCGCGAGTGCAGCCGCTGCAATATGACGCCTGTTGTATGTAAGTGAAGAAACGGAGTCGGAGCGAACTGGAATGAGTAGCGAGACGATCGACGACTGCGTCCTCACAGCACAATGGCGGCCAAGGGCATCATTCTGCGCGGGACACGGTCACGCTGTGTTCGTGCAAAAGATGGATGCAGGCGATATCTTGAGGCTCGCTAAAGCGGTGCACTTAAGCAGCGGTCAGGAGCAGTGCAGCTTAGGTGTACCCAGTAGTTACTGTATGCCCTCCCGAGTCAGTTGGTGGTTGGGCGTGATAGGCGCAAATTCCCTCTGCGCCCTTGCCCGGAGGGTCCTCGGCGCGCCCACAGATAACTCCGCCTCTCCGCAAGTTTGATCGAGTTCCGTTCTAAGGATAGCCAAATTCACTAATCATTACTGCGTAACAACTGTGTTCTTTCATCACCGACCACCTTGAGGTCCTACCAGCTTAGCTGCGTACGTTTCGGTTGATTTACTGCTCCGCTACTCAGTACATGCTAACCTGACAGCGCATTTATCGCTGAGTCCTGGCAGCATCATCAAGGACGTGATCGGTGCGCGCCTCCCCGCCCAGCCACACCACACATCCCACAAACCAGCACTGCGAAACTGGTCGAGTCGGAATCTTTTGGCAGCCTCTCCAGCCCAAGCTCCGCGCAGACTACCTCGTCGACGCGACCAGGTCTCCCGGCTGCAGACGACGCACGCTGCATCTTACCGTGCTGGCTAACCGCCGAGTGGTGCAAGAGATGGCGTAGGGGTGTTGCGGTGACGGACAAATTCCAGGCCTCCAAGTTCAGAACACGGGCGGCAACATGGCGACGGCTCACGATGAGGACATGTATCTTTTCCAGACTGGCTTGGGACAGACCCCGTCATTCGCTGGGCAAGACTTCGATGCCTTCTTGGGAACGCCTGCTCCTGATGTCGACCAGACAGGTCTCTCTGCAGGCTTCCTGAATCCGAATGATCTCACAATAAAACGCGAATCCGAATCCTTTAGCCCGCCTTCCCACGATGGCGCATTTATGCGTGGCTCGCGGGGGTCTGCATCCGGCTCCAGCAGCACATCGTCTGATTCACCTGCGGAGGACGAACGGAATATGTCGGCTGCTTCGACAGCCTCTCCTCCTGCACATGACACCGTTCAAGGCTCTTGGGGAAGTGGAATAAATGGGTTTTCGATCCCAGCAAACGAGCAGTTCTTTGGGGACACTTCGATGGCTGGTATGGACCAGGATTTCGAGGTTAGCAACCAGCAGATGGCCTCTGCCTTTGACTTTGAGACGGCTGCCAGTACACCGAGTGGGCTCGAGACGATGAACAAAGTGCCCAACACCAAGACCCCGCTCGTAAATCAGCCCTTTGGCAGATCGACGAATTTCTCGGGTTATGGAAAACAGCAATCGGGTACACGAGCACCCACTGGGCAACCGCACTTCTTCTTTGCTGGATCAAGAGAAGCGTCCCCTTTGAATGCTATGCTTCCAGCTACTCAGGGTCAGTCGCCTTGGACCAAGCACTCTCCGTCATCCGGACTGGAGGAGACTTTCAATCACATCACCATGAACGGCGATTCCCCCGGCAATGCGACCTTTTCGCCCAACTTGCAATTCTCCACCGCCGCATTCACCTTCGACCCGGAGTCAAGCACAACTCCCTCCACTTTCACCAAAGACATCTCCTCTCCGCCATCGACAATCAACTCGTCAGAGGGTTCGCCTACGTTGACGGTGCATCCTACATCGCTCAAGTCGCGCGTCGAGACGCAAATACCCATCAAGATGACGCTTTCGTTCCTTCCAACCGGCGTCAGGAAGTTGAGGTTACCGAGGCATACGGTCTCCAAACCGAAATTCCTAGCCAAGCCAGAGGTTGCCCGATCACCCGAGATCTTGGAGCTGCATACAGCTTTGGTGTGTACGAGTGCGATGCAGGACAAGGCGAAATTGCAGCGCGCGTTGGCGCGCGCGAGGGGTGAAGAGCTGGGCCCATATACTCGACCCAGCCCTGCTTCTTCGATGGAGTCTGACTCGTCGAGAGACGACGAGGACAAACCCCTGAATGGTGGTGAGGTCCAAATTTGTCCTGGCTGCATACAGCGTGAGAGGAAAAGGGCTTCCCGGAAGAAGCAGAAGAAGCCGGAAGAAGAAGAGCTCTTCCAGAAAGACGAAGAGAGAAGGGTGGTTGTATTCAACACCAACGAGGTCAAGGAATGGGTAGAAGTTCCTCGAGACACCAGCAACCAAGAGGGCCAGAATGCGTCGTCTACGCCTCCCGGGGCAGTTCAGGTGGAGCTCCCAATGCGCATCGCCTGCTACTGTCGGCACCAGAACGAGAAAATGGGATTTCAAGTGATATTTACCATCAAGGACTGCCACGACAAGGTCATCGCGCAGGCATTGACAAATCCCATCATGATCACCGACGACCACAAAACTCACAACCCTCCCTCGGCGGTTCCGAACCAGCCAGCACCTTTACCGACTCCAGGACAGCAATTGCCAGGTGCTGGGGTCTTTTCAACCAACGAACATGAGCACCAGCCTCAAGCGCCGGCCGTCAATTCAAAAATGTCAAGGCAATCTTACTCCATGACCGACCTGCAAGCACTGCAGCATAATTTCAATCCCACCTTCTCAATGCCTTCGGCCAACACTCCATTCGCAATTCCCTCGGCCGTGCCGCCTCAGACTGCTTCGAACTTCACGCCGCGTAACCTTTCTAGGCCTGCGTCGCCAAGTGGTCCTGCGGGTCCTTCAATCAAGCGACGGAAACAGAGTGGTTCTGGAAAATTGCCTTCTGGACTGACAATGACTCGGCTCGACACGTCGCACCCACATCCACCGCCCTCTACACTACCTAATACCGCTGCTTCATCTCCATACGCTCCTAATATGACGTCTTATATGGGTCCCCACGATCGTCCCTTCGCGATGCCTCCCGCGGCACGTACAGCTCCGTATGGCAATAGTCCTCCGACGCCAAACGGTGTGGACCCTTCCTTTGCTGCCAATATCAATCGCTCAGTCAGCCACGACAATATGTCGCGACAAGTGATGATATCAGCACCGCCATCTCGGCAGCCGAGCAGGCCTGGAAGCCCGGGCTCTGCGAGGAACAGCTTCGGTGCAGCAGATGCTGCGTTTGGCCAAGCAGTCAACAATCAGCTTCTGGGTCATCCGACGCGGCGGCCGCCACCGCTGATACACAAGTTAGTTCCTGCAGAAGGATCCGTGACAGGAGGCACTGAAGTCACCCTTCTCGGGAATGGCTTCTATCAAGGCCTTGAGGTTATGTTTGGCGATACCGAAGCTACGACCACGACGTTCTGGGGAGAAAAATGTTTAAATTGCATTGCTCCTCCAGCCTTGCAGCCGGGGGTGGTCCCTGTTTTGTTTAAGCACGACCATCCTCAATATTCTACGGTGCCACAACAATCCCAAACTAGGCCGTCACTGTTCACTTACGTCGATGACCGCGAGTTGGAGATGTTCCGCTTAGCGCTACGAACCCTAGGCAAACAACTGCAGCATCCGACTGACGATCCTTATTCTGCAGCCCAGCAGCTACTTCAAGGGCAGTCTCATTCGATGTGGCTCGGACACGGCAACTATGGCATGGGCGGTGGACATCAGCGCCACGCAGGCGGAGCATCAATGGATTCGCTCGAGCTGGAGGGTATGATGTTGCAATTCCTAGAGCACATGGACGACCAAAGACGGTTTAGAGCGCCCAGATTGGAGCTACAACGTCCGTCTGGGCTCACGCTATTGCACCTGGCCTCGTCACTGGGGCTCACCCGATTTGTCGCCGGTCTGTTATCCAGAGGAGCCGATCCCAACATGGTCGACAATAATGGTCACACGCCGATGCACCACGCCGCAATGAACGGCCATACGCATGTAATTCACCGGCTTCGCTTGGCTGGTGCCAACCACCAGGCTCGCAGCATCCGCCAATTTATTCCTGCAGACCTCGCGACGTCCTTACTAGCGTATCAAGCAACGATGACCAGGGTTGACCAGTATCGATCGCGGAGTGCTGGAGGGACACCTCTGAGACTGCATAGCCGGAGCTCGTCTTCTCTTCGCTCGTTCTGGGAAAATGCCTCTAATCAATACCCCGCTACGGATACTGACGACATGGACGACTCCGACAGCCTTGATGACGAGACGCCAACAAGGGCTTCTTCAGAAGAGCCTGACCTTTCTCGGTCGCACACTGGCCGGCTGCCAACGGTTAGCGTCCCACAATCGCGGAGAGGTAGTATGCAGCCAAGCGTCTCACAAGGATCCAAGTACTCGTCAAAGAATACGTCTAATCCGGCACCAGCGGTGGCACCATCGGCGTTCATGCTCGCATGGCGGGATCATCTGGTTGCGCAATTGCAACAATTCAACGAGAGCGCGCAGTCGGTCATGCCCAGCCTTGCCACGCTGAACGGACCCCTGGCTGCGCTGCAGGACTACCAGGCCTATCCCATGGTTCGCCGGGTAAGCGCCCTTTTCCCCCAGCGTCCAAGTGTTCGTCAACAACCAAGTCAGCGGGAGGGGTGGTGGGAGACTTTGACAGGGAGCTCGTCCCCTGCGCCTTCATCGCCTCCCGCTTACGGGGATCTTTATCCTGAAGAAAGGGTCGAAACCGACGAAGACTGGAGCATCAAGAAGTCTTCCACGCTACAAGCAGCTGCCGACGCTGCAGCCGATCTCCATTTCGAGCAACAATCACAAGGTGAGGGGTCTAAATCACACTCAGCCTCCCTCAGAGTCGCTGCTCCTGTCAGCAATCCATTTGAGAGAGTCGAACTCAGCCGGGATCGGAAATTGTTCTTCTTCTGGGTATGTTTCCTCCTCTACCCTTCTCATCCGCTCCGGGACTAACGTCGTACAGATACCTCTACTTGCGATTGTCCTGGCGTTGATGATCCGTAGCTCGGGTCTCACCACCATGTTTGCGTCTTTTGAGGGTGGACCACAGGCCTTGCCCAGGGGAGAGGCTGTGGGCGTTATTTGAGATGTTTTGCGTACAGAAAGAGTGAACGAATCTACATGCACGATCCTCGATGTTGACTTGTTTCGAAGAGCGAGATGACCACGAAGAGGTTTATATACTCGCAGATGCCTGTACATGAAAGCAAGACAATGATCATGTGGACCGTATTATTGGATAGAGACGCCGAATACGTTGAGCGTGAAACAGCCATATTGTTCGTGACTTCTAAAGATTTGCGCCTCGCATTTACGTCTACTCCGTGTAAACCGTGCGGCCAACGATGAGATTGTGCCCCGTGCGATCGTTCCAGCCAGTGTAGAGACACCAATTGGTGCACCGCACAGATTCGTCTTCGGATCTGGGCCGCTTCTCGGCTAGCAGATCGAGATCGAAGTGCGCCCTTGGAACGTCTACAGTCTTCCGAACCACCTGCGAAGCACGGCGCAGAGTTGCGATGATTCTCGTCCTGCGCAACAGCAACTTCTCTGCCCCGTTCAACGGTGGTTTCAGCCACTCGTAAGCCATTAAACACTTCTGCGTGAGGATCGATGCTCTGCGACATCGTTACGCGAACGGGACGCCATGGCCGAGACCAGCGCAAACACAGAGCTAGAATACGAAAAAAGGCATGTGCACGAGGTCTACGAAGACATTGCCAGTCACTTCTCCTCGACCCGATACAAGGTGCGTCGCTGGGGGGGACTAAAGATGGTTTATCCAGTACGGGATTGACGAGTGCGACAGCCGTGGCCCGTTGTGGATGAATTCTTGCGCAATCTGCCCGCTGGCTCGGCCGGCCTTGACATCGGGTGCGGAAATGGGAAATACCTGGCTGTGAACAAGGACATCTTCATCATCGCCTCGGACAGGTACCTGAAGGCCGCGGTACCTACCCCTTCGCTGCGTTACTGACAGCCTCGAAAGGTCGAATGCCCTGATCCAGATCGCTCGCCAGCACGAACCGCACAGCGTCGTGGTGGCCGACATCCTCAGCCTCCCTCATCCGAACGATTCGTTCGACTTTGCCATATCCGTTGCCGTGATACACCACCTTTCCAACAGCGCGCGGAGAGTCCAGGCCATCAGGGAAATCCTGAAAACTCTGAAGCCACCGGCGAAGTCGAGTGTGCCGGGCAGTGGTGGCGGCCAGGCGTTGATCTTTGTCTGGGCACTGGAACAAAAGGACAGTCGTAGAGGATGGGATCACGGCGACGAACAGGATGTGCTTGTGCCCTGGGTTCTCAAGCAAGGGCACAACACGCAACCCACGGCGAAGCATGGCTCCCAAGGGCCGCTTGATGGCACCTGCTCGCCGACACCCACAACTTACCAGCGATATTATCACTTGTACCGCGAGGGTGAACTGCAGCAAGATGTCATCGCGGCGGGGGGGAAAGTGGTCAAGGAAGGATACGATCGCGACAATTGGTGGGTCATCATCACCCGGCAGGACTGAACCATCGCAGGTCTCTCCCTTCGCACTGCTCCAACCGAGATTTGCTGAGACGACCGGGACGGTTGCTCAAAGGTTCAAGCACGACCGGCGCTGTGTGACGGCTGCTCCCACCACCTTGTTTTCAAAGAGTCAGGATCGTCACTGAATCACATTATCTCCTTACGCCGGTGGCCGGTCCGGAAGTAGGAGGTGCTGGGTATCAATATCACTATATTACAGCGTCTTTCTGCTGGCCTCAAGTCCCGGATGTCCCAGTCAACAGCACAGAGCTCATCATCAAAACCCGGAATCGTTTCGCCTCACTGTGTACTCGGTTTATTGAAACACGCTTCGCTCAAAGACAAACCCGCCAAAACAATTCGTTACCGAAAAGGAGCATTCCGGCCTCGTGGGTGGTTGTACAGGTGGTGAAAGGGATCTGAGGTGTGGTAAGGTGGTGCAGAAAATGCGGGAAGTCCAGCTGTCAATTCCGCGAGCGAGGGCAGCTGCTGAGGGCCTTGCAAGCTCGTCTCGGGAGGCATCGACTCTCGTCGCAAGGCGCGTGGCGGCGGTCCCACGTGCCGCAGGGGTGGTCGGGGCGGCATTGCAGCAGACTCGAGGCCGCTCGTCGGGTTGGCGAGGGAGAAGGGCGTCACACCAGCCCGCTTCGCCATCTCATGCTCGCCCATCTGCCAATGCATGGCCTCGACGGCTCGCCACGGCATGGCCATCTCTTCGGCAACGCGTGCCCACATGTCCGCTCGAAACCTTGATGTGCAGGGAGATCAGTCAGCTAGTGAAACCATCAACTCGGAGAAATTATGACAGGGCAGGTGGGAATCGTGGTACAAGAGATCTTGACATGTCGAGATCCCCCCGACGACAATCTGGTGCGACGTTTCTCAACATACCTCTCGTACAACCTGGCAAGCTTATTTTTACGGTCCTCGTCCCACTCGCTCCGGCGCTCCAGGTAATTCTGATAATGCAGCCTACAGCTAATGGCACTGCGGCCGGGCAGGTGCTTGCTGATGTCCTCCCATTTCATACCATCCTGGCGGAGCTGGATGATTTTGGCATCTTCCTCGGGCGACCACTTGGACTGCTTCTTCGCCGGGGACTGGAGGGGGTGGTCCAGGCTCGAAGACAGTCGCTTTGCCGGCACAGCCGACCGCGGCTGGGGGGGTGGCAGAGGAGCCACGCTGGTGGCCACGCTCGACGGCACCGACTCTGACCGAGATACCGAGGCGGGAGAGCTCGTCGACTGGCCGTCGTCCTCGTCGTTCGGCTTGAGCAGCGACGAGATATCCACGGTGAGGGCTGGAACAAGTCGTCGGTGAGAGAGCAGTGGTGGGGGAGCGGGTGGCGAAGGTCACTGGGTGCTGCCATACAATGCAACGAAGGACACAGGCACAGAAGCAGTCGGGCCGGCGTGTGGGATCAGGCTGAGAAAGCGAGCACAAGTGAGGGTGGCGTTGGGTACTAATACCAGGAGCGTCCTCGCTTCAGCGTACGGGGCGGGTTGGTTCTTTGGCGAGACCAGAGCGAGGCGCCGGTGTTTCTAGACAATAGACTCCCAGCCGATGGGGGTTCGGGAACGCGCAGCCGGGGTGGTTATGTATGTAGTAGGCAATAGCTTCCACGGTCGAATGGGTTTGGAAAGTGCCGGCACCACAATGCCTGTAGGTCGGCTGGCAATAATCTCGACACGAAGAGCATTGTTCACCCAGCAGCCCCGAGGATATATACCGAGACGAACTCCAGTTTGAAAGCAGCGGTCAAGAGGCGGGCCCGTCCGGGAGCGGTCGTCCTTTAATTGTCTGCTTCCCACAGATCGATCCGACGGGCAGAAGTGGGCAGAGAGTGGAAAGGGCCCTGAGCACTAGCAACCGACCGTCCACATCCCTTCTCGGCGTCGTGCTTGTGGCAGCGGGAGTGGCAGGCAGGGGAGGCAGCGCAAACAATCGAGAAGCTTGGTCCTGGACCAGGGGACTTCGCCTCGCTCGCCCACGACCAATGTCTCTGCCGCCCGCCGCGGCTGCTGGCGCTCTGCACGATTTACTTCCGGCCCTCGCGCCTGTGCTAAGAACAGAGCAGCTGATATCATCGTCCCTCTATCGTTGGGGCTGGGCGGGACGGGGGAAAAGTGGACAGGGACCCGTTCCTCGCGCTCCAATTACGACCATGGGCTCACGCTAACGGTGGATGCCTGCATAAGATCCAGAAGGGGTCAGCGACCAGCGTCCCAGTCTGGTGTTCAAGGAAGAGGCTTGCACCGCGCTGGAGCAGCAAAGGTCACTAGGCTGCGCTACTGCGAGTCGACGAGGCATCATGGCGTCAAACGCCCTTTGCAGGAGACGGTGGCCACAGCCCACCACATATGCGAACTAATGCCTAAGTGCCTCGAAGGAGCGTAGTAGGAGATGGGTTCCCAAGATGTTGTTGGGAGGTTCGTCCAGACCACCGTTGGTGGCAGAAGCCTAAACCCAGATAGTCATTACTGTTGACGGTGTGCTACGAGGACTTACTGCGTACTCGGACGAGTCGCAGATGGCTCTCGCTGGCGGCTGGTCCAGCAACTCCAGATCCCAATCAGCGAGTGCCTCAGACCTTCCTCTCTTCTCACGTCCTCCACTGGCCGAGCGTCCAAGCCCCCGCCGCTCTGCCGGGCCAACAGGTGTATCCTGGTCGAGCTCGTGCAGCGGTGGCAGCTCCTGACGGTGACGAGTTGAGGTGACGGTCAACAACAGTGGCGGACGCGGGCGTAGGGAGCAGCAGGTTGTCACGCGAAGGATACATAGCCGGTCGCTCTCCCCCTCGTCCAAAAGTCTTATCACGGCGCTGGCACCCTGTTGCGCAGGCCCCGAAACCGCCATGCCACGGTCACTGTCAATAATCATCACAGCGATGCAAAGCCCGGTCACGCCAGTCGCTGCCCACCAACCCTTAGGTCAGCCGGGGAGGCGGCCCAAAGTCACCTAAAAGTCTTTTTCGGATCCCACTAGGGCGCAGAGAAGAATAGCGGAGCACCAGCACGGCGGGCCATGGCTTGTGCTGGCTTGAGATGGCTTGACATGATATAGAGCCCTGGAACGACGATTTCTCTGCCACCGCCATCCGCGCCCCGCGGAGAGCTGGCTGCTGTTCAGACACACCGGTATGCAGCCCGCGGACGAGTCGTCGTCTTGGTCAGAAACCTCTCTCTCTCTCTCTCGCGCGGGCGCAGGCTCTAATACTAACCGCTAGCCCTGGGTAGTCAGCGACTGAATCCACACGTCTCCATCATTGGCTCAAGCGCGGCTGCCCTTGGCTTTCAGGCACTGTGCCACGGACGGCGGATGCGAGGGACCTGTCAAACATGCGCCCGATCAGTCACTCCTGCACGCTAGAACAGCCCCCGTCGAGCGCAGACTGGAACCTGCCGTGTGACAAACCGAGTCAACTTTCCCCGGAGTGCATGACGAATGGATTGCATACACAGTACCGTACATGGGCTGGTCTCAACACACGGTCGGTGGATTCGTGGAACGAGGCCCACCGGGTGGACGTGTCACACAAACACGCGCAGTCTCGAAACTCACGAGTTGGAACATGCGTCTAAAGCTACGTCACGTTTACGTCCGCATGGCACGGCGATAGCTCACATCCAGGATGTCAGTGTTGGGCGTCGTCGAGCATCACGCACGGCTGGCTCTGAGCCGAGGCGGTGAGGCCGTGGAGCGGTGAGTTGACCGCACTTTGGCGCTCGCAACAACAAGCAGGATTAATCATGCCCTCGTCGAGAAATCCTCCCCCGCCTGGACGATCATGATCGAGTGATCGCACCCAGGCTGCTCGTTGTTGGCTGCCTTGCACTGCACGGTGCTGCAGCTGCGACTCCTCGAACCTTGTGACCGCGCACGCCGGGGGCGCAGGCACTGAGATATCTCCCCCGTTGCCGTTGGGCATGACAACGCACAAAGCTAGAATCTGCAAATAGGCCGCGCACGAACAGAGCAAACACAGGTCGACAGAGGCATTTACTCCCGTAAGCTCGCGTCGGACCGCCAGGAGATCCTGTGGTAGGTAGACTGGCAGCAGGTCAGGTGCCGACCATCTCCCGCATGCAAAGCGTCACTACGTGGACCGAGACCAGGATTCCCCGGTCAACGTATCGGCCCTGGAAACGCCGAGGACGCTGAATGTCTTTGTTTCATCGCTCCGTTGGGAACAGGTGTTGCAGGCTTGCATTTCGGCAACGCGACTGACACGAACCACTCCTGGATTGCTTTCGAACCTCGGATCGCTCGACGAACATGATTGAGCTCGGTGGCTACCAATAACTGAGGCCGCGAAATCACGACGTGCAAAGGCGGGTGGACAGGAATCGTGATGCTCTGCTCGGAAAGCATCAGTGCAAAACCCGGTGGTTGGAGTCGACTTGGTTGGCAAACCCGGCCCCTGGGACCGGGCTTGGACAGCACCCCCCTGTCGTCTGGGTGGGACACGCCCCATGGGCTGCCCGTGCCCGACTAACTGCATTGGTCTCCCAGCGGGCCAGTTGTTCGTCCATTTTAGCTTTGGTCTTGGGCGCCGCTCTTGCTGAATCCTGTTGGATCCAATCGCCAACAGCCTGGGGGCGTCCTGTCACTTTTCGTCTGCCCAACTGGCAACCGATGTGCCGTGGGATTCACGATTGGACCGCGCTGTCGGGTCTTCTGGAATCCCACCAGTCAGCGCCACCCGGTCCGGTCTCGTACCGCCTGGTGGCTGTGACATAGGGGGTACTGGGTACTGCAAGAGTCGGTCAGGCAAGTCAAGGATGGCCAAGTACGACTCGAATTCACCCCGAAGGCCCCGAAGGGATGGCAGACAGCAGCGCACCCGGACGAGGACAGAAAGGATTTCCAGGCGAGCACACCAGAAAAGTACCACAACCGGCTAGACTGGGCTTCTTCCGACCTGGTGCCTCTCGCTTCCCACTTTAGTTCGTTCGCCAGGGAGAGGCCGAAGTTCGAGACTGGAACAATGGAACAGCCTTGTGCTCGGAGTCGCCAGAAATTTTCCTCCTTCGGCGCAGGCCCTTATCCGACGATCCGTCCCTATCGCACACCTAGCATGACCGTCGCGGAGAATCGCGGTCAACGGGCAGCAGTTATCGACGATGACAGGAGCTTCAAACAAACTATTTCCCCTTTCTTGGACGCTTCACGGTTCTGGGTGGTCAGCGCCCCGAACTTTGAAATAATAATCTTCTGCATCGAACTGTGATAGTTCCTCATCCGAACCCTCTTCCGTCCACTGTGGGAATGTGGCACCCAGAGCGACCCCATCGCGTCTGCGGGATGCCGTCCGATTCGGTGCCACATGGAAACCTTCCACCCCTGTACGGCCAAGGGTCAGTGCAAACTGAGAACTGTGGGGGACCGATATTCCGCTTCCGCAACAGCCTCATCTTGAGCATCAAATCAGAGGATTGGAACTCCGAAAACGGCCCAAACAGCTTGGGCATTCCTCGGCGGGATTTAACTTTTGCCTACTTGTAATCTTGCATGAGATCGAGAGCAAACACTCGCCCGCCGAGAACGGTCCGTAGCAATTCAAAACTCTCTCCACTTGACACTGCGTTCAACGACTGGGGTATCGTGGGTATCCATGGATGGGCAGGCAGGCACGCAGGCAAGGCAGCTGTGGGCGTCCACCGTCCCCCCTCTTGGGAAAAGGGTTGTCCGTCGACATGCCATCGGCTTCCCCTGTGGACATCCTGTCAAGTGCCAGTTGCGTGTACGAGGTAGTCAGTACGTGTCGCTCACGGGGCCATGGTTAGGTTCCAACGTTACAGGGGCGTCCCGTGCAACCCGACCAGTTACTGTAGTTAGTCGCTGACGGCGGAGAGCCGCAGGAGAAAAGTACGAGTACGGAGTACGGAGTACTACTGTAGGAGACAAAGTCAAACAAACAAATCAAGGGCGTGCTTTGCTCCATTGAGCCTGGGACCGAATCCACCCATTTTCCATTCTGGACTGACTTGCATAATAGTACTCCGTACGGAGTACACTATGCGGTATTCGCAGCGCCCCCCCCCCCCCCCCCCTCTCCTCCCCCTTGAACGGATGGTCCTCCGTCAAGCACAGGCACGACAGGCACGAAAGTTGACGGTTGGTTCCCTCGAACCTCTGCTACGGACCGAACCCTGTCCTGTCTGTCCTCTCCGATGGCTTGAACTTGTCGGAGCGGGTTTCTTCTGCAGGTCTTCAGTTCCATCTATCGCTTGAGCTGGTGCCCGGGACTGACGTGTTGGCCATCCTTAGATTACCACGGAGCAAGGAGTCAGTGGGTATTGTTGATCTCGTTTGCTCGTCTACTTATATTGAGTAGGCTGGTGTAGTATTGATCTGGCTTGCTCGTCCACCTGCAGGATTTACGCCGGTGTAGTGTTGATCTGGCTTGCTCGTCTACCTACAATAAGTAGGCCGGTGTGGTATTGTGTACAGAAAACACAGCCTTTCGACGACTTTTGAGCTTGTGTCGTCGATACCTCGTCAGTGCAGCAGCCGTAGCGAAAAAACCGCCAGGACAGCAGCCGTAGCGAAACAACCGCCAGGAAAGAGAGCCAGGGGCGGCCAACAACTGGGCCCTCAGCGACATTGTCTCCTTCGAGGCGTGGTTCGCCCGTGGCCTAAGGTATCTTCGCCAACCGCGAAGACATAATGGCGCACGTATCCGGATCAGATCTTTCGCTTCTGCCGCAACACCTGAGGTTGTTCTATTGCGTGCTCGCCGTGCCCGATGTGCTTTGCCTTGGCCGGGTTTGCTCTCCATTCGCCATCGCTTGACTCCAGGTCCGCATCACCCGAGCCGTCGGCGACGTTGTCTCCATCGAGGCGTGGTTCGCCAAAGGTCTCCTCCGCTTGCTCCTGAAGGAATGCATCAAACTTGCCGTCGCGCCGATCGTGCATGGCTCTCCTGGCCTGGTTCTGCCACGTCTTCTCGTAGTAGCCCTCGGCAATGTCGTTCTTGAATCGCTGTGTCGCGGCCTTGAGGTAGGGGTCGTCGAGCACAAATTCGGTGGGAAGCGGGCACTTCAGCCGGCCCTCGTGGTCGAGCTCGTACTTGCGATACGCCAGAGGCAGACTATCGATCAGCAAGCGCTTCTCCGCTTCCGTGTACGAGTCACTGGCGACATTCCAGCGCGAGACAGCGGCGATGAGAAAGGCGTGGATGTCGGCGCCGACGATCGGCGATGATGAATTGAGGACGCGAGTCGAGGTCCAGGGACCACCGCTGCTGCTGCTACGCTTGGATCCCCGTGCGGGAGGCATTTAGTTATTATTGCCTGGCTAAGTAGCGGGTTGTGGTCGGTAATAGAGTTTTGCGTTCTTGTCCCGCCGAGAGACTATTGTCGAGTAGGTACAAGTACGGCGGAAAGGTTGTCGGGAAGTTTCGTGCAAGCGGCATCGACCACGCCAGTCAATACTCAAGGCAAAAGTAGAGTTGTTTGGGCCCATCCGTCGCCGCACAGCCTGGACTGGGCTCGCAGTCACTCAGAACGGTAGGGCGCCCTAACTGTGTACCCAGTATTTCCAGTTATCGCTCCGCCAAACTTTGTCAAGTTGCAGTGTATCTAGGTAGTGGGACGAACAGCAGTGTTGGCGAGACAAACGCCTCGAACGAGTGAGACTAGGTCCGAGGCGAGTAAGTCGACTTGTGCAGATTGGCATGGTTGGGTCGGTAAGCCAGCCTCATTCGGTCTGCGATGCGGCAGCCTTGTCTCAGCTCATGCAGGGGCGGGAAGAAGTTGGAAGACGGGAAGATGGGCGATGGCACGATGGGAAGATGGCCAAGATGGGAAATCCCCGTCGGCGAGGAAGGGAAGGGAAGGGAGCTGTGAGCAGAGGTTCGCGAGAAAGTGAGCTACTGAAGAGTTGCCGCCGACCATTTACCAGAAAAGGCTACAGCTCTTTTGCCCTTAGCGCCATCCAATCTGTCATCTGTACTGGGTAGGAGCGTAACTCGTAGGGTCTGTGCTGGGCTTGAGAAGTATTGCTACGGTCCAGGAGATATTGTGGCGGGGCTGAGAGGTTGGACGTTTTCTATACACTGTCCTCTGCAGCTCGTATCTGCTTCATCGCGATCCGCGCAGGAAGATGCCGAGGCTGGAATCTGAGACGGACGGCGCAGCCAATCAGAGGACGCGCCCTATCGACGATGTCGCTGGCGATCCGTCACTCCTCACCCCGTCGCCCATCGCCCATCGCCCATCGCCCATCGCCCATCGCTTATCACCCATTGCTGGATGTAGCCTGAAAGAAGCCAGTGCCGTCCCATTGCCATTGCCTTCTCCCACGACACCGCCTGGCCGGATCATGGCCTCCACGGCGGCTTCCTCCATCCGCCGCGGCGTGCACACGACCATCCACTGCCTGTCCAGCGCCTCGGCCGAGCTGACCAAAGCAGCCGTCAACCTGCCCTCCACATACTCCAACTATGTCGCTTCGAACTCGTCGTCGGTCTCGACCATCGAGAGCAGTCTGCGCTCGTTGACATACCTCCTGCCCGGCGCGAGGCTGCACGACACCGAGCTGGCCTCGGAATCCGTCCACACCTTCGTGCAGCTGCTATCCATCTACCATGATCATATCCTCAAGAACCGCGCCGTCATCCTGGCGCTGTCGCCGACCGTGCTCAAGGCCAAGAATATGAAGCTGCAAAAACCAAAACCTTCCCTTCATGCTCGTTACACTACATTCTGGACCTCTTCTTCCTCATTGTACAACAAGATTGCCACCGTGCTGAAGATTGCACAATATACCGAACTGCTATGGGAAATGATTGCCAGACGGCGTGGCGGAGAGAAAACACGATGGCGCGTGGTGGTCCTGCTCGAGTCGTTCAAGGCCATATGCCGTCTACTGTTGATGCGCCTGACAAACCTGCGTCCGACGCTGACACCACCGATGCCGCTCCGAGAAGACTTTGCGCCCACGAGTCCCGAACAGCAGGAGGAGGAGTTTGTCGAGGAAGAGTATACGCCCGACAACTTCGACGTGAAGAATGTCCTTGGAGACGCTGGAGTCCCAACTCCGCCGCTCTCGGATTCCGGCAAACAAGCGCCATCGTCCTTGTCTGTTAATGAACCGTACAGCATGCCCCGAACAGGCCTCACGCTGCCTACCCTGCCCTCGCCAGAATCTGTGTCAGCTTATCTTCTTAATCATGTCTTGACAGCCGACGACGTGAAGCCCGCCAAACAACTCCTTCATCGGCTGACCACGATGCGGGGCCAAGCTGCCGAAGTGCTGTATACCTTGCGTCCACTGATTTATACCCTGCTGATGCAACGCCTGGCTCGGACCTATGGTTACGAAGGCAGCAAGTGGAAGCGGCATTGGACGCCCTGGTTGGTAGGTGTCTCGATCGAGTACCTTGCCCGCCAGCTGGCGAAGCGTGACCTGGCTGCGAGGGTCCCGGGTGGCGCACGAAATGGCTTGTCCGCCCTGGAACGCGAAGAGCTGAAGAAACGCGGCTGGAATCTAGCCTGGTGGGGCATGCGAGGCGCCTTCTACGAGAACGTCACCAAGGGATGGATCCATGGCGCCGCGGAGTCCTTGAAAGGCAAGCCCTTGTTGGACCTGGTGGGAGGCATCATTGAGGATTACGAGTATCTGTGGAGCAATTACTACTTCAGCACGTCGACAATGTAACAATTCCTTCTGGCTAGGTATTCGGGAAGGCACATGGTTCGGGTTTGGTTCTCGACGACACCGCCAATTTCTTTACTCTGCAACTTGACAGGCAACATCTCCCTCCTGGATCTCGTGAACGGGGCTGGGAATTGCTGGACGTAGGAAAGCTACAATGGATATCATCTGATGGGTCGACCGTACCCTCGAGAACATGAAGCAACATTTTAATCCGATCCTTGTCCTTTGTGTTTGCCACTCGATGCTCACAGCTGGGATCGCAACAGGACCAGTAAAGCACTCACGAAAGACAGATGCGATCCGACTCCGACCACCTTGCCCTTTCACATTGCTTCGCTTACCACACAGAGCCAAAGGACGAAGAGATGTGGCCGAGTGTGGCTACTGCAACCAGGCCGCAAGAGCGTCGATCCTCAGAGGCTCCGGGCTGTCTTCTCTGCAGACAGCAAACATTCCGAGTTCGCATCGGGGACTTCCTAAACGTCCCCAAAGATCACCGGAACGGGACCATCTCTCAAGGGAGAAGATCGACTCAGCCTCTGTGCTCTAGCTCGTACCATGTACCATCTTCGAGGCGGTCAGTCCTCGCTGTTGCACCTTCCGGCGGACAGGTCTTTGTCACTCAAGCGGAAGGGTGAAAATTTCCATGTCCCGCTGCGTGATTCAATCTCCCTCAGCTCTTGAGCGCTGAGCGCCACAGCTAGCAGTGGTCTGGTGCTACTGACGCTCTCCTGAAACAAGATCAATAGTCATGTCGCCTTATTCCTCGGCGAAGCGCCAGAAACGCGACCAGGCCGGCGCTCAGCATAGTCACGGTCGCCTCTCTGACCGAGAGACCAAGTCCAAGTCACAGTCCGTACCACTGAAGCGCAGGGTCTCATCAAGGTCTCAGTCTCAGCCTGAGCCAGTGCCCGGGTCCGTGTCCGCGCCGCCTCAGCACAAGGGGAAGTCAAACCCACCGCCCCACCGCGACGCCGGATCCGCATCGTCGAAACACAAGGAGAATTCAAGGCGTGAGCATCTGCCCGCCTTCGCGCCGTTGAAGCGCAAGTTGAGCAAGTCCACGTCGAAGCCAAAGCCAAAGCCTCGTCTCGACTCCTTAGCGACTCAAGAGAAAGCCGCGTCCAAGCCTGCGCCAGAGCCAGGGCGATACCCTCAGCTTGAAGCCGAGCCCGACCCGCTCAATCACCTGCTCAATACCCTTGATGATCTCGATCGCGCCAGTCACCTTGGCAAACTACAGACCAACGTCACGGCCGCTCGAAATCTCCTCTCCGCTGCCAGAGGCTCTCTCAGAACATACCAGAGTCACGTTGCACGTCTCTCCGGCGAAATCCGGCGAACTAGACAGTACGCGGAAGAGGTTGTCGCCGGGGAGACCAATTTCGACGCTCGAGCAGACAAAGAGAGAGGGAACAAAGGAGAAGAATTTCTGGTCACGGAGAAATATCTCCGCCGCCGTGGTCGCCGGATTGCGCGTAGCCGCGCCAATCTTGAACTCGGCGAGAAGCTACTGGAAGAGCAACGCCGCCTCTACGCTCACACCGAAGGGCTATACAAGGCCGTCCGCTGGTGGGTTCAAGCCTTGCAGACCCTTGCAGGCCTCTGGACAAGGATATGGGATCTCTATGAGAGCATGAACCAAGTGGGACCGAGCTCGCGAGCGCAGAGTATCAGCACGCAATGGCTGGACAACACCCAGGCGTCCCTGTGGAGGCACCTGATCCAGGTCGAAATGGAAGTGCAGACGACCAGCAGGGAAGTCACTGAAGCCCAGACTGCATTGGCCAAAGATTCACTGGTAAAATGGGAAGAGGACGCACTAGACTAGGGGACACGCGTCATCGTGATTGCACAGGAACTACCTTTTGCTCTACTGTGCGGCATCAAGCACCTGCCTCGAAGCAGCACGAAGGGAAGATTGACTGCTGTGTGTTCCGAGAGCGAAGAATACCTGGTCGAATCGAAGAGTGAGGCGAAGAGGCCTGAGAATTGCTAGCGTTTGCAGGTGGTCAATAGATCGAACAGGCTTCCGTCCGCTCAGCACGGTGCTGCTTTGGCAGTAGGTGGTCACAATGGGGTCGGGTCTCTTTTTGCATAGTCAGTAAAGTGGCGATTGGATCGTATCTTTCTTGTTAGATGGTCAGTAAAGCGACCTTCGTGAGGTTTGACAATCGGGTCAGCGATACTGCAATAACAACCTTGGGACCTACCTCCTGTAACTTTGATGTCTGTACGATTCCTGTCTGACAGATGGCTTTTCTGTCTCTGACCGGCTTACAAATGCGTAAGATGGGCGTATAGCGTCTGTATGAAGGATGTCACATCCTACTGCTTCTCACCTTGATTGACCACGATTTTTCAATATTCTATAACCTGAGACTGCAGCGTTCTGCACATACTGTGTCAGGGCGACACTTATGTACCGTGCAACTCAAGCTCTACATCATCTGCTGAAATCAGCTTGAACTGTCATGACTTGGGCCATACCTCGTCCGACTCAATCTGTTCCAACGTCAGCCTCGGAAGGCAGGCAGGGAGTCAATCACTTATGGAGACACAGCTCTGATCATGCTCTGAAGGCGAACGTTGCACGTTCTATGTCCTGAACAGTGAGAGTACCCACCAAACCCACCATCATGGCCGAGCCCCGTCGCTCCGGTCGCCAACGCAAGGCCAATGCAAAATACGCAAATGATGGATGGGACAAGGAGATCCTGCGAACGCTCCGCGAGTCATCAGAGTCGTCTGGCTCGAGTCCGGCCGAAAGCCAGACATCGTCCGAGGCAGAAGATGAGTTAATACCCGATGCCGGAGGCCTTGCCACTGCCCTTGCCCTGGACCAAGACGAAGATGACGCCTCTATGGTGTCTGCAGCGTCCGCTGGGTCGTCCGACGTCGACGCTCCACCAGAGGATGACGAAGACATGAGCATAGCGTCTGATGAAGGTGGTTCAAGCCGGCCTGCTCGACCGCACCCTGTCTCTGCACCCACCACTGAAACGGCACGATCCCGCGGCATACAAATCACCAGAGGTTTGGCAAAGGCAGCGGCGTATCCTGGCATATTTGGACCGGGGGTCGACGATTTGTGTGACGTGCTTCGAGCGCGAGATACATGGCTCCGCGGTCGAGATATCACACTGCCCAGCCGAGAGACGTTGCTTATTGAACTCGAGCGGTCCCGAGAGGCTCGCGAGACAAACGCCGAGCGACCTGAAGGTCCAGAGCGCCCAATCCCAGCGAGCCGCGTGTGGGAGTCGCTACGTACTAATCAAGTCCTGGGACCCATCGACGAGGCCGAACTACGCGACACGTACTTGGTGCGTGGTAAGCCGGATCATCCCATCGTCCTCGGTCCGTGGGGAAAACAGAAGAAATATAATTTAAGGTACCTCTCTACTATCGATTTCGGAAAGGCCTGGCCCATGAAGGATCAGCAACTCAGCACACAGACGCAGGCCGCGCAGAATGGCGAATCACCCACTGACGGCGCGTACCATCAAGGGTGGTTACTGAATGTGGGCGAGAAGGTGCAATGCCTAGCTTGGGCGCCGTGTCCAGGTCCTATCCAGTACCTGGCCGTATCTGTGAGATGCACCTCCAGGCAAAGAAGAATGGCGCACGCCAGTGAGGGCGAGGCTGAGGGCGAAAGCGAACGGCCAGCCTTTCATCCATCCCCTCCCTATCCGTCCAGCATTCAGATATGGGCCTTTGACACGGCTGAAACAGGTAGCAGCAATGGCATAAGGAGCCTGACCATGAAACGGCAGCCGAGACTCGCCGTCGTGCTCGCAACCAGGTGGGGCAACATCCGGCGCCTCAAATGGTGTCCTCTCGACGAGGAAGCAGGCAAGGGCACTGGCTCTTCGGATTCGTCGACCGACTCGGTCATCGGCCTTCTCGGGATCGTGTCAAGCGATGGCCACGCCCGCGTGGTCGCTGTGCCAGTCCCTGCAGACGCAGACGAGCCGGCCAGGGAACAGACGAGGGCCTTTCGAATCGAGCGGCCTGGTCTTGATATCCCGCCTCCCCCGGACACCATCTTCACGTCGTTGACCTTTGCCGGGCCTTCGGACCTTTTACTGGGCACGGCCAGCGGATCCATCCATCTGTACGATCTGTCCGAGGAGACACATAGTCCCGACAGCAGTCCCGTCAGCTACATGCACCAGCAAGTCCACCACACGTACATCATCTCGTTATGCTCGGCGTCCACTCCGCCGCACTCGACTCTCGTGGCCAGCGCGTCCGCCTCGGGCGACCTCGTGCTCACCGACCTGCGCAGTCCCGAGCAAGACCGCGTGGCCGTCCCGCGGACGTGCTTCCCCACCCGCGATCTCGTCTACGTGCCATTCACGCGCTCGTTCGTCGCCGCGCTCGACCGCAGCGGCAACGGGCAGGTCGAGAGGAACGCCGCCACGCTGCTCGCGTGCCACCACGTCCGCCAGTTCCCCCACATGCTCAAGGTGGCGAAGCTGCCGCATCGCACGGGCGCCGCCACCGCGCTGGCCGCGTCGCGTTGCCATCCGTGCATTCTCGTGGGTAACGCCAAGGGCCAAGTGCTGGCGACGAACTATCTGCGTAAAATTCTCCCGTATCGCCGGTCGGCCGTCAGGAAAGCCGTCGGTGCGTATATCCAGAAGATATGCGAGTACGATTGGCGTGCACTTACGAAGGAGGAGGTCGAGGAGGGGGAGGTCGAGGTCCGTCAAGGAGGACACCTCTCACCACAACCGGGCCATAACATGGACGAAAGGCAAGGGGAGACACAGCCAGGCCACAACAGCGATGAAACGACGCAGGAGACGAGTAAAAAACAAAATCCCGACCTGTACCACGGCCACGACGTCCGACCGGGCGTGTCTCGGTTCCACGAAGGCTTCAAGCCCGAGAAGATCGAAGTGGGCAACCCACAACCCAGCTGGAAAAAGGCGGCCAAGACAAAGACGAAGACCAAGAACGGGAACGAAGGAGAAGCAGAAATCGCCAACGGCGAAGCCGTCTTTGAAGAGGAGCAAGCCGTCACGGCCATCGAGTGGGTTCCGAATCCCTGCTGTGCTGGGATCGTGGCCGTGGCGTGGGGAAGCGGCCTGGTGAGGGTGCAGGATCTGGCGTACGATTCTTGATGCGGCCTATGCACTGTACATGAGAAAGGAGTAAGCCCGCCGTGCGACGAGATGGCCTCGACGCCATAAGGATAAGGATGGGGTGGAAACACCAGTGCTTGTGCCGGTGGGTGAAGCGTTCGTCGGTCGAGGGCCATTGCTCTTCCTGAATACCGACGCCATACATAAGCGATGGGATGGAAATACTAGTGCTGTGGAGAGAAGAGTTCGTCGGTCGAAGGCCATTGCTCTTCGGGTCACACGAGGAGCCTGGAGCCATAGACCTGATCGCATGGGTGGAAGCTCCATCTGGCTGTGGCTGCCCCCCTTCTACATTATCACGCAAAGGAACGAAGCAAGCGACATCCAGTCAGAGGAGTCTTCAATGGCTGGCATTTGTCCTATCTGCCTCGAGGGCGACAACGCTGGAGTCTGATGGACTCTGCTCTCCTCTTCTCCATCACCCATACTGATCGCGTCAGAATATCGCCACAAACATCCATGGATAGTTTGGAGGCAATATCCAGGAGACATTGGCTCGTCAGACTTCAGATAGTGTACATGAAATACACCTAGTCAGCATACTCCGAACCGACCTGATTAATCGCACAGTCTCGCTTTCCGGACTTTTGAGGTACCTTTTTCCTATCCCCCAACCCATGCGTGCAATGCTGAAGTCACATGTCGCTGAATTTCGCTGGCCGGACGATTGGTCGCCGCAAAACCGTATCAAAGCCATGGCCGAGATGGAAAAGTCTGGGCACCAGATTCGAGAAGTGCCATCGCGAACAGCCACCCACGGACAGACTCCTCGTACCAACTCATTGTTCTTAGGCACATTCCAAGGCGAGGACGAGCTTGTAGACATGATCTAGCTCTTGTTCTCGCCACGGGTGGCGCCGCCTCCACGTGCACCCCTGCCGCCTCCCTGGCCTTCGCGTCCTCCCCGGCCTCCACCTCGGTGGCCATCACGTCCACCACGGCCGCGTCCTCTAAACTCGCCGCGTCCACCACGTCCACCGCGGCCTCGTCCGCGCTCACGACGCACCTCGGAGAAGCCATCATTCTCAACAGCAGGTTTGTCTTCCACGCTGGTAGCGGCAGCACCCACCTCCTCAGCCCAGCTGTTGGATGCCTGGACTGGCGCAGCTGGCGTAGCAGTCACACCGGTGTCGGTCTCTGCAGGGTCACGGGGAACCTGCACCCACTCGTCGTTGATTGCGCTAGTATCGGTGACCGCAGATGCCTGTGGATCCCATCCTCCCGCAACTGCGTTGGCAGCTTCGGCATCGACAGAAGTTTGCTCTGGAGCAGCAGGGGCAATATCAGCGTCCGGCACGGCCTCGGCTCCGTTGAGTTCCGCCTGCACGGCGACAGCGTCATCGAGTTCTGTCAGACCAGCATTCGCAACGGTGCTGTCAGTCGTCCCTTCTGGTGCAGGAGTATCTTCAGCCGGTACCGCAACCTTGTCTTCGACTTCAGGCTGTGAACTCTGCGCCGAAGACTCCTTGACTTGGGCGAAGGTGAAGTCGAGAGGTTCGCCATGCACATCGGAGACCTTGTCATCAGTGCCGTAGACTAGATTCTTCAAGGTAGACAGGGCAGCCTCATTGCCTTGGTAGACTAGAAGTAGAGCACCTTCGAAAGCATGAGCTTCGTCGGACTCGGCATCCTCAATTTGGCGCTTTGATGCTGCGGTGTGGAGAAATTGTATGATGGTACGCAGCGCGTCTTCGACTGCCTTCGCCTTGGTGTCTTCAGCTACTTGTGTGGCCTCCTCTTTGACCTTTGCGATCTCTGCCTCGTGGGCTTCGACCAGATGCGCCTTCTCTTTTGCCGCTTTTTCCTCGAGCTCCTGGGCGAATGCACGGAAGTTGGAGAGTTGTTCTTCGAGCTGGTGAAGCTGGGCTTGCAGAGCAGGTTTCTTCAGGATCTGGGCTTTCTGGTCCGCATTGAGTTTTCTTTGGGCGACGAGGTCATCGAGGGGAACACCGGGGTTTTCGCTGACGACAGCGTCGGCTTTCGCAGATGACGAGATTTTCTTGTTGATGTTGCGGATGTTCCTGGCACGAGATTATCAGCCTTGGTCTGCCTCGATCCGGAAGAGTGCCTACTTTGCCAGATCTTTGATGAAGGAGCTCTCGCCATGAGACTCGACACCATTGGTAGCAGGATGGGGTTCAGCAGGAGCCGATGCTTCGATCGTGGGAGTCACTGCACCACCGCCAGCAGCTTCGCCTTTGCCCTTGCGCTTCTTGGCAGACTTGGTGTCAACAGGGACGGAGCCGGTCGTCGACATGATGGTACAGACGCAGGGGATCCGCTTGCGGTGACGGGCTTCTGGACTGGTCAAGCGAGAAGTCAGTGAAGCAGCTGCTGGCACGAATGTCGAGGCGTCGAGGAGACAGGCGTTTACAGGAATCAAGCAGAAGAAGAACAGGGATTAGGAGCGGCTGAGACTGAGTGAGAGGTAGTATCACTGGTGTGGCAGACGCTTTTGTTTATGAAGAAGTTGCTCGCGTGCGGCTATTGAACAACGCAGGCCAACGTAGGCTAACGCAGGCGATGGACGCCCTTGCCAAGCCTCGTCTTCTCCAACTCCGCCCGCCTGTCGCAAGGCTCGAGAAGGTTCTCCATACATAACAGAGCAAGGCTTCACTGCGTAGCAGGCACCATGCTGATGCTCTATGTCAACAATGACTCATCCACGTTCCATCCTCCAGCGATATCGCCCCCAATGTACGTCTCGTCTCTCTGGGACTGCGTGCTTGCTCTTCCATCGCACTCTCGCGCTGGTTGATGCTCTTTCCACGATCTTCACTTGATGTCGTGGCATGTCCAGGCAACAGTTTTCGATTCCATGCGAAGACATTGATTGCACGCAAGGCCTTCGAGACCGCGACGTCATGTAGCTCGCTCGCAGCCTGGTCTTCACTTCTGGCGTTCGTTACGAATTTTGTACTCTTGCGACTAGATAGCAGCTCCTGCTCTGGGTCGACCGTCGCATTGCTGGGCGAGAAGCGTCTGATGAGGATTGCCCGTGCCTCTTAAAGCTGGAAGCGCCATGCGCGTCTCCTTGTGGACGCGTTCGTTCCGCACTGCACTTCCCACGCTGTATAGCTCGAGCTCATCCTTTGAACCTCCGTAACGTCGCCTGCCACAGCAATTAG
Source organism: Cladophialophora carrionii CBS 160.54 (assembly GCF_000365165.1). NCBI lineage: Eukaryota > Fungi > Ascomycota > Eurotiomycetes > Chaetothyriales > Herpotrichiellaceae > Cladophialophora > Cladophialophora carrionii. The sequence continues at coordinate 195,815 of NW_008481828.1, forward strand.
TACATTTCTGGCCTTTATTTTACTGGAGGTGACCAATACGTACCATTGTCGCTTTCCGAATATCCTTGGCTGCAGTAACCTTTTCACCGTTCAACCGCGCTTTGCGCGATGCATTGGACAGAAGTCTGAGATTGTCAATAAACTTGCAGTCACGAATGCCCCCTATCGCACTTACTCCTCGATAAACAGAACGAAGTTGAGGAAGACGAGAGCATCAACGGTCTTGCCGACGCGTTTTCTGGAATGAGCTTTGACTATCTTCCTCAGCTTCGCTCGAGGGTACGACTTCGAATGTGCCTTCATGGATGCCCTTTCGTGATACCGCGCTTGGTTGGTCGAGGGTCAGGATCTGATGCCACCAGATGCTCAAGTGTGGGGATGAAGTAAACAAACCACAGCCTTGTGCGCACAGCCACCAATCGGTGATTGGCGGCGAATGATCGACAAAAGCGGAAATGGAATAGCCGAGGCTGCAAGGCTGCGGATTTCCGACGCTTACAATGCACGATCAACGACTCAAGAGGCACGTTGCCAGTGCTGGGGACTTCGAGCGCCGCCCAACGTCTACGGATTGCGGTACCGCCGCTAAATCGGTCGTGAAATTCACAATTATCCGCTATATGTCTCGCGAAACATCATGCCATCAGCTTCAGATTTGTCATCAGATGCAGTGCTGTTTTGGCCCGCTCCCGCACGTCCAAATCTGAATCGTTTTCCATCTTCCGGAGATGCGAGACAAACCCGGCCTTCTGGAGCTCAATGGCGCGATTCCTGCATCCCGCTCGATCGTTTGCATCGTCTTCGTAAGTCAAGTTGATCGCAATCCAACAGCAGGTCGACCGAATTTCCCTGTCTTGGTGATTGCAGAGGGTGAGAATCTGCTTCAGCAGAGCGTACTGCGAGGCTATAATATTCCGCCACTTGGGATCGCACGCAGCGATATGCACAAGGACAAAAAGGACTTTCCCAACGATGACATTGGGTGGCGGCGTGGTGTAGTTCTCCTTCCGGGTCGGCCCAGCGAGTGTGCGTGGTCTAAGTCGATCCAACATGATGCGGAAGAAATCGTCCTGACCCATTTCGTCCACCATGTATCGGACCATCTCGGATGCATTCTCCCCACAGAAGAGGTTTCGCAACAGATCCAGCAATTGAGCCTGAATCTCTGTGTCGTCTTCGACGGTATGCTTCGTGTCAAACTCGCCTTGATCAGAAGGCACCTCCTCATCAACGGCACTCCGAGCTTCATCGCTTCCCCCGTCTGAATCCGAATCCTCGCCCATGATGACATCGTGGGGATTGTCCGCTGCAACACCGGCACCCCTGTAAGTTGTGGCTGGGGGATAATCCCTTTCGACAAGACCGATGACTTCGCCTTCCGGAATATCGATGGGATCGGTCTTGATTAACAGCTTGATCCAACTGCAACCAAGCTCGTCCACCACCTCAAGCTTCAGCTTCTTCGGAGCATTGAGAACAAGTTGTTTCAAAGCCCATAGGGACTCGTGCCGAAGTCGTGCGTTTGCCGAATGCGCCTGCTCGCATAGCTTTTTCACCACTGTTGATTCGCCCACGCTGTCCTTGACTGCGCTGAAATCCACGGCAAGGTTGCTGAGAACCTTGGTAGCCGCAATCCTCAGCTCGGGATTTGTTGAGTTCATCAATTTGAGTATCGGTTTCGCAACCTCTGCCTCAACCAGCTTCGTCCGCAACGCTCGCACCGACCTTCCTAGGGCCCTGACTGCTGCGCATGCTGCCAGTATGACAGAAGCTGAGTTTCCTGTCGAATCCATTTCCGGACCCGCGGCCGGATGCGCCTGGTATGGTTCCAGAGCTTGGACGATATGAGGTAAGACACCTTCATTGCAAATCTGCGCTCGATAGTCTTCCTCGAATGGCGCAATCGCAGCCAAGGCCTTCAAACAGCCTTCTCGGTACTCCATTTCTCTTCGAGCGGCCCAGGTTGGTCCGCCTGGACCGAGGCAGGTCGCGGCTGTAGTTGAGTCTGTTTCCATACTGTCCTGCTTGTGTGGCTGCCAGGGGGTTACCTTGCGACCTGCCGGTCCATCAAAGGTTGCTTTGAGGCCTAGAGACAGCTTGGTGATAGCTTTACCCTCGACCGCTACCCGTTGCATGTGCGGATTGTCTATTACAAGAGCAGCGAGTACTGCGGGCACAGCGCGAGTGAAATGCATACCACTGCACAAATATGATCCGCCATGCAGATAAGATATGTCATGTTGCACTTGGTCGTTGTCCAGCATCCGAGTAAGGAGTGGCACCAGCAACGACGCAAAGGACAAGCTTCGGTCTCTCTGGACGAAGTGTAAGCTGTTAAGGTTGACTAGGAGTTTTGCCGCAAGAAGACGCCGCTTCCCCCGTGATTCTCGCACGACGTACAGCAGCCAGGGGATTACAGCACTTTCATCCACGTCGTCAGCCACATCCTGAGCCAAAGGTAGGTGGGGTACTCCGGTAGGGGCGGGCAGAAAAGATGCCCGGCGTTTGGGCATTGCCATGACCGAACTGAGGGGAGGAAACCCTGGATGTGACGCATCGGCCTTCTCAGACACAGGTGCAAACGGTAGCAGCGCGTCAAACGGGCTCTCTAGCCTGGATCTGGGGACTGCAGCGCCCGAGAAATAGCTGGCTCCCCATGGCGCTCGCCGAATGTCTGACGGGGAAAAGTCGTGCTTAGAGTCTGGGAAGACGGATTTGATGGTAGGGTTAGTCAAGAATAGCTTTGTACGCGATCGCGAGCCCTCGGTTAGGACGCAAAGCGCCTCCAGAACAGGGGATAGATGCGCACTGCTGGGGGCTGGATCTGGAAGTGGTGCTGGAGCCGAATCGTCGCTCGACGGAGCACTTAAGCCAGGAGGTACGAGACCCTCTGCAACCACAAATGATGCCAGTCGGGCAGCCAGCAAATCCAATACCCCGTGGTCGACAAGCGCACGTTTCTGGGCGTCATGTGTGATAGTCTTACACAGAAGGGCTAGGACAGCGTCGCAGGCTTGCTGAGACGCCAGGTCATTACCAGCATTTCCGATAACGTTCTCGAAGCATCGTATATATCTCTTAGAATACAGAACATCCGAAAGCAGCGGATTCTGCGACCATTGACCGGGGCTTGACGGCGGCGTATTGTCGGCGGCGGCATTGAGGCATTTCAGAACGGCAACGGTGGTCCTGGGGGATAGCGATAAGAGAAGGAAAGCGACGAGTCTCTGGAGAACATCGGTTTCGAGGAGTGGCTGTACGAACGGAGGACCTTCTGCTCATCGAGATTAGCATTCAACAGCCGGGAGGAGGATGCAAGCTACGTACCATGAGCAATGACAGAGAGAACTTGGGCCACCTGCGTCAACAATGATTCCTGCTGCTCGTCCAGTTGCGTCGACACATCGGCGTCGAAGCCTCGCTGTGTGACATCGGCGAGGACGTTTGCCAACTGAGGAATCAGTCCATTTTGGACGAACTCGAGCTTGTGAGACAGATGACCAGTCACGATGCCCTTGATTCTCTTCAAGACTTGCAACCGGGCCGAGGGTTCAGTGACAGACGCCAGATCCTGCAGCTCGGACCTTGCAAGCCGTGCTAATGCCATGCGATAAAGAGAATGTCCGTCCACGACCGATCGGTCACAAGGAGTTGAGGCTCGCAAGTCGGGGATTCTGCGACCCAGTCGTGTCGTGTCGTGTAAAGTTGGGGTTCCCGTGGGGTCTGGGATTTGCTGTGAACGGCTTACGAGGACGAGTTCGATCTCAGTCGGGCCGGAGTATATTTCCGTGTCCTGTGGGAAAAACGAGCCGAAATCTGTGCAGTGGGGCCCAAGACCCTGCGGGCGCGCAATGGAGGGACGGTGTGGTCAAAGGCACGAGAGTTTTCTAGTTGACGGAAGGATCGAACTTGCAGCCTTGCCATATGCAGTACTCGTACGTACTTTGCTGTTTTGTCTGCGGCTACGAGCGAGTCGAGCGACTGGAGAGCGGAGAGTGAGACGAGAGTGAAAGAAAAGCGGGAGTCTGACAGGCATCCAACACAGCGCCCATCACGTTGGGACCACGCGGCATGAAATGCGACTTTGGTCAGACGCCCCCCCTGCCCAACGACGCCCAATATCTCTCATTGGGCCTGCCTGAGAAAAGGTTCAGTCGGCGGTTGAAAATATCGACCACTGAAGCCCCTCCAAGTCGCCTCGTGCTCGTGTCGATCGATGCTCGGATGTAGAGACCCACGGCGCTCGCTGCACGATATTACACATGACACACCACTCCCGCCTGCGTCGATTCTCTTTAATCTCCATCTTTCCTTGAAGATCATCTCTACCCCTGCTTCCTTGCATAGCGGCCTTCGAGGCACTCCGTTCTCGACCTCACCCAGCACCACTGACACCCGCGAGCCACAGCAGGGCTCATCGTGGCCGACGGCGCGGCATCGGCAACGGCACCAATCATCGGATCACCCGCCGGCGACTGACTTTTCACGCAGTCCTCGCACCTTGCCCATGCGAGGCAGCTTCTTTCCATGAACCGCTCGCGGCGCCAGACACCCGGTCCGATGTTGGAGTTCCTTGAATATGCTAGCAACATCCCTATCCCCTAACATCTCACCTGCGACTGCCCGAGAGACGGGCGTTGCCCTATACTCAACGTCTCCTCGAATCCATTATGAGAAATCGGCCTCACTCTCTGCCAGTTCTCGCCCTGCCGCCGTCGAACAGACGAGTCCCGTCGCACGCAAGCGCCCTCTCTCATACGACATCGATTTCCAAAAGCCTCGCAGGTTACCGAGCACGAAATCCCTAGACCGCTACGGATATTCTCCCCGCGTCCAACCCCGCCCGAAAATGGTGGATGCTTCCACACAATACTCTCCCCCCAACCAACAGAAAGCAGCACAGACTCCCACAAGTACTATTGCGGGACTTCAACTGTCCGAAAAGGAGGATCATTCACCCAAGGCCGCCCCTCTCTCGTCCGCGACGAAGCGCCGTGACGGCACCGTTCCGAATCAGACGAGACCGGAAATCACGACAGCGCAAGCGCAGATAAAGAGACAAGCTGTGGAACCAGCCACGGCAGCACGCACCCCTGTGAATGGCGTCGTGCCGGAAGAAGAGCCGAGCGTGGAACAGTCTCCGGTGAAGAAGGCCCGTCCAGATGCTCCGCCAGTACGGATAATGCCCCTGCAATACGAAAACTGTAACACCCGGGATCTGGTGGTCCTGATAGCTTCCATGTTGATGGAGCTGATCCGGTACAACGATGCCATTCCACTGAAGGATGGCCAGCTTACGCGCTTCCACTCACGAGCACCCCCTGGGATTTCGGTCCTCGACTACCTCCAGCGACTGACAACCCACGCAACATTGTCGCCTCCTATATTACTCAGCGTGGTCTATTATATTGATCGCCTGTGCGCCCTCTACCCCGCTTTTACTATAAGCAGCCTCACTGTGCACCGGTTCCTCATCACGAGCTCAACAGTGGCGAGCAAAGGCTTAAGCGACTCGTTCTGGACGAACAAGACCTATGCCCGAGTTGGTGGCGTGAGCATGAAAGAACTCGCACTTTTAGAGCTCGAGTTTCTCACCAGGATGGAATGGAGAATCGTGCCGAAACCAGAGGTATTAGTAGACTATTATAAGTCTCTGATCGCCCGGAATTCGCAGTACCAGCTCGAAGGTACATAATATCAGCCTGCGACTAGGGGCGGATTTTTCTTGGTCGATTTGGCTTTTAGCGTTCGCTGAGCCCGCCCTGAATAACTTCTTCAGAGAGCAGCCTCATGTTTAGGAACAGGGGGGCAGCGGGAGGAGGTGGAGGCTGTCTGTAATGCTCAGTTCATGAACGAAACAAGTCCACGGGAACCAGGGTTGACGGCCGACAACAATAATAATGATGCTGTGAGCACGAGCACAAGTTCAACTGCCATGAGCGAGAGGGTGACTGCTTTGCGGTTCCCATTTAGAGCAGTGCTGTACGATACCTTATGCAGGATTGAATCGAATTATCATCATGTTTCACGCGCTGACGGTCCGATCAGCGGCCTCTTGAATGCCCTCATTCTCCACATACAGTAGCCCATATGACAAGACCATCGCACAAATCTTACGCCAAACCTTGGACAAGGCCCTAACCCTATCGTCCCGACCACGCCGTAGTTGAGAGTACGCGCCAACAGAGGCCAGCAATAGCGCAAGATACAGGACAGTCCAATGCGGTCATTCTGCCAATATGCCTCAGCCACAAACGAAGGGGAGATCTGCGGACTTTCGAGGAGATCTCAACTCTTGCCCAAAGATCCTAATCACTTGCTCTCTTTTGGCTTGAACGAAGCAGGCTCTCTGAACCAAATATGCGAGGAATGGTTCTCGGTTTTGTTGGTGCGATTCGTGTCCACGACCGTGAACAACCGATGCTTCGTGGCATTCATGGCCGACCAACCGACAAAATATTCGACAAGAGCCTTATCCCGTGCGTCTACGGCGTCGGCACTCATGTCAGCCTTGTCCCATGGGACGACGTACGCCGGCAAGCCTTTAGGTGACACGACGAGTTCCTCGTCCTCGCTCGCAGGATGATCTTTGATGAATTTCTCGGGGTCCTCATGGTGGCGCCTCTTGGTGGACGACTCTTCGGACGAGCGCGCACGCAGCCTGTACGAGATTTCGAGCATGCCGATATATCTGGCTTGCACGTTAGCTTTCCCGTCTCACGGGGAGGGATACGCAGCGAGGAGAAATACCCACCTCTGCTGAACCTCGTGCTCGACCACGTCAATCCGACGCAAGATCCAGGACAAGAAATCCGGCAAAAGTACCAGTTTCCAGAACTGCGCTTTGCCGGTCGAGGCGTCTTCGAACCATTTCATGGCCAACAACGCTCCTTCTGAATGGTTCTTCATCGAGTCCTCGGTGATGCACAGAACTGTGCCACGAGGGAAGAGTCTGGTGAGGGCAGATCTCCGGTCGGACCGGTGCTCGCTCGACTCTCCGAATGACAATTTGAAACAAGACAGAGATGCCGATCGAAGGTATTTGTATAAACTAGGCATGTCGCAATAACAGGGGTACCGCTCGTGGAAGATGATAACGCCTGGTTGGTCCCCAATTTCGCCTTTGAAGTCAGTCCAGTCGCTCTCTCCGCTGTCAGCATAGATCTGACGAGACCTCATGTGCTGGGATAGCCATTCCTCCAGAGCCTTGGCGTCTGCTGGGTAAGAGTTCGCGAATGCGATGAATACACGCGGCCTCTTTTGTGTCCGATCTGGCCCGAAAATCATCGCGTCAAAATTTGCCGGGAACAATATCCGAGACTCTCCAGCGGGAGAGAAAGGCGTCCAATCCATGGCATCATTGAACGGTATCAAGTCCTGCCTATGGGGAGACTTTGGAGTGTGAACAGGGGTCACTCGGTCTTTCCTAGGCGATGATGAGCCTAATATCGGCGTTGGCAGTTCAGTAGGACTCTGTGCATAGGTAGAGGCTTGCTCTGGAGAAGGCAATGGCAGATGCGGTCGCGAGAGATCAGTCTGGGACCGAATTGCTTGGCCCGTATTTTGGTTGTACGACAACGGCTGCGCGTCTGCCATTCCTAGTTTTTGCAAAGACACCCCTGGAAACTTGTTCAGAACAGCAAGATGCAAGCGAGACTTGGAGTTAGGAGGCGGAGCCTGCTCCAGATGCTGCCATCCCTGTGCTTGAGGCGAGAAGAGCACTAGCAGAAGAGTGTCTCCAGGATACTCCCATACAGCACCAAGGTTGTTTTCCTCGAGGTATTGAGTTAGACTGTCAGCGGCCGCTTGTGTATCTTCGTAAGGCTCGATTGCTCCTACGCCATGTCGGCGCCTATCGATCTGCAATGCCTCAGTCAACACTGCGCCGAACACGCCGGGCTAAACCCATGACTCACGTTCTGCGATAAAAATGAAAACCCATCAACATCCATTACGAGCCTCTGCTCAAAGTGAAGTTGAATTGACCTTGCGTGCGGATCCTTGAGGTGAATTATCTTCCCACTAGTCCACCAGGGCAAGCAGACAAATCTCACATCTCCTACCACGTGATCTCCAAATTTTAGGTTGATAATGACCTCTCCTTTTCTAAAGGTGCGGCCATTGGAGGCAGTATGGATCTCGTCTCCCGTGAACGGGGGCTTGGCAGAAGGTCGCCTAGAAATGTGCTTGTCTAGACCCGGCTGGTGTAAAGCCGTCTCTGCCCGCGCAGGCACATCGGACTTGCTTGCCTTGTGAGGCTCACTGTTTGGAAGCGGCCGTCTGTCGACTTCTGATCTCTCTGATGCTGCAGACAGAACTGCATTAGCAGACACTCTTCTACCAGGCCCCGGTGTGTCTAGAGGTGGAAGTTGTGGTGCTGTTGGAGCGAGGGGACCATGAGATACTGTTCGTGCAAGTAGCGGTCTCGCAGCTCCAGTTTGCTTCTCTGTGGGCCCTGATGCCAATGAATTGCGAAGGCTAGTGGTGTCATCCAATGCTTGTCTTTGCGGATGTTGGGTGGGTGCGTCTATGTTCCAAGCATCATTCGCAGCGGTCGACTGGCGCTCCTCTGCAACTGTATCACGGGCCTTGGTGGTGACGTCTCGTTGTGGCCCTTCATCTTTGGGGCTGCCGAGAGTGTCGACTGGGTCATGTGCATCTTGTATTGACAGTCGATTTGTTTGGGAATCTTCTGGCACAAACAGTGGAGAGTCTTTGCCTGCATCCCTTTGTGATGTATCCTGACGAGCAAACTGAGTCTGATTAACCCATTCATCGGGTGACTTCAGGTCGAGTTTCGACATGTCAGGCGGAGGTTCTCGACGAGCCTTTTTCACGAAGTTGTTTTGATGACTCAAGTTCCTGAACCGCTGTCCCGTCTTGTCCTTCAGGTGGCTTGCCGTGGCTGCATTTTCGCTCATACTCAGCTTTCGCGGCCGCGGTGCAACGCCGACGTTATCCGACTCTCGTGGCACATTTGTGTGATTTGTAATAACTCCAGAGGCGCTATTCTTCGACGTCTGAGCAACATTGTCCGTTTTCTTTGTGACTTTTGGCAAGGACGACGACAGAGTAGAGATGGCTTCGGCGCTTCTAGAAATGGGGCTATCGACGCTGCTTGTCAGATTCTTCGAAGCAGCTGAGGCGGAGTTTGCATGTCCATGGGATTTCACTTGAGCAATACCCTTTTTCGGCGACATGTGCTGGTCTGAACGTGGACGCTTCGGTGTTAAAGAAGGATCGTGTGGTCGTCTCATTGATTCCTCCCAGAGTCGCTTCGTCCTGGGTTTTTCTGCCAATTTTTGCTCTCTCGCAAGTCTCTTTTGCTCCTGGGCTAGCTGAAACGCGTCCATGCGCGCCTGGACTCGAGCAACTTCATCTTCGTCCAAAGTGTCATGTTTCGCGAGCTGTTGTTCCCAATCAGCAAGCGTCGAGGGGGTCAAAAAGCTCTCCGCTGGCTCCCACGTGCACTGTTCGTCGCCAAAGTTGAGCCATTTGACCAGGTACACGGTCCTCCCTTCGAAGGTGGACTGCTTGAGGATACGTTCGACCTCATACTCAGGTTCCTCTCCGGGGTCAGACGCAAAGCTATCGTTGTCAGACATGGATTAGTTGCAGACGAGAAGCCAGGCATTCAGCGAAAGGCGGATCCAGGTGGAAGCATTAAGACTCCAAAGTGATCAGGGCAAAATGGCCATGTTCTCCGCAACAAAGCAACATGAATAGAGGTCAACGCAGATGCAATACCACACCGAAAGCTCATTCCTTGATTACGGCTTGAGCGTCATCGCCGCCCTTCCCAGTATGCACAGTCTCTCACGACGGGCGCGAGAGTTGGGTGCTCACCTTCAATGCAGTTTCGTCGATCTCTAGTCTGTCATTGACAACGAGGCGAGCGTGAAGATGAGGTGACGGAGCGTAAACGGAGATACAAACTTCCGAGCCTTGAGTCAGCTCACCACGTGACTGCCAAGCCCCGTTCAGGCTGCGGTTCGGAAGCACGTTCGGATTGCCATCTAGGCGACGGTTCAACAACTGGCATTGTCCGCAAACAATCACCACCTCCTTCGTGCACTGTCACATTCCACTTCCACCGGGATCTCGAAGAAAACGGGCGGTGGTATCCTAGTCGTCAATTCCGCTGCTGGGAAGGTTGATTCTCGCCTTGTCATCCTCGTTTCGATCACGGCTCACCCTTGACATTCTTCCAACCATGGCCAACGACGAATATGACTTCCTGTTCAAGGTTGTCCTGATCGGAGACTCGGGCGTCGGCAAATCCAACCTATTGAGCCGTTTCACACGCAACGAATTCAACCTCGACTCAAAATCCACCATCGGCGTCGAGTTCGCAACCAGGTCGATCCAGGTCGATACCAAGACAATCAAGGCACAGATATGGGACACTGCGGGCCAAGAGAGATATCGGGCCATCACCTCAGCATACTACCGAGGAGCAGTCGGCGCCCTGCTCGTCTATGATATCAGCAAGCACCAGACGTACGACAATGTCACGAGATGGTTGAAGGAGCTCCGGGACCATGCGGACGCCAACATCGTGATCATGCTGGTTGGGAACAAGAGCGATTTGAGACACCTGCGAGCCGTTCCTACGGAAGAAGCCAAGCAATTTGCTAGTATGTGAACTTTGGATCTGTAGCTGGACAGACCGGGCTAACACAGGCGCAGGCGAGAACAACCTTTCGTTCATCGAGACGTCGGCCTTGGACGCAAGCAACGTCGAATTGGCATTCCAGAACATCTTGACCGGTAGGCCAAGGCGTGATTCTGCTTGATGATTGGATGCTAATTGCCGAAAGAAATCTATCGAATCGTCTCGAGCAAGGCGCTCGACAGCGGAGATGCTGCTCAGGCACCGACTGGAGGTGTGAAAATCGACATGACGCCATCTGGCACGAGCGACTCGAAGGGAAGCAAATGCTGCTGAGCTGCGGCAACACTGGATCTCCAGCCTAGAGATACGAGGAGCACGGCGTTTCCTGATTTTGCGCATGCTGGGGAGTGATGTATCGAATGTGATCATGAATGAAACATCCATGGTGGATGGCTGTGGCTTGGGTCTCATCGGAGTAATACAGGTCCTTCCCGATCGCAATGTAAGACTCTTCACAGAGCTACTTGTCCATCTCCCTCCCTTCCAGCCGAGGGTGCGGTATTGACACAGTGAGCGCTTCGACAGTGACCCCTGCCAGTCAAGTGATATCCGTCCTTGCGTCTTATTTACGACCTGTGCCGCTCGAGAATATTCAAGATCTTTGAAGAGTATACAGACGACCCATTGTTTTTGGGGCCGGTGTACGGCGTATGGGTCTCCGGTGCAGCTTGCAACTCACCAAAGCTAACAACGACATGGATCGGCAACTCAGATGTCTCTTGAGGTATTGACGAGCTTCCGCGCTTCCTTCCAGTCGGGTGGATCACAGCATATCCCACCAGCGCAAAGGTCATGCATGTCCAAGTGGGAAATGCTGTTATCTCTCTTGTCCTTTGCGAATGTCCCGTCCCAAGCCCCAACTACCACAAACGCAACGATCCGTGCACTCTTTCTGGAACGTGCGCGTTATCCTGAGCGCACCCTATCGGAGCATCTCGGTATGTGTTCTTTGGAAATGCCGCTGCTACTCGCACCTCGTCCTAGTGCTTGCTTGGCTGCGTATCACACCGACCCCAAGTCGAGCGACAGAGGCATCGAACAGCTAGAAAGGCAGGGTTATACCATATGGGTTCGTGTTGCCGACGTAACGAACCGATGTCGTGGCGGATGTTGTGGACGTTGAAATCATTGACACGCTGTCAGGGATATGGACATGGACATGGACATGGACAAGGATGCGGCACAACGCATACGCACACGCACACCCCGTACGCACTCACAAGGTGGAATAAACGGTACGCCCAGCAAAAGCATGACCCTTTGCACTGTGGTAAGGAATGAGCGCCCCAGATTGACTCGAGAAAGAGGTTCGACTGCCCGCGTTTACACTCACACGTTGATTACTAATACATACATGGTTTTATTTGGGTCGCTCACATTGACCCGGCCTCTTCAGTTCAGCTTCACGTTCCGTATACGCACAGGGCAGTTGGGTAGCGAAGTACGTCCCGAGGCCTCTCTAGCCTCCCGTCTTGAGCCTCGAATTCCCACGCGGTAAGACACTGAAATGCAGCCTGCGATAGAAACCCCCATCAGCTATCGCCTGACGCGTGAGGAGCATACCGGCAAAGACGGCAGCTATCCAGCTCAACCATCGTCCCGGGTCCGGGCCTTAGGGGGTCGCGAACATTGGGGGAGGTCGCTTGGCAACGTGGTCGCCTGACGGATCAATGGGTTGTTCATGTGCTCCGTACGAGGACCCCATACCCCATATCATTGTGTAAGTTCATTAGGTAGTCTCGCTACGAGAACGAATTGCGGGGAAGAAAGCCTGAGGTATGAGTGACTCCGTATGTGACCGTCCGTCTTCACGAGGTCTACGACGTAACCCACACGGGCTGGTCCATTGCTCCGCAGATCATATCCTCGGCTACCCTGAGTGCCATCTTGGCGAAATGCTTGCCCCAGCAGCCGGCGAAGAGGAGGGATGGGGTGAAAGGGAGGGACGGCAAGTTATTGTACCTGCCTATTCTTCCCATCCCTCCTCGTTGTCACTCACCGAACGTGCGCTGATATCGAAGAATTGGCGATCGGTGCCGTCCACCTTCGAAAGCAGCAGAGACAGGGAGAAACCATGGCATCCACGGAATCTCACACCAACGGCACAAGCACCACAGGGAATCCAGGCGTTGACTACGATGTATTGGTGATTGGCGCTGGCTTTGGCGGTATCCGCACGTTGTACGAGCTTGGGAAGCGAGGCTTCTCAGCCCGAGCATTCGAGGCTGGCTCGGGCGTCGGCGGCACGTGGTACTGGAACAGGTATCCCGGAGCGCGGACCGACAGCGAGAGCTGGATCTACGTCCTGACGTTCCAGGAGGTGCTGGGACTGGACTGGGACTGGAAGGAACGGTTCCCCACGCAGCCCGAGGTGGAACAATACCTCAACCGTGTCACGGACCATCTCGATCTTCGGAAACACATCGAGCTCAACACCAAAGTCACGACGGCGCATTGGAACCCGACCAAGAACGTCTGGGAAGTCACCACGTCCAAGGGCAAGACCTACACGGCGACGTTCCTCATCACCGCCACGGGCCCGCTCGCCACCCCGTTGCCGCCTCCATTCCCGGGGCTCGACTCGTTCAAGGGCGAATGGTATCAGACGGGACTGTGGCCCAAGCACAAGGTCGACTTCGCCGGAAAACGTGTCGCCGTCGTGGGCACCGGCGCGACCGCCGTCCAGGTCATCCCCGTGGTCGCGCACAACGCCAAAACCTTGACCGTCTTCCAACGGACGCCCAACTTTGTGCTGCCCGCACGGAACTACCCGATCCCGGAGGACCAGCAGACGGCACTCCGACGTGACTGCGAGGCGGTGCTGCGCCGCGCGCGGACCCAGAGCTTCGGCATGGACATGGTGGACGCGACGCTCAAGTCGACGGATCTGGAGACCGAGGCCGAGATCCAGCGCGTGCTGGAGTTCGGGTGGGAGATTGGCGGGTTCCGCTTCATCTTCGAGACCTTCGCCGACATGCTCACCAACGCCAAGTGCAACGAGGCGGCCGCCGAGTTTGTGCGCAACAAGATCCGGTCCATCGTCAAGGACAAGGAGACGGCCGAGCGGCTGTGTCCGTACTACACCATCCTGTCCAAGAGACCGCCGCTGGGGCACTTCTACTACGAGGCCTTCAACCGCGACAACGTCGAGCTGGTCGACGTCAGTCACGACCCCATCCGAGCCATCACCCCGACTGGCCTCCGCACCGGCGCGAAGGAGTACGAGTTCGACATGATCATCTTCGCCGTCGGCTTCGACGCCGTCACGGGCACGCTGGCCGCCATCGACATCCGCGGCGCCGAGGGCCAACACCTGGGCGAACAGCTCAACCGGGACATGGAGACCGCGTACGGCATCACCGCGCCGGGCTTCCCCAACCTGTTCATGGTGTCCGGTCCGCAGGCGCCCTTTGCCAACATCCCCGTCGTCATCGACAACACCGTCGACTGGATCGGGAGGACCGTGTCCTACATGCACGACCATGGCCACCGGCGCATCGACACAAAGGAGGAGGTCGCGCGGCACTGGAAAGAGCAGGTCGAAGCCGTTTTCGCCATGACGGTCCTGCCCGAGGGGGCCAAGAAGACCCATTCGTGGTATGTCGGCGCCAACCTGGAAGGCAAGCCTGTGAGGCCGCTGTTCTGGTTCGGTGGGGTCGCGCCGTACTTTGCATTCTGTGACAAGGAGATCGGCGATGGATATCCCGGTTTCGCATTCTCGTCCGATCAGTCCGGTGGAGCCGTCCAAGCCAGACTCTAGAAGATGTATGGATGGGGGAGCATGCTGAAAGTGTTGCATATAGTGTCTTGAATGGCCCTCTCTTTAATACGTCACTATCAATCGTTGTTTCAGTATAGGAATTGCGACGACAGGGCGCCTTACTCGGAGAGCACTCATGCAAGACGTGGGATTGCACTCATATACGAGACAAACAAAGAAAGACCAAGTCCGTTACTTTGTGGAAAACGATCAAAATCACTCTCTGTTGAACTGTTGCCTATTGACAATGCCCATCTTGCCATCCCATATGGCCTCCCGTGCTTGCTGCACGTCTACACCCCGAGCGTGCAGAACCGTCAGCCAATCCTGGAACAACAAAGACCTCGAGTCGAAAAAGCACTGATCGTGAGTCTGCTGCTCGATGAATCTCTCCACGTCGGCACGGCGGATGGTATTGTCATACAGCCACAGAATCTGCGCGGGCGAGAATTTCAGAAACGACTGGACCAGATAAAAGTTCTGCAGATCACTGCCCCATCCTTGCATGTGCCTGATCCGGAGTTCTTGCACGGTGGGTTTGTTCAGGTTGTGATCGGCGTCGCGTGAGTTGTGAAACAGATCCTCGTATGCTGACCACATAGACTCTAGAGGGCGGAGATGCGGATATTGTAGGGACAAGTGATATTTTTGAGCGTCTTCGGGGACGCGCGAGTACACTTCTCCGTCTGTGGGACAGATTTCGGTGGCAAGCAGCTGTTCCAGCATGCCCCGCAAGTCCTCCATTTCAAAGAGCTCATCGTTCGACCACGAACGTAGCAGTTGAAGTCGCTCTGACGCGGCAGTCAAATCGGTGCGTGGAACGCGGTATGGGAACTGATAAAAGGCTTTTGCATAGCTCCACATCCGGTAGATTGCCCGTCGCAGTCGTCGAGCCTCGTGCGCATCCAGAAACCGGCGTTGCACGCTTTCCACACCGGTCCACCTGAATTTAGGATACAGGTCAACATAGCGCCGTGCCACCCGAGCAACGGCCGTGACTTGGGATAGCAGAGCGAAGGACATCGGTGGAGTCCGCCGCACATGCAGCAATTGGTTGTCATTCTGTGTCAGGAGTTGTATAATGTCTTCCACCGGTCCATCCGTCTCGTCGAGGGCGCGGAAGAACAGTGTCAATTTCTGGGATTTCGGTAATATGTTGTAAAAGTAGCGACAGGTGAGCGAGAGGCTGATGATATCGGGAACAGAGGAAAGCGACTCGAAGATACGAGCGAGGAGTTCTGGTGCCAGACTTTGCATGGCCATGGTTCTGTGCCTGTTAGCTAGTGACGCTCCAACCCAGTCAGTCTGGCGTAACATACGTCAATTCTTGCAGTGTGATATGTGTATCTGCGGACAAGTTGTGGTGTGCAGCGATACGCTGCAACGGCTCGACGGATTCAAAGAGTCAACACCCCGACATTGGGGCTATCCAGAACAATGATGTGAGCGCATGCGTTAGAGGAAGTGGAAGGTCTGAGTGTTGGAGTGCCGCTCCGCCGCAGCGAGCAGCACAAATACACCGCATCCATCCCGTTGGAAGAGGAATGAAACGCAGGTGTCTTTGGGTCACATACAAACGGGACGAAGAAGCAGGCTGTAAGAGGGGAGAGGGGGACGAGGGAAGAGGGAAGAGGGAAGACGGAGGAGGATGGCCACGTCTGCGGAGAGTCGGAAAGGGCGGTCTAGGTCTTGGCAAGGCTGTCGAGTTGCCATGACGAACGATATAATTAATGATGACTTGATAATCGAGAGACACAATGAGGTTGGGACTTATATCCCGGCTTCATGGAATTGGAACAGAACATCTGACGCCCGGCAGCAAGCAATGCCCGCCTCAACGTTGTTCAGCTGTTCCGCAACGGTTGCACCTGCGTCTGTCTCCTCGCACGCTTGAACGCTTCAGGCTGGTCCGAACAGATGGTGAAGGACATTCAAGTATCCCTCTGGCGACGTATCTTGTTCCCCTCCACATGCAGCGCTTGGGACAGGATGCCACGCTACCTCACGCGGCCTGCGTTCTCCGGCCGTTGCTATTGCGGAACGGCAGAGCTCAGCGTTCGTGCCAGTCCTCATCGCGTTACTCGCTCCTGGTGGCATCACGCTTGTGGTAATCATGGCTGGGGTCACGAACGAAGCTGGCCAGGACCCATGCTATCTAGCCCATGTGGTGGCCATCGGGCCTGGCCGCCTCTTTACCGTCTCTGCCAATTGTGAAGTGTCGTGGGCGAAAACTGACAATCGCTTGCGAGCCGGGGTGGAGAGCGAGGCGGCGTGTTTGGATTTTGCGAACAGAGACGCAGCCGAAGGCGCTTTCCGCAAGCTGATCCGGGTGTGTGCGTTACGTCTCGACATGCCACCTTGACTCAGCCAAACAATGTCGCGTTGTCTGTTGCCAATCTCTTCCTCTTTGATCCGGTATTCAAACCCAGTGTCTTCCTCTTGACAGCAAGGTCTTCTGCACCACCTCTTCGGGATGCGTATTTGTTGGCTCTTCGCGCCCTCGTTTCCGCACGCAGGGCATTAGGGCTGACGAACTGTTTGTTCTCGAAGATGACCGGACCACCGAAGCTACCTTCCAGGATGACGACCGGAGTAAGGACGAACCGTGGTCCGATTTCGACCAGTGACATGTCGCCTCCTTTGGCCTGTGCTTTGTCGGCTGTGCGAGGGTCGTTCTCGCGAATCTCGTAGACGCGGATCCAGATCTTGCCATCGAGTCCGTATATCCCAATAACTCGGTCCACGAACGGCTTCATACCACGCACGCCCTTTGGCGGCACACAGAATACTCCACGAAACATCTCCCGCAACAGCGATCGGTATTCCTGCCCCGGTATCTCTTCGTCAAAGCTCTTGTCGAAGACCACGATGCCCCTCCCACCCTTCAGGCAGTTGCCCCCGAACCCCAGCTCCGCCATAGTATGCACGTTCGTCACACTGAATTTAACGGTCGGCCCGTTAGGCGCGTGCGCCAGCCAAAGGTACAAGTCTTGTCCACGTTTCCGCGCTTCGAGAAAGAAGATGTAGTTACAGGAGTTCAGATCGGCGAGGGCGTTTAGAGCAGAGTTGTAGTTGCCAGAGGATTTGGTGTCCAGCTTCGTGTCTTTGTAAGTGTGGGGAAGGAGGGAATGGAGGTCGTTCAAAAGATGTCGGTGTCTGACGATTGTTAGTCGAGACTCTCGAGCAGGCCGGAAATATGCTGTACCGATATGAGACTCCCCGGGAAGTGAGCATCAGAACCCGATTCCTGATCTCCGACGGCAGTTGTGAAAGACCATTGCTCTTGGTCTGCTGTGCCGCCTTTCCCTCTTCGCTCGATGACTCTGCGCGGACAGTGTTGCTGCTGGCTGCAGACGTCTCTGAGCCTGGCTCGTCTGAGTCGGAGTCGCTGCCGGAGCGCAGAGCTGATCTGTACGCGGACGCCATGGTCGACAGAGTGTGCTGGATCGAGGTCAGTGTTGCAGTGAGGGCTCAGTAGCAACGTGCCGCGATCAGAAAATATGAGGCACAGAAAATATTTCTGCGGGGAATTTCGCAACGGACGCAAAATGTGGAGATGTTCAGCCTTGCACATGAAGTTCAGCCTTGCGCACGAAGGACATATGGTGCCGCTTAGTGTAAACCAGGCGTCATCAGCTTGGGAGAGGATACATCGATTGTTGAACAGCTTCGTACGGCCTCAGGAGATGGGTGCTACATGACTTCTTCCGCGTCAACTCTGAAGCTTTGGCACGGGCCAGCTCACATGCCACCGGCTCCGGTCACCCACCGGTGGAATCTCCACCTTCAGACTCGTGATGTTCACTGCTGTACCAGTAGTCTTCTTGGTTTGTAGGAGAGTGCCGAGCGTGGTGACCACAATTCCTGTACCTATGCACGCCTTCATTGAGTTTCGTACGTCTTGGGTCCATTCCCGTTCCACTACCGGTCCTGGTGGCTTGCTGCTTCCTCCCGGTGCCATTTCTGCTTTGGAGTCTCCCTGCGCGAAAGGGTGGAAGTTCCAGCCACCTTTCAACACCTCATCCCACGCCTTTCTGGCAGTTTGGACCAGGTTCGAGGCCTGAGTGATCAACTTCTCACTTGAAAGTCCACGTAAGGACGATGACTGCTGGGCTACGTCCATATCGATCGGTTCTGGAATGGACACATGGAGGAATGGTCGCATTCTCAGCTCATATCGTAGCGCATCAGTAGCATATGCATCGGTAGACTTGCGAAAGTGGCCGTGGCGCTGAAGAACCGTAAAGACTCTGTGCAGCGCTTTTGCCATAGCTTCTACCGCCTTGAGCCAGGTAAAATGGCGATATAGCAGCTGGAGTGTTGTCTGGGCTTCTTGTTGTCCTAACGAGGTTGGACGCTGTCGGGATGCGACAAAGAAAGTGATCCTCTCCAAGTGGTTGAGATGCGTGCTGGAGAGGAAAGACAGGTACCAGTACATGCCCGCAAATTCGTGGGGCGCGTAGATGGAGAGTTCAAAGCCCATCTGGAGGACGGTGCGGAGCTGGATAAGTTTGTAGTGATATACCCAACTGCTGAACGAATATGAGAAGGTGGGTTCTTCCCCAGCGAGGTACGGTCTGGCTGGTTCGTTGAGGATGGACTGGACCACTCCATCAAGGTCTTCTGCCTCCGCTTGAATCTGATCCCACTCGAGCGCTGCATGGCACATGGTACGTCTCACTCGACAACGATTGAGACACAGCGTCCGGAAGAGATTGAGAAATGACTGGCTGCACCGGTCCACAAACAAGTCCACTCGGGACCCAAGCTCTATTTGCTGGTCCTCCGGAAGATCATCCATTTGACCGGGATCGAGTAGCGCTTCCCCGGGCAAGACAAGAGATCCGATGTCGTGGACAATGAAGTCTTTGAAGGCGAATCGGCCTACTACCGCTCCGTTGAGGCTCAGAAAGGATTGAAGGAGAGCTCGGACATACACAGCCGGTTGTGGTTCCTGCGCCATGAAGTTCTGGTAGGCAACCAGAAGATCACAACTGGAGGAGATGTCCAGCATTTGAAAAGCTGTAGTGGCATCAGTCAGAAGCTTTTGGAGGAATGGAAAGGCTTTCCCCTTGTCGACAACGATCATTGGCCTCGGAGGTACGCTACTCGCTAATCGCCGTTGAATCTTGAGGGTGAATGCGACAGCAGAGGTTGGCCGTCCAAGGGAGGCGCTATTCTCAATCGTCCTGATCAATGCAATATGTCTTTCGAGAGTCGAAAGGCTCGGTCGTGCCCCACACTCGCATTCGTGGAAGAGCTTCAGGAGAGCAGACCGTGCCTCGAGTCGGCTTGACAATGCCGTCGTCAAGTGTGAGGAAAGCTCGCTGTGATCGAGCCCAGTGCGAGCAGCTTCCAATGAGTCCATCACTTCTCCCACCGAGAAATCGTGCAGCAACGGGCGATTGAAAATCTGCGTGGCAAAGTCTTCTTCCTTGGCTCCGTCAGATTCAGGAGTCGCAAATTACTCATAGCAAGACGCGTACCTCGTAGTAATGCTGACTCGTCACCATCGAGAGTACCAGGTCGCAACACTTGATCAAGCCCAGACAGTAAGGCTGGAAGACATCGCGCAATAACGAAGGAATGACTGCTGGAACTGGATCATGCCGCCAGAAACTTGCATCAGAGAGTCGCTTCGGCTCTGGCCACAGTAGCCGTTCGATATGGACCGACGTGAAGAGAGTCTGGGACAAGGGATAACCCATTTGCCATGCTACCTGAATGAGCGTCATGAACCGTTCCACAAAATGTAACGAACCACTCACCTCACGGTACATCAGTTCATCCATCAGCCATATGATTTCCTCTGCTGACAAGGCCTTCGTGGGATCGAATTCCTCGTCGCTCTCGGGATCAAAAGCCGTACATCCGCTGTCCATTTTGGGATCTCCAATCTGCAGACTCGTTAAGGCGTGTGGTTGTTTGTGTCTGGTACTGCCTACCTCCAAGGCACTGACAGCCTCGAACAATGTAAAGTGTTCATCTTTGATCAGCTTGCCGGGCGCCAATTCTGCAAATGCTGTCAGTCTTGAGAGAGACCATCAGACGGCCAACGGACTTGAGGCAGCGTTGCGGAATTCTCTGGTTATCTCATTTACTTGAACATTCGGGTGTATTATTCGTGTGTGCGCCATGGCGTCGGCTGCTTCTTGAGATGTAATCAAGGGAAGAAGGTTGGTGTTGATTCAAGGGTCTATAATTTTCTCTCCCTTCCGAATGCGCATGGGTACAGTACCGATTACTCTTGCCATGTGGACACGCCACCGGGAGCGGAACTATAGACACGAGGAGGTACCCGGTACGTGCCCTATGTAAGTGTGCGGGATTTATGAGGTATGCATATGAGAAAAGACTTTGGAAGAGACAGGCCAGCGGTCAGGAAAGCTCTCAAATGTCATGTGCGGGACTGCCTTGGACCGTGCATGCAAACTTCCTGCAACGCGACCCTCGATGTAATATGTACAGGTTTTCATGTCCAGCCTGGACGCATCTTCAGAGGCCCTGAACTGATCTAGCTTCTTGCTGTCCCTCCTCTATTTTGCTTCTCCCGTTGCGTGGTCGGCCATGGCGTCGGCATTCGCAGCACCAAGGTTTCTGTTCTCTCCCTGTTTGCCATTCTACCGCCTGTTAGTTTGCGTCCTCGTTGCGGAACCTCCTGAGCAATAGCTCACCTGCCACTTTGCGAATCTCAGGTCCATCTCGCCTCTTCTCTCAGCTTGTAGCCGGGGTCCTTCTTTCAGTGACCTGCGGACAACTCGTGCAGCGACTGCGAGGTATCGGTTGTAGCTGTCAATGTCAGTGGAAGAGCTTCGCGCTGTGTGATCGAACCGCCATACGTGAGACCGGCTGCTTTCCATTCGAACCCCATTTTGAGAATTTGTCGAGGTTATGGCACAAGGGGAGCTGCGTTGGTGACTTTGGTATCCTGGAGAGTGAGCTGCGAGCCAAATGCTCAAACGGAAGCTCCAGCCTGCCAAGGTCCGGATCGGTAAAAGTGAATATCCGTGCAGCCTCGTCAGTCGTGCAGCCTTGCCGGTACGTTAACGCGGAATCCACGCAATCAATATGCAAACGCATCTTGTTGAGAGAGCAGGTATGTATTTTTAGATTTGATCGTAGAGATTGTAGCTTCTCCACACATAGTAAATCCAACAGGAGAGATAAAGGTATACACCGTGCGCCAAGAGTCCGTAACTAAAGCAAAGGGCGGACCATGTCGTGGCTCAGCGAAACTAGAGTACAGACTGCTGGACTCATCGAGGAAAGCACTGCTGCTTGTGTACAGCGTCAGTCCGCGTTGGTTGATGAGATGGTATTACTAGCAACGGTACTTTTCCCGTAGATTGTCATATTCAATGGCAATTCTGAATCCCAGTGGAGGGAGATGTCTAGTTCCTGTGCTCCTTGCCACAGTGATACCGTTGACTGCCCGTTCGCAATGCGTAATTCCTGCCTCGGGGCACTCTAAGACTGATGCTGCAGATTCATATGTCTCGAAGAATGGCAATCGACTCGTCGATGCGGTGGATCTCCGTCGTGAACCAGGACTCTTTTTGCCTCCATCTGTACAGTTCTTGCAGCTCCGCGGCCGGGAGTATTTCCACTTCAGTGCCGTCTTCTAATCGTTCGACTTTGCTGAGTGTTGACGCAACCTTCTCCCGTTCCAGATGCAAGCGCTCATACATCCGTGACATTGTCTTGTACAATTTGTCTAAGAAGACTTTCTGTACTCGTTCCGCGTCGTGGAAGTACAGAAAGATGGTATTTTTAGGTTGTCTCTGTGGGTCTTTCGGAACTTCTTGCAGCTCGAGAAATCCCATTGTCTGAAGGGCTGACAGGCACTTCCGGAGCTCTTTGGCGTTGAGCAATCCGATATCCAGCATCGTCCTCTCGTCAAGTTTTCCTTTGTCAGCCAGCATTCGGACGACCCTCAAAGCCGGTTCTGTCAGGCTCTCGCCTATGAGTCGATAAATCTCTTTGTCTCGTAAAAAATTGGTGAACTTCCTTTTGTTGATGGACCAAGAATTCGAGTTGTTCGGCTCCTGTAGGAGGAATGTGAAATTCCCTTCCGCGAGAACTGCAAGATGATGTTCGATGATTCGATCTTCCCCTGCGGCTCCATTCGGCTGGTCACTGTGATGGCCGTTCGTCCCATTCGGCCTGCCACCACCGTTCGCTTTACCATGGAATACATCAGAGCATAACTTCGCAGCATCCAGCCGTTGTACTGCATTCGCTGGGTTTTCAACTAATCGTACTGGTAGCGACCTTGGGTCGACGTCAGTAATCTGCGAACATGCCGCTCGTGCGACTTGTGCAATCTGTTTGCCGAAAATCTTCTCGGCCATGCCAGCCACTCTGTCATTTCGTATTCGAATGATGAGATTCGAATAGTCGACGGAAAGGGTGGTGTTATCCTGCCTCGTTTAGTACGATTTTTGGTCACAGACAACGGAACTTACTTGAGTAGGGCTTCTGGTGAGTTCTTGCGATACATCATATGCCGAGATACTGCTATTGACACGTCTCTCAAGCTCTAAGTCGATTCTGGACTCGGCATCGGCTGCAATCTTCTTCCCTGTACCAGTTGGGATTAAGCCGTTGTCGCGCAGGGAGCGTTCGACGTCCTGGCGGCGATCGGACGGCGATTGAAAATGAGCTTCGCGGACGGCCTTGATATACCCGGAAGAAACAAGCTGTTTAAGCAGTGTTTGAAAATGACTTTTATCCATCGGCTGGGTCGAATCACTCTTCTCGAGAACTTCAGCTTCCAGTTCATGTGCTGTACCGAAACCCATGGCAGCCAAGGTTTCCATGATCCCCGCTGCAGAAGCCCCAAGGCTCCATTCGACCAGCTCAACGAGTCTGCCCGTGCGCATGATATTATAGGCGTAGGTGGTGTCCGCTTGATATGTCGACAAGCCTTCGTAGGTAGTGTGATGATAGACAAGGCGAAGCTGGATTAATGTGGCCACACCAACTTTGACCTGGCGAAGTGGAAGACGGCATTTCTGGGCGAGTTGCTGAACAGACAATCGGCCAAGCTGAGCGAGCTGCCGAAAGATTTGCTAAGCTCACAAGTTAGTGGTGGCCTCAGCTGTCGGGGCGGGACAAACAGACAGCAAGGAATGAACCATAGTAGTCTTCTACGATGTGACAGCAAAGCTTTGCGAACTCCTAGCACTCGGGTTAGTTTCACGATACACCGGTCTTGCAAATAAGTCCATACTTCCATGGTGTAACGTCGCTCAACACGTGACCGTGTCACACCGGGTTGGGGACGGGTTTCGTGTCCTGGAATAAAAACTTGTGCACAGTAACATCTGCAGGGCTGGATATGCTCAGTATGGAGTCGAACAGCCTCACATACGCCTCGCCAAAGAGTGTCAGCCTCTCGGCATCTCGTCGTGGGATTAATTCGAGACAAAACTTTGTGAGCGAGCAAGGCTGAGGAAGTGAGAAGTTCGGCGGGTCCGCGGGCTTGGCAAAATGCTCTATCGTGAATGGCTGTCACTTCTCGTCCAATCACATCGGCCGCAACTCTGTAAAGTTGATTGAAGCTCAACTCCCTCCAAGCTTCTGCTCAATCTGCCTGCACCACATTTCCGCTGTCCTGTCCCTCACACTTCGTCTACGATGGCTTCTCCAGCTGTGCTTGGCTCGAAGGCCTTGCGAGCTAGTAGCCGTCACGCTTCCGTCCGCTCCCTGCAGAGGCGAGGTCTCGCAGCAGCAGCTTCCGGCAGCTTTCAATATGAGACTGGGGATGCTGCGGGTGTTAAATTCGCCAGCAGAGATCTGCCAGGACCGACAACCACACTCACAGTCGTCGCGAAAGCCGGAACCAGATATCAGCCTCTGCCTGGGTACTCCGATGCCTTGGAGAAGTTTGCTTTCAAGGTTTGCTAGCGAAGGGGGCCATTCCTGTCTCACAGCTAACACGACCTCAGTCTACCACGAGACGGTCCACCTTGCGCATCACTCGAGAAGCAGAACTACTAGGCGGCGACCTGTCTGCTTACCACTCCCGGGAAAGTCTTGTTCTCCGGGCCAAATTCCTCCGAGAAGATCTGCCTTACTTCACTGAGCTGTTGGGAGAAGTCATAAGCAAAACTCGATACACAAGTTCGTATACTGAACAACAATACGCGGGAAGGTATATCTAACACCTTGTAGCCCACGAACTGGACGAAGAAGTTCTCAATGTCATGAAGTTAGCGCAAAAAGGTCTTCTGGGAAGCCCCTTGTCGCTGGCCATCAACTCCGTCCACGGCGTTGCATTTCATCGCGGACTCGGTGAACCGTTGTATGCGACCTCCTCCGTACCACAGCTCGGCTATCTCGACGCGGAAGATATTGCCAAGTTCAGCGAGAGTGCCTACACGAAGGAGAACATCGCTGTCGTCGCCAACGGAGCCAGTCATTCGGAGTTTTCCAGATGGGTGGGAGAGTTCTTCCAAGACGCTCGGGGCGGCTCCAAGCTCTCCGGCCCGGCCTCAAAATACTACGGTGGTGAAGAAAGAATCGCTCACGGATCTGGCAATGTCTTGATCCTCGGCTTCGAAGGCTCTAGCTCATTTACTGCTGGTTCAACCTACAGGCCCGAAATCGCTGTGCTCGCCGCCCTGCTCGGAGGAGAAAGCACAATCAAATGGTCACCTGGCTTCTCTTTGCTGGCCAGAACTGCGGAGAATTTCCCTGGAGTGCACATTTCTACTCAACATGCCGGGTATTCGGACGCTGGCCTGTTGTACATAACACTCACCGGCAATGCAGCTCAGATTGCAAAAGCCAGCAAAGAGGCTGTTGAGACGCTCAAGAAGGTCGCCGCCGGTGACGTCGCAGAGGAGGATATGAAGAAAGCCATTGCACTGGCCAAGTATAGGGCACTTGAGGCTGGACAGCAGACACAGGCTGGTCTCGAGGCTACTGGCAACGGTCTGATCGAAGGTGGCAAACCTTTCCAGATTGACGAGATCGGGTCGTCAATCAGCAAGGTTTCTGCCGACAAGGTCAAGGCAGTGAGTACCAGATTTGTTCCCACCAAGTCTTTCAATGCTAACAGTCGTGCAGGCGGCGAAGGGTCTCTTGGAGAGCAAGGCGTCAGTATCAGCAGTTGGAGATCTTTTCAGGTTGCCTTTTGCCGAAGAAATTGGTCTGAAGGTCTGAAGAGGGCGTGGTTTCGTTGTGCAGTGGGTGTCTGTAAAACTTGTAAATACCAGGAGAAGACCCAAAGAAGACATTTCCAAAAGAATACTGCATTCCCACCAAGATCATGTCCCTGCGTGTTCTATATGCCGGCATATCTGGATATTTGCTTCTTTCGCCTGTCAATCTGCTTTTTTGAAATGCTACACGAGCAACATCCAGTGTGCAGTCTAGATCAGGTGCTGCCTATTGAGCGTCTGTTGACAAATCCCAGATACGTTCAGACGATTGAAGTATGCTCCCAGCATTCACTACTAACTACGCACGTACGTACGTACGTACGCATATACAGTACATGCGTGGGCTTATCAGAAAATGCATCATCCCACGACCGTTGGTGTAAAGCTGGGGGGTCGGGGGTCGGGGGGGGGGGGGGGGGGGGTTGGCCAGTTTACGATAAGCCTCGTCAAGAGGAGGAGCTAATAAAATAAGTAATTACTTTTTCGGCCGATCATTTCTCGCGCAATGCTGCCAGAGTAGACTTCCGCCGGCAGATACACAGATTAGGATGGCATTGATGCGTGGCCTGTCATGGGCAACGCTTTCCACGGTTTTCGTTTCCCGTGGCGGCATCCGGCGCCTGATTGTGGAGGACAGCTCGCGGAGAGGCGACCCAGATGCCCGACATGTTGGATACGCGGTGGCCCTATATAGAGTTTTGGGACGACGAATCTACACTACAGGCTTGTTGAAAGATGACGAATGACTGTGTGTGTCTTGAGACGTTTGCAATATCTACCAGCTGCACCATGGCCCAACATCACTATGACGCCCTGATCGTCGGCGCCGGCTTCGGCGGCATCTACCAGCTGCACAAGCTCCTCTCTCTCGGCCTCTCGGTACGTGTCGTCGACGTGGCCGGCGACGTCGGAGGCACATGGTACTGGAACCGATACCCCGGCGCCATGAGCGACACCGAGTCCTTCGTGTACAGGTATTCCTGGGACACCGAGGATCTACAGACGTACCCGTGGAGTCACCATTACGTGAAGCAGCCGGACGTGTTACGATACTTGGAGCATGTTGTCGAGAAGTTTGGGTTCAGAAAATACATGCAGTTCAACACCGAGATGGTGGGCGCAGACTGGGACGACGAGGCGGGCGTTTGGAGAGTCGAGATTGGGGACGGAGACGTCTTCGTCGTGAGGTACCTGGTCACCGCGTTGGGACTCCTTTCCAGGGCAAATTATCCTGACATTCCTGGCATTGAGGAGTTCCGAGGCGAGATGTGCCATACGGCCAAGTGGAGGCCGGAGCTGGATGTCGCGAACAAGAGAGTGGGAGTCATTGGGTGTGGATCGACCGGAGTGCAGGTCATCACGGATATCGCAAGCAAGGTCAAGACCTTGACATCGTTCCAGCGACATCCGCAGTATTCAGTCCCGAGTGGAGACGGCCCTGTGAGTGCCGAGTACAGGGCGCACGTCAACCAGAATTACCCGGAGATCATGAAGCAGGTGCGCAACTCGATATGCGGGTTCGGCTTCGTGGAGTCGACGACTCCCTTCCAGTCGGTCCCAGAAGAGGAACGAGAGCACGTCTTTGAACAACTTTGGCAGAAGGGCAACGGCTTCCGCTTCATGTTCGGTGGGTTCAGCGACATCTCGACAGATCGCGAGGCAAACGAGGCAGCATGTGCGTTCATCCGCAAGAAAATCGCCCAGATCGTCAAAGATCCCGAGAAGGCCCGGAAGCTCATGCCCCGCGACTACTACGCGAGAAGACCGCTCTGTGACGGCGGCTACTACGAGCAGTTCAACCGAGACAACGTCGAGATCGTGGATCTTACGCAGACGGCCATCACGAGGATCACGCCCACGGGGATCGAGACCGACGATGGCACCGTCCATGAAATGGACGTCATCATCTTTGCCACGGGCTTCGACGCGATCGATGGCAACTACAACCGCGTGAGGATCCGCGGCAGGGCAGGGGAGACGTTGAAGCAACACTGGGAACCGGCCGGTCCGACCAGTTATCTTGGTGTCTTTGTACCCGGATTTCCGAACCTGTGCATGATTACAGGGCCGCAAGGTCCTTTCAGCAACATCCCGCCCGCCATCGAACTGCACGTCGAGCTGATTGCGTCAATGATCGAGCGGGCCGAGCAAAGTAGGCGAGTTGGGCGCACCGCTGTCCACGATGTGATCGAGGCACTCCCGGAGGCAGAAGAAGAATGGGTACGACAATGTGAACGAGCAGCAGAAGGGAGCCTGTTCAAAGAAACCGCGTCCTGGATATTTGGCAATGTAAGTCTTCCCTCCATGTGCGCTACACCGACCAAGTCAGCACGCCTGAGTAGACTTGTTGTATTGTTCCAGTGCTTGACTAACGACATCCTCTCAGAACGTCACAGGAAAGAAAGTCGCATTACGGTTCTACTTTGGTGGACTGGCCAAGTATAGAGAGGCGGTCCAAAGTATCATTGATGATGGTTACCGCGGGTTCAGGCCACTAGGTGAGCAGACCACGGCATCAGAGACGGCAGTGAGGGCGAACCATGTACCTATCGAAGTTGTGAATGTCCCTTCAGGGCTGGTCAAGAGCTGAGCTGGAGGCACTTCGCCTGCCCCGACCAAGCAGGGATAAAGATGGACGCCCCTTTGGGTCATTGCGGTCACTGACGACCCGAAGGCTTGAAGCCTATTGTGTATGTGTATCGAACTTTTTGCAAGAGTCAATCGTTCGCAACCTGCTCCTGCTGGCCCTAGGCACGAAATGACGGACCGCCCTTCGCTACTCGATGCGGTGTGCTTCAAAAGAACAAGCGTGTCCTTCATCGTATCGAATCGTGGTGGTGGTGCTGCTGTAAATGCGGCTTTTTCAATAGACAGAAGCAGTTGCATTTCTGCTCTGATGATCGCATCTATGCTTCACCAGGAGAATGGACCAGACCAGTATCCCATGTCGGAGACTGCTGGACTTTGCTAAGGGTGCCGTGGATGCACAGACCCGAATTATTGTGCTTGACTCCAACGATGGTACCATCAGAATACCAATCTAAGAGGCAAATATCTTATGTCATGTCCACAGCCTCATCGCGACCGTCATAATGTAATACTTTCATCCCCCCGTTCGAGGATCCAAGAATCATTCAATAGAGTTGTTCTATGCTCAGTCCCTGTACTCCTCATCGTCACTTGGCTCGCTGTCGAGAAAGTCATTTTCACGATATTGTGTCTCAGCCGGACGCTGATCGGAAATAACCAAATCAACCACGTCACACCTGGCTTGCCCAGTCTTCTGGGTTGAAGCATCACTTTCGTCGCTGTTTTCACTCATGCTGAGTTCCTTCAGACGGCCGTTTGCGATCCGGGTACTTTGGCGTTGTGACCCGGTCGGTGGCCTCTTGGAGCTTGACGTGTTGGTGACAATGTTGGACGGCTTGTCTGTATTGAGAAAAACATTTTCAAACACGGGCATCCAATTCTGTCTCATTTTTGCCCGGTCACGCCAGCTGGCATCCTTTAGAATGACTTTGAGGCTGAGTTTCTTCAGGAATGGCAAATCCTCGGACGCGTCCACTAGCGACGCAAAGAACTTTTCGGCAGCTGCTTCCGTCAATTGCCGCATGTTTTCGATAGAGATGGTGATGAGTTGGGACGGCCACGTCGGAGGTCCGTTGGGTAACAGCTCGTCAAAAAGAGGGTCCCGATCATGCCATGATGACGGGTCAATGTACACCATGTCGATCTTCAGCCGTTGCAAACTTGGGCACAGACTCTTGAGATTGGCCATAAAGCCCAAATCCATGGACTGATTATTGTTGAGTTTGAGTGACTGCAATCCTTGTCCTGCCGAGGATAAGTATCCCTCGAGGACTTCAGAGGTCAGATGAGAGCAATTTGTGAGCTCCAAGTGGAGCAGCCCCGGCGGCAGCATCGGCATGGTGAATTCATCTATCATTCCGCAGTTTCGGAAACACACGGATCGCAAGGCCGAGAGACTTTTCAATGCTACCGCCAGGAAGCTCCGTGCAGAGGCGATATCAGTTTTCTCCGTCTTCTCGGGGAGAGTAAGATTGAGGAAAGTCAGATCGCGCAAATGCTTGAAGGACGGCCTGGAGTGGGCAGCCATGGCCTCCTTAAGGACATCTGTTGTGTTCGGAAACCTCCCATTCCAGTCAAAGCTCCTCAGGACCACGTTGTTACTCTCCAAACGTCTGATGAGATCAATCGGATAAGTCCAGCGCACCTTTTTCGACGCCGGCTGGGCCCAACTAACTGTTGTCATGTCGTCGTAGTTCGAGTAGAGGCGTATACCTTGGAGTTGTGGGGTAAGTGAGATTAACTCGTCTAACGAAATCCCACCCTTTTTTGCTAAGAGATGCTTGACTTCGATGTCCAGGTATCGGATCTTCGACCGGAAGGAAGTAGAAAGGGTGCCGGGATGATCCTGGTCCCGCTTAAGCAGCGTCATCAGGCCGCGGGCTTGTTGCAGGGGATACAGAGGAGGACTGTAGAGCAGAGTTGCCATGCAAGCATCATGAAAAGATCTGCATATACTTCCCGTCGTGCAAAGCCAGTTGATTGAGGGTTGTTGCCTCGACATGGGGCCATAAAGAGGGTAGGCTGCATATTGCATGATGTTTACCAAGACAAAGTACGGCAATGTCTGCCACGGTGGTATGCGCGCATGTGTGGATGGCTTCGACACAACAGCGGTAACGTCGGTTGACTTCCTCACACTGCGGGATGGCTGGGTCTTCTGCCTCTTGTTTGGAACCTCTCTCTTTTTCGATGGTACTGCGGGCGGTTTTCGCTTTGGACGATGTGGCCGTACAGTTGTCTCGGATTGGGGGGTTGGAAGCCTCGATCCCTGGTTAACGTCCGTCTCGACAGCGGATGAGTCTGAAGTGTCGTCATCGCTCGATTCTCGATATGTCTGGACTCGACGAGCAGCGCGGGTAGGGCGAGTCTTTGCGCCGAGGTATTCGAAGTCCTCGTCGGAAGCGCTATCATCGTTAATGTACCGGACTCGAGGTGCGCGGCGGGGCCGAGATGGGCTCGAGGCTGCAGGCATGGTGGGGAATGGCAGCCCTTGGTCGGCGACAGAGGGTGAGTACGGAGGTAGTTTCAGGCGAAGGACGGGAAATATGGCGAGCGAAAGAGTACTTCAAGTGCCAGATCCGAATCCCGGCATGCCGAATTACTCACCGAGACGATAAGTGGTGTTGCGGTGCGAGTCACTGCAGAAGCGCGGGACAGCACGAGTGCAGCTGAAATGCAAGTGACTAGAGAGTGAATGAAGCGTTCCTTGCCTTGCGTGCCCTGGTAGGAATTGCAACTTAGGTGCATGCGCCGGATCTATCCGAAGCTAAGTTCATCACCTTTATTAACGGGGCATGTCTGCCGAGTATTTTGTGATATTCCCCTCGTACGAGCACTGTGGTAGGGAGCATGTTCGCGTCATCGAGAATGTCCCGAGAATGTCTCAGCCCTGAATGCTTTATCGCGGAATAGTATCCCCAGCCCCCTCTTCAATTGTGTGAGTGGCTACAGTGGTATAGCTTCCCAGTTACTGACAAGAAAACAAGTCGATTAGCCTAGCATGTTATGCGACTTGAGTCCGTTCAGAAGTCGTTGGGTAGTGCATGCGCTACAGTACCTGCGCTTCACAGATTCAGACTGTCAGCTTCCGTGGGCCTATTCCTGTTCCTGAAAAGTGGCTAGGCTCATCAGCGTCAGAAGGACATGAACTAGTCTATGATTTATTTATCCTTATTGGACGATGGCTATATTTTTGGCTCACCCTTCCGCAAGGACGTTTCTTCTGTTCACTGTTCCTTCAACAAACGAGAACGCTGCGTGATGAAGTTTCCTGTTGGATTGATTCACGAGACGGCAGAAGTGTGACGAGAATATCCAAGCACCGAAGCATTGACACATTGCCGCCATTGAGTGAGGTGTGGTTGAAATGGCAAGACAAACGGCCTATCGGCAAACCTGGTGTACGAGCTTTGCGTCGGGCAGGCCACCTGAAATCATTGAGAGCAACTTGGCCACGCCGAGAACTCGAACGAAGTCTTGTGGTGTTGTTCACCGTCCACTATGACTTACAGCACTTTCTGGGCAGCTCCATTTGCTGTTGCTCGTTGAATGCTTACCCGACTGCTTGTTCGCTGGCGTCACGGCTTGCGATGATCGATGATGACGAATTCTCGGGGATCTGAACCGACAGTGCAAGACGGTATCTTGATCGGTTTCAGCTTCGTCCCGAGGCCTGGTTAGCGTGGGCGTGGAACGGTCGCAATCGAAGCAAGCCACATGTCGCCCAAAAAGCAAAGGAGCTCAAATCTCCGCTGCTTGACTGTGCCGTGGCTGGGCAGTCTTCGAGAGACCAGCTTCCGTGCCCACTTCCAGGTTCCTCCCGCTGCGCTCGTCCACTCAGAGCGTCGTTCCTTCCCAGGGTGACATAGCAATCTAATCAAAGAGCTCTGAAGTCTGAATCGCCTTCGCGTCTTCTTGTAACCTCGCTCATCGTCTTCTCTGTTTGCTTTCGTACTCGTCTGGTCTCAAAACCCGCATCAAAGCGAAGAAACGGCGACCGGTATCATTTGCTGACCACCGACGGGAGTGCGTTCCTGATCTGCAGGCTTGCAGCATCTTCCTGCCACCCTCCACAGTCTGTGGCCTCCACCACTCCAAGCCCCAAAGGCTCCATAATTGCCGACGCGGACCCAAAGTCGCCCTGCCAACTTTTCTACTTCCTGCAGTAGCTCTTAGCCAATCCTGCTTCTTCGCGACATCATCTTCGACTCTTCTCGCAATCGTCCAAAAATACCACACTGTCTCAGAGACTCAACTACCGATCGACCGTTTCCCACACCTCTGCCGCCTTCTGTGTGCACCTCAATTGAGTCTGCGCCTAATTCGGACTGAGCTACCCCTCACAATCATCAGTACATGGTGTGACAAGTGTCGAGTCCGCGATTATCGTCGACAACCTAACCGTTCAACGTTGTCCTTAACGTTGCGGCTCTCGCAAGAGCTGTAAGATGGGTGGAACACAATATGGGAAGTTCCAAGTAGGAGCCTCCACCGTCTGGACGCGCGGCAGAGTACTGACCTTGGTGTTGCAGAACTTCTGCAGAGATGCAACACTCCCGATATGCAATGTGAGACTTCACTTCCGCCGATAAGCCCCCGTTCACCCTTCTGACTGCCTCCAGATCCTCGTCGCCAACAATCAACCACCCGCGCTTGCATACGGCGGATGTGTCCTGCGCGGCATAACACTCAGCAACAACAGGAACCTCGCCAACTTGGGGTCAATACTGCTTGCGGGCATCGCAATTTTGGTCACACTGTTCCTGCTATGGAGAGCAGAAAGAAAAGCTGCTGCGGTCGGCCGTCGAGAAATGCAGATATTCCTGGCAGGCTATTTGATTATCGAGATATGCGAAATATTCACCGTCGGCGGATTTCCATTGAACAACGACGTGCGGAAAGGGTTTACAGCCGTCCACATAGCAGCCATTGTGGCCACTTCGTGGATCTTACTCATGAATGCGGTGGTGGGCTACCAGTTACTTGACGACGGCACAGCATTATCACTTGGCTTGATCGGAATTAGCGCTCTAGCCTTGTTCATTGGGACCGGTTATATCGCGCTCGACACGGCTTTCTCCTGGAGTGGTTTCTGGGACAGCTCGTTACAGCCGCCACATCAACACTACGCCCTCTACACGCTATATCAGCTCGCGCCATTGGTCTTCATGTTCCTCTTCTTCGTCTTGGAAGCCTTCTTGGTGCTCAAGGTCCTCGGGGAAACGAAGCCAATGATCTATCTCGTCGTCGCAGTCCTACTGTTCGCCATTGGCCAGGTCTTTATGTATGTGATTTCGTCGCATATATGTGACGGGACCAATGGCAAGATCAACGGGGCCCTTTTTGAGACACTTTTCACGCTACTGAGCGTCGTTGCGATATTCGTGTTCTGGTCATCAATCACCGAGGATGACTGGCCGATGCAATGATTGGGAAGGGCCCGATTCGATACAGGATTGGAAGACGAGCGAACTGGAAAGCCATCTGCTTCCTCATGCACCATCACTCCATGATCGGCATTTGCAGGTGTCTCCTGACTGTCCTGGAGCCGCTGCACCACGCAAACTTTCCACCGAGTGGGGATGATACCACTTCTCTGTCACCATTTGATGGCGAAAAGGAACAAAAGGCTGAGTGGGCAAGCTTGACGACTTGAACGCAGCGTTTGGCGTTTTGTGCTATGTGTAATGCGTACCGGTGGCATTTTCCCCAGGAACTTCGGATACACCCTAGCCTGAGCAGGCCGTAATTGTAGGGAAAGGTTGGAGCAACCTTCGCTGAACCT
Source organism: Cladophialophora carrionii CBS 160.54 (assembly GCF_000365165.1). NCBI lineage: Eukaryota > Fungi > Ascomycota > Eurotiomycetes > Chaetothyriales > Herpotrichiellaceae > Cladophialophora > Cladophialophora carrionii. The sequence goes on from NW_008481828.1 coordinate 229,792, forward strand.
GGGTCCGCCATGTTGCGTCCCCAGAAGCCATCTCACCATAGACTAGAATATACTTTGTGAGATATTTGACATGCCATGTTGCCGTGGTAGTGGACCGGATCTGATTAACGCTTCTGGCGCTTGCGTGTATGCATATCGACATATGGATAGAGTACTTCATGCTGAAAAGAATAGCATGCTCCCAAGTGATCCTTGAGGTCAACTGCTCAGACACTCTCTGTGTTGCGGCGGATCAAAGTACCAGCTTGACCCCGACGCAAGGTAAGGTCCATTCCGACCTTCCGAGCAACTGTCGCAGCCAATGCGCCCCGATGCCAGTATCAGCAAGTGGCGAAATGGGTGACGAAGAAGCCGTCGCCGTGTGCGTTGTAGATGCGACCACTCCGTGCGCTCCTTCAATCAAGTCGACCGCCGATTCCTTCACGGCACACACCAGCCCAGATATCGTCGACTGCGCAACATCCGCAAGAAACTCGCTCATTTCCTCCGCCACAGTGCTCTTGGCCTGCGTCGTCCCATTCATGGAAAGACCGGTCGTGTACAGCCGCGGCGAGAACCACGCCGCAATAGTGCTCGCCGCATCCTCGTTCTCGGCGTACGACGGGAAATCGAAGAAACAACGATTTGACCAGTGGCATGAAGATGCGAACAGGATGATGAGCAGGAAGGAGCAGTAAATACACGGGCGGTTGAGAATGTAGGTGAGGGAGAGAAGCAGGATTAGGTGGATTGGCGAGAGGGAGAGCGGGAGTGGGAGGAGGAGAAGCGGCAGGTAGCTGTCATTGACGTCGTCAGTGGCTGTGCCTGAATGAGAACAAGACGGAGAAGGGAGACGTACGATCGAAGGCAATACATTGGCATGTAACTTGCTGCCTTCCTTTGTTTGTAGAGAGCGTACTCGTATGCGTGTGTGCGTAGACCTGAAATGCTGTGCAGGAAGCGCAGGAATGCTTGAACTTCTCATTAAGGCGTTTGGGGGCCAAGGACCGAAGTGGACATGCACGTGAATGACGGCGACAGGCGCCCACCAGGCCACAGACAAGCGATGACGTCATGTGTAGGAACGTCCTCACCATCCTGGTGGTCCTGTTGTGGACGTGACAGGAGAGCCATTGCCCGATTCAGAGCTTGACAGTCGACAAGACGGACGCATGAGTTACGAAATCATGCGACTGCACTACTCTTACGAGGTGAATCTTCCTTGATGATAGATCGTGCTGTATAGCGTATGATGGTACGTACTGTCCAGCACTTGTGACCTGGCAGCTCAATGCAACATAACAGTTGATGCTCTTTGCTTCTACCTCCACCCCATCCCAACCCATGCCACATAACATAAATTGGGAGCTGTACGGAGGTGAGCTGAGGCACATACACAGAATTAACCAATAAATAGATCCCTGTCGAACTGTTCAGATTCCCGTGTCTCGAGAAGACATATTTAAGAGGCGCGGCGACAATCGGTACATGTGACGAGCAACACAGGGGTTTCCGACGACGTGGATGTCTACCCTGATATCTCGCATGCTCAGCGTAGATCCGTGAAGGACGCAACCTCTAGCTACATCTCCATTTAGTCGACAGGTCTATGTCTGGGATTTTGAAACCCATGGAGGTCTAGTAATATAACTAAGTGAGATGTCCCAAGGCCAACAGCCGTATTAAGCGAAACGGTGCAGCCCATCGTGGTCTACTTTGGGACCACCACCAAGTCTCTCCATTTGGCCGTGGGCTAATAGGGTGCAAGATGCCGGACATCCCAGGTCATGATTGCACCACGAGGGCAGGGAAAGCAAATGCAGGATGTGGACGGTCGTATGGCAGCGTGCCCATTCGCCAGCAGCTGTTATAATAAAATGGTGCGAAAGGAGGTATATACTGCTCGGATGGCTTTTTGGCGAGGAGATAGATCTTGTCAATTAGCTATGGTGATCGCAATTTGAACTGACACAGATCTGAAGGAATACAAGCACGGAATAGTTGGGCCGTTGAAGCAGGTTGTTATGGCGATGAAGCCTGCAGCGCCGCAAGGCTGTCCGGCGTGCCGTCTTGGCGCTCGATGAATCATCATCGAAGTTGGAGTGTGGGAGCTTCATGCGACAGACTGCGGAGAAATTTTGAGAGGCGCTTCCTTTGCGATCGATTCAGCCTCCCTCAATCTCCCTGTATCATCATCAAAAATCCACCGGAACGTGTCGTTTGAAAACATCGTTCCCTGCGCCTGTCGGTGCTGCCATTCATTCCTGCTTTATCCTCAGCTTTCCCGTTGTAGAATCTGGGAAACGGGGACTGCGCCTTTTCAACTCTTGTCTGTTGCTTGATCTAGACGCAATCCGTCAGCTCACAAGCTTAACGTCCTTTCGATTGACCGAAACCATGTCGACCAACGACCTACAAGCTCTGTTTGCCAACCTGAGGCCAAAGCTTCGCGATTCCCCTGCCCCATCCCACACCTCCAACAATGCTGGCCAGCCTTCTCCGTTCACCGGCGTCTCGCCACTCCCATCAAGCCCTCCTCCGCGCTCTACCTCCGTCGCGAATGAGGGCTCGCACACCAGCCAAATCGCACAACCTGTGGCATCAGCCCCGTCTGCCTCTGCGCAGTCTCTGCTGAACTTGCTCAATTTTGGACCTTCCGCCTCAACACCCTCGAATGCCACCTCGACGCGCCTATCTTCTGCTGGCAATGCTCATGTTGTCCCAGAAGGACAGAATGGCAAGCTGCCGGCACCTCAAGAGTCCAGACAAGAGCCATTGGCTTCAGCGTCTGACCTTGTCGCCAAACTCATTTCTCCTTCAGCCGAAGTGCGGCCACCACTCAGGTCTCCTTTCAACCTGGAAGATCAGGGCGGAGGTGGCGATCGTCCGGCTTCTACAACCTCTCGTGATGCTTCACAGGATGCTCTCCTGAAGCTTTTGAGCAAAGCACATCTTGGAAGTTCTGCTGGTGGACGTCAGGCTCCCGCTGAGCGAACGCAGTCAAGAGACGCGGCTGATCGCCAGTCTTCGTTTATCTCGACCAGCGCTCCTCAGTCAGGCCCTATCGGTACACCCGTTCCGGCGAGCAAGCCTCCAGCGCAGTCTCAGCCCCTCTTTACGTACACGAATCCTTTCGAGGCATTACACACCTCGTTAAACGCCTCTCGCACCCAGACACCCGGAAACGGGACGTCCGTTCCCACGGTGCTCGGTGTCGATACCCCGCATCCCAGCGTCGAAGCTGGTTCTGATGGTCCCGAAGCTGGTACTTCACGCGTGGCTACTACCGAACAGGTCGCCAAGAGAAAGATTCTTACGCCTAGACTGCCCTCGGCATCGAGAAACGCGACCATCTCGCGCGAAGCCTCAGTCGACCCGTCGCTTCCAAAACAGGAACCTGGCACCGAAGATGTCGCGCCAGTGCAGGATATCTTGGCCTCTGCCCCTCCAGAGGTCAAGCAAGAAGAGAAAACAATGGACGAGACTCCTGAGGATGGTCTATCGGAGGCGAAGAACGGGGAGCTCTCCGAAGTAGAGAAGGCTGTTGCTCATTCGCCTGACGGCGGGGATGAATGGGAAGATATGGAGGGGTCGCCGAACAAAGAAGATGCCAGAGTCGTCCCTGTCTACAATTTCCCCATCAAGCCGTTTGTGTCCCTCAACTTGCAGTTGCCTGAACCTTCAGAAGTCGGCATCAGAGAGGATGGCGTCATGGAAATCTCGCGACTAAAGAAGGAATTCGACCAACTGGATCGTTCTTTGGCAGCGGCAACTTCAAAGTACATCACCTACGCGTTGGTAAAGAACGGTGGCATGCGCATCATCCGACAAGATGATGGTAGTGACAGACAAGTGTTCAAGAACTCCGGTGACCGTATCTTCAATGTCGCGCTATGCACATCCTCTGCTCCAGGGGAACCAAGTGATGATCAAACTGTTCTCGGAACTGGTGTCAGTGGCACGGTGTACTATGCGACTATCAACAAGAATGGAAACGATCTCTTTGAGAAGAATGCGCTGGATACTGAGAGTCTCATTTTCCCTCCTTATCCTCCGGCTGATGAGAATACCGCTGGAGGCGTGCTGAAGACACGCGCGAAGCGGAGTTCGCGGCATCCAGAGTTCTTCGCTATTGGACGTGGCAAAGCAATTCATATTGTCTGGCCAGCAACCGCACTCTCTCCGCGTTATGGCGTCGAAGGGCATAATCGGAGAGTGGATGTTGAAAAGTTCTTCCAGGAACGGTCGCTGCAGATCGCCACTGGCAAGGCCGGAAAGGATTTCACCTTCAGCGAGGACGACACTCTTGTCGTGTCTCTGGACAAGACTGGAAGACTTCGGTTCTGGGACATTCGCAAGTTGATTGATGAGTCCAATGCCAGTGCAGCTCGTGTGGCAGGCATGACTGTAGACTCTCCACTTCTGTCTCTTTCGACTGCATCACCATCCGAAAAGTCATGGCCGACCTCGGTTACGTTTGTTGACAAGGTCCGTCCATACAACAAGGGCTCGGCGCTGCGCTATGTTTTGGTTGGGCTGCGGCAAAATCATACGCTTCAGCTCTGGGACATTGCTTTAGGAAAGGCTGTGCAAGAGCTCAACTTCCCCCACGACAACGAGACCGACCCTATCTGCAGTGTGTGCTACCACGCTAGCAGCGGCATTATCGTGGTCGGACACCCTACTCGAAACTCGCTCTTCTTCATCCACCTATCCGCACCAAGATACACGTTGGCTACGACTTTATCCCAGGCGGCGTACGTTCAGCGTATTGCTCAGAAAGACCCGGAACTACCTAAACCCGAATCAACTGCCTGTATGAGTGGCATCCGCGAGATCTCGTTTGCCGAAAAAGGCCAGCTCAGGAGCGTCGAGATTTTGCCCATTTATCGAACCACGGAGGCTCAGAAGACTCTCGACGAACGCAAACCTCTCTTCGAGCTCTATATTGTGCACTCCAAGGGTGTCACATGCCTCAATATCGCCAAAGAAGACCTTGGTTGGGATACCAGCAGCAAAGTTGTGCATGGTGTTAATGCTGCGGATGAAGGCTATGTCTCTTTGAAGGAATTGCGACTAGGCAGTGTGATTGAAGAAGGCCATCAAGAAAGCAGCCCGGTTGAGGACACGCCACAGCCTACCAAAAGCTCAAAGAAGAAGTCTGGCAAGAAGAGCTCGACATCCACTGAACGGCCAGAGACTTCGCAAGTCGAAGAAGCGGTGCCTCCCAAGCCCATTCCTTTTCATACGCTGGCCAACGGGTCGGAACCGACCAAGGTGGAGATTCCTTTGGTAAAGGAGAGTAAGAAGAGCAAAAAGAAAGTTCCCCAAGTCGCTGATTCACAAGTCGTCGAAAAAGCTATTCCAACCAACGAGTCGCCTGTCAAAGCCGCTGAATCCTCAAAGTCTGCCACTATGGGTACAGACCCTGTGCCGATTGATGCGCCCACGTCCGCGGCAGCAGCTCCTCCATCCACGGCTGAAGCAATGGCCAAACAGGAAGCAGTCACTGTTGGCATTTCGGGTGACTGGCTCGACAAAGAACTCAAAAAGGTCGAAAAGGCGGTGTCCACGGAATTCCGGAGGGAGCTCGGTGTTTTGCAGCAGAACATCCAGAATGATAGAGTTGCGCAGGATTCGGCAGCGGTCGCCCGCCAGGAAGCCCTGCTTCGACTGGTCTCTACGACTCTAAGCAACAATGTTGAGAAGGCAATGTCTCGCATACTCTCCGCTGAGATGGACCAATCTATGATTCCAGCGCTGACCACGGCTGCGGTACAAGCAGTCACTGGACAAGTTGGAGACGCTGTCACGAAAAGTCTACATTCCGTGGTGCCTCTTGAGCTGCGAGCTCAGCTGCCTACTGCCATCAATGCAGCCCTTCAAAACCCTAACATGACTCGGGCGATAGCAGATACGATCTCGCCAAAGATCGCGAAGCAGATGGAGGGTCAGCTGAATGACATTCTGGAGAAGCAAGTCGTACCTGCGTTCAAGACGCTTGCACTCTCCATGGCTGAGAAGGCGGCATCCGAGGTTGAGGTGCGCCTTCGTAACGAGATTCGCCAATTGGAAAACGACAGACGCCACGACATGAGCAGGCTCGAAAAACTCGGCGAAGTTCTTCAGGCTACGGCGGCAACATTGCAACAAATGTCCGATACACAGGTCGCCTTTCAAGGTCAGATCCTGAGGGATCGTCGCCAGCTTGCACTATTTGACGAAGGTAGTTCGGTGCCTGGGTCTCGCCAAGTGTCAACGGCTCGTATGACGCCGTCGCCACGAGCTATCTCTCGTGCTCCCGCGCCTCGGCAAAAGACTCGAGAGGAACTTGAGTTTGACGAAATTAGCCACCTCATGAACGACGGCCGCTATGAGGAAGCTTCGATAAAATGGCTACAGTCAGCGCAGCCATCAGATCTGTTCGACAAATTGTTCATCCACTTCACCCCCGAGTATCTCTCAACCGATGTTTCTCCGCTCATTGCTTTCTCGGTTGCCGTCACGATCGGAAATTCGTTGACTACGAACACCGCTCAACGTCTTGAGTGGATCTCAGCCGCTTTCAACTCAGTCGACCTATCTGTAAGTCCTTATTACCTCCACGTTGTGATGTCTACTGACACCTTTCTGCAGGACCCCGAGATCGCTGACTTGGCACAACATGCCCCGGCATTGTTGAGCTCCCTGATTCAGAAGCTCGAGCGACTCTACATGACAATCGCGGAACGGGACCCGGCTGACCCCGCCTTACAGATCATGCCGGTTGTTTCGAGGAGGGCGAAGGAAATGAGGTCGTCCTTGGGTGGGCAGGGATTAGGGCAGTAAGGCTTGGGTTGTGATGAAATCATGTACCGCCTGAAAGGCTCGGATCATTGGCAAAATATGGCGCATGGGGGGGTGGAGGATGGACAAGCAATTCGCAACACTCGACGTCGCTGAAGACGCCAGGGAAACACCTTTCGAGGCAACGCATACAGGTGGTCGGCTTTCGTCTTTTTGTAGGATTTGCACCGTCTCTCTTCGCTTTCTCCTTCCCAAGAGCTAAGGTTGGAGGTTTTGTTGACCAGTGCTCAGTATGAAGCCCCAGGTCTAGTCTGGTGGAAGACCAAACCACGGTCGATAGCAACGGGGTCACTGTCTCGTGACAAGCAGAAGACAGTCAATGCCATCCAAGACCACTGAGGCTGAAGCCCGTTTACGAGTGTTGACCAGCGATGCCGCTCCGGATGTGCCAGACGATCGCTCACTCCACCCTTGACTTCACTTTGCGATGACGCCCGTTCACAATCTTGACCTCCAATGGCTTCTACATCGTCGATTCCTTGGCGGCCGACCTGATATTCCCACAGACAATTTCTGGATCATCCAATCACGTGGATGTGGATATCATGGTTGTCTTACGATCTGGACGCTCTCGAAGTCAATCTGTCTCGCTCAGCGCGGGCTGGTGGTCTCACATCCAGCATTCCGTTGAAAACACCGGCACCGTAGAAGATCGCAGCGGACAGCTTCAATGACTGAGACATTTCCGTGCGTCTCGGAAGTTGAGATTTGTCCAAGGTGAGCGACGCCGGAGCAAGTGGTGAAGAAGCCCTTTTAAACTGTCCCAGATATTAATAGGACGCTCCGGATCGCTCGTCTTCTACTTCTACACACAATCACCATTGGACAACCGTTGTCCCTCCTTGCCTCTTCCTCTCCCTGCAAGACCTCGCGATGCATCTGCCACCCTGTCTCGAAGCTCCGCTAAGGTCTCATGGAAAACCAGAATCTGAAGATCTCGGGTCCCCGTGTGCCGGTCAAGACCTGAGCATCATTCGGTATGGACAAGAAGCACTTGGAGGTCTTAGCTTCCAAGAAGTCTCAGGAGCTTCAGCTGCTTCAGAGCACTTTGGGCAAGTCCGCAAGGTTGGATGACATGGGGGCGAGTATTATGGGGCCCTTGACTCGGGATACGAATTGGAGATGGTTTCCCGGTCACGGTTAGCAAGTAGCTATCCCGCAGGACCGCGAACCCTTCTGGATATCGCGTGAGCCTGTTCACGATCTTGAGAATCGGATCCGACGGTCAATCTTGCCCGATGGCGAGCCGGATCCCAATGCTGGGCGTGCGCTCGAGAAACAGGAATACGTATGGCTGCTTGCGCAAATTCTGCATTATGGTTTATGTTTTGCGGCGACACCTCTTGATGCCGCAGCCATCATTGCGCGTGCTCTTTTGAAGGGTAATTTACAGCAACCCTACCCTCTTGCTCAGTTGTCAAGGAGATTGAGGAGCGAGTATGAGTCTCGAAAAAATACTCAACAGCCGGGAAGAAAGTTTCAGCTGTCCATATCCAGACAGCAGAACGCTCTAAGAAACGCACAGGAGATCGTGGGCGCAGGAGCTACAGGCGAAGTTCAGCTCGAAGCCGTTTCCTCGGTCGGTCCGCGAAAGATGTTAGTCAAGATCCCGGTGCTGTCTGAGAAGGCCAAAGGAAAATCAAGGGCTACATCATCCGTCGTCCCCAACTGTCGTCTTCACGGCCCTGGGGCAAATGATACTCAACCTGCAAGAGAGGAGAAAGATGTGTATGGTGGCGATCGAGGAGTCACAAACTCGGGCGCAGACCCACAGCCACCAGAACGACTATGCCCAGTCATGCAAAGTCGTCCGTCTTCTAGCCCATGGTGAGCCCGCAGAAGACAAATGTCGCCCTCAATACAAGTCCTTGGTGAAGGCATTTTCGGGGGTTTTACCAGTTGGCTAACCCGCCCCCTCAGCCTCTCTCGCTGGGCCGCTAATGTCTGTTCGCCTCGGCCGACAAGTAGCGCCAGCAACTCAGGCAGCAATGGGGCGGGTCTGGTGGCTGGTGTAAAAGGTCACCCTATTGTGATTGATGAACAGGCTGCTGGAAATGCTGCTGATGGCTGGCTATGGCCGCTAACAGCACAGGGTGCGAGGATAACAACGGAAGAAGGTTCGAATCAACTAACTGTCGCAGTGTCTGACGAGACTGCCGATCCACCTTTCGTCGGCAAGTCTGTTTGCCCAGTGCCGTCCAGCAAGCCAGCCACTGGCACCAGCAACAGATGCGAAAGGCGCTCTTCTTTTGCACCCTCAAGAGTTGACAACGCTTTCCCGTCCGCTAAGCTCGCTGTTGGGCGCCAGTCGGGGAAAGAAAAGCCTACTGTTGTTGCCGCAGATGGCGCTTCTGGTGGTGGCATAGTAGCAGATGCACGGCGGTCCGAGGGCCATTGTCAAAAGGGTCAAGATAAGGTAGACCCTCAAACGAGGCTTCTGCAAGACCGAATACCGTCTAAGGAGTCTGGTGCGAGTTCAGTTGACTGATCTAGCCTCGGGTCTATAACATCGAAGCCAGGAGCAGAAAAGCGACCTTCAACCAGCGTACTCCGGCCTACCATTGAACATGACGATGATGAAACCGCTAATAGGAAGGACATGGTTTCCAGGCGTGTCAAGACACAGGATGCTGCAAGGCACGGCCAGGCAGGTAAAGATGTCATGAGGAAGAACCGAACCAAGAAGCAAAGGACCACGAGTCATACGAAGCACCGTAGCGGCTCGGCCCCGGACGCAACAGTAAATCCTCCACGTCCAAAGGCTAAGATATCTGGCAATCCACCATCTCCCGCAGCAGCTGCGACTCAGGGCAAAAGCCCGCAAGAGCCGCGTATGGCTCCTTCTACAGGCGTCGAGTTACTCATTTCTCCACACCTGAGACAGAAACAGCCGGCGGCTGCGCCACATATTACCATTGATGACCTGATCTCCCTGCCTCCGTCCTCTAATCCGGAAATGCCGCTGATGCCGCGATCTGATCGTGGGGGGAAATCTAAGAAGACCAAGGTCGGAGCAGCCGTCCAGGATACTCGTATAACTCCTGGAGAAGTGCAAGCCTCTTTGGAGCTAGTAAGGGAAAACCCAGTGACAGATATTGAAAGGATCATAAAGGTGGCTCCAACGTCAGGCGGAAATGTATCAGTAACCCAGCAACCTCCAGAGCGGAGGAAGGGAATCAAACGTGGGCGTACAGTTGCTTTCAGCGACCTGGACGGACTGAGCGAGAAGGGTCAATATTCACATAGGCCCAAGAAGAATGCGAAGAAGGAGGAAGAGATCGGACCCCGGTGTAAGCGTCTTTCAATCCATGAGCCTAGAGTCATGCAGGCTGATCTCGAGGACAAGAAACCACGGTCAGGCTCCTCAATCCCCTGCGCCCGAATCACGAAAGTGACATACCACGGACCAAAGATGATGGATGTAATGGACTGTGATGAGGATGGTGCCCCCGCCGAACGGCCCCCGTACCGCCGAGACTCTCCCCACGTCACGCTCACGATTCGAGACCAGATCGGAAACCCTCTCTTTCGCAAGGACGTGATCCGGGAGGAGACGCCTCTCGAGGTGTTTCTGAGGCACGATCACCAGACCCGCGTGAAGGACTGAAACGCCTGGCGAGTCGTTTTCGCCGAGGTGGGTTTCACAAGCGTTCACCCGAACGTACTGGGCGAGTTTTACAGATTCCAAGATCAACAGGGAAGGGCTTTCATCATAGGAAACCCCGCTCGGCTCGGATGCCTCTGAGGAACTTCGGCTTCGGGAGGTCACGAGGCTGAGTACCCGGTGGCTCCCCTCCAGTTGAGAGACGTGTCATGAGGAGGCAAGATGAGGGCTGTCGGCTTTGCAAGGCCTGTAGCGAGTGTCGAGCAGGATGGCGCAATGCGCCCAGGCACGAGCTCAACCAGAACAGCTGTGCTGAAGGCCCAGCTGTTCAACACCATGGTGAAGACAAGGACAAAAGCACGCAAGGCCTTGGCACGCCTTTCATCCTGCGCCGGCGGGTGAGTTGGAGATTGGGGGAAGTTCGCGTACGAGGTATATCCATACGAAGGAGTACTCTCGGGACTTGGAACAAAAGGAGGAACATGAACCAAATATGTGGCCCTCATTGCGTGCGGGTTAACGGAGTATTCAGCTTTTATCGAAACGCCACGCCGAATCTGTCAGTTCTTTGTGGGATGAGGAGCCCCGTGGCGAAACTTTCTTCTCGTGGCTTCAGAGGCCCACTGAAGTTTCCTGGACAGCGTCACTTTCGATGATAAGGGTGTTCTTCAAGATGTTCTGGAGCCTGTCAACCGTCCTTCTACGTCCTGAGTTGACAGACTACCCCCAATGAACACTCCACTACTCCGTGTTCATGCTAATTCCTATGGATTTAAAGCTCTCTAGGATGTTCATGAGGACCCGCCATCATCGCTCAAAGCACGACGGTCTTCGAATCAACCACTTCAAACAACCCTTGCATAGGATCCTTATAGAATCCCTCCTGAAGGCCACAGAAGGGCGGGGAGACACCATACCCAAGCAACCTCTGTGCCTGCGGAGACCAGCGCGGCAGCTTTTGCAGGGCGGGACTGTCGGATACTGATTCTTCACCTGCCGATACGTGCCCGTGGTCAGGTATATCCCCCCGGTCTCTCTAACCTGGTCGACCGTGGTGTTGGCCCCATCGGCATGGAAGGTGCTGCCCAGGAAGATGGTCGCATCGCCGGGGTCCAGCTGTGGCGGGGGCGGCGTCGTGTGCCATACGGGATCATTGGTATATCAGATTGTTTGTGTCTAGATATATATAGATATACCCATGAGCCTATCCGCGTTCCTTCTCTCAATACTGCTCTCCAGATCAGGATAAGTGGAAGTCACCCCTTTGGTCTGTGGGGGATGTAGCATTCAGCAGGGCACAGAGATTGATTGACTGACAGTGATAGGGCCTGGAAATATGAGCAGAGCCCCTTTCGAAAACTGCGCGAAGGCGAAGGCGTGATGTTTCCAGAATGCAATCGGTTCTGGATCTTCACTCAGCGTCAATCCATCGACGCGGAAGAGGCCCGGGTCGTTAATGACTGGCGCCCTCGGTAGCCAGAAAATCCCAGCTCAACGGTCCAGCTCGTCGATACCCGGCTGTGAAATGGATTCCCAGGAGGGGGCGGGGGTGGATAACACTGTAGTTACGTAGTGGTCCATGATGAGGAAGAGTTGTCGCATCATGTGTTCGCTCATGTCCGAGGCTGTAAGCCGGAGCCGGTGGGATGAAGAACATTAGAGATTCCAATTGCTCTCGTTGGTGGCCGTCGATTGACGGGATGCTCTTCAAGTTTGCACGGCTTGAAGGAATTGACGAACACTCGCTTCTAATTGTCTTTGACGTGCCCTCTTTTCGTTTGGCGATACATCACTCCTGGGTACGAAAGACGGGGTACATCCGTTGCGAGCCTGAATCCGACGACAACCGATGACATTCAATGATTTTGATCATGACAACCGACGGCATCGATGATTCTGGTTCTGGTTCTGGTCAATCGTGATACGCCAAGGGGAAGTAGATATTGGCTTCAGTAGTGTCCTCCATGCCACTCTTCATCTCGGCTGTCTTGGCTCTCCAGACTACTCATGCTTGAATGCCTCTTGAGTAGATCGGTCAGGGAGACCTTCTGGCCCTTTCGAAGAGCTTCTTCTAGCTCTTGCCGCCGTCTCCGACCCAGCTTGCACTTGGCGCTGTAGGTACAGTTCTTCTTGGACTCCTCGCACCAACCGCCACTGAAGAAGCGATCCCCCTGCTTCACTGTCAGCATGCGCAAGGTGTATGATTGTGGGAATCCGGAGGCCGCGTAATTCTGCCCGACCTGAACCTGACTTGGGTTTTGGGGGGGGAGACTCACATCACAAGACATGCCGTACAGATCCAGACACAGCACGACGAATACAAGGGCCGTCGTGATCGAGATGAGGTGGAGAGAATTTAGCGACTCGGCAGTGGGCAGACAAATGATGATGGCGGCCACGCACAGCCGAACGATCAGTCGAGGCCGTTTCCGAAGACGAGCTTTTTCCAGTCGTTTGTGGATGTGACAGAACGAAATCAAGGCCATAGATATCAAGGCAATCCCGAGTCCACCACAGTAGAACCATCGAAGGCCGTGGGAGACTTCGGCCTCACTGCTTTCCTCGTAGTGCTCTCCGAGATCGTGAGCGTCTGCATCGGGGCAGTCGTGGGCCAAGACCAGCCGCGAAAGTGTCGATGCAGCAAGGACGTAACCCATGATGAACGGTAGATGCGCGGTAACCCAGGCGGAAGCAGAAAGCCAGTGTCTCCGAATCGCATGGACGTGGACGTGATACGCGTCGATCTCGAAGTAGATCCTATTGCAGATGAGTCTTCGTTCGTTGTAAACACAGATCCAGGAGGCGTTCGACTTACCAGTTGAACATGAATGCCTGAATCAGGCCAAGGACACCCTTTCCAAAGAATGCGTTGATGCCGAACGAAGCTCTCGACTGGAACAAGATGGTGAGAATAGAATAGCCGAACACCTGCGCATCACGGTCAATTTCTGTGCAAGTATCCAACAGAGGGGTTCGCCCTACCAGCGACACAAATGCATTGTTTCGTTCCACCCGGTGTTCAATGTTGATGGCAGGGAAGAACTCGAACGCCCGCGCAATTACGTCCGGTAACCTGTTCTTGGCCGCTGCTTTCATTGTCCCGATCAATAGAACATTCCCGAACAGGTCAATGAATATGGCAACGACGATCGGAGCCAGTTGACTGGGCCACGCTACATGGATGCTTGCAATCCAAACGGCAGCAGTAACAACATTGATGATGGCAGTCATCATCATGGCACCTCTGACCTGGCGGAGAATTAGAGCCACGGCCGCAAACCAGGTTGCCGCGAACAATCTCTGGGTGACATAGAAGGCAATGCAGGACGTATAGGTCGAGTCAAAGGCATAAAAAATGTTTGTGGTGAATCCAAACAAGCAGATCAGGTAGAAGATGACACATATCCTCTGAAAAATACTACACGCCGTTAGCATCGTTCAGGGACAACAGAGCCCGGCTGCATACTCGTCCATTTCGAAGTAGTTGATCCACATGGTCAGATCGGCCCAGATCTTCCAAGCGATACAAAAGATGATGACGAATTGGAGCAAGGACAGGCCATCAGGGTGCTCGGCAGCTTTCTCTCCCACTATGTCGATGACGCCGACGTAGACGAGATCCACGAACACTAGAGCGCACGTCAGAATTTCACTTGTTGCACACGGCGACGTCGAGACGGTCACAGCCCAGGGGGTCCAGGATCACTTACGTTCGAAACTTCCAACTTCTCCGGCTCTCGAAGACCTCCACAAGAGGCCTTTGTGAAAGTACTGTCCAGGACCTTAGCAGTGGCAGGTATGTGACGAGGCTAAGCAAACCACCGTCAATGGCAGCAGGACACTTACCTGGCGGACCGTAGGGCGTCTAAAGAACTGGATAGCTTCGACCGAGCGATCTTTGTGCTTGTCCTGTGCCGAGGGATGATCGCTATGTATAGATGACTTTTCCGAATCGTCATCCGTCGTCCTGAGATGTGCAGAGTAACCATAACGATCGAACGAGGCGTCAAGAGACACGGCATGCGCTGTAACGTGATGGATCTCGGCAGCTAGAGCGTCCAACTCAGACTTGACATGTTCGATATCGGCATACAGATCGCCATGTTGCTCCCTCAGCTGGTCTCTCTTGGCTTCGTGGTGTGCGTGCAGGTCGCGGATTGCCTCGATATGCTGGGCTGAGCCTTGCAGAATCACGTCGAACTCGTGGTCAGACTTCTCCTGCAGCAGCTCGGTCCTTCTGCGTTCGAGTTGCTCCGGACTCTGGCAGACAACCAACGTCTTGCCGGTGTGGGGGTGCACAAACTCCAGGAAGCGTCTGCCGCGGTGGCTGTGGTGGCTGTGGTCATGGTGAAAAGGTAGATGGTGATGCTCATGGGCTTTGGGACTAGTGGTGCCTCCCTTTTCAAGATCTGGTTCGGGCACCGAGTCCATGATTGCCTCGAACTGTTTGACAGTCTGGTAGAGGGCCAGCTTCGGCCTTTCACAAAGACGTCCCAGGTCTGTGTTTTCATATTGGCAGTGCCTCCGACATTAGGGGGCCTGAGGTCGCTGACTACGCATCGATCTTAGTTGACCAAGCTAAACCATAACTGGAATACACCGGACTGGGCGGGGTGCTTCGATCAGCCAATTGAAGTCGTCTCAGAGGAATCAAGCTTTGTTTTGTCAGCGTGGCAGTCTTGGCATTATCATCTCCCCGTGTCGCCTTCTGGCTGGAGGCGAATGTCCCTGGCAGCGTCCAGCTGAAGGAGGAAACATGCACGAACGGTGCTTGGGCCCTGAATTGCTGATAGAGTGTCTTACTCTTTTGGGGAAGAATGGCGCATCGACCAATATTTGGGAGATTTATTCTGTCCACAGACTGAGCAACACATCGCGCTGCTGTGTCAACGGCACGTAGGTTACCATGCCAAATCGCATGACAGAAGGACTGCTAACTATCTACAGCGTCGACACAATGCAGAGACTCTGCCACCACACAACTCCTGTTATTGTGCGGATGTAGACCCCCTGCAGGCTGCAACCACTCGAGGGACCACATCTTAATCGCTGTCTCATAATGCAAACAAAATATCAAGGGTCATGCCCGGGGTATCATAAGTCGTGTCCTGTAATCACCATGAATCCAGCGGTCTGATATGATGCCCTCTGTAGCATCGAGGCTGGATCAGGCATGTCTCGCGTCTCTGTACAAGTCCTCTTCTTCGGCATGTCCGAGAAGAGCGCAAAGAAAATCATGTCACCATGACTGGGCGCTGGGTTCGCAGCTTGGCTACCGATGCGACTTCTTTGAAGCTCTGCCTTTGATGGAATATTCAGCTTCGGTCGTCTCCTCCTGGCTCAGTGATCGCTTGCGTTTCGATAATTCCCCGGATTGAGTTGACTTCCGCGATGACTGACGCTGCGAAGACAATCTAGGTTGTTGAGGTGGTGGCTTCGTGAACCTCGCAAGAATGTCCGATGAATCCAGATCCTCTTCTTCATCGTCTGAGTCATCGACTGTCATCTTTCTCGGTAGACTGATTTTGTCGCTGGTTGACCGCGGCAGAGGATTACCACCCGATTGTTGCTTGTGGCCATTGTTTGGGAAGAGCTCGCGTGCAGCGGGCTCCGCGGGCTTCTCATTGCGACTACCGATGCTCTCGAGTCTGGTTTCGAAGGCCTTGAGAGTTTTGGCGGTAGACTCCCGGTACGTTGACTGGCTGGCGTCATTCTGGTCCAGCGATAACTCGAGCTCGCGGTGGTTTCCTTGTAGCTCCTCGATTTGACTCTGGATTTTGTCGCGCGCCTCGGCGAAGTTCTTGGCAAGGGCGTCATGGCTTGACTGGAATTTTGCAGCAATGTCTTCGAGCCCGACTTTGAGCTCCTGAAGTCTCTTTTCTACCTCGAGTGTGGCGCCTTCCGCTTTTTCCCGCACGCCCACTTCCTGACATAATGCCTGCAACTCGCTGTCGAGCTTCTGAACCTGGTCATCAAGCTTCTGGACCTGCTTTTCATACTTTGGCAGAGCTTTGCTCACCACCCCCGTCATGCGACGAGCGAGCTCATCCGTGGTAAGGTTGTTGAACCGTTGAGTAAGGCTGACTGTCAAATGACATTGCTTCTCCAGATCCTTCTGCACGTTTGTTACCTGAGTTCCAAGTTCTTGGACGTTCGAGGCCAGGCTCGCCGCGTGTTGGACCTGCTGACGTTCATCCTCTGACAGGCCTTGCGTCGACTGTTGCGCGAGGACTCTTCTCATGGCTGCCTGCTCATCCCGGAGTTTGTCCACCGCTTCAACAACGGTCCTATTTTGCTCGGTTTCAGACCGCTTCCAGATCTCTGTGTAAGCAGCAAATTCCGTCTCGAGCTTCTTAACATCACGTGCTTGCACCGCTGCCTGCTCGACAAAGTTGGCTGTTAATGTTTTGACCTCTTTTTCGAGGGTATCTTCCCATTTCGTGCGCTTGCTGGCATGATCAGCGATTTGGCTCTTGAGAGTCTGTAAGTCTTTATCCACTTCTGCCTTATAGGCACTTGGGCGTGCAATGGCATCTTTGACTTGCTGCTGTAGGCCGCTCAGCTCTTTACTCAGCTTCTCTTCAGAACTCTTCCACTCCATGATACGTTCGGCGAGTTGGGAGCGAAAGGAAGTCAGCTCTTCAACGGCGCTGTTCGTGTGTGGGGTTGCGTCGAAATGTGCAAGTCGCGTCTCAAGAGAGTCAAATCTCTCAGCAAATTCTTCCAGGGACGTGTCCAGTGCAGCCACTTTCTCTGACTGATCTTGATCCGCCCGTTTGAGAGTATCGATCTCAGTTTGCAGACCTCCACTCCCCTGAGGTCCAGGACTCACAAGTTCCTCAAGCGCCACGACACGTGTCGTAAGCTTGGATTGGTCTTCACCTTGGCCTAAGACTTGGAAGCTAAGCGTGCCTAGATCTGTCTTGATGGTCGAGAGATCATCCCTCAACTCGCCATGCATATTCTCGACCTTCAAATGCATGGATTTGCGAAGGCGCTCAACATTATCGACCACTTGTTGGTGCGATCTGGATGCGTCTTTGATCTGCTGGAACTGCTCTTCGAGCTGTCTCTCCATTGCACGTAGAGTTTGTGTGTCCACAAGTTGGGATTCGACAGGGGGCAACTTCTGCTCCAAGGTCCCCACACCCCGCTGCAAACTTTCGATCTCTGATTTCAGTGCCTCGATTGCTTGCATGGCATCATGACTCGCAGCCTTACTGCTGGCACGTAGTTCAGAGCGCATCTCTTCCAAACCACGCAATTTGTCGTGAATAGCGCTGAACTTCTTGTTTTCGGATTCTTGTTGTGCTCGAAACTCCTCAAGTTTCTGGAGCTGAATTTTGAGTTCGTTGGAAACAGGTGGTGGCTGGGCGGCTGCCGTGGCTTGTTGCGAGAGGACAGTTTGCAACTGCTGTTGCATTCTGCCCACTTGCTCAGTCAGAAGCTTGTGGGCATCGTCTTTCTCTTTGACCAAGACGTCCCTCTCCTCCACCATGTCCTTTACCCTTTCGAGTAGCACAGTTATCAACTTGCCTCCGGAGGCTTCTTCTGCCGCTCGCGCATTGGCCTCGTCTTGCTTGACCGCCTTGTAAACACCTTCGATCTTGGACACTCTGTCGCGAGCCTGGTCGACTACAACTGGAAATCTATCTCTCTCCTTTCTGACTTTTTCGTGATCTGACCGAGCAGCACTGCGTTCACTCCTCAGATATGCCAGCTTCCGACTGAGAAAGTCAACAGACTGAGAATTGTGAATGTGCCGTGAGAACGAGTACAGGAGTTCGGGCTGATCATTTGGGACCGGAAGAGGGTTGTCGAGCCTCACGGAGGGGCTTTGTGGAGTGGTCGTAGAGGGTGTGTCGTCTCCCTTCCGGAACGACTCCCGGAAGTCAGAAAGAGGCCCTCTACCAGTATCTGCATTTTGATCCACGACATGGGCAGAACCTGTTCTGTTTCTGATCCTAGGATCTCTTGCCGGTGAGCGCTGGTCGTTGGCAGCAGGTGGTAAATTCTGCAAGGGTGAACCCGGCATATTCACTCCAGCATAATTCTCAAGCTAACGTGGGCGCCACCACATATCGTCCTTGTAAAGTCTCCACGACGAGCGAGAAGTTGAGAATTGAAATTGTAGGGCGGAGGTAGTGAGGGCAGCCTGGCGAAGTCGGCAAGAGGGATGTGAAGGAGCAATCGGCGCGACAAAGTCAAGCTGAAGCGGCTTGAGTTTTCGGATTACAGGATTGACAAAGGATTGGGAAGTCAGAAGTGCGCGCTGTCAGTGTGGTAAAGGGACTAAACGTTGAATTGTACCTGGGAGCCTCGTCCACGACACGATTCCTTGCCCTCACATTGCCTTCAATTGATCGGCGCGGTGCCTGAACGCGCGTTCCATATGCGGAATGTTTAGCGAGTCGCGAAATTTCGCGGATAGATTCACAGCGTCACAGAACAAGTTCCACACCAGCGTCCACTGTTGATGTCCATGCCTGGAGCTCGGTGGTACTCCCTTCTCAAAGCGGCCTCTACATCCCGAGATCTGCTTGTAATCACCGCAAGATGGCCGCCGTGAGTGCTCCTCACTGCATCGTCTTGTTGCACAGCTAACCTTCGTAGCCCATAACAACCGTCTCCGAAAGCCGGGATGTCCGCGGGCTCAACCTCATCGCGGCGCATTCTCATATCCGAGGCCTTGGGGTGGACTTGGCGACTTTAGAGCCTGGAGGGTCCTCGCAAGGACTTGTTGGCCAGGAAAAGGCACGAAAAGCAGCCGCAGTCATCCTGCGCATGGTCAAGGATGGGAAGATTGCTGGAAGGGCTGTTTTGGTTGCTGGACCTCCAAGCACAGGCAAAACGGCGATCGCGATGGCTATGGCACAGTCACTCGGTCCTGATGTCCCTTTCACGATGCTCGCATCGTCCGAGATCTTCTCCCTTGAAATGTCCAAAACAGAGGCCCTCACTCAAGCCTTCCGAAAGTCTATCGGTGTCAGGATTAAGGAGGAAAGTGAAATAATAGAGGGCGAGGTGGTAGAAATACAGATTGACAGAAGCGTCTCGGGTGTAAGAATCGGTCTCCAACCTTGCAAGATGTAGGCTGACAAGACCGTCCAGGGTAACAAGCAGGGCAAACTCACCATCAAAACGACCGACATGGAGACAGTATACGATATGGGCACCAAGATGATCGACTCAATGACCAAGGAAAGAGTGATGGCTGGCGATGTCATCTCGATAGACAAGTCCTCAGGGAAAATCACCAAGCTGGGAAGATCATACACGCGGTCACGGGATTACGACGCTATGGGCGCAGACACTAAATTCGTGCAGTGCCCTGAGGGCGAACTCCAGGTGCGAAAAGAGGTGGTCCATACGGTCAGTCTGCATGAAATTGATGTCATCAACTCCCGGACACAAGGGTTCCTCGCCCTGTTTTCCGGCGACACGGGAGAGATTAGGAGCGAAGTTCGTGATCAGATCAATACCAAGGTTGGGGAATGGAGGGAAGAAGGCAAAGCTGAGATCATACCTGGCGTGCTTTTCATTGATGAGGTGCACATGCTCGACATCGAATGCTATTCATACATCAATCGCGCTTTGGAAGCAGACCTTGCACCCATCGTCATCATGGCGAGCAACAGAGGCAACACCCGAATCCGTGGGACGACTTATAGCTCGCCACATGGGCTGCCGCTGGACTTCCTGGACCGAGTGGTCATCATCAGTACGCAAGCATACTCCCCCGAAGAGATCTCGCAAATCCTGGCCGTTCGTGCTCAAGAGGAAGAGGTCGACCTGTCAGCAGACGCACTTGCCCTTTTGACGAAGATCGGCCAGGAGTCTGGATTGAGATATGCGAGCAACATCATCACCACATCGACCCTGTTGAGTCAGAAGCGCAAGGCGAAGGAGGTCAGCATCGACGATGTCCAGAGGAGCTACCGCTTGTTCTACGATCCCTCAAGGTCGATCAAACTGGTCAACGACTTCGAGAAGCATTTCATCAGCGACAGCGGAGCTGTTACCTTCGCCATTGACGGCACGAACGGAGCCAATGGGGACGCGATGGACACTGCATAAGGAATTACAGTACTGGGGTTCGACTGCTGTTGTCCCGCAAGCTCTCTCCTTTACCAACGAATGGGGCTGCTCCACTCGTCCCACCCGCTCCTCACCACGATCTTCGGGTCACGCGTCGATAGTGGCATGCTGGTCGCTAGACCATGATGGCGCCGGCACCCGGAGACTTGCAGGTGGTTGAGTCGATCAGAGATCGCTCAGGGTCATAAACCAGCCAGTCCATCAGAAGACCTAAGCCGTGGATCCGCCCAGCCTGCAATATGCATGTCAAGAGCGCATTTATCCAGTGTTTCAGTAAGTGTACAACAGACAGAGCCAGCCTAGACAGTCCATTTGAACTGACATAGAACGTCAGAAATGGATGGAGGACTGCCTCCAGCGCTCTATGCTTCAGTACGCCCGCTTTGGTCTGGTGGTGTTGATTTAACTTTTCTTTTGTGCCCGCGATCCAGATGTTCGGTCCCCGCCCATGGAGAGCGTTGGGTCGGTTAAGGCACGTGGTGCACAGGGTTTATCCCTCTAGCAGCTTGCTGACGGCTCCAGCCTTCCGCCTGTGTTGTAATCCGCACGGAGTAACTCGTACTGGGGACCACGTATACAGCACCCCATTACTCCGTACTCTCCGTGTCTCCCCAGTTAGGTGGGGTCCCCAGACCAGGCTTAGATCGAGCTCTGCTGATTCGCACCCCACATGTGTGGGACATGCTCTGGGTCTATTCTGTAGACCAGATTTCTTCAAGTTGTCCTGTTCCAAGCTTCCGAGCGGTAATAGATTTATGCCCACGAGGAATGGCTCAGGCCCCAGCCGACGGCAGTGCGAACGAGGACTGGTTCGAGTGCGGAGGACTTCGAGCATGATTGCCTGGGTGGATGCACTTGGCAAGACCAGCGGATGCAGCAAAAATCATGGCCAAGTAACTCGAAAGGCCTGCGAGTACTGGACGCAGTGTTTGTAATTCGGCCGGGCCGTCACATGCTGGCCAGAGGTTGCACAAAGTTCTGACAGGCTAAGCCACTCTCGGAATGAGGCAGCCGCAGCTACTCGTATCTATTGTACTCCAGTACTAGCGGCTGTGTCCGACGTGATGAACCATGACAGGCAAAGGAGTCACCTCAGGTCTGGCCAGAGAGTATTTGATCCAACTCACAGCTCTTTCACCTCGTCCTGGGTACGTCGTATGGTGGGCATCTCGTTCTCCTCGATGATTGACCAACACGGCGTGCATGACCTGGCACTAAGCCCACGGAAAATACCCAGGCGCTCACGGCGCTCCAGACCATGCTGGTCCAGAAGGCCTCGGAAGCTTGATCTAGCGTGTCGCCAATCCCCTGAGGCGTGGCCGTGGAGGATTTAGCCTGCGGTAGCAAGGTGCGACCGGGGCCCCAGATTGCGCTCAACCGCCATTCACCAGGTGGAAAGGGACCACTTTCGCTAACTAATACACGCGGGTTGACTGGGGACTTGGAACTTTGGCGACTTTATCAACATGGTCAACTGCACTTTTCCACTTGCCTCCTCTTCTGCTCACCCTACCCCGGCCGGTACTCGGACACTGCAACCACTCACCGGGCCTTGTACACCATGGCTGGCTCACTGGCAGAGAAAAGAGTTGGCGCTGAGGTCGAAGTCACTGAGCATGCCCGATCCGAGGCTCGACATGTGGCCGTTCACGAGGTTCCTCTCGACCTCGACGACCCACACAAAGCAGCATTGGAGGACAATCCGGAGAAGGCAGAGAGCCTGACCTTGACGACTTTCCTTGCGATAGCTGTGAGTGACGAACCTGGGGCCTTTGGACAGTCCGCGTGCTAACGCTTCTCCCAGTCTCTTTCCTTCTCCTATGTCTGCCCGATTTCGTGTGGCTTTGTCCTCGTCACTAGCATCCTCGTCCCAATCGGGACGGACCTTGGAGACACTGAGCATATATCTTGGATTGTGGGCGGCTGGAGTATTGCCTCGTCGGTCAGCTTTTCTCTCGCGGGCGCCATATCTGATGTCTTCGGCCGGAGGTGGACCGTGGTTTCCGGTGAAATCATTGCAATTATCGGATCTGTAAGTCAAGCACCGTCACCGTCAGGCACATGCTGACAGATGTCTCAAGATCATCGCGTGTACTTCGCAGTCGACCCTCATGCTCGCAGCAGCCTCGACCGTTATCGGGTTTGGCTGTGGCATTATCTTTGTGAGCTATGCCGGCATCCAGGAGCTCGTCCCCAACAAGTGGCGAGGCTTGCTTGGTCTTACCGAATGTGCCATGACATTGCCATGGGCGCTTGCAGGCACCTTGATGTGAGTTAGCTCAGTCCTGGCAATTGCTGAACCTGAGTTTCGTGAATCAGCCCAAATATTGACATAAAAGCAGTGCTACCTCTTTGAATGCCAACACGGGTGCCAAGTGGCGCTGGTGCTACTACATCGTGAGTCCTGGCATTCTATTGCTGCGCTTGGATAGAACGCCTCCTGACCGTCTTAGGGTATTATCTACGGTGTCTTAAGTATGATCGGCACGATACTCTTCTACTATCCCCCACCAAGGCCACAGTACGATTTCCAGAAGTCCCGCTGGCAGCAAATCAAGGAGGTTGATTATATCGGGTTCCTACTTTACACTGGCGGTTTGACCATATTCCTGATCGGACTGACCTGGGCCGGCACCCCCGGGCATGCCTGGAAATCGGCTTCCGTGATTGCACCCATCATCGTGGGTATCTTGACTCTGGTGGCGTGCTTTATCTACGACTTCACCGTACCGCAACAGCCGTTCTTCCCATACAGCTTGTTCCGCCAGGTCCGTGAATTCACAGTGCTTCTCGTGGTTGTTTTTGTGGCTGGTGAGTAATCCCTCCCCAAGGCTCAGACCTCATGGATTGCTGACCTCGGCGGCAGGCATGGTTTTCTACTCCTTCGCAGGCCTTCTTCCACAGGGTTCGCTCTACATGTACACGTCCGACCCGATCCAGATTGGTGTCATTGCTCTGCCAAACGGTGTCGCCCAGGTCTTGTGCGGCGGTATTGCAACTCTCTTCATGGGCAAAATCGGCCATTTGAAGCTTCAGGTCATTGTATGCTTGATTTTCCAGACGGTTTTCACGGCAGCCTTTGCTGGGTTCATTCCCATGAACCGAGCGGCGTGGTCGGCATTCCAGTTCTTCAGCATGGGGCCTTTCGCCTTGATAACTCTACTCTGCTATGTGATTGCGGGACTGAATGTGCCACTGAGGCATTTGGGTATCGCCTCCGGATTGATTGGGACATTCCGCAGCGGAGGCGGCAGCGTTGGCAATGCGAGTAAGTGGTTCTATCTACCGCATGCTATAGTCCGTGCTAACAGCAGAAAGTCTTCAACACGATTCTCAACGGCGTTGTTAAAGGCCAAATTCCCAAGAAGCTCGCAGAGGTGGCAGCTACCTTCGAGCTATCTGCCGACCAACTGGCAGCTCTAATTCCTGCGACCGCTGAAAATGCAGTGGGAATACCAGGAGTCTTTGCTTCGGTGCCCGGGATAACTCCCGCCATTGAACAAGCAGCGGCCCATGCCTATAAGGAGGCATACGCCCATGCTTTCAGGATGGTCTTCTACAGCTCGATCCCGTTTGGGATTATCGCCATCGCGTGCGCGTGCTGCATCAAGGACTCGTCTCAGTACCTCACCAATCACACCGCAGTTCACATGGTGCGGGAGGGTGCAATGGGAAAGAACCCTGGTCGCACGAAAGAGCATTCGAGTACAGCTCCCGTTCTAGAAGACACTAAGATTACTCACTCCGAGGATGACCGGTCGTCTTAGGAGAACTCTTCGGACTATCGGCGAAGGAGAGATGGCTCGAAAAACATCGGTAGAAGATGAATGAGCTCGAAGAACCCCTTCCGCATTGCGACCCGCATGATGGTGCAGCCGACGGATTCTCTTGCACTTGCTGCTTGGGGGATCTGCTCGGGGTTAATTATACTGAACTTCATCCTTCTGACTGGTGCCAGAACGAGGCCAATATTCAAGCCTCTCTAGTTGTGTTAGTAGCTCTTCATTGTGCAAGCGGTGGCTATCGATAAATCTCGTGTCGCTGTTGTCGCTGTGATCCTGGCACTCTGTCCTTCGAACTCCGCCGTATCGAGATACAGAGGGTCCACGAAGTGCTGTCTACCACGTGAGTACAGTCGTGGTGTTATGGGGCCGACTTTCGTAGTGGAGGTTCTCCGCGTTCCCTCCCTCCCCCAGGTGCCCCAGCGGCCCCAGCTACTCGGACAGAGACGGGCACCACAGGGTCTGTTTGGCCGTCGAAATTGCTCCACAGTATCCTTGGGACAAGGTCTGGTCTCGTCGGCTTGGAATCTTAACTATCCTGCCACACATTCGGACCAAAGCGGAGCAGCCTCCCTGATCCCATGAGGCGGCGACGAGGGACACTTCAAGATGCCCTCGAAGGGGTCGCGCGACAGGAAGTGTCTGTTCTGTGAGAGGAAATTCGTCAAGGCGGAGCATCTCCACCGCCACCAGCGGGCTCATACCGGGGAGAAGCCGTTCAAATGTAGTTATTGTGGTCGCGAATACGGACGGAGTGACGTCTTAATGCGACATGTTCGCAACCATCATTCTGACGACGGACAGCAAAGCACCTTGCGGCCTGTGGCGTCTGGCCTGGGCGAAGGAGCGACAGCGGGGACGAAAGCTCTAGACGCACCATCATCGCCCTACGATGTGCCGCCGGCAAGCTTGATGCAGACACCACTCCCCGGCGAGGGCGCTCAACACCAGGGAGGGGCAGCTACGCAGGCTCGATCAAACGGCCCGGCATTGCAAGCGGTCCCATATCCACCTGACTCCGGCGGTCCTGTTGACCGTAGAGTCGCCGACCCGTTCGACGCAGTCCAGAGCTGGTTAGAGCCTCCCGACTTGTCGTTGGGCCTGAATATCTGGGATGACCTGCCCCAGTTTGGATTCGGGAGCATTCCGGGTGGCTCGACGCTGGGTCTTTCACCTTCATACTCTCGAGTACTCGTCCGGTCGCCGCCCACAGACGATATATCTGACGAAAGGTATGCAAAGATTGCGAGCTTGTGGCCGATGAAGAAGCAGACGCCGCGACGTTTGATCCAGACTCTCTGGCGTGATGTCTCTTCTTACCCGGAAGACAACATATTCTCACAGCCGATGGAAGCAGTGGACGAAGAAAGCCTGTCCTCACGGACTCCCTCTCGGAAAGGAGAATCACGATGGGGCTTGGACGAAGCTAGGAGGCTAAGGCTGGTAGAAGATTGTGCGCCTCTTCATTCGCAGCCTCGTTCAAGGCGAAAGTCGAATGGCGACGCCGCAATCAGCAACCATAGTAGTGCGGCAGAGAATGCGAGTGTCGACAGCTGCGGATCTGCCAAATTTCCGTCGACACAGATCTTGGATATCAGCCTGGACATCTATTTCCGGAGATTTCACCACCTGATGCCTTTCATCCACGAGCCAACCTTCTCGGCCAAACAGACGTCGAGCAGTCTTCTCTTTCCCATGTGCCTTATGGGACTGACGCTCCTGGACTCTGTGCGAGCGAAAAGATTTGTGAGCGCTCAGTTGGTTGATGCTATCGAACGGTGCAGGCGAGACCTGGTCTTGAGTTCACGGCACGGCGGTCAAATGGGGGAACTGTTGACTGCGCTGGCGGCTGCGTCTCTGCTACTTACCGTCGCCTGCATCAGTCCCAAGCAAGCTCTAGCAGAGCACTCTCGCCTTCTCTACAGCGAGGCCATCACGGTCGCTCAACGGCACGGACTGTTCTTCCCTCAAGAAGGCCAAGAGCTCTCGTCAACCATTTTCAGTAACCTGGCTGGCGACACGGCCAAGTGGAAAGCGTGGACGAAAATCGAGTCAGTCAAGAGATTGATCGTATGCTTGATCATGTCGGATTCCTTCTTCTCCGCTTTGGACGACCACAACCCGATCATACAGACCGAGGCTCTACACTTCTACTTTCCCTGCAAGAACGAGCTGTTTCAAACCCCGACAGCGAAGCGATGGATCCAGCTGGTCAATGCCGGCGCTGCGACAGTCATGCCCTGGATGACACCTCAACTGGAAACCGCTGTTCTTCCTCCACCGCCCGATGCCAACACCTTGGGATTCTTCGGTCTGTTTTCCACAATTTGGGTACGGATCGCCGAGGCGAAACATCGACACACATCCTTGACGTCAAACGCCTCAGGCCTTTTGATTCCAGCTGACGTCTTCGCCCACGATGAGCACGCGGCTTCTATCGTCCCCCTGTTGCGGAAAGTGTGGAGGACATATGGCCCAACGATGGGATTCATCAATCCGAACTGCGAGGCCTTCTGGCACCACTTGAACATCTCCATGACCGCAGATCTGGGTCTCTTTGAACTGGCCTCTGGCAGGGAAGGGGCAGAAAGCGCGAAAGGGGCGCTCGACGCTATCGCAACGTGGTCTCAGACCAGCGCCGCACGGCGAGCGTGTGTCCACGCGGCACAGACCTTTTTGATCATGTCCAAACGTCGACCCATAGACGGTACGTCGTACGAAGCGGAAATCGCTCTCGTCCATGCGGCACTGGTGCTCGGCCTGTACGTCTTTGTGATGCCCCAAGACGACCCCGACACACGTCCTCGTGCTCTCGAGGACAAGCACGCCGAGCCGTTTGAGCTCCTGGACAATGTGGACTGGAACCTCGTGGCGGAGGAGGGTTTCAACAGCTACACCACCAACAGACCAGAAACCGATGTGCTCTTGTCTTCAGCGATATGCCCGGCGAGAGACTTCATCCGCGCTGGCGGACCCATCTCATTTTCCGGAGTCGTGCAACACGGCGGGTACGCTTTCGCACGACGGATCCTGCTCGATTATGTGTATTTGTTGGAGGAAAACGGGACGCGATATAACGTGATGGAGTTCTGCCACATCTTGCGCATTTTGAGCGACGCATTGATTGATCTCGACTCTGCGGGATCAGAATGAGGAGGTCAATACAGGACCCTCCTCAAACCAACGACGTCGCAAGAATACATGGACTTACACCATAGGTAGTTCGCCGTCACATTGTAGGATATACTCCGTACTGTGTAGAACGGAAATGTGGTGGACGTAGGAAACTTCAAATGACGTGATTTCTACTGTAACGCGACCAGGAACAACGAGGACGAGCTCGTCTCCTCCTCCATGACATACAGTATGCAGATTATCAGGTACCTGTATATAACTGCTACGCTACGCTCCGCAGGATAAGATGACCTCGTCCCACCGCATGACGGCACCATGATCGAGCCGGCCGCGTGACAGCGACACCGACACCGACACCGAAACTGCCCTCACACGATGTTCAGCTCTCGTCACCCGGAAGACCGATTCCGGCTGCGCATGCACCGAGCGCGCTCCGTCGACCTGACCGACGACGAGCTCGTCGAGATCCGCGCCGCCCAACGCACGTTCGAAGGCGCCTACGTCCGCACGGCGCTCTCGCAGCTGTCCTTCTCCCTCGTCGTCCTCAAGATCTTCACCTCGGAGTTCTACTCCATCGGCGCCCTGTTCGCGGCGTACGCCTTCAGCTTGCTCCTAGTTAGTGCCTATCGGAGACAGCAGGGGAACAGGCAGTTCTTCACGGAGCTGGGCGACGATGGACTGGCCATGAAGAGATTCGTCACGAGCGGGAACGTCGTGGTTGCCGTCACGGCTTTGACCGTCGCCGCGATTGTAAGTCTGCTGGTCTTGACTTTGAGATTGGAGACTTGATGCCACGGCCTTGCAGTGCACTGAAGCCCGTTACGACGCGGAGGAGGTCAAGAGCGCGACATCGGAGGGGTATCGGCCGGGAAGGGTTGGTGCTGTTGGACTTCAACCAGTGTTTCCTTGGAACGATACCTGGGTTTCTACGTTCACGACGCGGAGTACCCGCCTCTTAGCAGGCTGTCGAACGTGGCACTGTGGTCGCGCCCTATTCTCAGTGTCGGGCTTTCTCTGAGTTTGCCGAACGGACGAGGGCTGTCCTCGTCCATCTGCTGAACAAGCCCGGGCTGTACTCGTCCATCTTTCGTCATCTTCATCGAGAACGAAACGAGATATTACTTTGATGGTGATGCTTTTCGAAGGGCATAGGATCGGCAGCCAGGACAAGAGTACGACGCCGCTGACGACGGAAAACAGTGCAGTCATGGCATCACATCGAATGCTCAGATGACGGGCGGATCTACCTCTATACGAAGCAGAAACAGGGTCACAGGTGGCCGGCACAGACAAGGCAGCATTGATGACCGAATGCTGCTCACTGAATTGACACGCGGCCCGATTATACGAATGTCAGAAGAACTCTACACCTGTCTGTCTACGTGACCTTCACCGTCGATTTTTGGCGGCGCGAACAGACGCCCAGCTCTTTGCGTCCACAAGTTCTCAGCCTGTCCGAAGCAGATTTTGAGAAGGCTGCAAGCAACCGAATGATGTGGTCTAGCTACTTGCCAACCTTTTACAGGATGGTCGATGCCGCTATATTGAGGACTTGCGATCGTCGTATTAAGGTCGATGGGACCGGACCTCCTACGATAACACGAACTCTATAGATGCTGTGGTCGCAGGTTGCAACAGCATGTCTCCTGGGTGAACGCCAAGGTGAATCACGAGCTGTTCATGCCCATATTAGAGGGCCACAAGCAGCATCAGTTTCGGCCTCGAGTTTGATACGCAGTTACGGACGAGTTCTCTCTCGATTGGAAGACATCGCTTATGTGGCTGATTTAATGTGCACGACTAAAGTGCTAATGTATGGAATGAATCAACTCTCAGACGAGGCTCACTTGAGTAGGATTGCCGGGAAATTCTTAATCCGGCGCACTTTACGCGGTTCAGTCACTTCAATTTACTCTCACTGCCTTTTCACAGTTATCGTTGACTCGAACTTGAGCAATAACAATGCCAGAGCCGTGATCTCATCGTCTCCCTCTTTACCTTTCGTATACGATTCTTTTCTTTCTCGGACACATTTCGGCGGTTGATGTCTTTCTTACAAAGAGGCCATTTCAACAGCGAGCGGCAAGTCACGAGGCGGTCGCACTTCACTCAATTCCTCACTTCTTCTTAGACGGCCAGTTTGTCCTAGGGCAGGTGCAACTACTTTCAATAGCCTGAATCACTCTTCAAACAAAGGCAACTGCGTTGGAGTTTCCACTTCATTTTCTCTTCTTCGCCTTCTCTGGAGGACGGCTTTCTGAATTCTACGATGCATTCGACTCTCACTCGCCCGAAACCATGGCTGAGATTGAGAAAGTCTCAGCATGCTTCCTCGAGCCTCTGAAGACGGTTCATGAGACACGTTCGGAAGAAGTCTTCGGTACGACAAAAGGCCTTGCAATCTGCCTCGTGCTAACGCTGACCTCGTCTCCCCAGTTCGAGCTTTCGTCGTCGAGATCCCTGCCAAGTTGACGAGCAAAGCCCTCAGGTACGGTATCCAAAGTGTGAGAGCCGAAGCAGGACTGACGCAAAGTATTAGCATCGTCAAACCCATCATTCCCTCTGGGGGCAAGCATCCATCCTTCGGCCATTTCCGTCGCGTATGCACCCTGTCGCATCTGCCCGAGGACTTGACATGGAGGCGTGATTACGATGCGAGGGGACTTCAAACCACGTTTGTGCTGGTTCCGAACACCGTGGTACCGTGGGAGGACATCAAAGCCATTTTTGAGCCGCATATCGATGTTGAAGGTCTCCCTCGCTGCTTCGACGCCGTGGTTCCTCGCCACGCACCGTTGAGTGCTGAACAGGCCGCCCTCTGGAGCGAACGCTATTGGCCAGCAATCTACAATCCTGCCGCACAGGTCATTCAGGATTGCCCGCCTCTTCACCAGCTCCGTCGCACTCGTGCTTTGTTGGAGGTCCCTGCCACCGACAGGTACATGGAGCTTGCATTGACGGCTGCTGGGCAATCTAAAGAACATGGCCACGGGAGAGGTGTCGGTGCCGTTGTGGTTGATCCAGAAACTGGGGCCGTCGTAGCCGTTGCAGGCGATGCTCGTTGGTGGTCTGCTGATGGAGAGCTTCCGCAATCTCTAACGGCCGACCAAGGAGAAGGCAAACCTGAGTGGCATGCCGTCATGCGTGTCATTGCCATGGTTGCAAACAAAGAACTACGTCGACGCATCAACGCCGGAGGACACCTGAAGTTCAAAGATACCTGCACCGAGACTCCATCTGGCCAGTCTCTCACGCTCATCGAAAATCACTATGAGGAGGAAGACGAACCTCTGCGTGACCTCAGCGCCGGACTGGGTAATATTGTGCTCGAAAATTGCAGCATTGATGCCTTACCGGAGAAACGGACTGGCCCTCGAGGTGAAGGTTATCTCTGCAGTGGGCTCGATATCTACCTCACCCATGAACCCTGTGTTTGCTGTGCAATGGCTATGATCCATTCCAGATTCCGGGCGTGTGTTTTTGCCCGACGAATGTATGGCAGTGGTGGACTCTCTGCCGAACCTGGTAAGAACAGGCTCGGCTATGGTCTCTTCTGGCGTCGAGAGCTCAATTGGCGCGTCATGACATTCCAACATACGCTGGTGGCTGCCCAGGAAGGCGAAGACGGTCGAATGGATACGGAAATATTCCATGCTTAGGAAGTCGATTATTCGGAATATCAGACGACATCATCATCATCACCCTCAGGCGAACTCGGCCACTCTGGTCCAGCCACCACCGCTGTCTTTCCTGCGGAACTCAACACCCTCGCCGAAATAGCCAGCATCGTTCCATTGTCTCATAGTATGGCCGTCATACGGACCGTTGATTGCGCCGCCATCGCGGGCGTCGGTCCACCGATACTCCCACATTTGTACCATAGCATCACCATCATGAGCATCATCGTCATTGGGCTGTGGAGGATCAATCCAGTCGTTCCCAGTTTCTCTCCGGTATTGTCGAATAAGCATTTCTCGTTCGTCGTCGTAGACTTCGGCTTGGCCTTTGGTGAGAAGGAAATCAGCTGCACCGGTGATAGTCTCGATTTTCTGCTTTCGAAGCTGTTCCGCAGCATCGTCCTCGAGCAGAGGCTGGTCTTCGGAAGCTCCATTCTGCTTCTTGTGCTTGTTCTTGTTCAGCCACTTGGCTTTCTTCTCCTTGCCTTTTCCAAGTCGAGCCAAAGCTTCTATGACCGTCTCGCCACGGTTCAGCAGAGGAATCAGTTCGGCCAGCACGTCTCCCGTGGACTTCAATTCGTCTGCGAAATCACGCTTTCTTCGCTCCTCCTCGCGCTTCTCAGCGGCCTCTTTTGCCTTCTTCATATCCTTTTTGGACGTACCCTCCAGCCATATGTCATAGATGGTATCGGGATCTACTGCTTTGCGGATATAGTTTCCTTGGTCGTCAAATCGGCCTTCCTCCTGCTCTGCCCGCATGTTGAAAGCATCGAGTTTTGGGGCGTGGTCCTTTTTGCTTCCAGCGCCTAGTTCAGGGTCTAGATCGCCAGTATCTGCTCGGATCTCATCGTCCACCTCACTCTCGCTACTGCTTTCAACGTCATTGTCCTGCTCTCTGCCTTTGCCCTTTCCTCGCCCGTTCAAAGAAAAGTCTGCCGAAACGTGACCACCGCTCTTCGAGCTCTGGATCTGGCCCTCTATCTCATCGGCGTCGATGAAACGTACGGCTCTCTTCTTTCCGTCCCTTCGTCCGGCGTCACCTTCCGAGTCGTCTCCATCCTTAAAGTCGTCATCGAGATCCGCGAACATATCATTCTCCTCTTCCTCTCTGGACTTCTCCTTCTCTGCTTTCTCCTTCGCCTTGGCTTTCCTATCGGCCCGCGCATTAAAATTGTCATTATCCGAGTCAGAATCGTAGCCGTCAATATTCACGGCGCCGCGCTTGACCTGTTGACCGCGAGCGCCGATCACGTCGGCTTGCAGCACGGCGTCGTCTTCTAGCGCGTCGGGCGCGAGGGCGGAGGGATTACGCACGTCAAAGCGCGGTTTCTTCGAGGGTTGGCTGTAGTCATCTGGGTCGTGGGTGCGGACATAGTCCTCGGCGGCCCGTTTGTTGCGCGGCGCGTTGTAGGCCATCGGTGCGGTCGCGGGAGATGTGAATTGCTTCTGAGGAAGCGAAGGAAGCTAGAGGTTCATCACTGCGACACGGCGAACGTCATGAATGCTTGATGTGTTTGCCACCTCTGTTGGAACCGGTGAGCTCAGTAAGTGTTGTAGTAATAAGTTGTCCATAACTTTCTCCAAACCCAAGGTTGCGTCACAGCTTCATGCTGCCTGCTTCGACGCCTGCGGTACATCTCGCGTCGTCCCTGTCACTGAGAGCAACTCTCTTCGCTCTGCTCTTCTTCACACCTGCCTACTCACGCCAACCTTCCGCGCCTCCGCTCTTCTGTGATACCGTCGCCTTTCTCATCTGCGGCTAATCCTGATCTAAAGCACCTCCGCCTCTGAGGCAACAACCACCACCCCGCATCATACATACCAGATCCCGAGACATAAACCTCTCCGGTCCTCAAACCCTTTGACAACGTTCTACGATCAGACCATCGGGTCGCCTTCACTATGGTGAGTCAGGCCCGTGTGGCGCAGTACTCTGTTTCTAATCGCCGCAGGCTTACTATCAAGGCGACATGATGAACTACCCATCTTTCCTTCGAGGTGCCCCTACCATTGGGCGGTCGATGGGCCGCTTCGATGAGTACTATCGCTGCTATCCCGTGGTCATGATGACCGGTCCTGACAGGAATCATGTCAACTTTGGCGGAAAAGTCTTCATGCCTCCCTCAGCCCTGGATAAGTTGACGAGACTGCACATTACATATCCCATGGTGTTCGAGCTGATAAACGGGGCTGCTGGGAAGAGTACACATGCTGGTGTTCTTGAGTTCATAGCGGAGGAAGGCAGGATATATCTACCACAATGGGTATGCACGGCATCTCCGTTGAGCACGGAGTCAATGAGCTGACAATCAGGAAACAGTTGATGAGGACCCTTGAACTTGAACCGGGGGATCTTCTTCAGATCAAGTCCACCGACCTGCCGCCAGGAAAGCTCATCAAGTTGCAGCCGCAGTCTCCGGCATTTCTTGACATCTCCGATCCCCGTGCGGTCCTCGAAAATGCATTTCGCAACTTCTCCTGCCTGACCAAGGGCGACATCTTTTCCTTCGAATACAATGATCAGACCTACGATATTGCCGTGCTCGATATCAAGCCAGACACAGAATCACACTCTATCGTAACGATGGAGACAGATCTAGAAGTCGAATTCGCAACTCCGGTCGGGTACGTACCTCCAGAACGAACGAGCGGGACAAGTACACCGAGAAGTGGCGTTGGAAGACCGCGCGGTGGACCGGTGCATTTCCAAGGCACGATGGCGCAATCGATCAACTACGCAAGCATAGCCCCGTCGTCGAACTCGGCAGAAGCAGGTGCCCGCGCCGTCTCTTCACATTTTCTCACCGAGGGTCACAAGCTTAGCTCCAAAAAGAGCTCAAAAGCACCAACGCCAAATCCATCAACGCCTTTAGCCGGCACGTCCACGAACACTATACCGCCACCTGCGAGGAAAACGAACGGGCCGCAACCT
Source organism: Cladophialophora carrionii CBS 160.54 (assembly GCF_000365165.1). Taxonomy (NCBI): domain Eukaryota; kingdom Fungi; phylum Ascomycota; class Eurotiomycetes; order Chaetothyriales; family Herpotrichiellaceae; genus Cladophialophora; species Cladophialophora carrionii. Next base: position 263,845 of record NW_008481828.1, read on the forward strand.
CTGCGTCTACCGCCGGGAATGCTCTTCTTCGGGTACGAGTTGAAGCCTCTTCGGAAGCGAGATGAAAATGGCGAGCCTGTGGGTGGAGATGAAGTGAAACCGCATTTTAAAGGTCAAGGGCAGACGTTACGGCAGAAGAAACGCGGTGCTGGTGGTGGCACCGACAGCGGAACAGCAAGTGGTGTCAATAGTGACGCTGAAGGAAAGGTGAAGCCGAAAGGTGCAAGCACAGGCACAGGGCGGAGGTAAGACTTGAGGTTGGGTTTGGCATTAGGGGGAAGATGCGCTGTAGTCCATAATGCATAGCGCCGGCGTTGTTGATGGGTGACATACTGTCCAGCGTGACACGGGGTTTTGTGGTTAGGACGGTGGTACTCGGTAGACATGGTATTGGCGACAGAAGAGCCGCGAGCCTCTGTCCGATACAAGACACAACGCCTAAAAGTAGACATCGCATTCCACGGTACTGGAGGTTACGCAGAAATCTCGACTCTTGAAGTCTAGGCGCCATGGCCTCGTCGGTGAACAATATCCCGAGTTTGCGGTTTCTCGATCGACGTCATTCGCGCGGTTCATCTAAGATTCATTTGAGTCTTGCTACGTATCATCTATCATGGTCCGTCGGGATGGGGTGACCTCTTCTTGCTTTGTAGCTCGCTGTTGTAAGCACTGCTACCCACGATGTCCCCAACCATTGACCCAGCAATCCTGCGTGCCCTCAACCTGAATGCGTCCTCGGCCAAAATCTCCACCCACGGAGGCTCAGGCTTTGCATCGACATTCCGCATCACCACGCCCACCACGTCGATATTCGTCAAACAGTCGCAGTCGTCGGGCGCGAAGGTGATGTTTCAAGGCGAACATGCTTCCCTGAACGCTATCCACGGGGCGGTCCCAAGCCTCTGTCCACAGTCCTTCGCCTGGGGAAGCCTCGAGAACAACGGTGGTGGATACTTCCTGGCCACGGAGTTCTTGGACCTCGGTGGCGGATCATCGAGGACAAAGGCTGGCGCTCGCAAGGGAAGCGGCATGTCCCTCGCTGAGAAGCTAGCCAAGCTACACTCCACCCCGGCACCCATACCCGAGGGCTTCGATGCGCCTCAGTTTGGCTTCCCCGTCACGACTTGCTGTGGGGACACACCTCAGGACAACACCTTCGCGGCGTCTTGGGCCGAGTTCTTCGCCAAGAGGAGACTCCTCGCCATCCTCGAGCGGGGCGAGAAGACCAACGGTCGAGACGCGGAGCTGCGCACGCTTGTCGAGCGCACAGTCAACGAAATCGTCCCCAGACTGCTGGGTGACGGCCACCTCGGCGGCAAAGAGGGCATCAAACCAGCCATCGTCCACGGGGATCTATGGTCGGGTAATAAATCCAAGGGCTTCTTCGTCGGTCGAGGCGGCGAGACCTCGCCTGACGAGCCTGGGTCGAGTGAGGATGTCGTCTTTGACCCGTCCTCATGCTATGCGCACCATGAATTCGAGTTCGGCATCATGAACATGTTTGGCGGCTTTGGCAGCTCGTTCTGGAAGGAGTACCACGCCATTGTGCCCAAAACGGAGCCAGCAGCGGAATATGAGGACCGAGTAGCGTTATATGAGAGTGTGAGTTGCTCCATGGTCACTGTGTGGATCGTTGCAGACAGGGCTGCGACTCTGTTGAAGCTGACCGCTCATCTAGTATCATCATCTCAATCATTTCGCCATCTTTGGCGGTGGTTATGCATCCGGGGCGAAGCGAATACTGAAGGGGCTACTCAAGAAGTACGGCGACTGATTGAGGCTTGGAGGTGGGCGCAATCTCTCCGTGGTTTCTTGCAATCCGAAGAAATTTGATAACATTTTCTCTGTTATGCTGTTTCGCACACGCCCAAGTAACGACGTTGCTCCAGGTAGTGAAGCAGATTGGGCGATACAGTGCAGTGCTATCCAGCCATGCTTGGTTGGGACCCTACCGCTGTCCGTCCCGTGCTGAACGTGTGCTCCCGCTTGTTGCTGCAAAAGGGGGCAATAAGGCTGGAATCCCGGTTTACTCAGTGATCAGTGACTGCTGGTCTTTCTGTCGACAAAGGTCCCGTTCGATGCATACATATACACATTCACGGTGCAAGGCAGAAGTGCAACAGGCAACTCTACGCACGACACTGTCTAGGAATACGCGGCAGGCATCAACGGCTCTGGCATTGACTTGACTTGACTAGACTAGCCATTCTCTACAAAAGTCAACTAGTTCTGTCTGCATTGTACATGCAGTTGGCCATGGGACATGACCTGTGCTGGGTAGGACTTCCATACCATGCATGGCATTTCGCAGAGCTTTCCTTGCGTACTCTGGCGTCGTGTAGGCTCATAGGACTTGGTGACAGGGGAGCCTACAGTACATGACCATGCGGGTACAGGAACAAGCCTTCTTGTTCGTCTTGTGGACGAGCCCACGACCACAGCGCAGAAATCAGGTGCACACGGGCGGCCTCACGAGGAATGGCATCCAGTATTGTGCTGTACCTTGAATGCTGACTACTGTAGGCAGTTGGGAAAATCGGTAATTACATCCATCGGAAGGAGATCTCGATTTTGAGCGACGAGCGATGATCGATCACACATCGAGACGATACAGCTGTGATGGCCCCGAGAGAACTGGCAGGATGCATGCTTGCAACGCCGGGACTGCGGCCGATGGATTGGAATGAAGCTGATTACGACCTGCAGCTGCAGCTGTAGCTGTAGCTCTACTCACTAGGCCGCACACGGAACAGCAAAAGTCGCGTGGAGACGGAGTGTCATTGGTGCCGTGGCTCCATGTCTGTCCCTCGCCCGAGAAAGCACTTGGTCGACTCTGGTAGGAAACGTGTAGAGTAACTCCATACCTCAAGTAGGCCTCGCCCAGATGCGCTCCATGTCTTCCCCCTCAAGACCATTATGGTTGTTCCTGACAAGGTTCTCCACCGCCTCTTCGATAGGATCGTCACCTTCGAGCAAGTCGAACCATCCGCGCGTGTCATTCCGGTCCAAAAGCGCAGCGGCGACTCGAGCCACGTCTTCTCTAGGAATACCTATCGAGTTGTCAGCCATGGCGCGCGTGATGACCAAGCCTGCGGGGACTTGGCCACGCAATCAAGGAACTGGGGACTGAGAGAGGCGAATGACTGACTTCCTCTGGACGGCGTCTTGCCCAGTTTGACCTTGCCTGTTCCAGGAGCGTCGGTCAAGCTCCCAGGGCGTAGTGTGATGGCTTGGAAGTCCTTGTCGCCACCGTCCAACCGCTTCTTTGTAAGCGTCTCGAGATGTTCATCTGCCTCGACTTTGGCCTGGTAATAGTGCGGCAAGATCTCATTGTTGACCTTGTCCGCCGCCTTCTTGTCCTCGTCGGTCCACCAGGGCGGGTATCCTTTGCGGGACTGCATTTGATCAGCACACAGCTTCTGCTTGTGAGTTGTGGGCGTGTGTGGGCATGGGGTAAAGGACACGTAGTATGATTCAACACTCACAGCGATATATGACACCAGAAGAAACTTCTTCACGCTCGGCATGGCCAACGACGCAGAAATGTACGCCTTGGCCGCGACCTCGTCGACGGCCTTGGTGCGCGAAGGCCCACCTTTGCCTCCAGCACCGGCACTCCAGACGACGATATCCGGCTTGACCTTGTCGAGCACTCTCGCCGCGTGACTCACTTCCTGGACGTCGTCCAGACTGTCGACCAGGACGTCGATCGTGCCGGGCTTGTCCTTGCCCAGCGCCAGGATCTCGGCTTCGTGCTCGGCGTTGCGCACCACGGACGTGACGTGCCATTTCTTCGCCAGCAGGAGGGGTTGTAGAAACAGCGACACTTTGCCGTGACCTCCCAGGACCAGGACACGGGGCGCAGACATGGTCGTAGGGGACGATTCTCGAAAAGAACGGAAGTGTAAGGAATATTATTGCGTCTGTGGTAGAGGAGAGGAGAGTAGAGTAAATACAAGTAGGTGGACTAAGAATCAGAGGGCAGCTACACCAGTATATATATGTACTACAGTAATTATGTATGTAGCCATTGACGCTCGGAAATGCCTGCCTACTCCGACATACCTACAGTAGCCGCTCTTCTATGTACGTCACAAGCGCGAGGCCTCATCTCGGCGGGCACCTCCAGTAAAGTAACCAGGGGCAGGGGGCTTTTACTAATTCGTCGCTGGATACGGCCTTTTAAGCTCTAGGTATATACTGTACTCCGTACTCGCCGAGTAGGCCAGGAGGATCTCACACCGAGGCAGCCGAGCATCTCCTTAGACTTGTGTGTCTGATTAGAGATGTTCCTAATGCGGCGCCCTCCACATGGTGGCATGCTTTGTCTGAGGTATGGCGTGCGAGGACTGGAAAATACATACCCGTACTGTGCCGCTGCAATCGCTTAACGAGAGCATGTTGTCAAGATTGTTCAAGGATGAAGAGGGCGTGGCAGTATTGTACGGTACAGTCGTGTCCAATTTGGGCTTGTACTGTAGATGGCCAGTTACTGCACAGTAATCTTGATGACAGCAAGAGTCCACCACGTACTCAAGAGTCCACTACTCAAGAGTTCCACGTTAGCACCCTGTGGTCAATATGTGAGGTCGCCATTCTCATCGGACTCTTCGTAGCAGGCGTCCCAGGATCGTCTTTGTCGAGGCGAGCAAACTGCGAGCAACACCGCCTGGAGCTCAAGACACTCGAGAGCAAAGATGGCTACATCCTGTAACCTCACGGATACACATCATTGACAGCCCTCCACCTTGGCATCTCCCCGAATCCGCTTGGCTGGGTGATGACCTTCGCGCGGCACCATTCCTTGAGCGTGTCAATACTGTGCTCCCTTCCATATCCCGTCTCTTTGGCGCCGCCGAATGGTACCCCCAGTATATTTCGAAAGTAGTTGTTGACAAAGACCAAACCTACATCCACCTTTTTTGAGAAGCGCCAGCACCGTTCGTTGTTCTGGCTGAAGATGATACTGGTGAGACCATACCTGGACTCGTTGACAATGTCGATGGCTTCATCCTCGTCGTCAAAAGGCGTCACAGTTACGAGCACACCGAACATCTCCTCCTGCGCGATGACTAGGTCCCTTGACACATCTGTGATCAGTGTTGGCGGAACGAAAAAGCCATCTTTGCAAGCCGGGTCGTCTGGTAACTGGCCTTGCGCTGTGATCTTGGCCTTTCCCTCCTTCTCAAGATCCTTTGCTTTCTGCAGGTATCCCAATACTCTCTCCTGCTGCGCCTTGCTCACTTGTGGTCCAAGATGAGTGCTCGGGTCCAGGCCATTTCCGGATTTGAGCCTCCGCACACCATCGGCGAGCTTTTGGCAGAATGGCTTGTACACACCCTTTTGAACGAGGATCCTGGACGCTGCAGTGCACGCCTCGCCTTTGTTGAAAAATGCCCCTTCCAGCGCATATCCGACTGCGCGGTCGAGGTTCTCCGCGTCGTCGAACACGACAAAGGCGTTCTTGCCTCCGAGCTCAAGCACCACTGGCGTTACGGTCTTTGCGGCAGTTTCTGCTGCCTTGGCACCAGCAACAGTTGAGCCTGTGAAGGATACCATCTTCACCAAATCGTGTTTGATCAGCGCTGAAGGCACGTCCGGTCCCAAGCCAGGCACAACCTGGACCACATCAGGCGGGAGCACCTCTGAGATGATCTCACACATTCTGATCACCGTCAGTGGAGCTTGCTCGCCTGGCTTGAGGATCATGACATTGCCCGCGGCTAACGCTGGGGCTGTCTTTCCACCGAAATGAATCGGTGGCCAGTTGAATGGCAGTATCCCCGCGCAAACACCAAACGGCTCATAAATGACCGTTGCATTCACACTTCCCCGCTGATAGAATTCCCCTGGCAGTTTATCACAAATACTCGCGAAGAACCGAAAAATGCTAACCAGAAAATTGATGTCGAAAGCCAGGGCGTCCTGCTTGGGTTTCCCATTCTCCAGGCAGAGTAATTCGGCGAGTTCGTCCTTGTGCGGCTCCAAAGCGTCGGCGCATTTGAAGAGGAGAGCACTTCGCTCGGCGGGCGAGCGCCAACGCCAGTCTGTCTCATAGGCCTTCTGAGCAGCTCGGACGGCGGCGTCGACTTCCTTTGGAGTGCCAGCCTGGAGATGTGTGATTATCTCGCCTGTCGCCGGATTGTTGATCGGGAATTTGAGAGATGGGTCATCGTTGGAGGACGAGTAGCGGACTCTTTAAAAGCTCGGGGTATTTGAGAGGCATATTGCTTGTAGTCGGAAGGAGAATCTGGGACAGAGGCGCCTGTGAATCCTGGTTGCTCCTTGATCATCAGCTCCGACTCGCTCAGTGTAGGACCGTATGGACTGAAATCCTTGTACGAGGTTGCGACTGCCGAGTCAGTTGGACATCATACGGAGATATCGGCAGCTTTGTACGACCGGGAGGTCATAAACAGGGTCTCGTCCGAGGACAGAGAGCGCTGATAATGTACCGCTGCCCGTCCAGGGAGTGAGATCATTCCACCCCGAGAAGAGACAGCTCCGTTGTTCTGCATACATGTTGCCGCAACCAGTAGCCAGGAACCCCGGTCTCGTGTCCGATCGAGTGAGAAGAGGATCGCCTGATGGTGCAAGGGTAATCGACACCGCAGATCGCACTCAAAGGTGGATTGCGCAGGAATCGTGGCAACCCCGCACATGTTCATCAAGCAACATATTGCGTCGTCGTAGTTCTCCAAATCATTATTAATGATGGCGTCGATGTAGGACTCAATTGACATCGTGGAGAACACTTACCACACCCTCCTCCTATCTCTTCAAACCGTGATTTGTGGTGCTCGACAGCGTGTTCTGAGAGGCAAACATGGGCTCAGCTCATCCCGACGCCGACATCTACCCCGAAGCAACTGGACCAGCAGCTAAAATCGTCGCGGCGCATCAGAAAGATGAGCCCATAACTTTGTATTCAGGCTGGTTTTGTCCGTTCGTGCAGAGAGCTTGGATCACGCTCGAGGAGAAGAACATTCCATATAAATATGTCGAGATTAATCCGTATAACAAGGAGCCAAGGTTCGTCGAATTCGACTCATCGGTGATTGACTGCGGACGGCTGACCCGAAAAGTTTCCTCAAGCTCAACCCGAGAGGCTTGGTACCGACGTTGGGATGTCCCCAAGAAGATGGGACCACCAAGCCGTTGATTGAGTCGAATATCATCTGCGAGTAGGCCAACAAGATAGCTATCTATTAGTGTGAGCGTCCCCAGCTGACGAGAGTAGGTACTTGGACGAAATGTATCCAAATCAGACACCCTTATGGCCGAAAGACCCGTACGTTAAAGCGAGGATGAAGGTCTGGGTCGACCATGTCACCAGCAGAATCCTTCCAGCTTACCATAGGTACGTGCCTATCGTGACAACACAATGCGACGACTAATCACCATTACAGGTTCCTGCAACATACAGAGAAGAGCCCGTACTCCTTGGAGAGTGCACGCTCAGAGTTCCTCAATGCCATCAAGACATGGATCTCCAACGCCGACCCGGAAGGCCCCTGGTTCCTCGGCAAGGATTTCAGCTTTGGAGATGTCGTCCTGGCACCGTGGGCGAAGAGGATGTGGGTATTCGACCATTTCAAGGGCGGGCTGGGAATACCCGAGCCAGGTCAAGGCGGCGACGACGAGAAGCTTTGGGAGAGATGGCGTCAGTGGTCCGATGCGGTCGAAGCAAGGAAATCTGTGAATGAGACGATGAGTGAGAGGGAGCATTATCTCCCAATTTATACAAGGTACGCAGAAGACCGAGCACAGAGCGAGATGGCAAAGGCCACCAGGGAGGGGAGGGGCGTGCCGTGAGTAGCAGTGTCAAGAGCATGGCAGCGGTCGGAGAGAAGACAATATATAACGGGAGTTCGAGCAAAGAGACATTGCCCGCTCTAGGGAGATGTTTGAAGGGAGTTGTCGAAGTTCAACTGTCGTAGAGATGAGATCTTTCCAAGAGAGACGGAGAACTGGCGCGCGTCGCGTAAACAAAAGAACCCCTCACCTCACACTTCATTCACCACATTTGTATCGTCTCCACTACCCAGCAGTGTCACGTTTCCCTGTCCAGCATTCTCCTTGCAAGGCTTGCCGAGGCATGGCAGGCACAGCTGTGGTCCTTGATAGCGGTTGATGAACAGGTGTCCTGAGTCGGAGCTGAACCAAGATGCCTCGAGCGCCTCGTCGAGCAGCGCATCAAGCCCGCCAGAATGAAGTCACAGCAACGCCCACTCGCAATGCACTGACAGCAGAGATCCCTCCTTTTATGCTCGAAACTCCGCCACATGCCCCATTTCTCACTACGCCGCTGCCTCCTTCAAACAATCCAGCTGCTACGACTGTCCCTGAGGCTAACGCGCCGCAGCGGCAGCAGACCCGGAATCAGCAGACCCCCGCAGGCAATGGCAATGGCAATACACAGAATGATGCTCCGGAACAGTCACAGCTTTCGCAACCTCTTGTGCCCACCTCTGAGAATGGAAATGAAGACGACCAGTCCTTCCTAGAGTCGGTTCACCACGATATTGACGATGCTCGACAACTACGAGGGCTCCGGGATATTTCGTCCTTAGCGACATGGACCTTATCCTCAGCGAAGCCCGGCTGCGCCCTACCCCAGCTACGGAACCCCAGCCCGAGTTTCTTTTGGCAGAGCGACGGGCCACAGCCGCACACCCTGACACTCCATTTCTTCAAGCTTGTTGCTATTGTGAAGATGAGGATCTACCTGGATTTTGAGCTGGATGAGTCTTACACACCCACCAAGATGAAGTTCTACGCAGGTATGTCTGAAGGTGGCTTGGTGGAATTTGGCACATGGGAGGTCACGGAGACGGCAGACCCAGAATCAGGAGAAATGCACAGCAGCATCGAAGGGGTCAGAGGATGGATTGATGTCCCGTTGAAGGGCGTAGGTGGAAGGGAGTCTCGCTACCATGGGAGCCCAGACTTGCTGGACGACCAGGCAGAGCCGACGCTTTACCCACTTCGATCCAATCTGGATGATAGTGTGGGAGGCGACGTGCTGAAAGCAATGGTGGTCCAGGTTCAAATCTGTGAGAATCACCAAAACGGGAAGGACACTCATGTAAGAGGATTCCAGGTGTTCGCGCGCGACTACACGAATCATGGCGAAGTGAGGACAACCAAGAAGATCAAGCAGGGTAAAATCCAGCCCTCGGAAGCTGACAACGACGTTGTGACAAAAATTCATGGGCTCCAACCTGCCGACTGGATGGGAGATCCAGAGATCCGGTAGACGACGTATGAAGTTGATGGGTCGACGAGACTACCACTGTACATTATGGAAAAGCATCAGCAGTTGATCATCTTACAAGGTCGCGCACTGGCTTGATGCGACTACAAAAGCCATCTACGACGAAATAAATATGCGGTAGTAGCGACAGCTGTGGACAAGGTGCAGTCGCCTGCAAGTCACCACTCTTGCCTACCTCATTCACGCCTCAACTGGAGTCACTCTTCCTTCCCACTTCCCTTCAGTTCACCACGTTCGTCATCGGCATCACAGATCGATCCTCGACATGATCACAATTCGCACACCTCTTCTTCTGCTGCTATGTCTCAGCATGTGTATACCAGGATGGTTGATCCTGGAGCGAATACCACAAGGTCAGAACTCACTAAATCCTCAAGTTTAGAGATTCTCTAACATTGTGTTTAGACGAACGGCTCAGTCGTCGATGTATGGCTTTGAGCCACGGCTTTCCCCCTACTCACGCGGAAGCTCGCAATCCTCCTGGCTGCATGCTGCGTTCATACGATGCCAGCGATATCCGGTCCTGCCTCACCTATCGACGCATGTCCATCTATGGCGATGTCGACGCTCAGCCAGTGTTCTTGACAATAGCTGCGAGTCTGGATCAGAATCACCTTACCAATACAAGTCTGCAACTTCGGTCAGGAGTTGAAAATGCAACAATACTCCAATCCGAGCTGGCTCAGATCGCTTACCAGCCGGACGCTGCCTGGAACTCAACAAATTACAAAGGACGTTCAGGACTCTACGCATTCCTGAACATCACTTCTTCCGAACGGGAATATCCCCTCAGAAACCACTCAGCGATGTTCATGGGTGGCTCATTTACCTTTAACGAGGACGACCCGCGCTCTCCATCTGCCCTTGGCCAAATTGTGCTGAACTATTTCTGCAATGGACTTCTGGAAGCTGCTCAGAAACAGACGCAGGCTTACTGTTGCGCTGGTTATGTCCCACCGAATACGGTCCAAAAGCTTCTTCTTCTGGCAGGCTCATGCGCAATCCTTCTCCACCTGTGTCTGTGGCTACTCCGCAGAAAGCTCTTCGGTCTATCCGGCAACAACCTGCAGTCAGCTCCAGAAACACGTCGCGTAGTGGCTGCGGTTGCCACAACATCAGCAGCTGTGATAACCTGTTTTGTGGCCGACCGTACTGCACTACTTGAGAAGGCCTCGCAGGATGTGGACTTGACCACATTTATCTTCCTAGCATCGATCGCATTGCTCGCGGGAATTGTTACCTGTCGCCACTGTCAAAGTCCATCGAATGCTTTGGACCAGAGCAAGGGCTCAGCCCAAGGAGACCACTGTTTCTTGTCCAGGCAGCAGACAGAAGAATGGAAAGGTTGGATGCAAATCGTGATTCTCTTATATCACTACTTCGGCATGTCGAAAATCCTCTGGGTCTACCAGTTCGTGCGTCTGCTGGTCGCCTCCTACCTCTTCATGACCGGATTTGGACACACTACATATTTCATCACCACGAACGATTTCTCCTATCGACGATGCGCAAGTGTGCTGTTGCGAACCAATCTACTCAACATTACTCTTGCCTTTGTGCTAGGGACACGGTACGACTTGTACTACTTTCCGATGCTGACGAGCGTATGGTTCCTCATCGTCTGGATCACGATCCCCCGGACACCAGAGTCTGGGGTAGATATGTACTGTTGCGTCCGCAGAACTGGCCTGTCTGCGGTAGTGGTCAGACTGGCCCTTGAGCGCGGAGCCTCGATCGCGTCCTTGCTGAACAGTTTTGGTGCCGCGCGGATTGGCCTCCCCAAAATCGATGGACGCGAGTTTCTCTTCAGATTTGGTCTGGATGCGTACATCGTATATGTCGGCATGGTCACAGCAATTCTCTTTGCCTGGTCTAAAGGAAGAAAGGGCCTTCCTCACCACAGTCCGTCGTGGTCCCCGCGCGCTTGCCCTCGGTTGAGTTCCGCTGTGGTGGTGTTGGCTGCCGCGCTTGGCATTCCAGCATATGCATGGTTTTGCCATGCTTTCCGGGACAAGATCCAGTACAACAAGTGGCATCCCTTCGTCTCACCGCTGCCTGTGGTATCTTTCATCATTCTGCGGAACTCGACATGCCGACTCTCTAACCATTACAGTCGACTATTCGCCTGGTTCGGGCGCTGCTCCCTCGAGACTTTTGTTTTGCAGTATCACCTGTGGCTCGCCGCCGACTCTCGTGGCGTGCTTCATACAGGAGTTTTCAACAACCTGTTCAGGTCCGTCCACGCCAGGTATATGCTGGGAGTCTTGGATACTGCTCTCATATTCACAAGTTTCGTCTCGATTAGTTGCAGCACCTCGAAGGCTTTATCGATTCTTACAAAGAGTCTGGTCGATCTGCAAGCGAAGATACTGCTTGTGATTATCGGTCTGTGGATCACGAACTTGGCCTGGTCAATTCCAGCATTGGGCCGGCATGACTACTCCTATTGAGGCGAGGTGGAATTTTTGACGGTTCGAAGCACGTTCTGCTTTGACTAATAGCCACCCCCACCATCGTCCATACCTGGGGTCAGAAACGTCTTAACCGATAATGAAGATGATAGGTCAGCACTGGGTACAACGAGAAGAACGCTCGATGCCTGTTAGCACTCTCTTTCCAGCTCGGCTTGGATACTGTCGGGCGGCAGGCAAGCAGAATCGCCCACGCTGAAGCCTCCGGTACCCAGTGCGTACGATGTACGAATGCTACGTCTCGCCTGAAAACCAGCCATGCTAGAATCAAAACCGTTCTCCAATTTTCGCTAATTCCGCTAACTACCTCCACATTTCGGTTGTCTTGCTCGATAGGATCTCGTTGCGGAGAAGAACGCTTTATGCTTCCAGGTCGATTGACACCTACGCACCTCACCTACACCTCAAAGCCTTCCAAGGCGAGCGCTCAAGAAAGGCCAGGAATGTGGTATATGAACAGATGCTTCAGCTCAACCATCATCGACTGGTATAAGATACCTCGTACATCGAGACTGGTACACGCTGACATCCTCAACCGTTGTGACTTGGGGCGAAGGCTGATTTTAAAACGGCATCATTGAACGGCAAATCTGTTCCGTGCCGTCCTCGGAGGTGTGGATATTCATGTCTACTCCACATCTGACCAGCCATAAAAGTGTGCAGTCCGTTGGAACAGAATATTTGACAGACTTCTTCAATCCCAGACTGGTGCATCTGTTGTGTTGCTGGCGTGCTTTTTCTGTCCACTTTTGCTGACACGTCGAGGACTGTCGAACCAGCACAATCCGGGTCTATCATCTATGTAATACCATGAGTGAGAACGAACTGGAAAAGGATGGCGACGAGCTTCCTGTTCCGCTCGCGCCGGGTCAGCCTCCTCCGGCCTATGACCCAACGGAAGAACCACGGTATGGCTGGGTTGTGTGCATTGCTATGCATTTGATCAATGGTTTCACCTGGGGCATCATTGCGGTGGGTAGTCATGTCACAGGCAACCATGATGAGACCTAACAAGTGGATAGTCTTACGGTGTATATCTCTCATATTACATCGACCACGACATCTTCTCCGGAGCTTCAGACTTGGATTATACATTCATCGGCGGAGTGAACTTTGCTTGTGCTATGCTCAGTGGGCCCATTGTCAATGTCTGTATACGAAAAACGGGAGTTCACGTCCCCATGTATTGTGGTTGTATCATGTTTGCAGGTGGTTTTGTTGCCGCATCTTTCGCGACCGAGTTTTGGCATCTCATTTTGACGCAAGGTATTCTTGTCGGGTATGTGTCACGCCGCATGAATGCGCCATGCAAAACTAATGGTGCTCAGACTAGGCACAGGATTCACCTGGCTCCCAGCAACTCCAATCCTACCTCAGTGGTTCAACAAGAACAGGAGTTTGGCTCAAGGCATTGCTGCAGCCGGGAGCGGCACGGGAGGAATCATCTTTTCTGCTACAACGACGCCCATGATCCAGAGCATATCACTGGCCTGGTCGCTTCGCATCACCGGCATTCTTGCTTTCGTGGTGTTAGCCACAGCGACGACATTGATCAGGAGCCGAAACGACATGATCCGACCCCGCTTCAAAGCTGTCGATACAGATCTGCTGAAACGGTATCGCGTCTGGTTGCTGATCGCCTACAGCTTTTTCTCCATATTGGGCTATATTGTGGCAATATACTCTTTAGGTCAGCCAGACGGGAGCGAGATTGTATCGTGTACGCAATACGTGGCTGACTCTTTCTTCAGGTGCCTTTGCGACGTCAATCGGTCTCACCCAGGACCAAGGTGGGATTGTCATCACCGTACTGCAGGTGGGAACAGCTATTGGGAGACCGTTCATTGGCGTCTTGAGTGATCATTTCGGTCGAATGACAGTGGCGTGCTTGTTGACGGCGTCAAATGTCTTATTTACATATGCCATATGGATACCTACGCAGTCCTATGGCGTCCTCATCTTCTTCGCCCTCGTCGTTGGAGCTACGAGTGGCGTCTACTGGGGGGTACGTGTCCTTGGCGAAGGAACTCGCAAACCGTACTAATATGTCTGCAGACAATCGCGCCTCTCTCCGCCGAAGTGGTCGAGCTGAAAGAACTACCGTCTGCACTCAACCTCATGTGGATAACGGTTGCATTCCCCGCTCTATGTCAGTCCTCTTGAACTTGCAGAAAAAAGCCCAAAGATTGCTGACAACGCCATTTAGTCTCGGAGGCAATTGCGCTGGAGATTCGGCGGCCCCATTCATCTCGACCGTACTTGTGGCCCCAAATCTATACTGGCCTGGTCTTCTTGATCGCCAGTCTCTTCATGCTGGAACTTCGGAGACAAAAATGGGGCTTCAAGAGGGAGCGGCATCGGTGACTCGACGGCTATGCAATGGCAGTCGACAAAATGAGCAATGTCAGCATCTCGGCCCGCCCGATCTGATCACATTGCACTCCCTCCGCATCGAATACGACAGATTAAAGTACCTCATCGTTCGCGAAGGGGGAAGGCTCCAGAGCTCGCCAGACTGGAGGGCCCCAAGTTCGTCAGAAGCCTATGGGCAACGAACACTCATTATCAGACAGGTGCATGTTCCCATTGCAGTTGAACACAGTCACTCTCGTCGGCCGTTCAACTTGAACCACAAACAGTATTTAAGAGCACTGGGAGGTGGATCACGCGGGGCCGTCTCTGCCCCTACAACGACATAACCCGCTAATGGTTGGGCTCTCTCTCCGGTTGCTCTACTCGCGCTGTAGGCTGTGCCACTGGAACATATGAGCACAGACTGGTTCTTGTACAAGCCCCTCCTATGTCATGAAGGGAGCGAGGGATACCCGATCGCATGGGCTTCACGTGGGTTGTTCCATCCAGCCCTGTGACAATTAGGAATGTGAAACGGTTCTCATAGAATTCCGACAGCCCACAAGACTTTTATCAGACAGTTTGAGCAACTTCCCTCTCACCTGCAGTGGTGGGCGAAGGATGAAAGACTCAACAAGCAAGCAAACATGGAGAAAGCGGTCCAGTAGCCTCTTTTGTGTCGAACGATCCTGCTTATGTCACGTACCGCTTTCAGAGGTTGGCGTTCAGTTCGAGGGGCGTTCACAGACCAAAGGAGTCTTGCAGGAGATCGTAGTAAGGTACATGGCCGTTCATACTCTGGCCCGCCGGGCTGAGGTTCCTTTGATGATTCTCCCAGAAGCAGCTGTGGCAGCCACGGCATCTCCGACTCGATGGGAATGACCTCGACCTCGGCTTGAACAAATGGGACGCGATTACAGCGGCACCTGGCTTTCCGTTCCCCAACTAATCGTCCAGATATAAGAGAACTTTTATTCTTTTCATCTGTTAATATGTTGTCTGTATAGCAGGTGTTCCGTCGACATGTCGCAGACACGGTAGCAGCAAACGTATCGTCATGCCCGTCACCGAGATATACATCCTTCGGCACGGCCACCGGCTCGCCTGGTCGCTCAACCCTTCCACGGGCAAATACTCCTCCAGCCACCCCTTTCCAACGCGGCTCCCAGCGGATCCTCCTCTCGCATCGCATGGCGTCCGTCAGGCGCAAGAAACGGGTCGCCATCTCAGCGCACTATTCGCCGATCTCGTAAAGCAGGATCGACTGCGGATTTACTCGTCGTTATTCTACCGCTGTCTCGAGACGTTGCGGCCGACGGTGGAAGCGCTACTTGAACAAATACCCGAACAGGACGTCGAGAGGCGACGGAATCTACGGGTACGAGGCGAACGTGGATTGGGCGAATGGTTCGGGCGCGCGTGGTTCGTGCAACCTTCTCCTGCAGACGTCGCGAGGTTACGCAGCGACTTCTTCCCGTGGTTGAACGACGAGTATACCTCGAGAGTCATACCGTCCGAACACGGTGAGCGCATAGAAGAGCTGCATGACCGGGTCGCGCGGGCGCTCGCAAGCGTGGTCAGGGACGTGGATGAAGAGTTTACCCGCCAGGGAAGAGGCGACGAGGAAGTCACGATTTTGATTTCTGGGCATGCCGCGCCCATCATCGCGTCTGGACGAGCGCTGACCGGGGATGTTCCCGACGACTGGGACGAGGAGGATTTTCGCTGCTACACGTGTGGGCTGAGTAAATTCGTGAGACGGCAGCTGCCCCCTGCTGAAGAGGGCGAGAGGCAGGCACACTACGACGACAGAGCCCAGGGAGTGGCTGGTGGATGGGACTGCATCCTGAACAGTGATTGCAGTCATTTGAGTCAGGGGGAGGAGAGGGGGTGGCATTTCCATGGCGATGAGAGTTTTGATTCCTATCAGGCCGTTCAAGGGCGAGGGCTGAAGGTATCGGATGGAAGTGTTCATGAGTCGAAGTTGTGATGAGACATGGTGCTGAAAGAGAGGGCAAGGCTACTGTATCTGGCGCAATATGTTCGATTGTGCTGGTCGAATTTCGTTCCAGCTTGGATACAGACTTGATAGACCGCAGATGCCATACTTAGCAATAGATCTAGCTGGATATACAATGAGATACGAAGCCCAAGTAGCGCCCCGGTGCCCCGAAGCCTGTTGTGACAGACTTCTGACTTCTCCATCTATAGACGGCTCGGCTATCTGGTGCCGAAGCCTTGCAGCAAGCTCGGTTCGGTGGACTTGAGCTGCGCCTCGACTCCGCAGACGGTTGTGACGACTTTGAGCTTGACTGGGTACCACGGCCTGGTCGTCACCTTCCCTGCGGTTGTGTCGAGGTTGTACTTCTCTGCGTGTTTGTCGTGCGTCTTAGCTTTTCACAAAGCTGAGCTATTCTTTACCCCCTGGGACTCATGACCTGAGAAAATGGTCGTCACATATCAGTAGGACCATGGCAGGCTTCGAAAGCTCAGACTGTAGCCATGCCCTCGTCCAGCAGCAGGTTGTTGCGCCCATGCAACGATGGTCATTATTATGGTACAGCAGGGACTGGTTTGACGCGATAGAGTGAACTGATCTGACTGACATCTAGACCTTCTGTCGACCTTCATCCGCCAGACACGAGCTCAAATGCGAACCCGCTTCCAGGATGGCCAGCACCAGCACCAGCACCAGCACCAGCACCAGCAGCGGCACTTCCACGACTACTTCGTCACACACCTCCCTTCCTCGTCCCTCCACCCGGATTCACGCTCTATGACGGGCCTCGCGCACAAATTCCCTAGGAAAGACACAACCCCGCACACGCCCGACGGCAAGCACGCTCCTGCCGCTCACCCCTCGGTATCTCGAAATACGACCGTCGTGCGGATCCCTCTGAGGAGCGCCAAACACCATTATGGCGTCTCCGTGTCTCGCGGGAGCAGACCGTACAACGAGGACTCCCACCAGGCCGGCGTTATTGAGCTCCCGGCCTTCTCGAGAAAAGCGCCGACGTCCGTGACCCTGAAGAAGAATACTGGCGAGGGCACATCGGCCGATGGCGCGTCTGGGGATCCACAAGTTTTCTACTTTGGTGTCTTTGATGGTCATGGTGGAGCGGAATGCAGCGACTTTCTGAGGGAGTCGCTTCACGAGTATATCGAAAAGGCGGCCGAAGCATTCCATCTCAAGTCGAGCCTGCAGAGGCGGGCGAAGAATGATAGTGCTCCTGCAATCGGAGGGCTAGATGGAGACCTACAAGAGCAGAAGCAAGGCCAGAAAGCTCTAGACGCGGTTGAAGTTAGCAAAGATGAAGCCGACCACCAGGATGGAAAGGCGCAGTCACCAGATAGTGGCAGCAAACCATATCCCGGGGATCCTCCCTTGATCCAGAATGCAGATCAGGAGAAGATCAAGCAGCTGGAAAGAGAGTTGACAAGAGGCTGGAAAGACCTGGTGGGCGGTTACTTCCGACGCTTCAAGCCTGCCTACTTTTCGATCTACAGTGGCTATCAGAAGCTGGGGGAGGAGTCGGATCCATTGGCGCAAAGTGGCCAAGACGTCGACTCTGGAGCCGCCATCGAAGAAGTCATGACCTACGCCTTTCTGAAGGCGGATTACGACTTTGTGGCGGCTCAGGCGGCGAAGCATTCGGAAAGTAGAGACGTCACAAGAGCGGAAAGGCCCCTGAACGATGGTGACATACTGGGCGAACCCTCAAAGCTCGCTGCTCACATTGGAGGACCGAAGCGATTCAAGGGCGGAAGCACTTGCAGCGTGGCCATGGTATCTACGCCGACGCCCACGCCGTTCTGGAACCCGGCAACCACGTCTTCATTGCTCGTTGCGCATGTTGGAGACACGCGGATTCTACTGTGCTCCACAGCGACTGGTGCAGCCATCCCGCTGACCACCAACCACCATCCCTCGTCACCAGTGGAAAGCAACAGGCTTAGAAGGTATGCTGCCTCATTTGTGACGGACTCGTTTGGTGAAGAACGGATCTCGGGGCTCGCCAATACTCGAGCGTTCGGAGACATTGCGTCGAAAAGAATTGGAGTCAGTGCCGAACCCGAAATCAAAAGAGTTGAAGTCGGGCCGGCCGAGTACTCGTTCATGGTCCTGATGTCGGACGGAGTATCGGGGACGCTTGAGGACCAAGAGGTGGTGGACGTTATCAAAGAGGCCAAGACCCCGGAACAGGCCGCCCGCGACGTGGTCAACTTTGCAACAGAGGTTTCCACCGAAGGAGACAATGCCACTTGCCTCGTGGTGCGGATGGGAGGTTGGGAACGGCGACAAGAAGGCGGACACGGGAGCCTTGGGACGAAAGAGGCGCGCGATTTCAAGAGGCAACAAGCGTCTGATCCCCGGAGTCGACGGCAATAGGATATCGTGCCCTCACCCGCACGTGCTGTTTCTGTATACTTTGCTGACACGTAATGAAATGATGGGTTCAATCATCCCGCCTCGCTGACCATTCCAGAACCACGAGACCCTGGGGAAGCGAGATGGTGGCACGGCGCTGATTCGTCCGAATGAACATCGTCCATCCGTGGTTCCGGCCGCGACCGTGAATCCGAAAATGCCTCTGGCAATAAAATGATAGTCTGCCTTCTTTACGGATAATGCGCTGTTAAGTCGGGACTCGGTAACTGCTCTCTTTCCTATCTTCGCACCCTCTCATCAAGTTCACCCGAGACGCCGACGTTCCTTACCACGGCAAAGGCCGCAGTTGGGATTCCTCCGCGTCTATCCGCCGCAACCAGAAGCAACAAATTTCCCAAGAAAGTCTGGGCCCGCGATAAAGGCACCCCTTATCAGAGAGAAACACTTTTCGTATCTGCCTGCGTGCCTCCCTACCCTGATCGAGCAAGACCTCACGAGACTCTCCGACAGACGGCGCCCGAATTCTGTCCCTGCCCTGGTGAAGCCTCCCTCGCGTGGGACCACCGCACCGCGGCGCAGCGAGCCAACCCACCATGGCACGGAGCAACGGGGTGGTGAAAGAGAATGGCCGCGCTGTGGCCCAGGCCAACGGGCATGCACGGCCGAATGGCACGATCGAGACGAGCAAGAGAATGACCGAAGAGGAAGAAGACATTTACGACGAGGAGAACATCTTCCTCTTCATCCCGAACATCATCGGTACGCCGCGATTTGAAACCCCGTACACACGTCCTCGGGTAGACCTGGTCTGCCCGCCTGCGTGCGGGCTGGAAGACTCATTTCTCTAACCCCGTCTGTACAGGATACGTGCGCATCGTCACGGCGCTGGCATCCCTCTATTACATGCCCCTTCACCCGCGCACCTGCTCGGCGCTGTACAGTTTCTCCTGCATCCTCGATGCCGCCGACGGGCTGGCCGCGCGGCGGTACAATCAATCCACGACCTTTGGCGCCGTGCTGGACATGGTGACCGACCGCTGCACGACGTCGTGTTTGCTCGTGTTTCTGGCCTCGGCGTTCCCCAGGTGGTCGATCGTGTTCCAGGGCTTGATCAGTCTCGACCTGGCGAGCCACTATATCCACATGTATGCGTCCCTGACGACGGGCGGGCAGAGTCACAAGAAGGTCGAGGCCAGTCGAAGTTGGGTCCTACACCTATACTACACGAACAAGGTGAGCAGGGTCGCGGCAGAAACGGAAAAATGGCCGTGGATGGGCTGTGGATGGCTGAATGGCTGACTGACTGACCGGGACGCAACGCAGACCGTGCTCTTCCTGTTCTGCGCCCTGAACGAACTCTTCTTCATCGCGCTGTACCTCCTCTCCTTCTCGTCGCCGCTCCTCTCGCCTTCCCTCCTCGTCACGAGCGACAAAGGCGGCGCCGCGACCTCGGCGCAACCGGGCTCTCCGGCTCACCCGAAACCCAGCGCCATCTTCGTGAACCCCTGGAGCGCAGGCGCCATGGAGATGGCCCGCGCCAATAAAATGGACAGCACCGTGCCATGGATCCTGGCCGGGTTGAGCTTCCCCGTCATGTTCGGCAAGCAGGTCATCAACGTGATTCAGCTGGTCAAGGCGAGCAAGCTGTTGGGGGAAGTGGACGTCGCCGCGCGGAGGAAGGCCGGGATCGCTCCCAAGAAGAAGAGAGCGTGAAGGGTTTCTGCGACCGCGCAAAAGCCGCGCAAGCCGCGCAAGCCGTGCAAGACGGGCAATACTCTATCTGTGATGCCGCGAGGAGGAGGCAGCAGCAGCAGAGTGACTGGTCGTGCGCGAATACTTGTAATGAAGAGAGAGAAAGAGAGAGGGAGAGGGGGGCTTGCGAGCAAAGGGTTACATACCTACGATTCGCAAAGCATCGGTTTAGGAAGCGATAATTCAGCACGGGCGGCGTGGACGGGGTTCCTACCTTAGTTCTTGTGGTGAAGGGTTCTGGCTTTGGCGCTCACAGCGAAAGCCAATTTGATCCAGTGGCCCCTCCGGGAGTGACGGCGGCAACAGCGATGTGGTTCATCTCGTCTGCGCGCGACTTGGAGGGCTCGGAAGACCGGCGTCGGGCGTCGCGGGTTTCAAATTTCATGTGAAACTAGGTATTGAGACTGAGACATTAAGCGTTACTAGAATGTACACACGCCTCGGGTGGGCTTCCCCTAAGGGATTTGCTTGGAATGATTTAGTGTAATATGAGCTGGACGGAGTACGCTGGAGGTGGCTGTCTATACTTATAATTCTAATACGTAGTACTATACTATACTATACTAGCTAGCTAGCTAGCTAGCTAGCTGTATAACGAAAGACATAATCTCAGAACTACCATACCTAGGTATACTACACTAGGTATATAACGAAAGACAAACATCTCAGAACCCAGGTGGTTACGTTCTGCGAAAACTCATCCTATCTACAAGTACTCCGTACTATAGATGAGGCCGTTTTTGGGAGGTCGAAGGTCTGATGTCTAAGGTCAAAGAGAACATATTCAACCCAACTGAGTTTAACCATTAACCAACCGCCCCTTCAACTCCATATACTGTACTCGTACCCGCCGGACCGGTATCCGTGTCGGGGGTCGCTTCCTGAAATTCTATAGAGACCCAAGATGAAACTCGGCAGCTTCGAACTCGAGCACTCGAGCACTCGTTGTTCCTTGTGATTCCCACGTTATCACGTCCGTCGAAGTACCTCGACCACATGCAGATAGGGACCAGGTAGGCAATCGTTGGTCATGCCGGGTACTCCCGTACATACATCACTTCATGCCAGGTTCCCTCGCCCCCAGATCGTTCTGCCCCCAGATCGTTCGCCCCCAGATCGCCACTTAAACTCTGGGTTTCTTTCCCCCGGAATTCCTGACCCACTTTCTGACGACGGGATTGATGTGCATCGCCTCCTCCTGGGGTGCGGACATCTGGGATTCACTTCACGTGGTGCTGTGGGTCCAGAGGGTGATGTGAGTTGAAGAAGACGGCCACTGGAGTGATCTGTGTGTAGAGGCAGTGGGTGTGTGCAGATAGAATGCTGGTACAGTAATTCACTGTAGGACTGCTCTGGGATGAAGACCCGCGTGCAGTTTTTCTTTCTTCACTTTGTAGAAGTCCTGGGTCCTTACCGACGGTGATGGTTGTAATGGGCTTGCCGATGGGCTGCGACAGATTCAAATCTCCTTCTAGCCATCAACTCGTGGTTGTGAAGGCCAGCGTAAAGGTGGGTCGCGTCAGATACGTGCATACATACGTCTTGTTTAACCCAGCCACAGTCTTCTCGCCTGCGAGCTGCCGTGTCTGCCGTTGCGGCCTTTCGATGCCTGTGTCCAAACATGGCCCAAGCGATGCAGAGTCCGTTCGAGGGCGGAAGCTGACGCTCAAATGCCGCTTCTGTCCTTCAACCCTGATGGGGAAACATGGTGTCTGGAGGGGGGAACTTAAGAAGGAAAAAGAGTGGCTTGCTGGCAAGCTGGACGTTGACGCCACAAATGAAGGAAACGAGGCTGGACTTTGTTTTTGCGGATACAAGATCAAGAACGGAGGAGAAGACCCCGGACGGGCTCCTGTCAGCATGGAGATAGCCTCGTAGCCGCCTTATCTCGGAACTTTTGCTTGCGAGCCCATCCTTGTCAAAGGCAGCACATGCAGGCTCATCATGCAGCTACTTGAACTTGATATTCCAATACCCAAGATCGCGCAGAAATTGGCGAAGCGGAGCCCACCTGAAAGGTACACCACTCCTGAAGTGCGATCCGTCATCCACACATGTTGCCTGTCAGGACTGAAGGGTAATTCGCCGTCTGCGACGGAGAGCTGGGAGAATGAATGTATCGAAGGCTGGTGGTTGAAGGAAGACAGCTTTTGCGAAAGACTGCGAGGGGAACAGCCCGTTACCGCAGCGGATTGCGGGTATGACTGCGACTATGGCTGGTGGAAAGGCAGGCAGTGTGCAGGGCATCGAGATTGGGACAGATGGGCTTGGTGTTCCGTCGGTCCCGAGGAGTGGAGAAGGGAACGGTACCGGCTGTATGATCTGTATGGCGCGGAGGCACTTCGAACTTGCAGCGCCGCAAGCGACTGACCATACCGGAAGGATGACTGAAACGATATCCAGTGTTGAGGACACGCCATCTGGAGGCGCAGGTTCAGGTCTCCTGTGCGCAATATCTGAACACCTTGGCTGTTTTAGTTTTGTGTGCTTTGAAGTGAGTGGGCAGGCCGCTTGTCTACACAATACGGTCCCTTACACAGTGGAGCAGCAAGCATGGGCGTCAGCGGATGATAACTCAAAATCCTTCGGTACTCCCCAGCATCCGAAGACTTCCAGGCGTCTCACTTCGTATACCGCATGGATGATATGGGATCCAGGGTACGAGGTACAGGTTGTTCGCACGGAGGTCGAAGCTCTCATTCGCCATCAGTCGACGATGAGGTTGCTAATGGGATCGTTGCTGACCTCCTTCGGAGAGATTCCAGGTTGAGCTTCTCGGAAGAGGCGTCCAGTAGGGCTGACTGTGTGCGCAGTGACGTTGAGCTACTCGTATACTGGAAGTGCTGGCCACTGCTGGACACCTCTGGAAAAGACCAAGTTGCTGGAGTGGGAGAGTGGTCATGCTGGAAACGAGCGCGGCGGGCCTCACAGAGACGGGAATTCGGAAAACCCAGATTTGGAGCAAATGAACGCGACGATGGCAGCAGCGGCATGATGTCAACCATGATGGACGTCGGTGCCACCTGAGCCTTCTACGAGGTACGATCTTGATGGAGACGGGGGAGTAAGCAAGAGGTGATTACTGGTGGAAGGGCCAGCCTTCTGCAAGACGAGAAAACTCAGCTCGTCTGACAAAGGTGGACTCGGCTTCTGACAGCTGACCGTTGCCTTCGATCGTGTGAGCACGTGCGTGTCAGACCTCGACCTCCACTCGAGTGCATACCGGGTACGAACACGCGCACACCAGAGTCAACTTTCATCTCCATCAGACTTTTGGCACAGGCGACTTGGCAGGGATGGACATCCGATGCGGCCATGGTCCTTAGACAAATTCTCCCCTCCGTCCCCTCCCTCTGTGCTTCCACCTCCCTACGGACTTTGAGCCCAATCAGCTTTCATGTCATTGTACCGAGATCATCGTCGCCACCAATCAAGTCCGATGCAAGGTCCATAAGATGTTCAGCTCTTCTCATCTCTGGGAACCAAGCGAGTGCGTCTGCGTCTGCGTCTGCGTCTGCGCTCTTCCGCCTGCACTCGGGTCATGCGCCTCAACTCTCCACGATATATCTTGTGATTCGCTTCTGGTGCTTTATCTTGCAGATGCGCCTCTGAACTCGCCGCCCGGCCCCTCGTGCTCGGCCTCGTTTCTGTCGATACTTGCAGGCGTATACGGATGATGCGAACGCTCTCCTCGAGATGAATACCCACGATGTTCGCATGCATGCCGCCCCTACGGTCTCATATGGAGGCGTGAAATCGCCGTCGATCCCCTTGCGCAATCCGCTACATCCTTCGGTCGTTGACAAGCTCGACCCCGCGTTTGTGAAGTTATACAATGACTACATTGCCAACGGCCCTCCGTGGCCGACAGACATAAATCTGGTCCGCCAGAACTACTCAGCCTTGTACTCATATGCTACGGCCCCGCCATCGGGCGTGGGAGGAATTGGCGAGACAACAGTGCCAGGTTGGGAGAAGTATCCAGGGGAGGTCAATGTGCGGGTCTATGTACCCCCGGGTGAAGAACCTACCCAACGCAAAGTCTGGCCAGCACACTTCAATTTCCATGGTGGAGGTATGTCATCCCATGTAGCCGTGTGCCCGGATTTTCATTGACCATGAATAGGCTGGGCTGTTGGCGACCTCGAGACCGACGCTCACATCTGCCATCACATCTGCGCCTCCGTGCCATGCTGTGTGATCGACATCGAGTACCGACATATTCCCGAGTATCCTTTTCCTATCGGCATTATGGACAGCCTCACAGCAGTGGCGCATATATTGGCGAACCACAAGACATTCTCGATCGACTCGACCAACATCACGTTCGGTGGCGAATCCTCGGGCGGGACGATTGCCCTGATCCTGAACCATCTTTTCCGCGACGGAGGCTTCTCGGACAAGCTGAAGGGCGTGGTCGTTGCGACGCCTACCATCAGCGATGTGAGGAAGTATGCCACGCCGGACATGAGCCCTTGGCCCAGTATGAAAGAGTTTGAATCTGCCCCTCTGCTTAACTGGGACAAGTTGAAATGGTTCGACACGTTCAAATGGATGTCCCTAGCTAGCCAGAACCCAGGGATTAAGCCAAAGGAACAAAGAAGAGACATTTCCTGGTTCGCGGACGCCATGAATGCACCGGACTTCAAGAACCTGGCGCCCGTGACGTACCTTGCCACCGCAGAGGTTGATCCCCTGAGAGATGAAGCTGAAGGATACGCGAAGAAGTTGGAGGAAGCCGGCAACAAAGTCATCCTGAAGCGGTTCAGGGGCATGCCTCATCACTTCATGCATATGGATCGCGTTCTTCCACAGGCTCGGGAATACGTCCAGGACGTCATCTTTCATGTCCGTCAGTGCCTTTATCCGCCTCAGGAACCAGCTTCTGTAACGACGCCACCGGCCACGTGAGATGTTCCCGGCCGGTTGAAAATCGATTGACTCTATTCATCTCGGTCGCCTCAAATCGATCGGTTTGAACGCTCCGTGGTCGTTACAGTCACGACAACTCCACCGTTCCGCCACGCTGATGCAAGGTCTCGAAGCCCTCATGAACCAGCGATTTGAGGCGTCACGAACCGCTCTGTTCGAGAAAGTGGCTACGCTGTCGACGTCCGCGGAGCCCCCGCAACTCCAAGTGGTCCAAGTGGTCGAATGCTTTTACCGAATGGTCGATTCGAGGCCACTGAAATATCTACCCTGTAAATGCAATTCAGCTGGCATCGCTCGGTGATACAGGCTTTGAGCCAACTGCGCTCTTCGCCCGTTCACCTTACACCTTCATTCAATAAGCACGAGTACCGACCAATCCACATGGAGACGGACTACAGCGCGCAGTGGAAGTTGCGCTCAGTATCCACTAAGCTCTGGAGGAGACCACGATGATGCCAGCGAAGGGCAATGCTACGACATGATCAAGGTCGGCACTGGCTATCAAGGGCAATCAGCAGTTGAAAGAGGAGTCTAATATGCGGTGGGGTTCTGACAGTTACACGAGGCAAAGTCCTTCAGAGCGAGCGGTGGCAATGGATAATGCTTATGTGACTATAGACGTTCGCCTTTCCGTACTGTATTATTGCAATGCTTCAGCAGAACGAGTTTGCTGCCCACATTCTTGGCGTCGACTCGCATGTATCTGGTATCTGCTCACGTGCTGTCCCAAAGACACTTACCCTCGAGCCGGATAATCTTCGGAAGTGGTTCCTCCGCGGACGCGGTCGCGTTCCTTCGCGTTCGTGTTGCAACGCGCGTTTTGCAGCATGCGCCCTTCCTGCCCTGCGATCCAGCATTGACGACGTACAGCAATGAGCAAGTCTTAACACAGGATACGGCATTGAATTTGAAAAGATGCCAGATAGACCACCCTTTCCAGGCCGCCCTGCACAACCTCCCGGTCCTACCTTTCTACAGTATTCTCCAGACGGTCAACGACTGATCGTAGCCGGCATTGGCGACTTCGCCCGCTCCTTTCGAACGAACGACAATGAAGAGCCCGACTTGTTACCTTCAACACGTGTCGAGACGCTGGCTGTTGCTTCCGGGGTACGGTATAGCCTAAAATAAGTGGCTTGCACGGCTGTTGACATATTCAGAATGACTACGTGATCCTCGGATGCGAAGATGGTACAGTATGCGAGTATGCCGTCCCGTCTGGCGACTTGAAGCAAATGCTTGTCAGGACCGGCCTGCCTATCAGAGATGTTGCCCTATCCCCCGACCAACAATGGGTAGCTGTTTGCAGCGAGTACGTCACGCTCCCCAATCTGCCAGAGGTGTCCCTGACTCTGTAGTGAACTGGAGATCAAAGTGGTGAATCGAAGTGATCTGGAGCAGATCACCATCCTGCGCGATCATCCGAAGCCAATCAAACACCTAACTTACGACCCATCCGGGAAATATCTCGCCGCTTCCTGCACCAACGGTGTCATCTACATCTATTCCATGTCCGCCGAGCCTGTTTTATACCGAACAGTAGATGGAATCATCCCTTGCCTGGAAAATGCGGACCCAGCAACTTCACGATGCGTATGGCATCCTGATGGAAGGGCTTTTGCCTGTGCAACTGCGACAAGGGACATTCAAATTATATCCGTCGAGGACGGAGCACATCAACGAATTTTTGCCGGGGAGCACAGCAGCGGGATCACCTCGTTGGCCTGGTCACCGAATGGGGCCTTATTGGCCTCTTCAGATTCAGACTACTTGGTTATCTGGGACACCAAAACACAAAAGATGCTGAAACGCTTCAACTACACAGATATATTGAATATTGCGTGGCAAAACCAAGGCGAGAACACCTTCAATTGGACCACTTCTGGTGGCGAAGTCTTCATTATTCCGAATTTCCTCAAAGAAGAGGCACATATCAAACTTCTCAAAGGGCCAAAGGTTGGGGCACCATTCTTCCATGATCCCCTCCTCGATCGATCCGCAGCTGTCAATGGCCGAAAACCGTTGGTGAATGGTCAGGGCAAACGGGCACAGACGCCCGACAGCCTAGACGAGCTGCTCGGACCCGAAGAGGAGTTCGACTGGATTGAGGACGACGACGGAGCTGGATACATCAACGAGAACGGCAAGAGAACGCACGGTCACATGGGGAATGGCGTTAGCCACATTGCTAAGCGAAACAAACAGGAGGCCTGGCAACCCCAAATCCACGAACCCTTCCAGCCGGGGGCCACGCCCTGGAGAGGCAATCGCAAATATCTCTGCTTGAACCTGATCGGTTTCGTCTGGACTGTCGATCAGGACACCCACAACACCGTGACGGCCGAGTTTTATGATCGAGAAATGTATCGAGACTTTCACTTCACGGACCCCTTCCTGTACGACAAGGCCTGTCTGAACGAGACGGGCACCCTTTTTTCAAGTCCGGCCAAAAATGGTCAGCCGGCAGTAATCTTCTACCGGCCTCACGAGACCTGGACTGCTCGATCGGACTGCCGAATTAGCTTGCCGGAGGGCGAAGAAGCGACCTGTCTTGCTCTCGGCAGCCGGTACATTGTGGCAGTCACGAACAGTAACTATGTCCGAGTTTGGACATTGTTCGGCACGCCCGTGCGGATATGGCGCATGAAGAGTTCTCCTGCCGTAACGTGTGCCGCGTGGGGTGACTTTGTCATGACTGTTGGAAACGGCCCTGTCGGCGCAGATGGGAGTACACAACTCACGTACAGCATTGATAACGTCCGAGAAGACGAAAGCTGTCAGAACGAAGATGTCTTGGCTCTGGGCACCGTCCTGCCGGATTCAGACGCGGAAGAGGTCAGCTTGAAAACTCTGTTCTGGAGTGATGCTGGTGATCCATGCATATATGACAGCAACGGAGTGCTCCTGACACTCATGCACTGGCGGACGATGGGACAGGCGAAATGGGTACCTCTTCTCGACACCAGACTACTCGACCGTCTGAAGGATGGCAAGAGGGAAGAGACATACTGGCCTGTTGCGGTTGCCGACCAGAAATTCCACTGCATCATCTTGAAGGGCGGGGACAAGAGCCCCTATTTCCCACGGCCTCTGCTCACAGAATTCGACTTTGACATTCCAGTCTGTCGACAGGTGACGAAGAAGCAGCCTGGCGAAGACGATGAGGGAGAAGAGGAGAACGCCGCGGTAGCGACTAGACTGGAAGAATCGTACGTCCGCTCTTCCGTGCTCCTACGCCTGCTGGATGACTTGGTCCAAGGCACGACCGAACGAGCAAGCCATTCACAGAAAGCCGAGCTCTTGAGGAGAGAGGTCGAGGTGGACAAAATCCTGCTGCAGCTCTTGGCTGTAGAGTGTCGTGAGGGCGAAGAGAGGGGCATGAAAGCTCTTGAGATCGTCAGACTGTTGAGAGATCCTAGCGGCAAGATGCTCGAGGCAGCCGCCAAGGTCGCTGGGAGATGGGGGAGAACCGTGCTGGAGGACAAGATTAGAGAAATGGCGGAGCGGCGCTTGATGGGGATCGAAGAGGAGTAGTCCGTTGCTGCATAGTGGTCGTAGCGTCGTCCCAATGCGATATTCCTCGAACGATCGTGATCTTGATGCTTGAAGCGTTGTTTGTTTCGGCGTCGAAATACAGGTAGCGTGTACTGTATGCGTTTACCACTATAACAGTCGACAAAGACTTATTCCCACTATAACAGTCGACAAAGACTTATTCCCACTATAACAGTCGACAAAGACTTATTCCCACCAACGATTGTACCAAGGCAACGATTGGTACAAAGGTGCTGCCTCATCTCTCATCCTCGACGGTCATGATATCCTACATAAGCGACGAAAGGGCGAACCGAGAAACCCATCCAAGACTAAGATTCCATCTGCTTCAAGACGAAGGTGTGCGTATGCGGTATGCGGTATGCGGTGTGCGATATGCTGGTGCTGTTCTCAGAAGCCTTCCAGCTGCGAACGCCGACTGGTCGATGTCGATATCGAGGCCGAGGCTGCGAATGAATAGGGGCCGTTCTACCTCAGCTTACTGTAGCTTAATACAGTGGTTAGGTCTTTCAATGAGAGCAACGCCCGAAACGTGCTCCGGTACCTATTTTGGTCAAGAGGAGCGCTGGTCTACTAGGTGAGTCGTATAGGTCAAGAGGTGCTCTGGTCAACTAGATGAGACGTGCAATTACAGTAGTATGCCCACCTAGGTATGTCCGAGGGAAACGTGGAGAGCAGGCAGGGGTATTTGGAACTTGATTGTCATGGGAATAACCTGTGATGATAATGTTGTTCACATTCTTTACCGCTTGCGCATTGCATTGCATTGTGCAAGTTAAGCGGGTCGACAGAGTCAATGGTCAAGAGAGAGTCAATGGTCAAGAGAGAGTCAATGGTCAAGAGAGGTAATCGTCAAGAGAGGTAATCGTCAAGAGTCAATCGTCAAGAGTCAAACCCTGCTCCGTTAACCCAAGTAGTGCCAAAGTATCGTGTATATATGTAGATTAGCACCTTTTTCCCAGTGGGTGGAGTCAGCGAACCCCTCGAGAAAGAGGTACACAGCATGTCAGCAGTAGATGATTCTGATTTACTCATATCTACGGAGTATTGTCCACGCCATCGTCCGCCAGCGATAGCGCCCACGTAAAACAGATCAAGACTCGGTATACGATGTCCACCTCCTTACGCTAAGAGGAAGACCGCCGGATCAAGCTCCCCCGTGACAACCCATCCCACAGATCTCCTTCCTTGCCCTTGGTCGTCGTCGATGTAGACACCAGACTTGCCTTGTGGATCGTGCTCCAGCGAGCATGTAGTATGCAACGGGTCTCTGGATCCGGGTGAGCGACTTGACTAGACTCGTCCACGTTACCACGAGCCGTCTTTCTGGAATTGAGCCCTGTCCACGCCAAGTGATCGACAAACGCTGGAGATCTGTACTCCTACGGTTAGAGATGGAGTTGTCGACGGCGGTTGGATCTGTCGTCCAAGCAATACCGAGCAATGCCAGATCGATGCAGCTGTGCCACGATGCCACGATGCCACGATGCCACGATGCCGGCATTGCGTTCTTCTCCGAAACTCCAAGCCAT
This sequence comes from Cladophialophora carrionii CBS 160.54, assembly GCF_000365165.1. Taxonomy (NCBI): domain Eukaryota; kingdom Fungi; phylum Ascomycota; class Eurotiomycetes; order Chaetothyriales; family Herpotrichiellaceae; genus Cladophialophora; species Cladophialophora carrionii. The sequence continues at coordinate 294,106 of NW_008481828.1, forward strand.
CATGCCAGTTGGATGGAAGACTTCTTCGACCAGAGTCTGCGCGAGGTCTATCTTGAGAGGCGGAAAACCTAGTCGGCTGCACTTTCGACTCAGTCTGAAAACAGTTTACTTTCACTCTCCCTTCAATTTCACCGCTGTACTCCTCGCTCGTAGTAGATCGGTGCTCGTGGTTCGCTTGGGAGACCGCTTCCGCTAGGGACTGTGACGTTCGTGGAGGTTCCTTTCCCGGCCCGTGCTTGACACCGCAAGGACAGCACCCGTCGTGTCCGTGGCATCTTAACCGCTCTACGAGACCGCCAATCAAGTCACACCCGGGTCGTTCTTTGAGGGACGACCTGTGAAGTTCGTCGCGTATGACTCCCCAGATCTGTCTGGTTGATTTTTCTCTTCTAGCCGATATCGGTCAGCTGTCATTCTCACTGGACTTGGCGCCACGCTGTAGGTAGGCCGAACATAATCATGACTCACTCGCTGCTGTTCGGATTTGCGCGGGAGCTAGGTTGCTCTGCAAGTAAACTCAAGGGCGCCACGGAGATGAGGCTGGGTGGTTTCAAATCGAGTGAGGATGAGCTTCTCTGAACGGGCGGGAATATGGCGGGTAGAACGGGCAGAGCAATGATCAGAGGATGTCGCTGGCTCTGAGACTGATGTTAGGAGCGAAGGTAAGACAACGTTGAGGGACCGCAAAGCACAAGATAGCGGAGCTATCTGTGTGCACTATCATTCCCTGCTTTGACGAGACAGAGTGTGTGAGACCATTGACACCCTGAGATGGGGCCGACGGGTGAGGTCCCAGCGAGATCAGCGTTTGGAGCCTTGGTCGTGTGTTGTTGACCTGGCCTCGGCTTCATCTTCTGTTCTCAGAGGTATATGGCCGTGAAGAGTTCCCTCATGCCTTGTGGTATCATTCATTTTGGTATTTCTCGCGCTCCTCGTTCGGTCATTCATGTTCTTATTTCTCTCAGACCCATCTTATCATGCATATCCAATCGAAAGTCATGAAGCTTTGTTTTCCACTTTTGGCGCCGTCAATGCCGTAAATACCACGACGGTAACGCCCAGCATGGCACTGCCGCCGATCAGATATGCCGTCTCACGGCCAGCCCACCAGAACAAGCTGCAAAACACAATGGGGCCCAAGGCTCTGCCAAATTGGCCCCAACTCCTCAAAGCTCCCAGCACCTCTCCTCTATTGCTTTCCTTTGCTTCAAAACTTCCGAGACTGTTCAACCCGGTCACAACTGTAGCCGAGGTGACCGCAAGTAGTGCGCCAGCGCAGTACAAACCAGTCGTGTCCTGAATCCGAGAAAGGAGGAAGAATGAGAGCGTGCTCGACACAACCCCGATTTTGACGACGGTGAGCGGAGGCAGGCGTCGTACAATCGATCCTTGCAGAATTGAGGCGACCAAGCCGACAAATCCCAGTAACCGTCCATTCATTTTCGACGGTGACATGTGATCCGGGTACAAAACAGAGGTGATCAAAAACGGAAGGGAGAACTCCATTCCAGAAAAGGGCAGGAGGAACAGAAAGTGGACGAGGTTAAGAATCAGCGGGTTGTTGGTATGCCGGAATGGCCTCGGGTCGGCCTTGGCCGTTGTCGAACCATTAGCCTCGCGCTTCACCGGTCTCGTCTCTGGGAGCTGGAAGTACAAGTACAGGGTCTCCAGCACAATCAGAAGCAGTGAGAACCCGGCAGCCGTGGCGAATGGGTTGGCAATCACCGTCGTGATACTCGCTAGGGTGGCCCCCATGGCTGGTCCGAACGTGAAGGCGACGCTGAAGCAGGCCCCCACGAGCGCCATGGTCGATCCTCTCTGCTCGTCCGTACTGATGTCCGTGGCGATGGCGGTCGCCAGCTGAACATTCCCCTCGCTTAATCCGCCCACGATCCGACTCAGCAGAAAGGTGCGGAAATCGACAGCGAAGCACCAAAGTGCGACACTGGCAATGTTGCCGCACATGCTCCATAACAATGCTGTTCGCCTGCCGTATTTGTCCGAGGCTCTTCCAATCACTGGGCTTGCAATGGCCTGCAAGAACGAGAAGAGCGAACCCAGCGCACCTCCGAGCAGGACGATGTCGTATTTCTCGTTGATGGGCACGGCGAAAGAGGACTTGTACGCGTTCAGGTAGTGGAGAATGCGGTTCAGTGCGGAGGAGGGATGCTTCTCGAGGCTGCGGTAGAAGGTGAGGAGCGAGGGAAACAGTGGAAGAATGAATGTGAAGGATATCTTCCGTTTTGTTAGCCGTGTACGGGACCATCCTATGGACGGTGGCTCTTGCTCACCAGGTCGAGAAGAAGCGATACGAACAGCACCCGCAGGATCTTCTTTCTTCTTTCAGGTGTAATCGTCTCCATTCCGCCGTCGTCTCGCTCAAAACACACTTTCGACGCTTGGTGGGTAGGAGATGCGGGTGGGATGGCCAAAGACTGCTGGTGATGAGGTCAACTGAGATATAACAACGAGCTTCACAATGCGACCAGCGCCAAAAATTAAAATTAGAACTGCCGTATGCAGGAACAATGCACAGAAGAATGCGAGATCTGGTGAGATGGTGATGAGCTCATGTCATCTTCACGCCGTCGATGTTTGGTGGCCTCGACGAATGCGTCTCCTTTGGGCGTCGGCGGGGCGCACGCGATCCGGGCGGGTCGGCATTGCGGCCCCTTTTCTTCCGCTCCTTGCGAGGTGATTGTTCTCTGGCAGTACGGAGTACGAGGTACTACGTACGGAGTACTGGGGTAGTGCTTCTTGGAGACTGTAGTGAAAACATAACTGATGTGGTCATATATCGTCCTCCATCGGCAGCACTCCTTCCCGCAGCATCTCGTTGCTGACCTCTTCCGCCCTCTTCCATACCCTGAGCAGATTACCCCCAATAATGCCCGCTACTTGTCCGTCACTTAACCCTTGGCGCAACAGCTCCTTGACCAGCGCTGGAAATTTGCTCACATCATCCAGGCCACGCGGCGTGCTCGGGGTACCATCAAAATCACTCCCAATGCCCACATGCTCAAATCCGATCTTCTTGCCAATGTACATTATGTGCTCCGCTACCCATTCAAGGGTAGAATTGGCCGGGTAGAAAGTCGGAAGCCTATCGGGCACAGTCGCATTGACGCACGATATAAATTGTGGGACGAAGGTCACCATCACGACGGAATTCGTTTGCTTAACCAGTGGCAGGATATGGTCAGGGACATTACGCGGATGAGGACAAAGTGCATGCGCCGAAGAGTGCGAGAAGACGACCGGTGCCCGACTACCAGGAAATGACTTGGTCGCGTTGCCCGCAAGGACGTCGTGCATGGTCGCCGGATGCGTGTGCGAGAGGTCGATCTGAATAGTGGTAAGCTTTTCAATGTTACCACTGATAGAACCTCTCTCCCTTACAATCATCCCCAATCGATTCATCTCACGAATCAGCTGGGTGCCCAAGGGGCTCAATCCGCCCCAATGGGGCATGGCGGGTCGAGCAGCCTCTGGAGCGAGGGAATCATCCAAGACCGTGACTTGCGCTGCGTCCGCAAACGAATTATGACAATTCCACGTCAACGTCGCGTACTTGACTCCTAGCTTGTGGAACAGTCGAAGAGTGGATGCATTTCGGCCTACCATATGTAGTCCTTCCAGTCCGATTGGGGACAGCAATTTTCCACGCCGTCTGAATGCGGACACCGCCGAAGTACTGTCGAGAGTAGCTGGAGAGAAGATATCTGGATGAGCAGCCTGCAAGCGATGAATAACATCCATTTGAGCAAGCGCCTCGATGATCACTGGACTTTGTGGTAAGGGATTTGCGGTACAGCATCACCAGCACCGACAGAAACTCACCAGGAGCGTAGTTCTCATTCGAAAAATCGAGACCATCCTTTGGACAAGCGACCCAGCAACTCCAGAAGAATCCGCCCTGCCTGCCTGTTATCATCCGTGACAAGTCAAAGTGCTCTGGCATGCGGCCACTCTCGAATTTAGACCTGAAATCACTGCTGTAGATGTGGTTATGGAAGTGGAACCGGACTCTTTCTGCTATGTCATTATGTCCGTCTGCATATAAGCATGTTTGTTAGTTCAGGCTCGTTCTATGACAGTCAAGATCTGGGCATTGTCATACCTATTAAAGGAGTCAGAGACATGATCTTGACGACTCTCTGATCGAGTGATAGCATCGACGACGGAACCACCGACAGTAAGAGTAGGTGTGGTTGATAAGTTCCCAGTCTCAAAGCCAGGGCCAACACCACTCCTGCAGCGAGCAACAGGACAGGTTGCCATCTTGGTCTCTGGTAGCGGTCGTAGCTCTCGTCTGTCGTCCAGCTGGATTTGGCCCTTTTGTTCACCGTTGACTTGGACATGGTAATCAAGAGTTGGTGGCTGGCAGTCAGATGCGTAGAGCTATAATCGACCCCTCAATGGTTGAATCGCTACCATGGGTCATATCGACCCAAGGAAACGAGCATGCTGTTGCTCGCAAGGGTGTGGAACATGTCACGGCCATCACGATCGCGACGCGGGCTTACATAAACATAATCCAACGGCTCCAACGGACGACTGTCTCCGCCGTCGGTTTACTCCGAGGCCTACAGTCAGGAACGAGGCCTCGATGATTGCAAGGTGATAATTGCATACACACGGACTCGCAATAAGGCTACAGATACGCCGGGCGAACCATAGCAAGTTCGTAGCAATTGGTGCATTCGGTGCTAACAGGATCTGATCTGAGAAGGAAGCGACAGTCTGCCCTCCGACTGCCTCCCTCAGGCCCCAGTCTCGAGTACAGGCTTCATCCTCACCTGCTGATCCTGGTTAAGGCGAAGGCTTCGGCTGGGCTTCTGGCTTTTTCTCTGCCAGATCCGCCTGGCCCACCTGCCCCTGAACACGTTGAACTGGCGGGGTCACGAACAGCCACGTTGGCGAATTCTCAATGAGATTTCAGACCGAGCTCTAGAGAAACCTACTGTGGTACACAGGACGGACATTGTAGCTGATCGAGACTAGTCATCTATTCTACTTGAACTTAACTAGCTACTCCGTACACACTCGCCAATCGCCCGCTTCCGGGAGGTCCAAGAACCTCGACCGTTATCTCCCGCTAACTCGCCGCGCCGTGTTTCATCTCACCGTCAACGCCATGTGAAGGTCAGCACAAGCTGCGAAATTCTCATGCATGCAAGATCCTGCGTGAAGCGGAACCCCTGGTCTAGGAGCCCCATCTTCGGGTAAAAGCTTGGTGAGGCCGCCAGCATCTGCGGCTCTCTCAGTTCCCCGACCCATGGCATGTCATAGTTCGAAGACATTGTCCCGCATTCAGTGGCTCTTCCAACGGAGATGAGCAAGCCCTGGATGATATCAACATCAGCTTGACCGAAACCCCCCCAGCGAGGATGTCAGCCCGCATCTGTTCGAAGCAGGGGCAGACCAGGATTCCCCCGGCAAGGTGCCACGAACCCAGATGAACTTTTGTCCATGGACCTGCTTCCGGCTCGCCCACTGGCCTTGTGCAAGCTAATATAGCCCACATATACCTTTCGCCTCGCATGTCGTACCCTCTGTCTTGAGGCGCTGTTCTTGATGCTCGCTGCAACCGCAAAGCCAGCCGTGGCTCACCCGGGCGACCATGAAGTACTTCAGGTTGCTGGCGACGCAAATCCTGCTCTGCTGTTTGGCATGGACCATCAGTGCGCAGGTCAATTTCAATGATTTGTCCCCATGCACAGTCAGTAGCTCGCAGATCGCGGTTCCCTGGCTGGATTAACGAAGACGACAGTTATCATGCCTGGTCGACACCTTTTCGGCGGCCAACTGCTCGCTCACGGATACTGCATGTCAGTGTCAGAACCCAGAGATCAACGAGTCCACGTCGCACTGCATGTTGAAAAACTGCACCTTGGCAGACGCGATTGGTACGTGCTACCAGTCTGGAACACATGCTCGACGACCTCTGACCCTCCTGTGTATATAGCACTGGGCAAGCTACAAGAACAAGTCTGCGGCCTCAAACCAGAGTCCAGGCAACACACGTTACTGGTCGTGAATCTTGTGACCGGCTCGCTGGCCATATTCGCCGTCTTCCTCCGCCTGGCTTCCCGGTATCTCGTATCGAAGCAGATATGGTCCGACGATATCGTCATCAGTGTCGCTGCAATCCTCGTCATTCCTTTCTGCGGCCTGGGCACGTGGAGTGAGTTAATGTCGTATCCGTCGGGAAATGAATCGGCTGACAGCTGCCTAGTGGCCGTCCACGGTCTTGGGAAACACACATGGGACAATTCGGTGTGGACAGCGACGAAGATCTTCCAAATATGTATGTCGAAATCCCTTTGATGCCTTAACGATTATCTTTGCTGACCAATATTCTACAAGTCTGGGTCGATGAGATCTTCTACATTGTCATCCTGATGCTCACCAAGGTCTCGATCCTGCTCTTCTACATGCGCATCTTTCCGTCCCGAGGCTTTCAGATCCTCTGCAACACTATGCTGGCATTCGTCGTCCTCTCCGGCGTCGTCGTCCTGCTATGCCAGCTGCTGCAATGCCTCCCCGTCCGATTCAACTGGGACAAATCGATCCGCGGCGCCAAATGCATCAACGTCAACGCCCTGACTTACGGGCACGCAGGCATCAACATCTTCCAAGACGTGCTCATCCTCGCGCTGCCCATCCCGTGGATCATGCGTCTCAAACTAGAACTCAACCAGAAGATCGGCCTGGTGATCATGTTCCAAGTCGGCACATTCGCCTGCGTCACCGCGGCGGTGCGTCTCCGGTTCCTGGCCGAGTTCGGCGGCACAAACTCGACGGACCCCCTGTGGGACAACACCGACTGCACCATCTGGACCGCCGCCGAGACCTACTCGGCCATCATCTGCAGCTGTCTGCCCGCCATCCGCGCACTCTACAAGACAAGCCGGAAGGGTACGATGACGGATGCCTCATCGAACAGGCGGTCTCTGACCGTCTTGTCGGCCCGAGGGGCCGTCGCGGCGGTCTTCTCAAGCAGCAAGTCCAGGTCCTCGCATCAGGACACCATCGAGGAGCATCGTCTGGATCTCGCCGAGGAGTGGGAGCAAAAGTACGCCGAAGCGGATCGGCGACACGGACCCATCACAATCACACACAAGGACCTTGGGTCGTCGGGTGGTGGTGGGGGCGGCCCCAGGAGAGCATACATGCCCGACCTGAAGGAGGAACCTGATCTCGAGACGCGCCATTCCGATGCTAGTTCCGATCATGTTGCGTCGCGGACGCGGCCTACCAGCCCGCATGCTTATTGATGGCTCACGTATGGACAAGCTATGCGGGGATGGATAGGTCAGGTATACCCATGTCTCATCTGTCTGTCTGTCTGTCTGCCCGTCTGCCATTCATGAATGGTGCACTCACTCACATGTAACTACAGTAGACGTTACGATGACTGTGCCGTCGTGTACCAAAAGAAAAAACAGCATTCAACCACGGTACTACGGGTCTAGCCTTGAAATCGTCTACGGAAATATGCTATACCGTCCCTCGCCGCTTTTACTCGGCCAGTATAGTCATACCACCAGCACGCACCCAGCTACTTTTGTTCATTATGTGGATGCCATTTTAAACGGGTTACGTACTAAGTTCTCTGTTTTGTATGTGAAAGGGAGTGCCGCCACTTTGCAACTTGCATTCCATAGATTCAGAGTGTGTTTCACTGGACGACTTCAAGGGTAGACTGTAGTACTTTTACTTGCCGTCGTAGTACTGTACGCAGAAGAACAGTGTTGCGTTGTGGCCCGCTGATCGACTATCGACTCTCCTACGCAACGGACCCGTCAACCGTTGCGCTCGACTTTCCAAGGAGCCGGCTACAAACATCTTCAGGGACGATCATGGAATCCAGGCGTATTGATCATGTAGAACGAAGCGTCGAGGAGTCTATCTACTGTAGCACATACAAGCATTCGTATGAACAGAGCCTCTTGGGAGCCTCTCTGGACCCCGTCTCATCCATTCAGGTCGACCGAGCGGATGACATGACTTGGCCACGAAAGTACGGAGTACCGCCGTGGAAGATACGGTCCAGGTATCGACTGTCCAGGGCGATTTCCTTCCAATGTCCCATTTGATACTGTAACATGTTTGGGATCTCCGCATTCCCTCCTTGCTCGATGATACATGCTCGCTCGGACCAGGAGCGAAGGTCAAACTACATAATGTAGCTTCGGCTGCACTGCTACACTGCTACCCAGAGACATGCCCCGTGTGTGTGGAGAATCGGGCCATTTCTCAGTCCAATGCGAGTGTTGACCAACGATGTACACATGCATCAACAAAATGCAATCACATCCCTCACGTGCATTGTCGAGCCTCTGCTTCCTTCACTACAATATCTATCCTCTGAACCTGTCCTTGGCTGCACATATTTCCACCTTCCGCCATTGAGCGCTGTCAAAGCCAACGAACAAGACTTTGGCTGAGCATTCGGAGGGCCCATGGTGTGCCCATGACGACCGTGACAAGACATGATATGCTTCTCGCTTATCGCCGAGGCATCATCTGCAGGAGTCGACTTGTCAGTATACTTTGCGTCTCTATCAAGGCACCGAGTGACACATACGTCATTCCATACCTGCATCGATCAGTCGCGCTCAACCTTGGGACGAATCTCCGTGTTGTCGAGATCGCCGAGAGCAAACTTCATGGCCATGCCGGCCAGAGCCTTCTCCTGCTGTGAGATCAATTTCTTCTGCTGCTCGATGGTCTTGTTCGTCTTGACGAGTTTCTTTTCCAGCTCAGCGACAAGAGCCTGTTGCGCGGTGTTTTGTTCTTGAAGTCGGTCCTTGTCGTTTTCGAGGTTGGCGATGATCTCGCTCTGGTCGCTGATGCGGGCGTCGGCGTTCCGTTTCTCCTCCTCGTACTCGGCTGCGAGACTCGCGTACTTTGCTTCCATTTCGGGTTTGGTTACACGCCGCCGTTTCTCGATCCCGCGACCCTTCTTGCCTTTAGCCCAGCCACGACCTGTGTTACGAGTGTCACGCTTTTGCGTATTGCGAGGTTCTGGGTTGTGTGGTTCGGGAAACCGGACGTGAGTTCCGGTCTTGTTCTGACGAGGGAGAATGGTTTCCTCGACTCCATCGTCTAGCTTGGCGTCGAAGTAGCGTGTGCCTGGTGGGGAGTCCATTCTCGGTCCAGCTCGCGGGTCTGTCTTGGTTTGACGCAAGTCGATACCGGAATTGTCGTGAGGTGGAACCGTGAAAGGGCAAAAGGCACACTGGTGGAGAAGACTGCGAGCCAAACAGGCGCTCTCAAAAGATTGTTCTTCGAGATTGAAGTTGTCTGAACAAGCAAGAGGGACAACTAAGGCAGAGAAAGATGTCAGTGACACCAAGTCAAAGAGGTTCTCGGCATGAGCCGCATGAACCTGATTTGGGACGCGGCTGGTGACCTCTGAGCCGCACAGCGGCTGTGCCGAAGCTGGGGATCAACGTGCGCGGGGGCAGCGTTAATCGAACTGACTTGGACGCGGTCATATTGATCTGGAATTCTCCCATTGTATATGGCCGTTGTCCTGAACAATCGCCGGCCATTCCTGGTTCATATACTGCTGTAGCATCTGTGCGCAGCTATCATTGACAGTAGAGATAGCACAAGAGCTGTCGCTTTGTAGGTCATCCAGACCGTCTCTGACTGCACGAATCCTCACTGATAGGGACTCAGGAGGAGCTGTTCTGAATTCAAAGAATAGCATGAGCCATGCCATCTGTCATCTCCGTCCACCGCTAACAGAGCAATGTCAAAGAGTTGATATGACACATGGCTTCAGGGCCATATCCAGGCTCTGACCTGTGAAGTTACCACGCTCGGGTAGCAAACCGCCCATGTGAACCTGGTCAATGTCGAGCTAATAGTTGGTTGCCTTCTGCAAGCGGCGATTATCGGTTGTGAGGGCTTACAGTCGCCTGGCTCATTGTGATTGACTTGTCGTTGTCCATTTTGGAGTCCTATAACACACTAGTCTTGTCCAAACGCAGCTTGCCAAAGAGTATGCGTGACCACAAAGAAATCCGCACAGTCGTAGGGACCGCAACCACAAGCTCGAGGAAGAGAATCATCTAGGCTGGCTCTGTCGTTGCCCCATGCACCATCCGCCGTGGTAGACTTTGAGAGTAGCACCTCGCATGGTGGGATTCGGCGGCATCCCTCGAGTATGCAGAAGTAATAGACCCCTTAAATGTTCACATTGGAGCGGACGAGCTGCGTGTGATACAATTTATACCCGCGCTTGATGCCTCGTGTCGAATCGTGCTGCAAGGTTTAGAACTTCCAGCTTTGCCCCCTGATTCCTTGACCCTAGCTGTGACCATGTTGGCCAAGTCTCCAGAACGACCTTTGATTCTGCCACACCTCGACCCAGGGAGACCACCACCTGACCCACAACAATAGCAGGTGAAATTCAGGGCGCAAGCAGTGCTTCTTGGTAGCAAAAAGTCCAACCGCGCGACTCGAACAGCAGACGAGCAAAAATCCGTGCCTCACCTGCGAAGCCGAAGCCCCCGGGAGTTTGCAAACTGGCCACTGGGGCGATTTCGAATTTTTACCCTATGCTTCATTGCATCACGCTGTCACAATGGAGGAACGTTACGCTGGCTATGAGGGAGCGACCGACATAGCCAACATGCTCAGCAGTCACTGGGAATCCACTTTTTGGCCGTACTCAGCTCGTGTTCGTAGGTGGCCACGTAAATGCATTGCCCGAAGGCGATCATTTTTTGGCGCCTTTTGCTTATATCCCATGTATTTTGGGAAAAGTGAATATGAAGCCGTGTGGTAGGCTCCCTGTGCAGGTGGTGCCATTAGTGTAGTAGTGGTGGTCAAGGGTGAGGCAGAATCCTGATGCCGACGGTAGGAGGAGGACGCAGCGTGTGGGAGGAAGTTGACTAAGCAGCAGCGAGGCTGAACTCGTCCTGGTGAGGACGCTGGCAGTCGTTTACTGTGTCTAGGAATTCCAGATAGCTTTGGGTTGGAAAGAGTTGCCTGTAGTGAACATGACTTCCATTCTTGGTGTTACGAGCTCATCAGTCATCAATCGTCCGCATCGGTCCATACACAGTCTCAGCCGCCGCTGCCAGCTGCTATAGTCGACTTCGTTCTCCAGTCCTCGAAGCTAGCGGAACTCACGTCGACTTTACGCTCAGGATCTTTGCGCTTTTGCTTGTCTTCCCAGTCGCCCTCTTCCTGGGCGATCAAAGCATGAAACTTGCCGCCCTGACCTCGACCGAAGTAAATTGCTCCTTCTTCTCTCTTGGCAACGCGTTCGGTAACAAGGACATATTTTACAGAACTGCCAGGCGCCTCAAACATGGCATCCCCAAGGATAGTCTCCATCTCAGTTCGGAGAGCACGGGCTCCTGTACCCATGGCAAGGGCATTCGAGGCGATCACGTGGAGAGCCGGCGTGGTGAAGCGGAGCTCGATGCCGGACAGCGAGAAAAGAGTGATATACTGAGCGACCAGCGAGTTCCGAGGCTCCGTCAATATGCGTAGTAACATGGAATGGGTGAGAGCGGCCAAGGCAGCTGCAGTCGGGATTCGGCCGACAAGCTCGGGGATGAAGCCGTAAGACTGGAGATCCGCTGGAGTGACCAAGTCCAAGGGGTTGAAGTAGTTTGGCTCTGTAGGAGAACCATCTAAAGACGACTGTTCAGGGGCAGGAGCTGGAGTGAAGAACGGTAGATGTCTCTTATAGAGGGCTTCTTCTTGAGATCCTGGTAGTATAGGAACGGGAGCGGTTGTTGTGGACTTTTGATCGCGACCGTATGAGATCAGATTAGAACTTGAGCGTACGTTAGCGCCAAACCCGATGCTACCCTTTGCCAAGCGGTCCATTATGTGCTTCTGCAGACCGATAAAAGCACCACTGCAGATGAAGAGAATGTTGTCGGTTCGGACGTTGTAGACCTCGCCTTTTGCAGGAGTAGCTGAAGGGCCAGAAGGACCAGAAGAAAAGCCAGCACCTAGGGGACTGTTAGTCGGGTAGGTCTGTGACTGGCCACCAGCTCGAGGAGCATTTCGTTCTGGCTTTGCCTGGATCTGGATCGTCGTGCCTTCGACGATTTTCAGCAGTGCTTGTTGGACACCTTCTCCGGACACATCCTTCCCATGGCTGACCTTTGCTGTTGCAATCTTGTCGATTTCATCAAGACAAATGATACCTCGTTCAGCCCTCTCGACATCATAGTTCGCAGCCGCTAGCAATCGATGCACGCAGACCTCGGCATCTTCGCCAATATATCCGGCCTGAGTGAAGGGTGTACAATCTGACATGGAAAAGGGTACGGACAGCACCCGCGCGAGCGTCTTGGCCATGAGTGTCTTTCCCACGCCACTGGGACCTAGAAGCAATATATTCGATTTCTCCAGAGTGAGGGGGCTGGTGTCAACCAAAGGTGAAGCACTTGTCCGTGGGTTGAAGCCGGAGCCCGGAGGGCTTCCCATGCGGATTGTGGGTTGTTGACCAGGAAATTCGCTCTCGACTGGATGTCTCTCTCGTCTTTCCCTCTGCGCGAGCAGCTCTTCCTCTTCCTCTTCTCGCCTTTGCAATTCTTGTATCCTCTGATAATGGTTGAACACCGCAACGCTGAGGACTTTCTTTGCCCTTTCCTGGCCGACAACGAACTGATCGAGGTGCTGCTTCAGCATCTTCGGAGTGAGGCGAGGGGTGCCATAGCTGGAAGCTCCCCCTAGGGGCCCTGAGGTGGGCAGTCCCGGCTCGTATGTACCTGTGAAAGGTTGGTTGATGAAGTCCGACCGATGAAATTGTGATGAGGATCGAGCCTGCGAGCTGGTAGATAATGATCGCTTGCTCAAGGCGACATACGATAAGCGCAGTCGCCGAGGGACTGAGCTTGTCGAGGCAGCCATGGTGCTGTCAAGCGCAGGGCAGAGGAAGGACGGGACGGCGCTTAATGGCTGCATGGCTACTGTTCATGACAGGAATGGGTTGCTCAGGAAATGTAGCCAGACACCGAGATGCCTTCGACAACAGTTGAGACTGTGAGTCAAGCGCGCCTCAAAGTGGTTTCCCCTCAGTCAAACGCCACACCAGCTCGAGTTTAGCCGATGCTTCACCGGTTGAGATCTCGAACTCACTTCATCTGACCAGGAGAACTGGGATACTGGCGATCAGTTTTGACCGCTAAGACACGAAAGAATATGGTATATCAATATTGAACCGACTAAAGCGACTGCCGCTTTGTGCGTTATCTACTAAAGAAGCACTGCGCCCTCAGCAATCGAGCTGTTGGTTCTGACTGGATGGAATGTTGATCCAAATGACGTGAGGCCTCCGAGCAGGACATTGCATGCAATTTTTATTAGTATGAACGTTTCCACAAGGCTGAGGCTGCTCTTGATTTGCATTCCATGGGTTCTCTATGCGTCCTCTAAAGTGGTTGCGACGTGCCCTTTCCAACACCAACACTAACCAATTTGGTCGTGCCTCGTCAAACGGGGGGAAGGGAATACTAGAGTCCAATATGGATCCCGGTAGCGCGGGCGCGCCAGAACATGCTGCAGGCTTCGAGGCCCTGAGACAGGCCCAGAAGACCGTTGGCACAGTCGAGCGTCTCAACATTCCTGTTGGGGGTACGACAGTCCGCGGATTCCTGCATCTACCTGCCGGCTATACGGAGAATGAGGACAGAGTCGCAGCGGCTGCCCTGCTTCTGTCAGGTGCTGGTGGAGGGGTGAGCGGGCCGTCCGGGATGTATGTCTCAATGGGCGACAAGCTCTCCAGTCTCCGAAAGGGTATCCCAGTGCTCAGGCTTGATTACCGATACCCCGCCGACAACAACCCTTGCGTGGAAGATGTAACATCGGCGATGGATTATCTCGACGGAAAGTACTCCATCCGCAAGTACGTGTTGGTTGGGTGGTCCTTTGGTGGTACGCCTGTATTTACGTCCGGTGGACAGGAGAAAGGTATGTTGAATCATCTCTAGCTTTTCTGGACCTTCGCTGACTTTGCAAAGACCGAGTGGTGGGCTGCGCTACGGTTGCAAGCCAGACCGCTGCCACCAAGGGGATCAGATATTTGGCACCTCGACCAGTTCTATTGCTCCATGGCACGGGCGACCGAACGCTAAATTGGCACTGTTCTCAGAGCCTCTATGAAGCGTATGGCAAAAATGGAGACCGCACTCTGAAGCTCTTCGAGGGTGATGACCATGCACTGACTAAGAACTCACATGAGGCAGAAGAGCTGTTGTGCGCGTTTATTGCCAGATGCTTGGACGTGGAGATCTCTGGTCGCGAGCGGGAGAGTGTACTCCAGAAGACGTTGACCCGGGACGGTGACAAGGTGGATTTGATGAAGAAAGGGGGGGATCTCGAAGGGGAGCGGATCGAGTAGGGAATGGAACGCCATACTATCGTGTTTTCATACTGGCACTCGTCTTGCTCGCATAATTATCTTCTTGATCGGTTAGTTCTCAGCTACTACCCGTAGCGGCCCAGCGGAAAGAAAAGGGACGAGGCTGCGCGGAACGGAAAAACCTTCGGGACGATGAAACTCGGCGGAAATCGCCATTGGGGACATGTGAAAGATCTGAGCTTCACTACCACCACTAGCCTCGACTAGCGCTTCCCCACGGGTTGAGCTTGCGGCGAAATTGTGCTTTTGGCCGGGCGATGACATCAATCGCAACCAAACTTGGAGGGCATCGAGGGATGTGCAGTAAACAGCTCATTCAACATTTTCCATCCAAGGTCGTCAGACCCCGCCATCTGTGAAATTTTGTCCTGTACCTCACAGGCAACGGCTCGATAAATACTTTCTACACAGAGTTTCCCGTTTAGTGACTTCTTTTGGAGTTCTTCAGACTTCCGTTACCACCGGACCTACTCTCGATTGCCCAGTGCAGACTTCCTCGCTTTCGACTTGACCTTGATTTGACCATTCCTCATGGCGTTGGCTCAAGCATCTCAAAACTCGGTCCTGGCTGCACCAGCTAACGGTGAAGCTGCCCCAGACGGAACAGGTAGGGAGCTCTTACATATTTCCTCGGACAACGCTAACGTGTGTCCCCAGGTGTCATTAAGCTCGACCCTTGGCTAGAGCCCTTCCGCGATGCCCTGAAGCACAGATTTTCTAAAGCTCAAGAGTGGATAAAGAGGATCGACCAAACAGAAGGTGGGCTGGAGAAATTCAGTCGAGGGTATGAAAAGTTTGGCTTCACATTCGACTCCAATAATGGGATATACTACCAGGAATGGGCTCCGAACGCAGAGCAGGCATTCCTGATCGGCGAGTTCAACGACTGGAATAGAGAATCACATCCTCTACAAAGGAACGAATATGGCGTGTGGTCAATCCACCTCCCAGCCCAAAACGGTGTGCCTGCTATTGCACACAACTCGAAACTAAAGGTTTCGTTCGTTCTCCCTGGTGGTGAGCGGATAGAAAGAATTCCTGCTTGGATCACAAGAGTCACCCAAGACCTGGCCGTGTCCCCAGTCTACGATGCGGTGCTATGGAATCCTCCCAAGAGCGAAAAGTATACCTTCAAAAATCCCCGCCCTCCTTATCCGAAAAGCGTACGCATCTACGAAGCACACGTTGGCATCTCTTCTCCCGAGTTGAAAGTTGCAACATACAAGGAATTTACCAAGAACATGCTCCCCAGGATACAGTACCTCGGCTACAATGTCATTCAGCTGATGGCTATCATGGAGCACGCATATTACGCTTCCTTCGGCTACCAGGTCAACTCATTTTTCGCGGCAAGCTCGAGATATGGCACGCCGGAAGATCTGAAAGAGCTAATTGACACTGCACATGGCATGGGGATTACAATACTCTTGGATGTTGTGCACTCACACGCCAGCAAGAACACTCTGGATGGCCTGAACATGTTCGACGGCAGCGACCATCTGTACTTCCACGAAGGCAGTAAGGGTCGACACGAACTATGGGACTCCAGGCTCTTCAACTATGGTCACCACGAAGTAATGCGGTTCCTCCTGTCCAATCTCAGATTCTGGATGGAAGAATATCAGTTCGACGGCTTCCGGTTCGATGGCGTCACGTCAATGCTTTACACTCATCATGGCATTGGGACAGGTTTCTCAGGCGGCTACCACGAATACTTCGGACCGGCGGTCGACGAAGAAGGTGTCGTCTACCTCATGCTGGCGAACGAAATGCTCCACAACATCTACCCTAAATGCATCACCATAGCCGAAGACGTTTCTGGAATGCCTGCACTCTGTCTGCCACTCTCTCTTGGCGGCGTGGGCTTCGACTATCGCCTCGCCATGGCTGTTCCAGACATGTACATCAAGATGCTGAAAGAAAAGTCAGACGATGAATGGGACATTGGCAACATCGCATTCACACTCACCAACCGACGCCATGGGGAGAAGACCATTGCATACGCCGAATCCCACGATCAAGCGCTGGTTGGTGACAAATCGCTGATGATGTGGCTCGCTGATAAGGAGATGTATACACATATGTCGGTTCTCTCAGAGCTGACCCCTGTCATCGACCGCGCTATGTCTCTGCACAAGATGATCCGCCTGGTCACCCACGGTCTGGGTGGTGAAGGGTGGCTTAACTTCGAAGGCAACGAGTTCGGCCACCCCGAATGGCTTGACTTCCCTCGCGCGGGGAATGACAATTCGTTCTGGTATGCCCGTCGCCAACTCAACCTTACCGAAGACAGCCTCTTGAGATACAGATTCCTCAACGAATTCGACCGAACAATGCAATGGAACGAGGAGAAGTACGGCTGGCTCCACTCGCCACAAGCATACATTTCGCTCAAGAACGAATCTGACAAGGTCCTCGTCTTCGAGCGTGCCGGTCTGCTCTGGATCTTCAACTTCCACCCTACAGCGTCGTTCACAGATTATCGTGTAGGCGTGGACGCACCGGGCGTGTATAGAATTATCATTGATACGGATTCACCCGAGTACGGCGGGCACGGACGCAACGCAAAGGACACGAGGTTCTTCACTACGGATATGCCCTGGAATGGTCGCAGAAACTTCACACAGGTGTACATCCCGACGAGGACGGCTTTGGTAAGTTCCCCTCTCTCACGCGACTGAAGTCATTGGGAATAGTAGTCCTAACCTTTTGAACTTACAGGTTCTCGCCCCCGAATCCACGCTATAAAAGCTGCACTGTCGGAACGGGTGTGTCCCGCGGTTCGACTAGGAGGATAACTTGTTACAAAATCTTGGATTCTTCTACTGGTAGGAGACATTGTCACCCCGTGCGAAGGGGTGTTATGGATGCGGTGTAGTTTCAGCTACCGAGAGTCCCAACTCGTGTCAATTGTGCTGGAACATTTCAAACGAAAATTGAGCTCCGATTGAGTGGGCACGTAGTCATATCACACAGTTGCCCTGGAGGTATTTTGGTCAAACGTGATGAACTCGATTCTCTACTTTGCGTGTCGAAGCTACTGTACGTGGCGACAGTGCCAATGGAGCAAATCGTGATGGGCGTCTTAGTGGAGTTTCCAATGTTGCTCAACGACGTTATCTCAGTCACATGTTATACAAAGGCCTATGAAAGGTGCAGCGCAGGTCTGGTATATCCGCCCATGGTGCTTGAGGCTTTTCCGGTAGGGGCCAACTCTTCAGAGACATCTTGATTCATTCCATCATGTCATCGACTCAAAAGACACTCTCTTGCACGGAGTGGAGAGGTGTACACCAAATCATCTGGTAGACGTCTTATTTCAGATATTGACGCCCCTTGACAAAACATGACCTTTGAGGGGGTGCTCGCTTCCTCGACATGTTCCCCTGATCCGCCCGGGGGCATGAGCAATAAGGCTGGAATCTCAGGGATTCGGAGGCAGTCTTCTTCTAATGTTCCACTCATCTCTGCATACCCTCATGGCCAGCCCGGGAATGAGTTCTTGCTCCTTGTTTCGTCCCCACTTTACTTTTTCCAAGAGCCAGTCTGTCAGAGTGACGACCTTGCTGGTCTTGTCAAAGCCGTTGCTCTCGTCCGAATGCTCGATCGTATGGCTTGCGATGCGGCCGTTGGAGTCGAATGTGAATATGAACAGACCTGTGAAATCGTCGCCTTTGTTCAAGTTGAAGATGGGCTTATCTCCCCCCAATAGTTTTGACAAACCACGGTTTATGTTTCCGTCAGTTGTGCTGGACTGGGCGGCTTCTGTGTTCGCGCTGCCCTGGCCGTTGCTTTTCGGCTCGGTCTTCCATCTTACCACCAGCTTCTCTGCGCTGAGATCTTGCTCGCCCTCAATCGCCTCTGGGGGAATCGCGTATGCAAGACCGGTGCGCACAATCTTCTCGGAGAGGATCTTCAGCTTGACATTGCCGACGATGGGAACGCAGCCCCATGCCACTGGTGTTGTCCAGAGAGAGGCACGATAAGCGACACGGCCTTTTATAGCTGGTAGATGCGGATGGGTCGAGGGAAACAGATGGAGGGAGATGTTCGGCGAGAGAATCGCGGTGGGAAGAGGAGTCGTGAGGATGTTGGGTAGGAGCGGCGACAAAATCCGTAGTGCTGTAGGAAATTAGCATCCATGGTTGTGGTTTCTCGCCAGGTTCTTCTACGTACTCTTCCCTAGCTTGATCAGTCGCTCGTCCGGAGGCTTGTGGTCGTCATTGCCGCCCGGCCTTGGGGGACCAAGCAGTTCCTCCGCCGGACCGTATCTGGGTGAAGCGGCCGTAAACCAGACTTCTGAGATAGGTTCGGGTCTGACTTGTGCCAAGTTTCTCCTCGGTAGCACCTGACGGAGGCTATGGCCGCCAGCAGAGGAAGACCTTGCGCGGTGTTGGGCTTGGACCCTGACATCTCGGACGTGAGTCCATCTTGAAGCGGGAACAGCGCACTTGATCGATGCAGGCAGGCTGCGCATTGGCCCGGAGGTCATCTGGGCGGAGGAAGCATTCTCAAAGTAAGATTGCTCGAGTATATGAGAAGATGAAGCCTGTTCAATTAGGGATATCTCTTGAGATGAGCCGATTGTTTGTCCTTCTCACCACAAAAAGTTGGAGAAATGGAAGCCGTGAAGCAGCGAAAGCAACTACGTCAGCCAATGGCAAGTGTAGCCGGCGAGCGTGTCACGGTACTTGGCCAACCACGGCTGACAGTCAAATGACGCATCTGTCCTTGCAATATGCAACGAATATGACGTAAAAACGCTTGTCAGACGGTTGTGATAAGGTACTGTGTTCATGAAGTAAAGCTGGGAAGCGTGAAACCCATGCAGCTCTTGCTGTGCTAGATAGGTAACATGTTCTCATCATGTCCCTGTTCGACGGTTCATGCTTCCGAGTGTATAAATGACCATTCACGTCCTCATGCCGCCACTCAGAGGACCATCGACTGGACTGCACTCGGATGGGGATCTTGCGTACTGGGTATGTTCTAGAAGCGCCCGGCGACAACGACCCTCAAAGTCTCGAGCGGGGCTCCAGGTCCCCATCACCACCGATCACCAAGCCCTGTAGGGCAAGTTCGGCTTGAACTAGGCAATGGATGCTTACCTAACTTCCCCCCAACCCATCGTGACACGCCTTCGATCCAATCGTCTCCATTTCTTGCTTGAGACATGGGGCTGAACATCCATTCAATCACTGAACGCGAATTAACAGCCTAGGCTGGTGGCGCTGAAGGGGCCGCCTCTTAAGGGACGACGGGCTACGCGAGTCGATCGTCCTAAGCAGCGATGCACCTTCTCGGGCTCTGTCTATGTATCTAGGCGGCCCTATCCTGCACAAACCCAGTGGTGGCCTTGTCGTCGTGGGAATATCTCAGGTGGCTTAACCACAGCTTGCCGACCTCTCGGCTAACCCAACCCTCCTCTCAGCCCGTCTGCATCAACATGCAGCGTGTTGATGGCAGAAAATGCCGTCGGGTCAATCACTGCTATGGGTCAACCATGATGCAGATAACATGAAAGCGCTGCCTCACAGACATCGGGTCTTCACACATGTCCAGAAGAACTATCGACCGTGGAAGCGACGCCAAGAGACCAAGTCGCTTCGTGCCTCGGCCAATGTCCCAGGTCAAGCCAGAAGCTACAACAGCGATGGGCACCGTGGTCGTTACGATGCCTCACCTCCGGAGGCTGATTCATCAAGCTCTGATCAGAGTAGTCGATCTTTAGATTTTCCCCCGAACCGCAATTCGTCCGACGACAGCGACTCGTCCGTGTCTAGCAATGGCAGTCCCAAGACGTGGGCAACTTCGCCTTCAACGTCGATCGGGAAAGGCAATTCGGATCCGTTTGGAGCATTTCCGATACCGATAACCGCCGACGTCAATAATCTCATGACATTCTATCGAGACTATATAATCCCCAGCATATGGTTCAAAAACTTCAAAAACAAGAATACTGTTGTCCTCGCTGCACGGGAATGGCAGTACAATGCCGCCCACCTTGAAGACGAAGGGACTGCCTACGGCATCATCGCTCGTCACGGTATGGTGGCGGCAAGTTGCAGTCCAGCATTGCGAGAACAAGCTGAGTATTATGTGGGTCAAAGCACGGAGGTGTTGAGGAAGAAGATCGCCCAAGGCCGGGCTCTGCAAGCACAATCCTCGACCTCTGTCATTGACAATGCGGCAATGCTTTTCAATGCACAAACCCTGGCGCGAAACCTAGCTGCCGCAACCGCCCACGGCACATTCCTGGCGTCCCTTTTCAAGCAGCAGTGGGCGCAAGGGACGCTCGATTATCGATTGTTAATGTTTGAAGTCTACAACGACTGCCAGCTTACCTCCATCTTTCTCTGCCCTCCTGTATTTGACGTCGACCATTGGCTGCCTATGGTGTTTGATCCCATCTGGAAAACGGCTGTTCAACGACTTCCGCACCTTGCACGCGCCCCGCTGGACCCTTCAGTGGACAGCCAAGAACTTCAAACCTGGTTCCGGAGCCGGCAAGAGCAGCTGCAGATCAACGGCGTCAAAGATGGTGAAGGAAAGCTGTTTCTCGACGTACCCGTCATCATGACCTGGTTTCTTTCCAAGGCGTACCTCTTCCACGGGCATATGATCAACCACTATCTGAGAAATAAAGCCCAACTCCGGCGTGAGGGTTTGAAACCGGAAGTGAAAGATTATCTATATGCACAACAATACATGGCGCTAGCGGCAATCTATCTGACACGGGGGCCAAACTTCAATTTCAACCCCACCGTCCTTAATGTCCCTATGTTCGATGCGTCGATCATACCTCGTACCCTCCAGACTCTGCTTGAAGAAAGCGAGATGTCTTCGAAGCGGGATTCCTGGAGGAGATATGCCAACGCTCGGCTATGGGCGTTTTACGTGGGCGCTCTCGTCGAGCAAGCTGATGGATCAACGCGACTCGACTCACGCCAGCAATGGTTCACCACCCACCTGGTTGAGCTTGCTGCAAGATTGGGGGTCATGTCTTGGCACATGCTGGAAAGCGTACTACGCGGGTTCCTCTACTCGGACATCCTGACAGCACAGGGTTCGCAGTGGTTCGAGAAGTTGATGGCTGCATTCTGCAACGTCGAGTCTTGATGGGGGTCTATTTTTGTGTTAAACTTGGACTGCTGCCATGGAGGTGTACATCCTGTCCGTCACTCGTCAGCATCTTGAGAAGAGGTATAGATTATAGTTGGTCCGCAGCATCAAAAGGCTACCGCCGCCCGGCGTAGACCACGTATGCGGCACGGTTACTTGTGATAACGCCTCCAAGCCATAACCTCATCAGGGGGACATTGATGCAGCTAGTAAAAGATGGACTCTAACGGGAAACCAGTGATCGAACCAGGGTCATCAGTGCAGGAGAGCGGGATAAATCTCTTTGGACGAGATATGGCAAAACCGGCAGACCGAGGGGAGCAGCAAATGACCCCGGAAGTCCAATAGGCAAGGAATCCACAAATACAATTCTCTCGATTAATCTTCCCCTTCCAAACCCAGTAATATTCCGCCATCATCGAGGGACGCATCCTTCAGTTGCCACGACATTGATCGCGGTCTCCCGAAATACCTGATCCATGCGTGGCACCAGACCGCCACGGAACTCGGAAGGGGAAGGGCGCATTCGCAGGTAGCTTGCCATGTGTCGACCACAACCAGCTACGTCTCGTGAGCCTCAAATGAAAGACTTCCACTGTAGCATTGTAGCGGCAAGACAGCCTACTCAATTTATGGTGTTTTCATAGTTTGATTATATCAAAGAACATCACCAGCCGCATGATTGCTCTCCGCTTGGGAAAGAGCACCGTCGTGTCGCGGAACAACAAAATCCCGATGCCGGTTCCCCTGAGTTCACGAGCCTCGCAACCGGACGGCCATTGTCTGCGCCACATTCCACTGATGCTGGTGATGCTCTGACCACGCTGACCGGGCATGGGGAATAGGTAAAACAGACGACTTGAGCTCCTCACGTCCATTCAGTATGGGCATTGGACTCGGAGCCCGGGAAGATGTTGAGACTCGGAGGTGTGTTGCCGTCGTTGGCCGCTAAGCTGTAACAGCGCCGTGGTAAGTGTGGTTGTCGCCCTGTCCAGGTCGCCCGTAGCAGGCTATTGCTGTCGCTCGTCGAATGACATCTTCGCCGATGACGAAGTGGTGTTTGTCCTCTTCCTTATGTCTCAGTGTTGGTCAGATTCCCCCCCAATTGCCGCCCTTTTCACTGCACCGCAGCAACAAAGATGAAGGAATCTTCTCTCCTCAATGGTAGCAATCTAACGGCTTCAGTGGTACTACTGTTGGTACCCTCGCTGCCACTATTGGCGATGATATCATTCGTAGACAGTCCAATCAACCTACCACGGTGGACGCTGGGGGCTCCTCCAAAACAGTGAACAGGTCGACGTCGGATAGATGTTGCCATCCGCCGATCCCGTCCGTTCAGTCGAGTGTAGACCGGGTGGCTGATGAGACATAGTCGATGGTGCTGAATGGTCGAGTAAGGCTTTGGGACAGAGGAATAGTTGAAGGGTGGGAGCAAATCAAGGCTCTTGTGGGACTGTGACGCTCTATGGGAAGAGCCGTGCTTGACATAGGTTTCGATGGCGTGGATTGCTGGCGTTGATCTCGCTTGTCAGGTTTACTCCATACGTTTTGATAATGGCGATTGCTCCTGTACTTCTGTTAGGTTGGCGACTACAATCAGGTCTAGTAGTCAGGAACAAAGAGCAATCCGTCGCCAACGACAAATGCAGATATTACCGCGGTCGGCATGGTTCTTGCGATCAGCAGTAGCCTGAATCACTTGTCCAGAGGGGCGTAGAGACCGCGGCGGCGGCGACAGGCTGTGTATATCTGGTCGCTGCGATGCTCTTCCACAGCGACATCGTCCTGGACTCCAACTCACACTTTCAACGACCTCTGACCACAGCAGCTTCCAACCTCAACTCTCTTGACTGCATCTACTACGCCAGCAGAAGTCCCCAGTAGGTCTTTGAGACGCTGCAGCTGCTCTGGACATCCCGCTTGTTTCTTTCCTATCTGTAGGCAACCTTGCCAACGTTGTCTTTGACTCTCAGAAAGACAGATCAAAGGGGCCCAGTCGTTTGACCGCTAACAATCTCTTCCCTGTCAATGTCAAAGATATGACAATGGAAGCTGCCCATCGCACCAATACAGTTCTGCGTCAATGGAACCCCGTTGACCGTACATGTGGCTGACGGTCCATTTCTAGGGCTCCATCCGTCCTCACGATCCATCTTCTTCCTCTTCAGACCAGGTCGCCATAGTTGACTCCCTTCCTACCCACATACCTGATTACCTGGGAAAGTCTCAAGTCTCCTCTCTCTCTCTCTGAATACCACACGGAAAAAATGTCTCGGGCGACACCCGACGATCAGCTGAGATTCCTGTTGAGCTGCGTCAAGCACTCTAACAACGGACGGGTGAGCCAGGGCTTTCCGAGCAAGCCTAGCCCTAGTGGACTGACAGTTCCAGGTTGATTTCGTGGAAGTAGCCAAAGAATGTGGCGTTGTCAGCAAAGGCGCAGCGTTAGTATCGCCTGTGTATGCATATCGGCTGGTCCTTCCTAACCAGATACCAGGGCCAAACGGTATGAGAGACTTCTGAAAGCAAACGGTGTCAGTTCAAGCGCTCCCAATGCAGCTGCTGCCGCCGCTACCAGTGTCGCCGCCCCGAAGCCCGTGAAGCGAAGAGCGAGCGAGAAGTCTTCAGCCAAGAAGCGAAAGCTGGACCGAGCCGACAGCACCGTAACAGAGGGCGACAACAAGAGGCCCAAAATGACCACCAATGCCACCCAGGAGATTGTCGGATCTGTTTCGTTGAAGGCAGAAGCTGTCAATGACGTCCCCCAGCCTGGCGTCTCCGGTGGTGTGCAACATGGGCCAGCTGGTCCTCCCATGTTCATCGGTCGGCCTCCTCATACAGCTCATGGTCCGCTTCCGCCATATCCAACGCAGCAACGGCTCGGTTTTCCCAGCTTCCCTTGTTATGGCCATCAGGTGGTGCAAGATCTGCCGATGTATCCCCCTTTTGCGCCGACTAACTTCAGAGAGCCATGGTCGATGCCAATGGCCGCTCCAGACACCGGCTTCGAAGAGTACACCCACCAGGATGCCTTCCAGCAGCAGTATCAGATAGGACAGCCACCACACTTAATGGAGTCGTTGCCCATGAGAATACCGCCACGCCCACAGAGCGTTGTGCCAATGGAGAAGCCGGAAGAACGTCGAGTAGAAGATGAGGAGGCAACGAAGCCGGATGATCGTGTTGTTGTCGTGGACTGATTCGTTTCCAAGTCTCCAGGTCCCTGGAAATGGATATGACGTCCGCTGGGTTGGCAATAGGGAGGCATGACTGTTGTAGAGTGCAAGCTGTCTGGTTTGCAGTGAGCAGATATCAAGGAAGAGCTGGGGTTCAGCGAGCTCGCCAACGACAACCTCTGGTGAAGCAGGCTGATTACCACGATGATGGAGGCCATTTCCAGCCCAGAATAAGTCCAGTGATAGCGACAAGGACCCAAAGGACATTCAGCGGCTCAAAGCAGCAAGCACCTCCTCTTCTGCGATGCCTGCTTGGCGGAGCAAGAGGCAGAAGAGCGACATATTCACAGAGGTCGTGCAGAATCTTCTCCTGCAGACCCATTGACGCCTCCTCTTCAGACAGATTGACTGTCGATTGGGCGCAAACATCTTGGACTTTTTAACGGCCCTGCTTGGTAAAGACAATGGGCGCCGGGCTCTCTGCAAAATGCGCGCATAGCTTGAAGAAGTGCACAAGGCCAGCAGTCGTCATTGGCTCCAAGAACACCAGCGTGTCGACGAAGAGAACCTGCATGTCGACAACCAGCAGTGCCGATTGAGGGATGTTGGTGGTCGTCTTGGGCACCCGATATCTCTTCCGACATTTCTCCATTTTCCTTTCTTGCCCTCCGTCTCCCACAACCACGACATCTCCCTCTCACTTTGTCATTGCCCCTTTGTGTCTTCCTCCCTCTACCTTCTGAGTCCCTCGCAGCTCGCAGGCCGAGCCTCTACGTCGTCGAGAGCCTCAATCCATCGGATTGCAGAGTCTGGTGAGTCTCTTCTACAGGCAACAGCACATCCTCCGACAGAGCGCTCTTCTTCATCGCACGAACCCAATCCTATTGTTCCTCTGCCCCTCCATTGATCTCTGTTCACCGCAGCGGGTATTCTGCCCCTCGTGCACGTGTTGGTGACCCCAGATCCCTCTGTTTATTCCCCAGTCGCGTCCTTTTTGCCATTCACCGTGCCTCACACTCTGAACACTTCCGTCACTATTGTCGCAGATCGTCGAGGACAATAACCAGCCCTATATCCTCCCTCTCCCCCTTCTCCTCTCTTGTCACACCTACACCATGGTCCCCAGCTCCATCGCTTGCGGTGCAACTGACGACTGAGAACTTCAGACACAGAGCCAGCAATCCTTGCTCTCAGCCAAGATGCCTGAGAGAAAGGTTCCCAGAAAATCTCCCAGCAAGCCTCGCATCCTCAACCGCTGGGACGGTAAGTTCTAAAGGCATTCAATATTTTACAGCTCAGTCCAGAGAACTGACTGTGCCCAGATGATCTCGACAAGGGACTCATGCTCTGCATTCAGTATGCCTGTACCGAAGCTGGCCTGAAAATTCCATGTAAGTGTTTCATTCCTGCAACCCAGCATGGTTCACTTAGCTAACGGATCGCCAACAGGGGCTCGAGTCGCTGAGATCATGGGTCCTACCTTTACCGAGGGTGGCATCGTACAGCACTTGGCCAAGCTCCGAAACCTCATGATGGCCGCTGGCATTCCTGTGCCACCATCTGTGAAGCGAGGCATGATCACCAAAGCACCGTCCAGGATCTATGGCAGTGCCGCCAACCCTCGTGTCAAACTCGAACCAATTCCTGCCCTGTTTCCTGACGGCACCAGTGGCCCGACCAAGATCAAGATGGAAGAAGATGCAGAGCAGCCCGTTTCCATTTATGAGCGAGCCAAGCGTGCCGCGAATAAGTCGAAAGATGATAACGGCGAGGACACCACAGAGAATGCGCTCTTCAACGAACCAGCCATGCAAGATGGTCCAGCTAAATTGGCAGCCAGGGCAAAGGCTAAGACCAGAGGCAAGACGAAGGCGCGCCGTAACAACATGAGCGATGACGAGGAGGAGGAGGTTCCAAACCTATATGACTCTGACTCCGAATACGGCTCTCCCAAGAAACGTCGTCGCTCCTCTGCTAGGTCGAAGCGCAAGATGCCTGCCACTAAAGCCTCTGTCGAAGACCCTCTTGCTCTCTCTGAGGCAACCACATTGGCTGCACCTATTGAAGACACTCAAGTCGACGATGTTATGGTCAAGGTCGAAGCAGAAGACTCTGGTCCTGCGACCCGCACCCGTGGTGTCAAGCGTGACTACTCCCAGATGGCGGCTCCTTCCTCTGATGAGGGCGAGCCCGAAGTCGACCAGCAGGCGCAAGTCGTCGACAATGGCGTCGAGTATGACGGCGAGGCTGACCCATTCGCTGAAGATGATGATATTGCTAGTGAGGCTGAGACTGATGTCGTCCACGCCGAGGATGATGCTGCAGGAAAGGCAGAGTTTCAAGGTGCATTCCTCGAGGAATCACACATTGTCGACACCCCATATGGCCAGGTCTATGGAAACAATCAAATGGTGGTAAGTTTCTCTCCATCCCGCCTTCTTGGCAAGGTTACTGACCTTAATGCAGACTGATATGTCTCAACGATTCCAACCTGGCAATGTGCATAGCTTCAATCGAGTCGATTACCTGAACAGCGACAACCGATTCTCGGGTCAACAGTTCGGGTACTCCAACATTGCCTCGATGATGAACTTCATGCCCCAGGAAAATGCCTTCAACAGCCAGTTCCCCAGCATGAGCATGTACTCGACATCGAATGATTCGTCACGCAACAACTCTCTGGGCGGCGCCATGGGTTATTCTAACCTTCCGTCCATGTCCAACGGCAACTTCTTGAACTCTTTCAGCTTCGACAACGGACATACCGGCGACGTAATCAACGAGCAGGATCACGTCAACAGTATGCCAGGAGACGACGTCTTCCTGACCACTCAGGACAGCGACTTTCTGGTCGACTCCTAAGTTGGAGTAAGTTGCTGCTGTTCAGAGCGGAAGAGTGAGCACTAACAGGGTGAACAGCTGTTCGTCGATTTCGGCCACGGCATGATACCCCTGGCGGCGTAACGAGATTAGGGAACGGCGACGGCGAATTGCGGCGAAAAAAGCTTGTGGTATTCCATGGCAGGAGGCACTCGTGGTGTAGTCTGGGAGGAGTTTTCGGACCATGCTGAATCACCCTTGTCTTTCTTTTCTTTTCTCTTGTGCTATTCGCACTTTATTTCGGTGCAAGTTACGGACACGACATAGGGCTCAGATCTCAAGGTTCACGAATCGGGAGATCAATCGGCTACCAAGCACTCACTGGCAGCCCCCTCTCACGCGGACGAAGACCAGAGCGTGCTGGCTGAATTCAACAAGCAGCATACGGAGCAGAGCTTGAGCTTTGATAACGGTCACAATAGATGCACCCATTCCACTTCTTCCACCTTCTGATGAACCCTACACGGAGTATGCTGCCTGGGTTAAGATTAGGGATGCAGTAGTCGTGGCCAGCAGCTGCTGATTCATAGCGAAGCGGCGTTGCTCGGGCGGCCTGATTGATGCCAGCTTCCGATTGGTGGCAGATACCGATTGGTCGAGTGCGGCCGAGGACCCACAGAATCTCCAAAAGTTTTCTTTCGAGATCCAGCATGCGAGGCTTCGACGCTTCACGCTTCCTGCTGCATTTATCCTGCATTCATCAATCCATCCTCTGCTCTCTTTCCTTCCCCTGTTCGCTACTACCGCCTTGCACTTGATCATTGCCATCGGCCACCATGCAGCGCGCTCTTTCCTCCGCAGTCCGCTCCTCTCTGTCGTCCTCATCCTCCCCATACTCCCGAACAGCTGGCCGAAGTTTACAGCAGCTGCGGTTTGCTCACAAGGAGCTTAAGTTTGGCGTCGAGGGACGAGCACAGCTGCTCAAGGGCGTGGAGACGCTGTCAAAAGCGGTTGCAACCACACTCGGTCCCAAGGGTCGGAATGTCCTGATCGAATCAAGCTACGGCTCTCCTAAGATCACAAAAGGTTTGTGTTGGTATCTCTCTCCCCGAGACTCGAGATACTAACGATGGATCAGATGGTGTCACCGTCGCTAAAGCCGTGACGCTCCAAGACAAGTTTGAGAACCTGGGTGCCCGGCTGATCCAGGATGTCGCTTCCAAGACCAACGAGGTGGCCGGCGACGGCACAACAACCGCCACCGTTCTCGCCAGCGCCATCTTCTCCGAGACGGTCAAGAACGTTGCTGCCGGATGCAATCCTATGGACTTGAGAAGAGGTACACAGGCAGCCGTCGAGGCTGTTGTCGACTTCCTGCAAAAGAACAAGAAGGACATCACCACCAGCGCCGAGATTGCTCAAGTTGCGACCATCTCGGCCAACGGCGACACTCATGTCGGCAACTTGATCTCGAATGCCATGGAGAAGGTGGGCAAGGAGGGTGTCATCACCGTCAAGGAAGGGAAGACTATCGAGGACGAGCTTGAGGTCACCGAGGGTATGCGCTTTGACCGCGGCTTCACCTCGCCCTACTTCATCACCGACACCAAGTCCCAGAAGATCGAATTCGAGAAACCCTTGATCCTCCTATCGGAGAAGAAGATCTCTGCCGTCCAAGACATTATTCCCGCTCTCGAGGCGTCCACCCAGATGCGCCGACCCCTCGTCATCATTGCCGAGGACATCGATGGAGAAGCGTTGGCTGTCTGCATTTTGAACAAACTGCGCGGTCAACTCCAGGTTGCCGCAGTCAAGGCTCCTGGCTTCGGCGACAACCGCAAGAGCATCCTGGGTGACATTGGAATCCTGACAAACGCCACCGTCTTCACGGACGAGTTGGACATCAAGCTGGAGAAGGCCACACCTGACATGCTCGGCTCGACGGGCAGCATCACCATCACCAAGGAAGACACCATCATCCTGAACGGCGAGGGTAGCAAGGATGCGATTGCCCAAAGATGTGAACAGATACGCGGCGTCATGGCCGACCCCAGCACCTCCGAATACGAGAAGGAGAAACTACAGGAGCGTCTTGCTAAGCTGTCCGGCGGTGTCGCCGTCATCAAGGTCGGCGGTGCCTCGGAAGTTGAGGTGGGCGAGAAGAAGGACCGTGTTGTCGACGCGCTGAACGCCACCCGTGCTGCCGTGGAAGAGGGTATCCTACCTGGCGGTGGTACTGCCCTCATCAAGGCTGCCGCCAATGCTCTTGGTGCCGTTCAACCCTCCAACTTTGATCAACAGCTTGGTGTCAGCATTATCAAGAACGCCATCACGCGCCCTGCCCGCAAGATTGTTGAAAACGCTGGCCTTGAAGGCAGTGTGGTCGTTGGCAAGCTTATGGATGAGTATGCGAAGGACTTCAACAAGGGCTTCGACTCGGCCACTGGCGAGTTTGTCGATATGCTCAGCAAGGGTATCGTCGATCCTCTGAAGGTTGTCCGCACTGCCCTCGTTGACGCTTCGGGCGTCGCATCACTACTGGGTACGACGGAAGTCGCGATTGTCGACGCTCCGGAAGAGAAGCCTGCCATGCCAATGGGCGGCGGGATGGGAGGAATGGGTGGCATGGGCGGATTCTAAGCTCCATTAGTGTGAGCTGATGATGAAGCTATCCAATCCATCCTTCTCTCTTGATCATGCTCCTCATGCTGGCAATTCTTCCTGCGTTTCAGCGATTCCAATTCAGATCCTCAGCATTAAACTTTGGACCTTCGACATGATGCTCTCGAGTCGGACCGCCGCACCGAAGTCGACCACATGACCTTGAAATCTGGCCGGTTGGATCCCCGGGACACTTGTCTATCACCTCTGTACATTTCTGCAAGACTGTCACATTACTCTCCACTCAAATTCGAAAACCTGTGTACTTATTACACATATTGTCTCAAAAGTACGGGAAGGGAAGGGGATGCCAGTAACGGAAAGGGTGGCCTGGAGTTGGAACCTGACAAGCGTTGGGCTTGGGTGACAGCCTCACAGTGGTAAGATACAGCCCGCGTGCGAAGAGATGGCGATCACTGCGTGGGTGATTGGACGCACTGTACGATAAGACTTGGTCATAGCTGTAGTGAAAGAAGCACGCAATGTAATGGAAGAAGTGGAACAAAATCTCGTGACTGGTAATATTGATTATGTCTGGTGACGCCAGATCTTCCTATTGGCAAGCCCTGCTGAGTTGACAATGTATCGTGTACCACTCGTACCTATCAGAGAAGAAGGCGGCACCTTTCGTTGCGGCAAGATGCGCAGGATCTCTAAGAAGATGTGCTTCGCTATCGTGGGGCCTAGAAAGTCTGCTCATCTCAAACCTGACGCTGCTGATACTACCTAGTTTCTATGAGCTTTGAAAGCGAATGTCTGAGCATATATAGGGACTCGCCTCTCCGCGCTCTAGCTGGTGAGATGGAGCCCAAAACTGTCTAGTCTAGAAGCGTCTAGCTCCAATTTTGGAGCCTTGGCACAAATACCAGTGTGTTTACGTCGCTCCGAACAAGTCTCATCTTCGATGCCTATCATTGCTTTTCACACACTTTTTCGTCGTACAATTGGCCGATTACAAGGACCGGTGGCCGGCGACCGACATCGCTAGGCAAAGCGTCTCTGAGTTTGGCGAATTTGGGCGTTTCAATGTGCAGATGCGCTAGCATGATGAATAGCCTTGCAAGAATCATACATTCGTATGCTGTTGGATCTCCCTCTTCTGGGTAGGGGCACGACAGAGACGGCTGAACCACAACACCTGTGAGCGTTACCAGGCTTGGTAGAAAGCGTCTTGCGCGCGAGACGTGAAGAGCTCGAACCGGGACTGTTCCAGTACGAGTACGGAGTACTTAGAATTGCTTGGAGCTCTCGCCTCGGCCTGTGCGGCAGGCTTGCTCTGAGTCTATGTTCCCGGGCTGGGATCGCATTTCTGTGACGGTGGATTCTGACGAGCAGGGACAGGTACAGTACTGTGCAGTAATTGAATGTCGAAGTGCCCTTTGCTATGTAGGTAGGTAGTTTAGAGCGGATTCTTTTATTTAGCTGAAGGCGGTGAAGTGGTGCTCGCTACGAACGGACAAGCTGCTACGTACTGTATAGTAGTTGACGGTACTGCTGGTTCGTGTTTCAAGGAGGACTACGCTCCTCTTCGACTTCGACCTCGTCTTCGTCTTCCGCTTCCCCTTCGTCTTTAGCTTCCTCTTCGTCTTCAGCTTCCTCTTCTTCGTCTTCCTCTTCTTCGTCTTGGATTTCGTCGTCTTAGGCTTCCTTGTCTTCCGCTTCGTCTTCATTTTTGACCATATCCGTTTTCCATCTTTATACGTCAATACGGCCTCAGGATCCAGAGTCTAGATGGAAGGCATCGTATAATCCTGACACCAATAAAGCCGGGGGTCACACTGTTCACTTCGTCAAATCGGAACTCCTCTCTCGTCCCTACCTGATTACACAGCTACCACGGCATATTCGGCAGGGTTGTTCCTAGAGATCCTAGAGACTCTGCCCAAGAGACATGACGGCTCTGTTCTTGTGTCCGACATGGTAACCGTCGGACACCGGAAAATCTATTTTGTTGACCCCAGAAACGATCGAGGAGGCCCGGAAGACGGTAAGGTCCAAATTGCAGTTATCGGATCCGATGACGAAGAGAGTACCGCCATCTAACACGACGGCGCCATCAACAGTGATGGGCAAGGCGAGAATCACCCGGCTCGCACCGTCTCCTACGGCAGCCTGGCTCAATGGCGACATTTCAATCGCACATCCTCGCAATCCCTTGATCTTGATGGCCGAGTCATATCAGGAAAGGATTACTTCAGAGCCGTTTTGAAAGGACACGTCGATATCGTCGCAGGCGTAGACAGGAGATGAATGCCGGTCCGTATATATGCAGTTGCAGTTGAGCCCGTGCGAGAAGTCATTCTCGGCGTTGCTCATGCGTCCGGCGTCGGACTACCGAGCTTTGATCGTGCGACGACGGGTCTTACAGCAGTATCCCGAGCGGAGCGGATCGGTAGTAGAGGCGATATATGTGGTCATGAATGGTGGTTTCAACAATCCGCTGGACGGTGCGAAGCGAAGCCGTTGCGAATCACACCCCACGGGAGCAATGGAGGCCGTAGCCAGAATGGCCGACAAGTAATTAGGTGAAGAGTTGGAGACAGATACCTAGACCGACAAGAGGAGATGAGCCTGCCTTGGAACCGACTATATTGTCCTCCGTACTTGGCACCCACTGCGGTTGACCGCATATACATATACAATAAGACGTGACGAGGCCAACAGCACCACCGGTCGGGTCCGTTCACAGATCGGAGTAATGCTACAGGAAGACTGCCTCGGTCCTTGAGGCCTTAAGGCCAACATGCTCCAGCTCGCGACCTCGAACGAAATGCCGCAACTTGCTTATGTCTGTCTCCCATGGAGTCGAGTATTGCCCGCCTTTCCCTTCCATGCTGAGTATCCTAGCAGTGTGATTGCCGGTTAGTCGGAAACGCAAAGCATGCAGCGAGATGGAACCACGACACGACACGACAGGACACAATCCTTCAAAGACAATCGGCTCAACATGATTGGACGAC
Organism: Cladophialophora carrionii CBS 160.54; assembly: GCF_000365165.1. Taxonomy (NCBI): domain Eukaryota; kingdom Fungi; phylum Ascomycota; class Eurotiomycetes; order Chaetothyriales; family Herpotrichiellaceae; genus Cladophialophora; species Cladophialophora carrionii. The sequence continues at coordinate 327,255 of NW_008481828.1, forward strand.
ATCCACCTCTCTGCACACTCTCCCCATGCCATCGCCATATCTCGTCCGTGCTTCCTCCAACCAAAACGGGTCGGATCGTCGTCTGCAGATACGACCTTGATAGCTTAGCGATGAGGTACAGGCACTGGCACTGGCTACTGGCACACAACTGGGTTCCGAGTAATTATGCAGCACTGAGTTCCCGTGCCCATGCCCATGCCCATGTCCATGGCAAAACCCAAGCTACGGCATGTCCAAGGTCCTCTGTCGCATGTTGTGGGCTCGCCGCCAGCGAACAGGTGGTCTCCTGCATATCTTTGCTTGTCGGTCTGCGTTTGAGCCTCGAATCCTTGGGATCTTTGAAGGGTTTTGTCTTCTTTCTCGGTGCTCACCGATTGTCGTCTCGTACCCAGACCAACTGCCGCGCGGTGACTGAGCTAGCTCCCGTAGCTACCTATACTTACCGTGTAAGTTGGCAGTGGTTCTGCAACCTAAGTCTAGATACCAGTCAGGCTTGCGGGTTTTTTGTTGAGTATTCTCCGTGACCGGCCATGCTCCGGGTACTGAGGACTTCGTACTGTTTACATATCGCGTGTCATCGAAGGTCTTATCTCTAACGACCCATGAGCTATCTTGTCTCTTCACCACTCTCTCACATCGTTGGTAGATGCTTTGTTGTTCTACTTTACGCAAGGACTTGACCTCTGTTCTGAGCGAAGCATACAGCATGGATTCCCACGAAATCAGCAAAGGGACCGACATCTCCGTCGACGACGTCCCTCAAGACGCAAAGACGGGGTCATACGAAGAAAAGAACGTGTCGCAAGCATATCCGGCCACCACGCGCGAAGGGGACGGCCGGTCATTGAGGGTACCTCCCCTTCCTTTTCCACTCTCACGTTCCGTTCCAAACGCTTGCCAAACATAATTACTTATTGTACGATGTCGTCCTGACTCTCCTGCCAGCGCCTGTTCAGCTTCGCCCAACTGTTGGCCTTTTCGCTGACATTCATGGAATCATGGGAAGTCATGGCCATGTACGTCGAGACGACGACACCATCATCATCATCATTCCTCGCACCTGACTAGGGAAACACAAGTTAACTCGCGCCTTCGAGCAGAAATATCTCGGCCACCTTCTGGAACGGAGGGCCCCGCTCGCTGGTCTGGGGCGCCATCGCCGTGATCATCGGCTCCCTCGCCCAGGCGTACTCGATGGCAGAACTGGGGTCGATCCTCCCGATCGCGGGCGCCCAATATCACTGGACGCATATCATGGCGCCGGAGCGGAGTCGGCGGTTCATTACGTGGATGCAAGGTGCGAGTCTGCTCTAGTCCCCCTCCTCCTCTCGTGCACGTCGTATGCTATCCGACGATGTGAGGTGATATGCAGCGCCCTGGAAGGAACTTGAGTCACGCTCCCAATCTGACAGCGCTGACAATCCCGTGCATGCAAGCAGGCTGGGTGACGTGGTTCGCGTGGGTGAGCGCCCTGGCCGGCTCGTCCTCCGGCGAGGCCGCGCTCCTTCAAGCCCTCATCGCGGAGAACGTGCCGGGCTACGATCCCAAACGCTGGCATTTGACGCTCATCATGTGGGCGCTCCTGGTCAGCTCGGGCATCATCAACACGTACACCTTCTGGCTCGTGCCGTGGCTCGAGCTGGCCAGCGGGATCATGCACGTCCTCCTGTTCGTCGTCTTCATGATCGTCCTGCTGGTGTTGAGTCCCAAGAGCAGCACCGACTTCGTGTGGTCGAGCAGCAGTGTGCTGAGCGGGTGGGACAGGAGCAGTTTCGTGGCCTTCAATCTAGGCATGTTGGTCCCGGCCTGGGGGTTCATCGGTGCGTCTTTCAACCCCGTGCCCCCTTACGTGTGACACCAATCGAGTTTCTTGACAACTGCTCATCATCTGTAGGCTTCGACGGCGTCGTGCACATGTCTGAGGAAGTGCGACGGGCCAAGCACGCCGTGCCGCGATCCATGGTCCTCAGCATCGCCATCAACGGGACCATGGCCTTTGCCATAGTTCTCGTCCTGCTGTACTGCATTGGCAATGTCGACGACGCCCTTGACGCGTCCTACCCGATCATCCCGATCTGCTTCAACGCCACGGGCTCCATGAAAGCCACGAACGCCATGGTGTCAAGTCTGATCATCGTGACGTATTTCGTCGTGGCGGCCAGCGTGGCCAGCGTGAGTAGGATCACTTGGGCATGGGCCCGTGATGGCGCCCTGCCGAGGAGGTTAGCCATTGTGAGTTAAGCCAGGCTGTCTGTTCAGTGTCTTTCCCTCTTTCTCCGTGGGCGTGCGTGCGTGCGTGCGTGCGTGCGTGTGAGACGTTCCTTATTCTCATCGCATGGTGTTCTGCTGGCCGGCTGCCATACATACCTCACTTCGTCGCTGACCGAATGCAACCACCCCCGACTACAGATCGACCCGAAGCTCCACGTCCCCGTCAACGCGACGTGGCTCCCCATAGTGATCGTCTGCCTCCTCGCCTTGTTTCAGGTCGGCTCCACGACCGGCACCGCGTTCAGCGCCTTCACCGCCTTGTCCTCCCTCGGCCTGTATACCAGCTACATCATCGCGATCTCGTGCATCCTGCACGCCCGCCTGACGGGGCGACTGAGCGACAAAGCCCCCAACGACGACGCCCAGGTTCCCTACGGCGCCTGGCGCATGTGGCCTGGCTTCGCGACGCCGGTCAACATCTTCGCGCTGCTGTGGACCGTCTATCTGACCGTCTGGCTGCCCTTCCCCACGAGCTTGCCCGTGACGGGCACGAACATGAACTATGCATTGCCCATCTATGCGTTTGTCGTGCTGCTCGCGCTGGGGTCTTGGTTCGTTTGGGGCCAGAGGCATTGGAGGGGACTGGACCTGAGGGCCATTGGAATGGTGGAGGCGCATGATTGAGGTGGTAGGCACGACTCACCAGGACCTGAGCCGACATTGCTTACTGCATGTACTCTGTATGTCGTGGGATGGAAATCTGACGGAGCACTCAAGAGCACATACCGATCGCAGGCAGATAGACCTGCATTGTAGGTAGCCCTGCTGACCTTGCTGTAAAAGGTCCTCGTTCTTCACTTTGCGAGCTTAGAACATGAAACGTCTATACAATGATCTGCTTGCCTCTTGGTTGAAGAGATACAATGATCTGCTTGCCTCTTGGTTGAAGAGCTGCCGCGTCTTGGTTGAAGAGCCGCTGCGTCTTGGTCGAAGAGCTGCTTGCGCCAAGTTTTAGCTCCTGATGTTTTCTTGCCATCGTCCAAGAACAAGAGCTCAATGACATCATCAGACTTTATCAACGTAATGAGATATACTGTACAGGCTTGTGGAGATCGATTAAAGAGGAAGAAAGGACAAGAGTGAGGCTAAGGTGTAAAGATAAGGAACATAGACCCATCCTCCTCACGAGACACGGCTAGGAACGGTATGATAACAGAGGAAATTTTGGTCTGCGGAATAAGAGGATTGGTCAATGTACAAGTTCTCCTCTGCTCTTCTCGTCTTCTCAACTCCTCAACAAGCTGTTTTGCAAGAATGCCACAGCTAAAGTAGCATTTGGATCTGGTCTTGCATCACGCCTCGACTGTTCCACTCAACATCCCATCTATGACTTCTCCAACTCAGCCAAGATCTTCTCACCCTTTGCTCTTGCACTCTCGAAATCACCAACCATGTAGAAAGCACCCTCGGGCAGATCGTCACCTTCACCGTTGATGATCTTCTGGAACGAGCTGATGGTATCCTTCAAGTCGACAAGCTTGCCTTCGATACCGGTAAAGACCTGAGCGACGGTGAAAGGCTGAGACAGGAAACGTTGCAGCTTTCGAGCACGTTCAACAGTGAGCTTGTCAGCCTCAGACAATTCATCCATGCCCAGAATGGCGATGATATCCTGAAGCGACTTGTATTCCTGCAACATCTGCTGGACACGGGATGCGGTATCGTAGTGCTCTTGTCCCACGACACGGGGATCCAACATACGGGACTTGGAGTCGAGAGGGTCAACCGCAGGGTAGATACCGAGCTCAGAAATACCGCGAGACAAGACAGTGGTGGCGTCCAAGTGGGCAAAAGTGGTGGCCGGGGCAGGATCCGTCAAATCGTCAGCAGGCACGTAGACAGCCTGAACTGAGGTAATGGATCCCTTTTGCGTAGTCGTGATACGTTCCTGCATGAGACCCATGTCGACGGCGAGAGTAGGTTGGTAACCCACGGCAGATGGGATACGACCGAGGAGAGCAGACACTTCGGAACCGGCTTGAGTAAATCGGAAGATGTTGTCAATGAAGAGCAGCACTAGGAACTGTCAGAAATGCTCGAGGCGAGGGGATTAGCGTGTGACACGTACCGTCCTGGCCTTCCTGATCCCGGAAATATTCAGCGAGTGTCAAGCTAGACGAATGCCAGTTAGTATCAGATAGTAAGAGATGTAGCAAGGAGTAGTAGGAGGCCGCCACAAGGTAAAGGCGCCCAAAGTAAAGAGATAGCGATCCAGTAGTAGAGAGTAGCAGAGAGTAGCCATGAGTGACCGCCAGGTGGAGGCCGAGCAGAGAAACCAGCAAGCAGTCCAGTAAGAGATAGTAGCAGAAAGTGGCGACGAGGTACAGGCGTCCAAAGTAAACAGGTAGCGGTCCAGTGGCAGAGAGGAGCAGAGGGTAGCCATGAGTGACCGCCAGGTCGGGGCCGAGCAGAGAAAGCAGAACCAGGAAAGCGTCAGGGTGTAGTGGCAGGTTGACTATAAGTCATTGCGAAGCTCTTGCAAGCTTCTTAGCATGCAATGGGGTTGCGAGATGTCGTTTCAGACTCCAGTCGTTGCGGCCATCCTGAGGTTGAGTTTGTGTGATGGTTCAGGAGAGACGACGGCGGCCAGGTCCAAAAGCAAGCTAGTCCATTGAGGGGAAAGGGGGATGGGCTCAAGAAGGGAAGGAGCAACTCACCCAGTTAGAGCAACTCGAGCACGAGCCCCGGGTGGTTCGTTCATTTGACCGAAGACCAGGGCGACCTTCGAGTCGCCATCAAGCTGGATGACGGAGGTCTCCTGCATTTCGTGGTACAGATCGTTACCCTCGCGAGTACGCTCACCGACACCAGTGAACACGGAGTAACCACCATGGGCTTTGGCAATGTTGTTCTGCATCATGTCAGCTGTTGTTCTTGTTCCTCCTTGTTCGAGGAGTTCACCCACAATAAGTTCTTGAATGAACACAGTCTTGCCAACACCAGCACCACCGAACAAGCCAATCTTTCCACCACGAGCATAGGGAGCCAGAAGATCCACGACCTTGATGCCGGTAACCAGGACTTCGGCGCTCGTAGCTTGTTCAACGAATTCGGGAGGGTCGGCGTGGATTGGTGCTCTCTTGGTGGCCTTGATCGGTCCTCTTTCATCGATTGGGTCGCCGGTAACGTTCATGATGCGACCTAGGGTGCCAGGACCGACAGGAATACTGATTGGGGCGCCAGTATCGACAGCCTTGTGTCCTCGGACGAGACCCTCGGTACCTAGAATCAACGGTCAGTCTCAGAGCGATAATTGAGGCAGCTCGCTGAGTGTCCATACCATCCATGGCAATACATCGTACGACGTTCTCGCCCAAATGTTGCTGTTGGCCATCAGTAATGTGTTTTTGAACTGCATTCAGGCATTCCGTACCGCAACCTCCAACACCAATCTGGTGCCATTGTTATCGATTTCGAGGGCGTTTAGAATGGCAGGGAGTTGTTCGGTGTCGAATTTGACTAGCAAGCATCGATCAGTTCTTGTTTGGTTCAAATGTCGCAGTTGGTGAGCTTGTAAGAAGCTCAAGCGGCGCCAGATAGGGAGGTGAGAAATATCCGCATACCATCAACAACAGCACCGATGACTTGATGGATCTTCCCTTCCTTGGAGGACTCGGTTGACGCCCATCTCTGTGCGATAGCCGGAGCAAAGGATTTTCTTATGGGCTCGATGGCGCGTCGGGTGATAGAAGGTCGAGCAAAGGCAGACCTGCCCAAGCTACGGGCAATGCCGCTATCCAAGGAGTCAGCAACGGACGTCTTGAGCTGCATCAAAGCTCTGCTGGGTCATGATGGGGAGCTCGCTTACCTCTTGAGCATGTTTGCAGGTGAACGAAAGGTGAAATGAAGGGGTAGAGGGGAGAGTAGTGTGTGATCAGGAGCGAAACTTGAAGAGAAGAACTTGAGGTCAATTGAGAGAAGCTCCATCCGACGCTAACCCCAATGGCGTTAGCCACCTCGACCACCCGAGTTCTTCATCCTCTTCACTTGTACGAGGACCAGGAAGCACATCGAGGACATATTGAGAGCTCGATCAAATCGAACTCATTTGCAACGAGGACCGTGAGCGAAGGGATTAGCCCTTTCCGGGTTCAAACTCCACCTGCATTGCAATCTATATACATTGACGATCCGGATGCGCCAGGAAGCACAGCGGCGTGGAATTGTTTGATTTTTGACATTCACAAAATAAGAAAGAACCCTGTCTTCTCGCAATACTAGTGCATAGTACAAGGGAGCCACCGTGGTGTCCGTTCGTAGCCATCTTGCCTATCTCATCGCTCCCCACGCTCCATCTATTCGGCTTCGAGGCTGATGCCTTGGGCCTTGGCCGGCTTGCTCTGCACGTGGCCCACCCCCGAGTACCCTTCACTGCTGATACCATATATGGGATTGGATTTCTCGGACTGCAGAAAAGCGATGTCAGTGTGACATTTGAGAGAACACGGCCCGAAGCGACGCTGGAATGCGGTGCGGTGTTATGGTGGAGCGACTCACCTTGAGGTATTCGTTGGTAGCCTCTTGCCATTCCTTGGTCATAGTCCGCGGTGGTGGTCGTGAGAAAGCGTGGATCCCCATGAAGAGAGCACACGAGATCGCAACACCAGCCGCGGTATAAACCCACACTCTTGTCCATTCACCCGGCGGATCCGTCGCGCGAGGTCCGTGAGGTCCAAATGCAATCCACCATGCTGCGAGAGTGTCAGCTAGATAGCTCGTCTTTCACCAGAAGCCACTTTCTTCGCAAAAGAGCTAGACACTCGAGCTTGGTAAGAAGCTCGTATCCGTTCCCATTTGTGCAAGCAAGCTTCAGGACTCGTCCATACCTGCTTTCTTCTCCTGCAGAGTCATTTCGTGCCAATCAACCTTCATGCGATCCCTCAATTGCATCCAAAGCTCGGCTTGCTCTTGTGGAGGCATCGCTTCCCATCTCTTCTCAATCCCGGCGAGGGTTGGGTTGGAAATGGCGTGAGCGGATCGGATCTGGGACTGGCTGGTCATAGGAGGCTGCTGTGTTGTAGCTGAGAAGGTTGGAGCTAGTGATCGGCTCGAGGATTGGAACTGTCGAAAGGCAATCCGCGTACATGTTGTCGCAGGACTCGTGGAAGCACGAGCTGCACGGGGTAAGGAGCGGAGATACATGTTGCTGGAGAGCGTGAAAGTGCAGTTAAAACATGCGAGAAGTTAACAGTTCGATGACCTGCCGCGGCCTGGAGCTCCGGAACCACTGTCGCAGCTAGTTGAGTGCCGGATGAGACTGGTAGAAAGGGGAACGTCTATCTCAGGTCGTGGATTGGGATCAAAGTTCCATGACAATGCTGCGAGAACGGCGCTAGCTCCCGGTCTTGGCACAAATTAAATTACAGCCTTTCATTGAGGCGTCACTCCACGTTTCTGTTCGGAGCCGCACACCTGTACAGCACCACCCAGCAATTTAATATGTGGCAGAACACCTTCGTCGTCGCCAGATACTCGCGTTACGACTATCTCAATGTGCTTCGAAGCACACCCTGTTTTCTGCCCAGGTCCTCATGATGCGCGACCATTTGTTCTTTGTGCTGTAACGGCGGATACCAAAATTACGATGAATTCCCCCAGCATACGCAGTCCTTGCTTCTCGAACGGGAAGACTTGCAATGGCGAGCAATGATTCAGATGGAAGAGCCACTTGCAGGGATTGAGAAGGGCTAGAGAAAGGCGCGTTATATCAAGTCGCTTCCAATGTGGGCTGGGGCTGCTGGCCGAGAAGCAAGCTTTGAACCCCGAGGTAGAAACAACACGATAGTGGTAGACACGGTGTGTTGTAGAGAATAACGCTCCGTGTTTCGATGCTTCCCGGCTCGTATCGTCCCTTGTAAAGTTCTATCTTCGTTGCAGCGTCAAAGTTGCGGCGTCCCTCAAATGGCGCGTGCTGGAGGACATTGCCCGGCGTTCTCCTCCTTCCAGCAACCTGTCCCTTGCTTTGCGCGCACGTTGATATCGCCTTCCAGACGCCGTGTGGATGTTGCGCTGGTGCTTCTCCAACTGTTCTAGCTCGCCTTAGACAGTCCCTTTGCCTTTGCTGGCCTCCTTGAGCAGGTCGGCCCACTCCAACTCGCCCGGGTCGTTTGCCTGCCAGTTCATGGCGATGCCATTCAGCGCATTCTTCAGCGTCTCACGAGAACTGGCATACACCATGCGCGACTACGAGATATTAGTGGGTGCGATGCTGACTCTGTTGTCCACGTACCTTGACACCGGTGTTGTCCTGGTTGATGTATGTAATGAATGCGATCTTTGATCTGGACGTCTGACTCAGTATGTCCACTCTCGGATTCTTACTGCATCTTCGCGCGCATACCTCTTGCCCTCACCACCTTCGAGCTCGAATTCTACATCGTAGATGGCATACGAAGGGCGGTCCTTGCCAGTTTTCTCTTTCTTTGCGATGAGCTTTTCCCTGAAGGTGTCATAGTCTGGCTCATTGCCGACTTCGTCCACCACGATCTCCTTCTGGTCGTCGGAGATCTTGTAGATGATGTATTTGGGACCGCCGCGACCGAGTTTCAGCTCGTTGAACTTGGAAACGCAGTCCGGGTTGACAGAGAGACTGGGTGTGATTGCATCAGCGAACGGACGAGGGGCGCAAAGGAATCGAGCCGGTGATTGAGGGGGCATGTATGAACATACCCGGAAACAGGCTGTCAGAGGGTCAGCTGAAGCGGAGTTTGAGGATACATTTAGGGACTCACCATGGCTGAGATTCGATGTCAAAGGGTCTTATGCGACTACTTTAAGGCTGGTCCTGGCTGTCAGTTTCAGCTAGAGTGAGACGGCGTTTTAACAGTGCGAAAATGAAAGGCGGTAGAGATAGCAGATTATTTTGACCGGACATGGCAGGCATCAATAATGGGGCCTCGTTGGAGGCAAGAGTTGACGTACCTCTTCTGATATCTGTGGCGCAAGACTGGACAAAATGATACAATAGACTCCGGACTGCTGGGTGCGTAGGCAGAGGAATAAGAGGATTGTAGGTGGGATGAATAGCAGACTGGTTCACGCAACTGCTGCAGCAAAGAGAGGGACGAATCAATGGTGGGGCCCAGAATCAACAATCCGCCAAATCAGGAACGAGGGGCAAGACTTGACCCGAGCCGTTGGCGGGAGGACGCCTTTCACGCCGCGTAGATGCCTAGCCAGCGCTTGGAAGACTTCTAGACCTGCCCCGACTGCACCTCCTAGGTATGTGTACACGTAGTTCGGGTATTACGTGCAGTCATCATGGGTAAGCCTGGAATCAAGATCATGGCTACCCGTATACCTAGGAGCACGACATGATTACCCTATCCGTTAGATGGGGAGCATAATTGTTTGTTCTCTAGGGATTGATGTTCCGATCACATCCACTTGCCCTAGCATTCTCCTTGGAACCACTTGGCTGCTATCTTGCCCTTCCTGGGACAACAGCAACCCGACTCACGCTCCGAGGCTCGAGACTCTGCGGTCATCACCAGCCGGGAGGGTTTGAATTCGACAAACGAGGTTGAACACAGGCTGAGTGGAGAGAGGTGTTGATGGGGATTGGTGACTTTGCTAGATGCATAACGCTGGACCGGGCACCGAAGCTTGCCGACATGGTCACACCATTTGTATTCGTTGAGTTATCGTCGTTTGACTTTGCGCACCCTCTTCCAGCTTTCGCTGTGAAGCCACAATCTCGTCGAGTTCGCTGTCCACCTCTCCCTCTGGCTACTTCGAGTTGGGCCACTGTCAACTGCCAGAGGCCATGTCGAAGAGGCGAACACACTCCACGCTCAGAATGCTCTCAGCCTAATCTTGACGTTGGGCAAGACATATGACCATCTTTGACGGGCCAGAGAAAGAAGGCACTTACCTCCACCCATAGGGGACTGTGTCTCATGGAGCTGCTGCGACAGTGAAAAGCTCATCGCCACCTATGAGGCATGCGTCTGCCCTGCGACAGCTACCTCGGATCTGAAGACGGGATACAGGTTCCTGATGTCCGGTATGTGGTTCGCAATTATCGGCTTCTAGATCGAGGAACCCATTCTGTCGGAGTGCGTGGCAAACGCGCAGCTATACCGGTGAAGGATTTGTTGAGTAGTTTTGCCTTGTCTTTGTGTTGGAACTATCTGCCACACCCACCGCTTCTAACACTCCCTTCACTGCACTTCCAGCCTTTCCGCTGCCTTCCAATTCTCTCAAACGCGTATCCATTGCAATGCTCGCCCACCAATACCGACCTCTATCCTCATTCTGCGTTTATCATCCTGCCTACGCTTCCGTCTTCGGCACGCCCGACCCACCGAAACACATTCATCATGCCTGATTGGACTCCTGACTCGGAACGGGCTCTTCTGATGTCCTTTGCTTTCGACAAGACCCGGCCAAGTTTTGAGATAATGGCGGAAAGAATGGGTGTTGAAGGATTCACTGCGAACGCCATCCGGTATTCACTTGCCTTTCCCACGACCCCATCCTGAACTGTGGAATTTCCTCTCGCAACTTCTTTCGACCCTTTCTGTTCTGTGTGTTTCACATCAACATCTCCTCTTCTTCCCCAAAGCTCCTAGTGAAAGTCCCTTTATTCCACTCCATCTCGACTTAGGTGTCCATCCATTCATCTACCATCACTCGACTTCATCCACCATGCCTTTCAAGTGGGATGCCCAGTCCGAAAGGAACCTTCTTCTGTCTGCCATTAAAGTCATGGGAAATCCACCCGCAACGATTTGGGATCAGGTGGCCGAGACGATTGGCAACGGGCATGAAGTCAACGGCAACGCATGCAGGTATCGCCGATATCCTGCTTCTCTGCAATTCCTCTTGTGGCCTTTCCTTTGCTGTTTCTATGCGCCATGTCATTGGGTCCATCAGGCTCGTTGGCTAACTTGTCATGTCCTCCTGCAGTCAAAAATTCTACAAGTTGAAGAAAGAGTCCGAGAATTTGCTCGCTGAGGGCGGCGGTGTGGCAAGCAGCAATGACGCGGCTACGCCCACAAAAGCTCCGAAAACCCCAGGCAGCAAGGGAACCGGTGGACGCAAGAGAAAGAATGCCGACATTGATGGTGATGGGGAAGTGGCTACGCCGAGCAAGCGTGGAAAGGCGAAGAAGGGCGCAGCCCCTGAGGTTGAGGTGAAAACTGAAGTCGAGAATGAGGTTACCCCTGCCGTCAAGGTCGAAAGCGCCGATGGGAACGCCAAATGAGAATTGTCAAGGAGGTGAGTACTGGCCCATGTACCCGTATCACTCGAGGACAGAAGCTAACTTTGACCGATAGAGGCCCGCCCGAGGTAAGCGAGAGATACTACATGACATGAGTTGAGCTTGGACATCCGGATAGGTGGGTATCCATCTGTGAGCTCGGCATCAGGGATAGCCTTGTTACTCCTGTATCTGCCCCTCGGTGTAGAACAGAACAGACAGCCCTGCAAGCAAATAGCAAAGGATTCAGTGCTCTGCTATCAGGCTTGCGCACTATTTGATCCAATCAGCACCAGAGCAATTGTACGACAGACTCACTTCCGGATGACTGGGAGATCTTGTAATCTTCCGGCCATCTTCACATCGCATCGCATTCGAGGTGACTCGAGACGCCTTCTTACGATCTAGCTCCCACCACAGGACGATTGTTCACTCGTTGCTGCCATCTAGACACATGAGCGTGCTCCGCGTCGACATTCGCCCCATGTCGTTGGTACCGGATCCATAGCCCATCGCCGCTGTGACGTGGGCTAAGCTGTGGGTTTTAGAGGCATTCTTATCCTTTTGCTCCTCAAATGCGCCCGAAGCCGACATTTGCATGCCCGCAACCTGACAACTCTGTCTGCCCCTCAAAAGGCACCATCTTGGATACTCATTGGCCGACTCGAAAATGGTACGGCTCAATCGGGTGGGGCACACTCTGTGCTATTGCCGGTTCTCGCAGCCAGCAAACCCGGTCATCGCAGAATAATGAGTGAATAATGTGCTCTACTTCAAGTCAAGAGTATTCCAGCCTGCTGTCCCCTTACACTTCCGCCCAATCAGCGTGCGGTATTTGAGGCGTTTTGGCAGTTCAAATGACTTGAATGACGTTAATAGCGCTAGTAGCCCGCCAAGACCGCAGCTGCCGCTGATGATCAGTGCGACCCACATCGACATCCTGCAGATTCCATTTTCTCTCCTCCTCCAGCAGCCATTATGCAGGCTGTGGCAACGCTCAATGGCGTCGAATCGATGCCCGAACCATGTCATCCTACATGGATCACCCACTGCGTCGACATGCGCGCTAAGGCGTGGCGAGATGCCGCGGTGCCGAAGAGAGCAAGCTAGCTCCAACAGCGAGATGAATGCACTGCCATCTCATCGGGACACTGCTCGTCCAACATGCTTCCTCTGATTTCTGGATTTGCACCAACCTTAACATTGAAGTGAATGGCGTGAGTTCTTTTCTAGTCTCGGTTCTTGTGTTCTTGACCGTTCCATACTCTCGCAGCTGCTACCTCGCTCTTCGGGCTTGAAACACATCGTCCCATTTCACCGTCCGCGTCTCTACACTCGTCCTGCCGAGCAGCTCAGCAATGGCAATCAACTGGAGACTCCGGAGCACAGTATTCCAGCTGCTAGCAGCAGTATATGCTGAGCTGGGAGAACAAGGCGTGAGTGATTGATTCCTGTTCGCAGTCTGGTTTTCTAACTGTTACTAGTTCAAAGGCCGATATGTGTCGATTGCACAGTACTTTGGCCCTGAGGCCTCTTACGATGCTATCAAGTCGTTTTTTGCGAAAGAAGTGTCAAAGGCAGCAGACCAATTAAAAGCTCAGAACCCCAGTCACCATGGCTCAGGGCGAGGCGTCCCTTCGAGATGCCCAGCTGGACCTTCCCGTCGCCCACCGCATCTCTACTTCGATGATGAGGACATAAGCATCTTGACGCAGAGGGAGTTTGAAGCGGTAGAAGCTCGCGTTGGCCATTCACTGCGAGGCCCTGCCAAGCGCCCTCGAGTAATCAAGGCGTCTCCGCGCCCTTCAGAAGGGCCGAAGGTCATATATGCAGCTACTGTCGTCGATGCGCCACAAAACGAGCGTCGTCCCAGTCAGGCAGCTAGACATCAACCGGAGGTGACCAAGCCCAGTCACATTGGTACAGTCCTGTCTCCCAGTGCGGTGCAGAGCGACACATCCCAGCCACCACCTGAGGATCGTGGTCCCAGTCGGAAGCGACGACTGTCAGAGCTCCGTGACAGCATGCAGCCTGAATTTGACGAGTCCAGCCGCTGCAAGACGCCGCCGCAATTCGAGTCGTTTGGCTACGTCACCAGCCATGGCCAGTATCGGTGTGCATTGTGCTTAAGCCAGCTACCTAGTCAGGAGGCTCTCGAACGTCACGAACGCATCAGCCAGGAGCACCTGCGCGGTCTTAACAATGCACAAAAAGTTGCCAAGGGGCGGGAGAAACTAGCTCAGGTTGCCATGCCGCCGCACGCTGGACTTGATCCCAATCCGCCAGTGTCTCTGTATCCTCAGAGAGTTAGCAGCCTCCACGAAACATCCGAGCTGCAGCAACCATGTGTACCATCAAATGCAGCTCCGCCAGCAGGAAACGTCCGGCAAAGAACGCCCTCAGATACGATACAAGTTGCCAGACACTCTATCGGTCGCACGGTCTCCCAGTCCCCTGGTGATGCCGGGAAACCAAACCCACAAGATGAGTCGAGCATTACAGTCGACAAAGGCAAGGGAAAAGCAGCGTCTACGCTATCTCCGGCCACACCACTATACCCTCCCGATATCCGTCCACCACCACCGCCGCCACCACCTCAAACACCGTCACAGCCGTCTCCCGCCGCGGAAACACGACCAACAACAGCCCGCACCGAGATAGGCACGCTGGACACTCCTCATACGTTTCAAACGGCTTTCAGTGCTTTGCAGCAGCTGCAAGATCTCAAGCCCAAAGCCGAAGGAAACGCACTACCATTCTCAGCCACGGAGATTGCAGAAGTCTTGCGCTGTAGCCAAATCATGATACAATTGATGGGCCACGTTCAGAGAGAAGCCAAAGCCGTGGCCACATCATATTCAGCAACGGGGTCCTTCGACTCTGGTATAAGCCTGGGATCAAACCCGGCCTCTGCACAGCGCAGCAGTGGCGTCGACGAGCGTGAGGCCGCCTCTGCAGCTGGGGCGGAGACACTACAAGGCTCGGCTTTGCCAGTCGCCGCAGAACGAAGCGATGCTGTTCCACAACCCATTTCGGCGCCAGGAATTGATGTGTACACGGGCATGCGGCGTGACGGTGGGCACGGAGAAAGCAAAGAGAAGCGCAGACGCAAAGATACTGGCAGTGACGTATCTTTTATTGTTCTGGAGTGATTGGTTTCTTGATTGAGGTGGTCTTTTCTCGACACTTTTCTCTTTATCCAGTATGACTTCTAGTTACAGTATGTACGGTTTGGTAGTTTCGGATTTCCCGTGCGCATGGAATACAGCTGTGCTCATCCAAGTGAGTCAATCACTATATCACACTGAGAACTCGAACATCTACTTTGAGACCAGTGAAGGTGCCGTGTCTGTACCTGCTGCTCCGAATCCCGCAGCATGTCGGACCGCAGCTTGGAGAGCAGCGTTTGTGAAGCCATGAATCACGATACCGTCGCCGTCGTGATGGCGTTCCCGCTTCCATCAAAGCTCCAGGTCTCGGTCTTGACCTTCTTGATCGCATTGTCTTCGCTCTTGACGTACTGGCTACTATCGGCCTCGACGTGGCTGAACGCTCTCTTCTGCGGCATGTACAATGGCATCTGGGACGGCGAGACTCCGGCAGTTGATGCCACGGCACGTCCGATTGCGGCTGGTCGGGAGGTACTCGCAGTCCATTTGCCGGGCGTAAAATCGGCAGGCGATGGGAGACCGTGGGCGGCTGTTGCTGCTGCTGCTGCTGCTGTTGAGGTGCTGCTAGTGCTGCTGCAGCTGAGTGAATTGCTCTCCTCGGCTTTGAGGTCACCGAACTTGTTGTTGCTGTCGATTATTTGAGCGCTCTTCGCGGCGGCGGGCTTTTTCTCGCACTTGACCGTCGACTTTGTCCCGTCTTGGCGAGGTTTGCTGGCTCGAGGTCGAGCAGTGGCGGCGGCGGCGTGAGCATGGCTCTTGATGTCGCCTGGTGGACTGGTGGTCGTGATGATGTTGAGGCCGTTCCGCTTTTTGATCTCGCCTAATCGTTTGACGATGGTGTTTGCCTTTGTGCCCGTCTTTACTGCGTACGGGGCGATGTAGAGCTGGGAGTGTGTGTGTGTGTGAGAAGAGAACATTTAAATTAATGGTGGGTTGGACGGTCTGGACGGCCAAGTGAGACTGGGTGAGATCTTGGGTCGAGTTGTGAAAGGTAGTGAGACCATCGGCAGAAAGAGCAGTAGGCAGAACTCACCAGGATCGGTTGGGGCGAGTCGCGCATCATCTCGAATAGGTACATGGCATCTTTGGTGATCAGGTCGGATTTGGTGTTGGGTTGAGGCTCTTTGGAAGCCATTTTTGCAGTCGAGTTGCTGGGCGACAATGGAGTTGTGAACAGAATGATGGATGGAGTTGGGGGGGAGACTGGACAGAGTAGTCCAGGCAAAGTCAACACGGTGTTGATGATGGCTTTCAGGGAATGGATGGGGCTGAGAGATGGTATGAAAAAGCCAACAAGGAGATGTTAGAATCACAGTGTCCGGGTGAGAGTTGAGTGATCTGTGAATGGCGAGTGCACCCCCAGGTTCTCATCACCGGTCACCAGGCTATCCGGTCTAAGGGACGTGCACAGGTGTGGATAGGGAAAGTGATGAATGAGCAAGGAAAAGAGGAGGCTGGTGGCGGTCTTCGCTCGAGACACTGTCGTGGTGAGTCTGTTGAGATTTGGCCTGCTGTCAATGTCCTAGGGCATGCAGCAGAGTACGGTACACAGTACGGGGCAGGCGAAGAGACTGGCCTGTGACTGGGAGATGCTGTCGTGGGCGAGGACATGCCTGGTGCCTGGTGCATGCTACACCGCTGGATCTGGAGTGCTCCGTCTCCATGCTCATCACCAACATGCCGCACAACGCCCCTTGTGATTCGACATCTGTCACTGGTGAGAAATAGCGTTGCAAGGATGAGGGTGTCCAGGTCTCACGTCGGCCAATTCTCCCCCACCAGGCCAAGCCGCCGCTAATGCAACCGTCGCTCGCTAACGACATGCAAAAATGGACGACAAACTGCACGACCAAAGCCAGGCAGAAATGTTTATACACTGTTCGATATGGAAGAAATGAGGTGGCTGGGAAAAAGAAGAAGGCTGGGAAGCCATCTCCTAGACTCCTGCACGAGACGCCGGCACTCGTCTTCCCGCCTTGCCGTTATCCTTTGATGCAGGATCAGCCTGCCGTCAGGGAATCCCAAACCAATGGATGTCGTCTTCCCTCCCTCCAGTATCCCACCGACTTCGTCTTGGTCTCTCGTCTGCTTCGGCTACGAGTACGGAGTCAGACGCGACTTCCTGCCCATGTCCTCTGCGTTTCCGCCAGTTCTGGGCCAGTTCCGTCACCCACAATCCCAGCTTGTCCATCTCAAATCAAGCTGCTGCTGCTGCCACTGCTCTGCCCCTGAAACGGCTCATACATCTGATCCTCCAGGCCCGCCGCTGCATTGAATGCCTCGGGCGCAAACTGTGCATGAGAGCTCGGGAATGAATCCCACACGCTCGCGGCCATCTCTTCGGTCTTGAGTTCCTGCGGGCCGTCGATGGCGGGATCTCGGCGTGCGTCTCGAGCTCGCTTTGACGGAGTCGGCTTCTTCTCCTCGTCGTCATCATCGTCCGACGCTTTACGCTTCTTCGGAGTCGTTGGCGGAGAGCCTGCCTGTGGATCGTACTCCTTGCGAAGTTTGTAGTATTTCTGGCTGTTTCCGATCAGCATCCCCATTCTCGATGAGTTTGGAGGGTGAATGCCGCGGACCTGATAGCTGACGCTGTTAAACCACCGCCCATGCGCTCCGCAACACGTTTCCATGTCGCCGTCGACAGGCTCAAGTTCGCCTCGGAGATTGCCAGCAGGAGCATTTTACGCACTGGACGACCCGTTCGTTACTTCCTGTTGCCACGCGACAAACGTTGACTTACCATCCTCCGCAGTCCATTGATAAGGCATAGTTGTGACACCAACAACGCGACAACAGCAGAGACAAAGAGTTGAAAAGATGGAGAGAAGGAGACTGTGAGCAGGTGTGAGTGGAGAGGAAGGCAAAGCAAAATCGAGAGAAGTCGAGGGCAAATAAGAGCGACAGGCCCGTACACGGCCACGGCAGGATTGTGCCGTCATCGAAGGTCCCATAGGGGGCATAAACATCCAGTCACTACCCCTTTCGCGGTCCATAGCATTTGAGCTTTCTGCATTGAGTTCCGAATGCCTGCCTAGCACAAGGATGTCCGCATAGGCGTCGTTTGGAGTCTGGCCATTAGAAAGCCGTGTCCAGTCGACAAGGCGCGGCAAGCCGTGCAGTATGTTGTCAGCTAGCGCATCCTCAAGGCGCGAAAACTGACAATTGTAGACCAGGCCCCAAGTCCCGTCGTATCGGCATACTTTGAGCAAACCCGTTAATGCTCAAGATCGGAGGATCCACCCCTGTCGGAGAATGGCCTTCTTGAACTGTTTCTGATAGAAAGCGAGGCTGGCAGCCAATCAGCCAAAGCACTCATCATGCAAGTTCCCTGACTAGACACGTCGTAACGGCTTGAAAGAGTTGTCATTACAATACCTTGTGGCCCTCAACGCCAGAAGGCCCAGTGACCGTCCCCAGCGCCCTGAAGTCCTCGCTCGACACTAGGTACTTCTCGACAGTCCCCCTCACACCACAGCTGGGGAACTATAAAGTGACATTGGCCGCGTGTAGTGAGAAGACCATGTTGATAGAGTCGATATAGTCCCTAGACATCCCTATCAGTTCTTCGTCGCATATCCATCCGATTCCGTTCCACTCCATATCCCTCGATCCGTCATCGTTCGGACCGTCAGCGAAACCAATGGCACAGAATCAAATCAAGGAGGCAGACATCATGGTGCTCATGGCGGCAATCCAGAACTCTGTTGGCCCAATCCAGGTCCGTAAGCCCCTTAGCTTCGATGGTACCGGTACTGCATTGGCTTTATTCCCAGCGGCTGACAAGTAGCGTACTCACATCAGGTTGACGCCGAAAAGGTCGCGAAACAGCTCGGGATGAGCCTCTCGACCATTCCGCCCAAGTTCACGGCGATCCGCAAGCGATACAACATCGACATCAAGGTCATCAACTCTGGCGCCTTGCAGCGCAACAGGCAGAACAGTCCCAAGAAGAGGCTCTCGAATGCTGGTGGGCCGAAGCAGACGGTTCGACTGCTCAACAACTCTCACCACAACTACCACCACGGAGGCGGCCCACCCGCGATAGGGGAGGAGATATGCTTACAGCGGGATGTGGCTCAGCCTCAAGGGACTTTGTGAATCGTGAGGGGTCGGCTGGTATTCTGTCGACCGTCTTGTTCACGCACGTTGAGCTGGGGAGTCCATGGCATAGGATTCCAAGAAGGCAGAGGCGATGGCATAGAATTCCCGGACGCTAATTAGAGCGTCTATCAGTTCAGGCTAAAAAAGCAGGATGTGACCTCTGTCTGTGTGAGGTCACGATGTTTTGCTGTCGGGCCTCATATCCAACAACATGTATGCGTCCTGACCACGGGGGCCTCGGGGATCGGTATTGTAAGAAAGGTGGACGGTACGATGGGCAGGATCACATCTTTTTAACGGCCTATCGACCACTTCATGGGACGGCGACCAGCATCAGCTACGTCCATCGGGGAAGAGTGACTATGCCCAGCGGTGCCGTCATTCACTCCTGCCGCGAGACATCATAGACCAGGCGGAGTTGATACCACGTTGAGAAGTGATCAAGAGGGAAAGGCATCGCAAACAAAGTTCAACACGTTCAATTGCTGATGGCTTGCTCGATGCGCGGCATTGACACTGTCTCACGCTGTCGCTATCCACATGATCATTCTCCCTTTGTGCTCTCAACTGTGCTCTCACCACAGTCTCACTGGACGGTCGTTCATTCAGAACGGGAGGCCCGTCTGGCTGCTAGCTTAGCCTCCTTTGCCTTTTTGGCTGCCTTTTCCTTCTTCTCTTCCTCAAAGTTGTATTCACCGTCACTTCCGCTGCTGCCGTAATCCTTTGCACCGGCATCGAGTTCCTTGTCACTATTCTCGGGCATCTTCGTATCTGTGACTCGAGCTTTGCGAGCCCGCAAGGTCCTGGTCAATCGTGGAGTCGGTGAAATCTGGGCTTCAGAGCCCGAAGTCGTCTCTGCCTCAGATGCCATTTCTGTGTCAGAGGTGATTATTCTGCCTCGGCGATCACGTTTACCGCTGCCAGTAGACTTCTTGCCAGTTGACTTCCTGTCAGTTGAATTCGGAGCCTTGGCTCGACTTGCACGGCAGGGGGTGGTCAAGGCCGGCTTTGGTGTAGTGGTGGGAGTAGTATCCATGAGAGTAACGTCGCTCTTGCCTTCTTCCGCCTTGTAATTTGGGGTCTCGAGTTGACTGAGCGTCTGAATGTCCTGAGCGGATGCCATGATGGCTCTGTAACGTTCCAGGACGGCGCGTTCTGTCGGTCGCTCCCCATTGCTCCCTGCCGCTAATCATTCAAGTTAGTAGTTAATCTCTAACGAGAGTGGGTGTGGGGAAGGGCAACGTACGCCATGCTTCAGCTACGGCTTTCGCGTTCAGTCTGAAGCCTGGAGTGCATTTGATGGCGGTTCTCAAGAGCTGAGACTTGTTAGTGGGATGAAGCTTGGACTCTGTGTTGAGAGATTGACCTTGAACTGTTCCTCGGTGGTCCACTTCATTGTGAGCAGCTTTGTTGACTGGGTAGCTAGTACTGGATGGTAAGAACGAGGGAAAGGTTGAAGTAAGATGGCTTAAGTAAACGGGGCCAGTGATTTGTCGTGAGTGTGCTGTCGTGAATGTGCTGTCGAGAGAAAGAGGAAGGAGAAGAAGAAGAAAAAGTCGAAGAGTCGCATTGCGGCAGAAAAGTGTGAATTAGATCGAGGCGAAGCGTACAGTCCAAGCCGCTCTTTCGGCCAAGAGAATTATGATGAACGTGAGGCTGTGCACTTTTGTAGACCTTGTCAGTTCCGCGGTCGACATGGGACAAGTATATGCACTGCCCTGGACCAACAGAAGAGAACGGCGTGCGTTCTCTCAGAAGCAGCAGAGCAGTAAGGCTCCCCAGGGCACGTCTTACCCTAAGCATCTGTGACTGACGAGGAGAGATCAAGCTGTGGTGTAATTGCGACGACGCCAAATACTGGTGTTGATGCATCGTTGGCGGGAGTCGGAGAGGTGATCATCCACCACGACGCCTTGTGGCACAACAGATGATGCATGCAAGGAAGATGACATCTGCGATGGCATCATTGGTCTGTAAAGGATAAGTAAACTGAGGTTGAAAGAGAGCTCGGACTATTGCGAAAGTGAGACGACTTGCTGGAAGACGTCGGTACATCAAGAGCATCCTTCCGTGACAGACTCGTCCTCAATTTGAAACAATGCTTCACAACTGACGTGACTATGAGGATAGTTCACCCATCTGGATAAAGAAGATGTCTTGGAGAGAGGCCATCTTGACGACGACGTGTCGATCCGTGGTATGGATGAGGCTTTGAAACTGCAGCCAAACAATTGGTGGGTAGCAAGGAATCGTCCGGCCTTGCCGCATGACCGAATGAGCTACCCAGCTAGTAAGTCCTGTCTTCAAGCTAGGTGTTAAGAGAGTCAATAGTGGTCGAACTGAGTTTGTGGAGGGAACGATGTGATTTGATGTTCAGCTAACAACAACTTCGCTCGGTCTTCGACAGCGAGATAATTGGACGGATCTCCTTGTCGAAACTCGGCTGGGCGACTCCTCACCATGGCCTGCATCTCGACTATGGATTTGTGAGAATCCTCCCAGAACCTCATCGATTCTTTGCTCGTGGTGCAGACGACACCGCATCTGATCGTCCTCACGGTTAGGGATGCCGCCCGGCTGGTATTGCGGGTCACCGAGAGGATAGTTACCAATAGCTCCCAACGAAGGAAGTTCCGATGCGCAGCTGTGCTGGCATCGAACATGCGAGGACACTACTGGATTTGATGTGGCGGGATATGAGGCTTTGGAATCAAGTCACGGGCAGGTGCTGTGAAAGCAAGTATCAGTCTGGATTTACATCGCAGACCGTAAGTAGCATCAGAGCCAGTCTAGGCGCCTGGTACAACCCAAGGTAGTCTGCAACCAAGCGGTCTCCCAAACGTATTATCCGCTCAGCAATGATCGTCGGTGATGTATTATACCCTTCAGACGCCAGCGTGCCGTCACTTCAAGCAGCCTCTCGATGGTTAGCCACGGCCGTCTCCTTGGTCTCGCTCTCGGCCTCCCGCGGCGGCGACCCAGGAATATCGACACCAACTGCCAAGAGACGCTCGTCGAGCGCGCGCCGGCGCTCCTCGTCCAGATGCGAGAGGTCGACGGCAACTTCGTCACCGAATTTGGCAGCAATCTCTTCGAGCGAGAGCCCATTGGTTTCGGGGAGGCGCCACAAGAACGGCAGGCAGGCCGCCGGAACGATGATAAAGACGAGGTAATATCTACGATTCCGTTAGCACAGTCGCGGCAAGAGCCAGCCACGTAGAGGAGAGGCCAAGAGCAACGCCGAAGACACTTACTTCCATCCGATCTCGGCGAATGCAGTCGGGGCGACCTCGGTATAGAGCAGCGTCGAGGCGAACAGACCTGCAATCGAGGTGCCCAGACCGTGGGCTCGTACTCCGGTTGGGAAGATTTCGCTGCAGTACACGTAGCTGCTGGCGTCCTGGCTGCCTCCGTAAAAGGTGACAAAGAGAAACAGGAACAAGACACCCGCTGCGTTGCCGCCCTTGTTGGATGTTCCGGCATAAGTGGCCACCATGGCGGTCTCGATAGCCATCATGCAAATGCAGCCGGCCAGGCCAAAGGTGATGATGGGAATTCGCCCCAGACGATCCAGCAGCATGGCATTGACCCAATTCATGAAGGCAGCCCACGAGGTATAGAGGGCGTAAAGAAGGAGAGGCAGCCACCCGTACAGGCCGAGATTGTTGTACAAGAGCACCTGGTAATTGTTGACCACCAGCACACCGGTGGATTGGGCGGCGCACCTGCCGAGCGTGTTAGCAGAACCCGCACAAAGCCGGGACGAAAGCGAGACATACTGCACCAACAGGCCCGCGTATATTCGCTTGCGATACGTTGGACGCTTGAGCATGCCCCAGATTCCGTGCACACCGGTCGCGTTCTCCAGCTCGATCTGTTTGGAGATTTGGTAGAATTCCTCCTTGGCCGCCAGACCCGCAGGGTCATCTGCTCGGGTGTGCAGCTTTTGGAGAATGTCGAGCGCATGTCGCTCTCTGTTCTTGGAAATGAGCCAACGAGGTGATTCGGGCAACCAAGGCGAGCCGATGAGCAGGATCAAGGGCGCTACAATCTGCAGACTGAGGCAGAGTCGCCACTGCACTTGAGGCGCGGCAAAGTAGCAACCCAGACCTGTGAAGGCGGCCGAGCCCTGAATGCCCAGGTCAGATCCCACTTAGACGGGAATGGGTTGTAGATGCATTAACATACGTAGCCACAGACAATCAGGACGCCGTGTGAACCTTGGCCCGAGGTCAGTACAAATGGAAAGTGACTCGGAAAAGGCTGAGTTACCCGTCATTCGACCTCGTTGCTTTGCAGGCGACAACTCCGACTATACCGCAGGTCAGTACAGTTGCGTCTCGCAGGTCGAATCGTCGACTAACCATGTACGCAGGCACGGTGACTTGCATCATGCCGACACCGATGCCATTCAGGAAGCGTCCCGCGAGAAACATGCCAACGTGGGCTGCGCCCCCCTGGATCGCGGCCGAGATAACGCAGATGGCACAGACGATCTGGATGGACCTGCAGCGACCGAGTCTGTTGAGGATCCAGTTGACAATGAGAGCACCGATGATGCCTCCCCCTGCGAACAGCCCGTTGGCAGCTAGGTCTCATTGTCAGACGTCCGCAATGCCAGTGAACCTGCTTGTCCTTACCGCCGATGATATCGTTTCCCTTCTTGGCATTGGGTCCCGTGAGAGAAAGGTCAAAATAGTCCCAGAATGCAGGCAAGCCAAAGACGGAACCGATAATTGATGAATTGTATCCGTACGTAAACGAACCTAGTGCGCTGAAGAAGACGACAGTAAAGTTGTATGTGTTGGCCTTGGCCGAGTGCGAGGCGTCGACCACGTCGCCGGTGCCACGCTTGAACACGCCCATGCTGGAAGAACGAGACCGCCGGCTCTCAGTGGTGGATACAGATACAGACGATATGGAGATCGAAAAAGGTCCAGCACCAGTGGACTCGCAGGCCCGGTCCAGGGATTTATATTCCCGCGGCCCTGCCAACTACAACGCAGCCACGAGGCGAGAGTGGATCGTCCCTCTTGGAGTCGAGCAAGGCGAAGTATTTAGATACTTTTCCTGGAGACGGACCTTGTGGAGAACACTGGCGTGACTGGGCGCCAAATCTCTGCAGGTCCATCACCTCGTATTATGTTGGAGAAGACGGCATACCGGCGGTGAGAATCAGAGAACCGGGCAAGTGTCGCACCATGAGCGATAGCGTCCAAGCCTGGTCGCTGCGTGAACCGAGGGAGATGAAGCATGCGTGGCTTGGTACCTAGTGGTACTGGTACTGGTACTCGTACGCGTGAGAAGCAGCGAGATCAGCTCATTAGACTTTGTGGGGGACTCCTCAAGACTTTGGGGAATGGAGTTGGGGAGCTCCATCTCCCCCGCGCCGGGGACTTGCCGTGCCTGTGGGCGCCAGGGAATAGCCGGGGGGTTACCTAAACAGGTACTCCGTGGCTCGGATGCTTCAACGCGGAAGGTACAAAAGTGAATTAGTGGACGGCCAGAGCGGCAGAACTCCGTGCGATATGGAGTACTGGGTACTCAGTACGGAGTACATGATCCTGGACCATCGTCCATGAACTCTCAACTTTAATTAACCTCGGGTATCCTGCTGTCCAAGCTACAGGAAGTTGGCGACAACTCTATCCATCTCAGAAAAAGCCACGAGTCCACACACCTCTACCACGTACGGGGTACAGCCGCTCTAGATCTACTAAGCAGATGTCTAAATGATCGGTGGGCCATTCCCGAGCCCACGGCTTCGGTTTTGACTTGACCCATTTCAGAACTAGCAAGCGAGGTACTGTATGAGTAGAAGAGATACCAGGGCCAGGTCTCATGAGTCCTGCTGACTCCTTGTTGAGGAGAGCCTCGGGTGGGTTCGAGAGCCGTCTGGGCTGTTCCCTCCTCGCTTCTGCTGTCCCGAAGGAAGGACTGGATCAGGCATGTCTGTTCTGGTTGCACGTCAATGTCGGTCATGGTCAGGCCGTTACGGGTCGCTGATCGGATCTAAAAGTAGAAAAAAGAATACTCCGTACATAGCAAACAGCTTGGCGAGAGGCTGGCTCGTTTGAACAGCTTTTTTGTCCGAAGTGGGCAACCAGTGAAGCACTTCTAACATCCCTCAAGCCTTCCTGTCAGCCTCGAATTCCATCAAACCCTGGACAACCATGTTCTCGCTTTCTGTCCCAAGTAGGGAGTAGTAACCATGATTTTTGAAGCGGACAGGACCTCTGCGTGTGTCAATCCGGTTTGCTTTGGTTTGTGCAATGGCTGGATGATTGGATAAGAAGACAAGCAAACATGAACCATAGCATACGAGGTGTGAAAGCTGACGATTGGCTAGGTAGTATTGGGGCGGGCGATCGATGAAAGCCACAGCCAGCACTGCATGCTCCATCACACACGTGCTTCGCTTCGTCTTCTCCACCACTTGACTATCCACCACGCCGTACCCGCTGTCAGGACGGTCCGGTACGCCAAGAATACTCCAATCGCCCAATTGACTCGGTCGTAATATCCGTACAGTAGTTTGCCAACGGCATGGTCTGGACTCTTTCCTACACCTAGGCCACCTATACCGACGCTATGCTTGTTGAAGGACGACCGTTTTTCGGATTTCTCCGTGTCTGGGCCTTCTTCGGCAGCATCGGATACTGCTATGGACGAAGACTCTGGACCCATGGCGGGCGGTGATTCCTCAGACGATATCGCAATGGCCTGGCTCATGCCGTCCATGGCAGTCTGGCTGGGTCGTCGGCGTTGTGGTCGCGCTTGCTTCTGACTGTACCATGACCCGGAGGAAAATGCGTCGGCCGTGTTCTTCCGGAACTGGCGGGTCATGAGATAAACAATGAGACGGAGGTCCGGGACAGTAAAGGTAGGATATTTCCACAATGCCACCGCGTTGTACGGGGGCAGCTGATCGAGAAGGTCCGCAAGCACGCCCAGGGTGAGGCCCCAGAGAATGAGTGGTTGCTGAAAGGTCAGTAATCGGTTGTGTGCAGAATTGGAAGAAGGCACGCCGAAAGGAGCCTGCGCCCAGCCGGACAAAGTGGAGAGGTTGTCTCCTCCTTCTCGGGGTATAAAGTCTGGTATAGAACTGGCATAGACCGACTCTGTAGGAAGGAGACGGACTGCGCTGAACATCATTCTGCCCATTGTCAGGCGAATGAGTTTGTGAACAGTCGGGCCAACGCGTTTGGCCCATCGGGCAGAGATGTCCACAGCCTCCCTCGTGCGGAGCGTGGGCGAGAGCAGGGCTCGAAGCGAGACCCAGTGTATTGAGGCTACTTCTGTCGGCTGTGGCTGTACAGGTGGGACGTTCTTGCCCGTCAACACAAAGATGTAGGGACACAGTACCATCAGCACATCTCTGCCCCAGGAGGTCGTGACAAGTCGTTCCGGCAAGTTGCCCGCATGGAGACAGTCGGCCGTTTCCAGGTCCAAGCCTATCTCTTCCCGGGTCTCCCTAATGGCCGCAGCCAAGTCATCTTCATCCTCAGGGTCTCTTTTCCCACCCGGCAGGGCCACATGCCCCGACCATCTGTCTCCTGCTCGGCCGGCGCGTTTGATGAAGAGCAGTTCAGGGTCGCCTTCCTGCACCCAATCTTGTGCAAAGAAGTCAGATAGCGAGGATGGAGGTGAAGAGGGTGTGTCGACGGCTACGACTGAGGCGTTGCCTGCAGCAAGCACAGGCCTGTACGCGGGGCGGACGCGTATGATCACAGCGACACTGGCTCGCTTCTGGGACGTGTTGGGTGGGTTGGGCACATGCGGATAAGGATTCTCGCTGAGTTGGACAAGCACAGATTCAAGCGCCTTGATGATGGCTCTGGAGTCGTCCGACATGACTGCGGGAAGGTTTGTAGTCCGACTCGAGAATGATACTCTGTACTCCGTACCTCGAGTTCAACGAACAGCTCAGCCTCGTCGGCTGCAAAGATGCCGAGGCTGAATCTTGAGGCTCTAGCTTGGAGCCACAGCCAATGGGACACCGTTGACTTAGGCGGAGAATTCCGAAGGGCACGAGAGCTCGGCAGCAGCTGTGATTCGCTCTTCGCCCTCACTTTGTTTTTTCTAATGGTGGGGGGCTGGCAGGAACTGACGGCATTGCAATTGATGCGTGAAGCTTGGGGGGAAAAGCTTCCTTTGCTGGGAGCTCTGACGATTTTGCATACTATTGAACTCTACCCTGTATCTGTTCGACAGTGAGCGCTGTCAGCGCACCTTTTGTATGGAGTAGCTTCCCTCATTGTCGGAATATCGTAGCTATAGCTCAGCTTCCTTGCACCCAACATGCGGTTCGGAAAGACCCTCTCGGACTCTATCTACCCTCCGTGGAAAGACAAGTACCTCGAGTACGACAAGATCAAGAAACTCCTCCGCGAAGACGAAACATCTCCTCAGGGCCGCGGCGGAGAGGGGAGCTGGACGGAACAAGATGAAGAGAATTTCGTCCACGAGCTGACCGTAGCTCAGTTGGAGAAAGTGCACCAGCATCAAGTCAGCATCTTCAACTCGTTGCGAGACCGAACCGCCGCCTGTGAAGCCAAACTCCCCTCCCCTGAAGGCGAAGACGCAGGAAAGGCGGACCAAGAATACAAGGAGGTGGCCAAGGAGCTGATGCCAGAGCTCGACAGCATCTCGAAAGAGCTCAATGAACTTAGGAAGTTCAGCAGAATCAACTACACCGGGTTCCTCAAGGCGGCCAAGAAACATGACAGGAAGAGAGGACTCAAGTACAGAGTGAGGCCGATACTGCAGGTCCGTCTGGCCCAGATGCCTTTCAACCAAGAAGATTATTCGCCTCTCCTCTTCCGCTTGTCAACCATGTATAGCTGGGCTCGTCAGACGCTTGAAGGCGAAGAAGCCGGAAAGGAGGCAGAAACAGACATCAAACCAACGGACGAGTACACGGCTTACAAGTACTGGGTCCATGTTGACAATCTCCTGGAAGTGAAGACCTATCTGCTGCGTCGCCTGCCCGTCTTGGTCTACAATCCACAGTCTGTCAAAGTGGTTGATTCGTCTCAGAGGGATCCCACGATAACATCCATCTACTTTGATAACAACAATTTCGACCTCTACCAGGGTAAAGTGGAGAAAGGCACTGCAGGTGCTTCGCTGCGCATTAGGTGGACAGGGCAGCTTAATGACGAGCCGGAGGTTGTCCTAGAGAAGAAGTTTGTCGACGAAGCAACCGACAGCAGCGATATCAGGATCCAGCTCAAGCCAAAGTATATCCTCCCGTTCCTCAAAGGCGAATACAAGATGGAGAAACAGGTCAAGAGACTTGAGGAAATGCTCGGAGCTGATCATGACGATGTCAAGGCGTTCAAGGCCAACATCGGCGAGATCCAGTCCTTCATCCAGGAGAAGAATCTCGAACCAGTCCTTCGGGCAAGCTATACCCGCACGGCGTTTCAAATCCCTGGCGATGACAGGATTCGGGTCTCCCTCGACACCGACTTGGCATTTATACGCGAGGATGCTCTTGACCCCGATCGTCCGTGCCGTGATCCGGACGACTGGCATCGTTCCGATATTGATCAGCAGAAGATGGAGTATCCGTTCTCCGCGATTAAGAAGGGGGAAATCAGCCGATTTCCTCACGCTGTGCTTGAGATCAAGATCAAGGAGTCCAACTATACTAAGAAAAACGCCTGGCTCAATGACCTGATGAACTCGCACCTGGTCAAGGAAGAGAAGAGGTTCTCCAAATTTGTGCATGGTGTGGCTGAACTGTTCGAAGACTATGTCAATAGTTTTCCTTTCTGGCTCAGCGATCTTGAGACGGACATCAGGAGAGATCCCGTGACTGCCTACCAGGAGGAACAGCAACGAGAGGCGCAGAAAGCTGAGGATGAGATGGCGGTCGGCAGCTTCATCGCGGGCTCTAAGCTATCGCAAAGCAAAGGCAAGGCCGCCGCATCCCCAAGCAGGTTCCCCGAGCGGAAGCTGTCTGGAGTTCTGTCCCCGTCTGTTCAGTCGCAGCCAAAAGCGGTGGCTTCGTCCCAGCTCGAAACCACGGCGGAGGAACGAGACGACGACGAAACTGGAGTTCAGGCGCCTGAGGAAGTCGAAGTTCGGGATTCTTCTGGGGGCGGCATTCGTTCGTTCCTACCGGGTTTCTCGAACTCGCGCTATGGCCGTCGCCACCGTCAAGGAAGAGGAGCATGGGAGAATGCTCCACTGCCTGCTGGCGTCAAGGAACCCAGCTTCTGGATCAAGGACCAGGGTGAGCTGAAAGTTGAAGCCAAAGTCTGGCTTGCGAACCAGCGAACGTTCATCAAGTGGCAGCACATTGCAATTCTCCTCGCCACCTTCTCACTAGCACTGTACAACGCCGCAGGGGTCAGCAATGACATTGCTCGTGGCCTGTCGATTGTGTACACCTGCTTTGCAATCTTTGCCTCGATCTGGGGATGGTACGTGTACATGTGGCGTACAAGGCTGATCACGGAACGCAGTGGCAAGGACTTTGACAATCCCATCGGTCCGTTCGTGGTGACGATCGGATTGGCGTTGGCGTTAATCTTGAACTTTGTTTTCAAGTACAAGGCTGCGACGGGTAATGATGGGCCGAACCCTGGTAACAGCACATACAGCGGCCCTGGCGTGCTATCCCCAAAGATGCAGGTACCACAGGCCAGCATCACGGAACTCCTTGTCCAGGACCTGTAGACAGCCACGAATGGAAGAAAGAGGAAAGTTAAGGCGGATGGATGACTTTTCCGGGTATTGGGTACAGGAGCCTCAGCAAGGTTTCGGCCACAAGCCAGAGCGAAGCTATGTATATATGAACATTGAGAATACCTCTTACCGGTTCTGTGAGGCTCGATCAGAGTATTGCCGGCATTTTACAAGCTTGGACGAGCATCCGTCACCAGCAGGGTGATCTTGTGGAATGGAACGGGTACCATGGACCATCCAGTTGCATGACCGTCGACAATGTTCAGAGCGTGCCGCAGGGTGGGAAAGACAATTCCGTCCACCTTTTTTCTCAGCGTACACAGCGTGCAACCTCTCCGGAATCTCTTTACCACATCAACGGCATAGTCAAGCCGTCTCACGGGATATCGGTCGTAGTAGTGGAACGTCGTGGACGGCCCCTGATAATGTGCCGCAGACATTGACAAGTTGCAAAAGAAGGGGTTGTCAAGCAGACAGGTCGGCCGTAGGCAATTAAGTCACAACTCTCACGGGCGCTCTTTCTTTCATGATTGATTGCCGGTGACTATTATATGGGGTCAGTAGAGTCAGGGGGCCGTCGAGATAGATTACCTATGTACTGATCCCGTACCCCTTGAAGGTCATCTCGGTACCAGTGATGATGTCGGACGGATAAACACCCTGCTCAGGACAATCTAGCCCGCGGCATTCCTCCGTATCATGTGGAAGGACAACATACCTTATTGCCTAGAGAGGATGGATGTCGGAAGCAGGGAGGGCAACCAAGCAAAGTTGTACGATCCCCAGCAAGGCGTGGTAGGACAAGACAACTCATTGCGAGCCTGCGACGATACAGGAGATAGACAGAGGAAGGATGACCAGACGAATTTGTCTGCGAACGAAATGGTCAAGAGGACGGGGGGTCATCTGATCATGATTGATGTACTCGGTAGCTCGTCTAGTGGTGCGCAATGCTGATGCTGATTGATGTGCTGTGCTGAATAGTGAGTGGGTGTTCGTCGTCGACTAGAGTTTCTCTCTGTCGCCGTCACATACAGTACCGTGACATACAGTACGAGCCAGTATCAATATGGACTGTAGCTTCACGGTTCCATCTCAAGTCATTCCACCACCAAGCCTTGCCATGGCAGTATCTGGTTTCCGTCTCCAGAACACGAATCCAGTACTGCCAGAACTTGTCTCATCTCCTTCCGCACCTTCGGCCTTCAAGCACCTTTCCTTGTCGTCGATCCACCAGTAAGCACAGTGGCTCTGCGGAGAGGCACATTCACCACATCTGCTGGAATCCCACCCTGGGCGCCTGCACTGTTTTATATTTTGGAAGTAGCTGGTAGTTGTAACAGGACTACAGTCGCGGCCCATGCGTTCGTCAAATAAGTCAAGAAAATTGCGGGAGAGATGACAAGTTGAGGACTACGACCGCGATACTTGACAGCGGCTTCGAGCTGGAACGGCGTATTCTCCTTTAGGACAAATGTATGAAGGTGGTTGCCAAGTGAGCGTCTTATAGCCTGAGGGCTCGACTGCGGGTGTAGTCACTCGATCTCGAGGACACTTTTGTTTTGTCTCGGTGTCTTTCCGAGCAAAGGCGCTGCCAGCACTGGATGTGCTGGATCCCATCGGGGAAGCTCATGCTGAGGACAACCAGATCCGACGATCGCAAGACTTTACATTCGCATGCTCTCTTGGAGTGAGGCTTGCGTGAGGGTTCGTTCCTACCAAGCTGAGATGAAGGCCAGTCCTCTCGGTATCTGCCCTTGTCGACGCGACATGAAGACTGTAAGCTGAGCTGACTATTGCCTCTTAGGTCGCAACACTCGCACAACCAGGCGCTTTGTGAATGCCTTTCTCCAGCGTGGCCTCCTCGACGTCTCGAAGCTCAAACACCGGAAGCGGCTTCGTCAGATCCGGCGCATACGAGGTGGGCCGGAATTGCTTGATCGGCTTGACCAGTTGTCTGTCCGCGCTGTTTGCGGGCTTTGTGGTGCCGCCTCCTCCTCTCGCGGCAACGATGTCTTCCCATACTTCCTGGATGAATTTGAAGTTCACCGCAAGAGGATCGAAGAACTCGGCCAGCAACTGCCAGACGGTGTCGAGGTACTGGATGTCCGGATACAGCCACACCATCTGCTGGATGAACCACGTCCGTTCCGGTTTCGAGCGCGCCGCCTCTGATCCCGCCAAGAGGATGTTGAAGAGCGTGGTATAGCAGATTAAACTCATCGTGGGGAGATCCATGTTCGACAACCGGTACTGCAACTCCAGCAGATTCGAGCGGACGATTAGCGCAGAGGTGTTGAAGCTGATACAGTTCAGGTACTTCCAGAAGAACAAGGCGATCTGATAGCACCGCTGGACCTCGAGATGTTCGGCCTCTCCCAAGAGCTTGCTATCGGGGTCCACCCGGGCAATGGCGGAGGCGCTTTCTGGAAGCAAGCTGGAGCTGGGACTCTCTGCGCGCCAGGCCAACGTGCGACCGGCCAGGCCGGCGCGATGAGAGTACCATTCCCGGTCAGAGCGCCAGAACTTGCGGTCGACCTCCACCACTTCTCTCTCCGGCTCGTTGGCCTTGTCCTTGACTTGCCGAACCAGAACGACGGACTTGCTGTGCAGAAAAGCTCCGATGATGTTGATTTTGGAGCTGTGCACAGCGATCATTAGCCCAGACAAGCTTGCGGTGGGGCAGAAAAGAACTCACACGGCGAGCTCCCTACCGAGCGAACTCTGGTCAATGTCAAGAAGGAGGGCCATTCGTTTGAGGGCTTGCAAGTGCATCCTCCCGGTTTCGCCGTCCGCTAGGAGCACCTGGAGCTTTCAGCACGTCCGCAACGCAATCACCTGTGGTGCTTGGAGCTTACCGAGAGTCGGTACAAGAACAGGATCGCTTGATAGCAAGATTCATCAATCACCTGGGCAGGGTCGCTTAGGATCGCGTTGAGCTCGGACAGGCACTTGGTATGGAGCCGTAGCCAGGGAGGTATTGTCCATGGGCAATTCTGGCCCTTTTCGGTCTCTGGCGGCAGGACCACGCCGCGTCCACTGTAGCCAAAGTCAGCAGCCGACGCCATATCAACCCGTTCGAGCGAAGCACAGCTTGCGGGCCCTTCCACTGAATAGTGAAAAGCGTGGGGGAGATTCACCCTCTGAGCATCCCAGACAGGAATACGGAGGCGAATGTTGCCACAGCATAGGTGAGACAAGGCGACGCCTGAATCTGAGCCAGATTATCGAACCACTGCCACGACTGAAGCAGATGCGTGGCAAAGGGCCTGATGATCTTGAAATAAAAGTAGAGGTTTGTTTTGATCTCAATGTCGTACTTCATGGCCGTCGAGGGAGTGAAGATGTCGAAGAACTGCGAACCAAGGATGGACAAGGGTCGCGCGGCCCATTCCTCGTAGTCTTTGCGAGCCTGCTCCCAAGGCCTCACCGCGACATGCGGTGTTGGAGGTTTGGGCCTGATCACTGCCGCCTCGCAGGCCAGCGGTCGACTCTGCTCTCGGAGCGGTTGATCGTTGTCCTCCGCTTGGTCACGATTCAACAGCTCGGGAGGCTTCTTCCGATAGTTGCCGGTGGACAATTTGTTCAGATAAGAAGAAGCTCCGTTCAGGATCGCCTTGGTGGTCGAATCGAGCGCCAGATCTCGGTGGTTGGCCTTGCTCCAGTACCGATATCGCGAGGAGATGTGGGACGTCTTGGCCGACTTGATCGCTCGGGTGGATTTCTGGGGGTTCTTGCCGTCGCCGACGATGAACATCAACGGCGGAGGGTTCTTGTTGTGGTTCATGGTGCTGTTCGGGATTCAGCTGTACCTCCCTGCTCCTGATCTCCTCCACTCGCACTGTCGAGCGTGGTTTGCATCAAGGCGACGCGGATCCATCTTCGATCTGACGTCGATATCGGTCCACCAGTGCTCCGACGGGTCCCCGAACAATTTAAGCGGGATGCCTGGATTTGCATACGAGGTATCGAGCAAGGAGAGTTTGACGCCTAAGCGGGCCGCTTACTCATGTTTCACCCAGGCGAGCCAGAGAATTTAGACCATGCCTATGAGACGGACGCAGGGGTATTGGCCTTGCTCGATTGGCTGTACCCCCTCGATCCTCACGCCCGCCCAGCCAAGGTGTTTCTTGTTTGGGGTTCCAGAACAGCTTCGGGTCCCGACAGCGTACTCTACCAGATGCACAATCACGCCTTGCATAGCCGGTCTCCTCTGATTCCAGAGACCGACAGTTCTGGCCTGTTTCGAGAAACGAGTGCAGCCACATGGCGTGTCGATGACTAAGGCCCTCGATCGTTCGGAACCGGGCGACTAATTACTGCCGCGTGCGTTCGAGATGGAGAAGCTTATGATGCGTCGGCTTATCTGCTTGATGGGTCCATAGTGTCCTGGTCTCATCCCTTGGAACTGCTGAACTTTTGAGGCAAGAGGCAGTCGCCATGTCGCAAAGCAGCGACTCTGCCAAAGAGGCTCTCCACGACGATGTCTGTGTTACGGAGGTAAAGTCGGCAGAAGTATCGTTCGCACAGTATACAAAACCCCCATCGTTCTTTGGCTCCTTACGAAAGCATAGAACAGCGTTACTATGGTGCCTCTACATACTATGGTGTGTGCTTGCCAACAATTATGCAAAGACTGCCGGGCAGTCTGTGCTCGGTATCCCGCAGTTCCGGAAGGACTTTGGCAATGCCTACAATGGCAACTATGTCCTTTCCGCCAAGTGGCAGTCCGCGTACTACGGTGCTCCTCAGGCAGCGTACGTTCCAGCTGGCTACAAAGCCTGGGGCGGAATCCACGCTGACAACGCCATCGCAGATCCGTCATAGGAGCCTTGGGCGGCGCCTGGGTTGCCGATAAACTGGGTCGACGAGCATCACTTGCCTTCCTATTCGGCGTCAGGCTCATTTCCGTCACTCTGGAATACATCGCCACCACGAACGAGGTCTTCTTCGCCGGGCGCTTCCTCGGCGGCTTTTCGACGGGCGGGACGAACTCGATCTGTATGGCGTACATCGGGGAGATCACCCCGCTACCATTGCGCGGAGTGCTTACGGCGGCCATGCCCATCGCGCTCATCACGGGTTCGCTGGCTTCCGCACTGGTGGTCAACTTCACTGGTGATCAGCCCACGCGCTGGGCTTATCGGATCGCTTTTGTATCGGGGTACGGTTTCATGGGCATCGCCGTGCTTGTGCTCCCCTTTATGCCGGAGTCACCATGGTGGCTGGCCAGTCATGGCAAACCAGACAAGGCAATGAAGGCTCTCCAGAAGATTGGCTTTACCGACGACACCGAAGCCGAAATCAAGATGGCCGAGATCAAACGTGTCTTGGCCAAGACCGAAGAAGAGACCTCCGGAGCGACATACGCCGAATGCTTCCGCCGCTCGAACCTGCGACGCACCATCATCGCGGCAATGCCCTTGACCATCCAGACCTTCTCCGGCGTCACCTTTGTCGGCTCCTACAGCACGTACTACCAGCAACTTGCCGGCTACAGCGCCGCGGCCAGCTTCAAACTGTTCATTGTCCAACAGGTCCTGTCGGGCGCCGGCAACGTCGTCTCTTGGTACCTCGTCGACAGTGTGGGACGGCGACGATTGACGCTGTCGGGCATGATCATTTTGACGACACTCCTCTTGATCACAGGAGGTAAGTTCTGTTCAACGCACGCCCGCCAAATATCAACACCCAGTGATGACCTTGCTGCGTGCGTTCACTTTTCGACTGACACACCCTCGTTTTCGCGACTCGATCTAGGGCTCGCCGTCTCAGGCACTCCCGGCGCCATCAGAGGCACCATTGCGCTCCTCCAATTGTTCTGCTTCGTGTACAACGCCACCATCGGCGCGACCGCTTACACCATCATGACCGAGATACCCACGGCGCGACTGCGAGCCAAAACTGCGTCGCTCTCCGTGGGCTTGCAGAGCGCTTTATTCGTAAGTCCCCTTCGAGCCCCAGCCATATCATATCATATCGTACGTACGTACGTACGTACGCCCGGGGAACGTGTACTCTCTCGCTCTCTCTCTCTCTCTCTCTCTCTCTCTCTCTCTCTCTCTCTCTCTCTCTCTCTCTCTGTTTTTCTCGATAGTTTGTTCTTGGTGTCATACATGATCCTTCCGATCTGTCGAACTGGACTAACAGGTTGGCCCTGCCATGCGGGGCGGGGGCGTACGAGCAGACCATGTGGGGTTTCGTCCTGCCGTACCTGTTCAACCCTGACAAGGCAAACCTGGGCGCCAAAGTCACGTTCATCTTCGGGGCGCTGTCGGTGCTGTCGATTTGGTATCTGTGGGCCTATCAGCCCGAATCGGCGGGCCTGAGCTACGAGAGATTGGACGAGCTGTTCATCGGCCGGGTCAAGGCCAGGATGTTCAAGGAGAAGGACGTGAGGTGTTTGGACCGAGCCGGAGGCTTGGACGGCATACACAGGACGTGTGACGCCGCGCTCACGAAATGCTGACATGAGTACTGTATCCGGGGCACGGGTAGAAGAAGACTTCACTCTGACCCGCTCAAGGATGAATAAAAGTATATATTATCTCCGTGGCCAAGGTTTGAGCAACCACGTCTCATGGGCGTCACACATAAATGTCGTAACATGACGGATTTGCATCCATCTCTGAACCTGAAGAAGCCACACCGTGTGTCAACGCCGCCCCCAACATGGCCGCTAAATGCATATTCAGACTCGAAAGGCAAATCTCCGTGTCACGCATGAGGTGACGCGGGCATTGCGAACATTTGGACTACGAAGACGGAGAGAACATCTTCTTCAGCTTCCCGCCTTCCCTGCCCGCCGCCTTTCTCGCCATTTTCTCTGAAAAAGCTGTCGGAGGCGGAGCAAACTCGGTCTGCACATTCAATCCCTTCAATTTGGCCTGCCTGGCTTGGAAGGCGTGGTCTTCGTGGCTCCGTCCCTGTCCCTCTCCGAAGGGAAACGTGCTCGTCGCGTCGGGCACCGAGACGTTGCTGTGTGTCAGTGTCAAGGGCCGGAAAGGCCCGTGCTTGGACGTCTGGATCACCGGCTCCGGCGACTGCCCGGGTCGGGATGATGAGAACAACAACGGCACGCCCGTGGCAGGCGTGATCGGAGTCTCAAAGGAGTCAGAGGTAATGGGCCGCGCGTATTGAGGGGCATGCATTCCCGACTGGGGAGCTGTGTTCAAGGCGAGGTTCTCGTGCGCCATTTGCTTGACGAATTGGCTGTACGTGCGTGACAGTCTTGAGGCGTTCTGATCCTGCTGCTGTGGTTGTGGCTGTGGTTGTTGCGTCGCGTTGTCGAGGTAAGTTGCATACGCCTGATGTTGTTGTGAATTGAAATCGAATGCAAACGTCGCCATTTCACTGCTGTTTCCCCTCTCTATCTCGCTTGCCATGGTCGAGGGCGACCCTTGGGCTTTGCCGCTGGCCCATTTGGTGCCTCCCACGGTAGATTCACTGTCCATACCCTTGCCCTTCATGCTTTGGCGGGCTTTTTCACGCCACATGCGTCGCTGCATGCATTTTCGGAAAAGCCAGTAGATGGCAAATCCGACGCCGATGCCCCCGACCACACCACCGACGATTGCACCGGCCATCCCTGAAGCCGCAAAGCTGGAAATCTTAGTCTGCGCTGCGGCTGTGGGCACTGTGTTTGGGCATAGCGTCTCCGTGAAGACGTACGGTGCGTGTGGCAATGCTTTGGCGAGGTGAAACGTCGGCGGCTCGGAGTCGTAGTTCGCGATCAAGTAGACATTGGAGAGGAAGGCGCTGCCAAGGAGATTGATCGTTCCGTTGGTAGTACCGTCTGGTATGGTGTGGGTGGAGATGGGCGAGTTGTTTGACACGTTCCTCAACCAGTCGGCATCGTAGGTGATCTCGAGGCCGGAGTCAAGAGTGATTGTTAACGTGGAGTTGAAGCCGTCAGGAAGACGATAGACGTTGAGATCGTCGTCGGAGGGTATAGCACCTGTTGCGTCCGAGAATTGCTGGAGGACATTGTCAGGCAGACTGAGTTGGTATTGCGAGGTAGTGATATGGGCGTCGAATGCGCCAGTGAGCAAGTCTGTCTTCTCTCCATTGGACTCGTCGGTAAGAGTCATTTGCTGGACCGACACCTTGAAGGGGCTGTGAGCTGCATCCGCACGCGGCTGACTGATGGTGTAATTATGTACGACGCCCTCAAATCGACCTGAATCATAGCCACCCAGAGTGAGTGAGCCATTGATTGCACCGTTCGACTGCTCATACTCAGTACCCATGTACAAGCCAAAAGATCGCGACGAGATAAACTGATTGTTGTACAGGTGTTCGAGGAGAGTGCTGACGGGCCCAAGACCCATGAGGCCGGCAGGTCCAAACCACGGTGTCCTGCTGGAAGAATAGTTGGACAGTCTCGTGATGGGGAAGTTCTGTACTCGCGTTATAGTTGCTGGTGACGGGTCAAAGTAGTGTGTGAAGACATTGAGAGTGTCGAGCGCAGTCTCAACAATTGTTGCGGGTATCGATCCATATTCATCGAGTGGTTGATATGATGCCACGGAGGAATAACTGAGCTTGTGGTCAGTTCATGCTCTCCACGGAATGAGGCTTCCGCTTACTTCTCTGATAGTTCTGGGGAGTAGAATCCGTGATCATGATCCAAGCAATTCGGGAACGGACTATTGGTGCAGTAGTCGAGACTAGACACCGTCGTCTCATTGTTCGACAGCGACGGCCATAGAGACTGATTTTGCGATAGGGGGAAGCCTATTCCGGCGAAAAGGCCGTATTGTATATTTACGCCGCCATTGACTGCCCTGTCATGGAAGTCGACGTAGATGGGGACGATCGAACAGCTATTCTGCGCCGCGGCAACGGCGGCAAAAAGAAGAGAAGCTCCCACCAGGGCGGCCATAACGCAGGATTTCCGAGAGAAATACTTCGAGACTCAGCTGCGCACGAGGTCAACCCGCGTGATGGCGAGGCTGTAGTCCAACAGAAAGGAAACGCGTCGACAGCAGAAAACGAAAATCAGAGAAATGCAACACCGGAACCACAGACAGGCAGAGAGAACGGCAGAGATGAGATGAGGCGATACAAGAGAGAAGTTGATGACCATACATCTATCCAGTACATCCAAGGCTTGCGGTGGTCAGCCTGGGCCCGGCTCGTCGCTGCACGCGGACACGAGCAGCCCTGAAACGGGCTGCGGCAGGATTGCTCTGTTACAATTGACGCCGCGCTGGAGAAGGAGGATCACCACTGCAAGGCTGGTTGCCATTTTTGCCGTATCTGCCATAGGCGCCTTGGAGACCTTGGAAGGATGTTCGACTGGCGAATATTGGCCGAGGGCCGGTCGGCCGACAGCGAGGCCTAATGCTGAGGGCCAGGAAAGACGAATGCAAAACGGATAGACGCGTGGGACGGTCGACGAATTTCCATTTTTAGGAGAGTTTGTGCGAGGCGAAGTTTGCTTGGCGCCTCCCGAGGCCCAATCGGAATGCAGCACGGCGGCTGACCGGCGGTCGTCCAATCAGAATAGACGCGCGGCCGGATGGTCGGACCGCCAAGCTCTGTATAGCCACTCCTCTGACTGGGACGTGGCCACTGCTAGCCTCTTCAGTACGAAGCAGGATTGTCATCTGCCAGGGAGCCCCAGTTACCCAATCGAGGCACCTTGCAGCTTCGCGCTCCCCAGATGCAAGTAGCTCGTGCTATATTGCGAAGGCTGCGTGCTGGTCACGCCTTCAACTTTTAGTCTTCTTCCTAACCAGACCGGCAGCCAGCGTATTAATTGCTGCCGCTCCAGCTATTTCTACTCCATTAGATCGAACCGAGGCGTCTTCAACAACATCGGCTTTCCTCTTCTTGCGGACACCAGTCAGCACGTTGATTGGGGCCGATGACGCTTCGACGGCCGGAGCGGACTGCGCCAAGACCGGGGTGGCACATCCCAGCACCGGTTGGCCAAAGGATGTGGCCCTAGACAGTTCCAGAGCTCTGTCAATCCAGCTTCTGCTGGCTTCCACAGCAGCTTCTTCTCCAGTAAAGTCAGTCTGCAGAAGATAGTCCATCAATGCCTGATATTGAGCGGCGTCAAACACGATCTCGCCCCGCGTTTGGTCGACCACGGGCAATGATGACCCCTCTGTCAGCGGAGGTGCAGCAGGAGCATCGACTCGGTCTTGGAAGTCCTGCGACCCTATCGGCCCTGGCTCTTGCTGAAGTGGTGAAGACGGAGGTGGTGAGTGGAGGGTTGGGAGTGTATTGAGGGTCGATGAATCCTGCGGGCCAAATTCTGGAGCACCATGCTCCAGTTGCTGAGAGTTGCCGGGGGTCAGAAGACTTGGCTGCGCCATTGGCTTACTCGGCCTCGGCGTGTGTTCAGATTGCTGAAGCTCACTAGAAGCTGCATACTTGGCTTGGTCGTGGGAGAAGACCAACCACA
This sequence comes from Cladophialophora carrionii CBS 160.54, assembly GCF_000365165.1. NCBI lineage: Eukaryota > Fungi > Ascomycota > Eurotiomycetes > Chaetothyriales > Herpotrichiellaceae > Cladophialophora > Cladophialophora carrionii. Next base: position 367,120 of record NW_008481828.1, read on the forward strand.
GAAATCCAACCAGCCTGCCAGCGGAGCATTCCTGCCTGTAAGACATAAACTCCCAAAACTGAGTGAGATCCTTCACACTTCGCCAATTCCCCCGCTCGTCGACAAACTCCCCATCCAGATCATCTAGAAAACGTGCCTTTGGGTCGTCCGGTAGGCGTGGGACCAAGTGTCTTGGAGGCAACGATGTATTTGTCACCATGAGGTCGACAGGATATGAGTTGATCCATTTCGGCCTAGCCGGTGGATCTGCACGAGTTGAAGGGGGGAAGAATGCTTTGGTCTCGCCTTTGTCACACCCAGGAACCAGAAGATGGGCCGTGGCCGTCGAATTGTCTCTGGGATGCCGTAGGATCCGGTCGAAGATTCGGCACCACCATTTAATTAGGTGTCGGTCGTCGAGTACGTGTTTGCCCGCATTTTCGGAACTGCCAGGGAATAGGTATTGTCTCTGCGCGCGCGCAAAAAGAGAAAGCACCACTCTTGAACTGGCCAGACGAGCTTCGAGCAAATACTCTACGAAAGCTGAAGTGAGGACCGCAACAACCGAAGGTGAGCCTTTTGGGTTGTCCAGTCGAGTTGAGAACCCTGACGAGTCGGCTTTGGAGACGAATAAAGTGGTGAGAGATTTGGTGGTGAAGATCAGAACTTCGATCGCGTAGATCAAGACCTCTCTAATGTCGCCATATCCAGGAGAAGACACTGCGAGAAAATGGGACTCACAAGAGGTAGGCTCCTCCTCATTCCCTGGTGATGGCGCGAAGAGAGCCGAGGTCGACGTGGGTGGTGTTGACACGTGGTACGCACGGAGGCTCAAGCCCGAAGGCAGGACTGCCGCAAGTCTCAGCGGCAGAGATGACTTTGCTAACATTTATGCATAATAGTCTAGAAGTCAGGTGAGTCCCTACTGATGCAATGCCAAAATAATGGTAAGACAATCATGCGATAGAAGGCAACGAGGTGAAGCCGGTGAAGATGCCCACGTCAAAGGATCAACAGGGGATACGCGTGTCTTTCGAAGAGGCTTAGTGTAAGGCCTATTGACCAATAGAAATCTTCCACGCTAGTCTGTATTGGGCTGCGAACAATACAGGGCTTGGCGTAAGCTGCTCGTACATAATGGACACGTCGTGCCCTGACTCCTTGTCCGTCGAGTCCCAAAGTCGTTTAGGTCTACCTTCTCCCTATGTACGGAGTAGAGACCGCACATAATGGACACGGCTCATTACACTTTTCACTTCTATGGACTACGTCAACTACATTAGTCCTGATGCAGACACGGAGTGATTGCAGCCGTGATGTGAGCGTCAGCCTCAGCTTTCCCTCTCTGTACTCCCACAAGTCTACCCGGTATTAGTACTAATCTGGAGACGGCTTCCAAGTCCCAGCCTTTTGATTACATATCAGAGAATAGCGAGCGTTTGATTTCGAATCTGCCCTCAGATTGGGTGCTTGGCGGTGTGAGAACCGCTTGACCCGGTACAATAATGTCGAGGTGGATGCGAATCCACATTGCACATCATGCGTCCTTGAGAGACCTCCTATGCAGGATGGGTTAGAAGCTAGATCAGGCTATCCCACTTCCACCTAGGTTCACGGCAGTCTTGCCCACGCCAACCTCCATCGCAGCGATGCACAGTGAGATTCCAGCTCCTGCACGTTTCTGATGCGGAACCATGAACGCCATTATTATAGAAGCAGCAAATCCAGTGCTGTCAGGCCAAGCCTCGGTAACCTTGCTATTTACCTGGCACATCCCGAGTGGCAGGGTGATCGAGTGACAAATAATTACCATAGCGTATGTTGTGCTCAGCACCCACTGATGGATAGCGGACGAGCCTGTTTTGATTTCTTCGATATTGCGGGAGGTGACTACTCGGACAAGTGGAATTTGTCACGACACATTTCTCTGGAATCGCGACCCTGTCCTCGATGCGACCGTCGAGTGGCAAGCTGGACATCGAGAAAAGCATGCCTACTCGACAGTGCGGATGTCCTCCAAGTGCCACAGGGGCAATGTGCTGGCATGTGCCTCCACCCCGTGGCAGGCTTACAACGATTTTGACTTTAAGGATATTTCCAGTTGTCGTCGCAATGTTTCTCCCAACCACAAATGACAACACAAGACATCTCTCTGCCCACCACAACAAAGAAGAAATGTCCGCTTGGGTGGGAAGAGGGTGTCCCTCTCAGCCACTGCGGGCCATTACACCACCCGGTCCCTGGGCATCCACAGGGTAGCGAGGAGAACTGCTGTTGTCTCGTTCATCAGACCCTTCCACGGGAGAAATCCAAAAGGGTCTGAGGTCTGATTCGTGTGTAGCCTTATCTTTGCATCGTTTCCTTCTTCGTCAAGTGGAAGTGTCTTTGGGAGGTCTTGGGACCCAAACGAGGCTGAGGCACCAGAGGAAACGAGGCTGTGACGTACCATGTCCGGAAGACCTTCCCGATCTAATCGAAATCTGCGTGGTAACCCCCGTTTTGAGCCTTTCTCTCCCAGACCATGCAATGTTTTGCCGAAACCACCACTCTTCATGACAGCTCTTTTGATTCTGATAGATCGCTCCGGTCTGTGCAGAAGCGCGGATACTGCGCCAAAAGTGGGCCATTGATGCCATGCGAAATCGTGGTTACATGAGTATCACCGTGTAACCAACCATCATGCTGTAGCTGACCTCCAGGCCATCGTTGCGCGCTTTCTTTCGTTGCTAATGTGATTTCTGCTCCAGTCCCGACAAACCTGAAAAACGCGCAGAAGACAGTCCTCAATCAGACGAGGACGGTGAGCTCAAGATATACGACCATGAACCTTCTCCCTCACCTGCAGTGAGCACGGAGACGACCGACAAAGAAGCAACAGCAACACCGTCCGCTAATCCCCCTCTCCCCACCGGCGAAGAACCTCCTCCATTGCCCAAGGAGGCGCCTCCTGATCAACCTCCGGACGATGGCTGGGCAGCAGTGTGGGATGATGGTGCTCAAGCATTTTATTTCTACAACCGCTTTACGCAGACGACACAGTGGGAGAACCCCAGAGTGCCACAGTCCTCACAAGCACCACAGCCGTCAGCACCTCCTGGAGTTGAGAATTACGCAAGCTCGGTAGCCGCTTCGCAGTCTCCGCCGAGCCGCCAAGTTGGAGGCTACGATCCTGCCATCCACGGAGACTATGACCCTAACGCCGACTACGCCAAAGCTTACGAAATCTCCTCTGCGGTGGATGACGGCATTGGAGCCGTGACAGGCGCAAACACCGCAGATATGTACGAAGCCACGGGCACATTCAACCGGTTCACTGGGAAGTGGCAACGGGCGGATCTTAACCCGGAGAAATTCACCGATGAGCAGAAGAGCAAGCGGCAGATGAACGCGTTCTTCGATGTGGACGCTGCAGCAAACAGCCACAATGGGAAGAGCTTGCGCGCGGAGCGGCAGAGTCAGAAGTTGACCAAGGCCGAGTTAAAAGCATTCAAGGAGAAGCGCAGGGAGAAGAAGGAAGAGAAGCGGCGGGCTTGGTTAAGGGATTAGGCTACGTTACAGAACAGAGATGATAGTGCTGGGGCTCAATCCAGGCAGCATTTGCACAAGCTCTACTTTCTGGTGATGGTGCATTCGTGTAGTCTCATCTGGGTCCCAGTGGCAGCATAAGCGTATGGCATTCGAAGAAGCGGGACTTACGGAACTCCATGTTAATCTTCCGGCGGCGTTGACAATATGATCCTCCATCCTTTTGACTGGAGATATCTGCTCACTAGGTGCTCCTGTCGGCCATCTAAGCTCTTCCCCTCCGTCATGCCCTATCCATGTTCACGGATATTGTTGCGGCGGTGTGTATCGCCTGGTATATTTTCATAGCCTGCGTCTGCGGCATTGGCTATGTGTGTTTGTCCGTCTATTTACCACTCTCGGATACAACGAAGACGTAGCTTGTTGACCGTGACTGCAGGTTCCTCTACTACCGTCAAACTCCGCAACGAGCGGCAGACCTCTCATTCAAGTCGCCGGGAGACATCCCGAATGTCACGGTCATTCGTCCTTGCAAGGGCCTCGAGCCGTACCTCTACGAGTGTTTGGCCTCGACATTCCACCAAGACTATCCTCGGGATAAAATAGCTGTTCATTTCTGCGTGTCTTCGCGCTCCGATCCCGCATATGTCACGCTCACGGCAGTCGTCAGAGATCACCCCGGTTACAATGCGCGCATTTTTGTGGAAGAGGACGATGACGGGCTCGCCAATGGAGACAAGAAAGAGAGTCAATATCGCCAGCTGCTGGGCCCCAATCCCAAGATCCGGAATATGAGCAAAGCATACCGCGAGTCAGGCAAGAATCATCTCATCTGGATCATCGACTGCAACGTCTGGGTCGGTCGCGGTGTCTGTGCACGGATGGTGGACAGGCTATGCGGATTCACGCGACACGGTGAAGCCTCAGCAACACCCTACAAGCTGGTTCACCACCTTCCCATCTCGGTAGATGTCGATACGTACTCGGTCATCAACGGCCGTGTTGACAGGCAATTGACAGCTCCTTCGTCCCACGACACGGGCACCGCTGCAACACCTGCCTCCCGCAACACACCCGCCACTTTGGCTCAGTACGGTGGCGGCCGTCTCGAAGAAGTCTTCCTGTCCTCTTCACACGCCAAGATGTATGTCGCCATCAACACCGTCGCGGTGGCGCCCTGCATTGTAGGCAAATCCACCATGTTCCGGCGGTCACATCTTGATCACTTGACATCGCAAGCCGCCCTCAGGGACCGAAAATACAAGGAAGCTGCACCCCTCGAAGCGAGAACGGGAATCGACTTCTTCTCCCATAACATTTGCGAAGATCACTTGATCGGAGACTTGCTGTGGAAATCACGCCTCCCCGTCACCCCCGATCTCCCTGGCAATATGCGCAATCACGGACTGGTCTTCGGAGATCTCGCCGTCCAGCCCATTTCATCAATGTCTGTGACGAACTACATCTCGCGCCGCGTGAGGTGGCTCCGAGTCAGGAAGTTTACCGTTCCGGCTGCGACGCTGGTCGAGCCCGGGACGGAGAGCTTTTTGTGTAGCGCAATGGGGTCTTATGGGCTGACAACGTTGGAAACTACGAGGATTTGGGCGGGCACCACGTGGACTGCATTCTGGGCCTGGTGGGGTTTGAGTATTCTGTGTTGGATGGCCGTGGATTGGACGGTGTTCCTCCTCCTCCACTCCGGCAGGACAGTGGAAGCGAAAGGTGGAGATACAAATGTGCCCTCGTTCGCGAGACCTCTGTCGACAGGTTCGAAGGCGCGGAGGAAGTTCACCACCTGGATGGTTGCGTGGCTCGGTCGGGAAGCCCTTGCGCTGCCCGTGTGGTTGTGGGCGATCTGGGGCGGCACCACCGTCGCCTGGCGAGATGGGAAGTACTGGGTTGGGCTGGACATGAGGGTGCACGAGATCAAGGACCGCCAGCGGGACATGAAAGGGACGAACGGTCACGCTAACAAAGAAAGGATACAATGACTGTAGAGAGAAATACTATCAATGAAAAGAGGATACACAGTAGAGTGTTCAATCCAAAAAGGAGAAGATTCAACCACCGAAGAGAGACGGAACACATGCGCGCACCGAGATGATAAAGTGTATGTATTCCAGCTTTAGAACACAACAGCTATACCGTGTAGCTGGAGAGTTTATCTCAGACGGTCCTACAGTTTCGGCCGACATCAAGCTAGTGCTACGATGCGAATATAGCTAAGATCAACAGTTGCAGTTCGATGCTATGTCTCAGTCTCTCAGTCTCTCAGTCTCTCGGCCTCTCAGTCTCTCAGTCTCTCCAGCCAAGTCCGTACGAGTACCCACCAAATCTTCCGACTATGAACTCCAAACAAAATACTGCACATACTTACATACGTACCGCGCAATGCCCAACATATAATTAACGCCTGACCCGCCCTTCCGCTATTCGCTGCCTTCACAATCCTGTGGTAGACGAACACTTACCCGCGCATGCATGCATGGATGCATACAAGACACCTACCTAGGAGGTATACGAATGCAAGCGAGACGGATATACGAATACGGAACCACACAACGCATCGGCTACCTACCTACCCAGTAGTAATTGATGAATTACCTACCTGAGGTTACCTTAGCTAGCTACTAGCTACTGGCTACTATAAATAAACCCACGTTACCTTTACGTTAGGCGCACACTCACGGCCCCTTTCCCTGAGAGTACGATACTAGGTACAGTACGGAGCAGGTATGTATGTATCCCAAGAACGCCTCGCCATGCCTTGACATGCCTCCCCGTTCCTTGCCATGCCGCTAATCCGCCCAAGCACTTGGAGGGGGCCTGTAGAAAAGTCCAGCGTGATCGCGTGGCACAGAGGTCGGACCATTCACCATTCACCAGTCACTTGCATTGACTACCTCGTAATCAGGTCGTCGAAAACTAAGTACGAATTACTCGTGATCACATGGTTCAAAGATTGGGCGTGCTGGGTGGCTTGTCCTCGTCCTCAGGCAGACTTCGTGTTTAGCCTTCCCTACTATGTACAACTACCACTACTGTATTTGAGGGAGTAAGTCATATGAGAGAATCCGTACCACAGTTCAATCGAGCTTGTTCGATTCTATCCTACAACTTCTACATGCGGCGGTATGTGCATCGACGCCTGCCGCGCCGCTGCCGGGACGTGATTCTCGGTTCGTCCTTTCTCGACTTCAGCAGACTGAAGGTGTCTACAGACCTTCGCTCTTGCCCTGAACTCCTCCCACAACTATATTGTGGTCCTCGGTGTCAGAAGGAATCCCTCTGCCGCATTGATTCCCTCGAATCCACCATCGCGCCAAACTAACTTCCTCTCACCCAACCTATATCCTGCACTGATAAATTGCCTCCATACGTCTCATAACCATGGCACCCGCATTCCGTAACCCGTACTCTAATTCATTTGCCCACGACATCCCACCTCGCAACACGGACGAGGCTCACAGCAACGAGCCCTTGACACACCATGTCACTGATCCTCACGACGAGCTCAAAGTCTGGGACGCCGCTGTTCCTATCCCTCGGGTTCGGACGGGTACTACCCTCCTTAACCAGCCGGTCATCAAGACACTAGTCTTCCGGAAGAAAGTGTTCAACTCGGACATCTCCATCTGGGACTGCACTAAAGATTCAGAGGCACAAGTGTACTTCGCCGCTTGCTCGGAGTGGAAAAGAAACGTTCCCGACATCACCCTTCATTCTGTCATTGCCGGTCAGGATACACTCGGACCCATCCTGGGAGTCGCCCATTTTCGGTACGCTCGAAGCGTCAAGTTCGGCATCGGTGACGCACAGAACGACCCCAACAGCGTCCAATGGGAAGAGATGCGCAATGTTTCGAAGATGCTCACGAAGAGCAAGTACGAGTGGGATTTCACCGAGTGTCCGGAATGGAGCGACATTGACGCCGGCACGCATCCGCCGGGCACGAGACGCTTCAGGTGGCAGCGAACCATCAGCGATCAAGACGGTGTCCAGAACAAACTGTCCCTCAAGAACTACCGGCTGACAGACGAAGACACTGGAGCCGTTGTCGCCGTCTTCGTGGCCAGCACCTTGGGCAGTCTGAGGAAGCATGGAGAACTGCGGCTGTTCGAAAAGCTGAGACCCAAGGTCGAGGTGGCGGTGGTGTTGACGTGCGCGAGCATCGCAGAGAAATTGAACAGGGATTAGGCAGGGAGCTGCATGTGCGTCGATGAAGCAACACATACTGTCTCTTGGACCTCGGTGTTGGGTCTCCCTGGAGTTCAGATTGATCTGTGGTGCTGAGGGGTTTCTTTACAGGATCACGTTGGCAGCGTATGCTCACATGAACAGTTGAGTTTGTGAGGCTTTACCGTCGCCTGGAATCCGTGGAGCTGAACGATGCGCACCAGGGGCTGTACAAGCCATTAGCTCCAGTATGAAAGGCCTTCAAGTGCAAGAAACTACTTACCCACGTCATCGTTGCTTCGTGATGACAGCAAGGCTCAGTTATCCTCCTAGTCACAGTGTCGCCGTGATTGCCGTTCCCGGGGATTTGGTGGTATCGGATCTCAAGTGTGCCGTCCTTGCATCGATCGACGCTGTCGACTTTGATTCGTTGCACTTTCATAGAGCTCTGGCTACATGATTCCTCTATCTCAACCACCGTTTTGGCCACAGCATATGCAACGCAGCTGTTCCAATGGGCTTCTACCACTTTCAGTTCCTGTAAAGCTTCAAGCGCGTTCCGTCGAACGTCGCGGACTCGACACGTTGTGGCGATGAAGTACAATGGCGAGATGAATCCCAAGTGTGCCTTCAACACAATGTCGCTGTCCCTGCTCTTATCCATTGTAGTGTGTCCGCTACGCAAGAATGTGCGCAGTTGCGCGAACATGATCCGAAAATCCGCGGCAGCACGGATATAGGCGTTGTCATTTTCGGGCGGAAAGGTTTTCATGACGAGAAACGCCATGCGGTGATGGGCCAGGAGCAACAGCTGCCAGTCTTTCAGTATGGGATCATCTCGGTCGAGACTGGCCTCGGCTCTCCAGCGCCCGAACGCCTTCGACCATTCGGCGACGTATTTGCGGACACCTGGGACCATGGGTGTCGAGTGGTGGGGTTTACCGCGCTCAAGCAGGAGGACCAGGTAGACTGCTTGTTGGAGATGTTTATTCGCGTGCGCCAGGTCTTCGAATTTCTCGGGCATGTCTGGGAGAGAATATGTCGCAGCCGTCGTGACCGGGCCTGCAGTGGACGGTTCGGTAGCTTGCTCGCGCAGTGCATATGCCTCTGTCTTTGCCAGAAACCCGTGCATGATGGGTTCGACCAAGTCAGCTACCTCGGGTGATATTTCGATCTGTCTCTTGCGGGTCTCCTTGATGATTCGATGGCCGGATTTGAGGTGGGTGAGCCCGGCAGCAGACGCGCCCATCAAGAAGTCGCAGTGCGCGAAGAGCAGACAGGAGATGAGAATGATATCTAACGGGAGAGAATTTTGACTTTGATTGATCTCGGTGATGGCTTTGGTATAGTACAGGGTAAACGTGTGGTTCTGCCACGGCGCGCGTTTTGTGAGCTCGATCGACTCGTGGAGACTGCTTAAGGCGACCAGGCTGTAACGGACACACGCCTGCTCTCGACTCGCTTGAATGACCAGCGTACTCCAGAAATTCCACGCCGAGTTGGAGGAGGATAGGACCAGCGCCTTGTCGTCGACGAAAGAGTCCATCATCTCAGCAAAGTATGAAGAGATGCGAGGTGCAGCGCAGTCGAGGAAATATTGAGTCGGTCGGTTGAGATCAGGCTCATCGTAAAAGTGTATAGGGTTGCCGTTGCTGAACCAAGGCACGACGTCCTCAGTCGGCTGTTGTTGGTTGTGGGGATGTTCGAACGGCCACGGCTTGGGCTCGGTATAGCCGTCGCAAACACGACCAGCTTTCGCGCATCGGTGGCATCGAGGATGGGTCTCATCGCCTAAAGATGGAGCGACGAAGCTGTCAGCCAATTGACACAGAAGTGCAGCGATTCACAGCATCGCCAGACGGGTGAATTGAGAGACTGCGAAACGGCGCAAGCCGCACGATCGCGATAGATGATGAATCAAATACGTACATTTGACTCTGCGACGTCTGCTTGGGGGAGGTCAGCTACGTCCAAGATGTCGATTGGTTGCAGAAAAATACATTTCGAGACGAGGTGATAGAGGATGGAGGACAGAGGAGGAGTAGGAGGCAGATGTGGCGAGGGGGAGAAGAGGAAGCTGTAAGGATTCGACTTACCAGGTTATGCACCCCGTTCGTACTTTGTGGTGGGTTCGTTTCAACCGCGTCAGTGATCTTTGTCTTTGACCTTCTTCAGTTCCTTCGCTCTCTTGTGTGGGCAGCAGCACTTCAGCATCAATTCCTCTGGTTGCTTCGGCTGGTCTGACCGCCTCTCCGTAGCCCTCACTCCGCTGCCCTGCGGTCGACGGATGCGGTGGACGTCTGTCAGCGACCACGAAGCTTCGAGGTACCATCCTCTAGGTTCGGCACGGTACATCGGTGGCACTTTGCAAAAGGACAACGTGAGTTAGGTAAGATTCCTTGCCACCCTTCAGTAGGTGTCCAGCTACGAGACGCTGAGTCCAGTATACTGGGCACAGACGTATAAAGACTTGACCAACAGCCCCTTAGATGCTATAGCACGCTAACCCAGCACTTGGGACATGAGCCGGCTGAAAGCATACAAAAGCATCCAATAGTCGACAGGCATAGGGATTAGGGTGATGAGCCAGGCTGCTCGACTGTTCAGCAAGCCGAACGGCTGAGCCGGTGGAAAAGGAATAAACGAGCTTCCTATACGTCTTCAGCCCTGTCTGCCGGATCGGATACTCAATGGACGCTCAGTTGATCTGAGTCCTACCCTCCGTGTGTCTTTCAGCTGCCGTCACAAGGCCCACAATTAGTAATTCACGGGGTTATCCTTCTCCGCCTCGAAGCCAGCTATTCTGGTGCCAGGTGGAATGGCCTTGTGCAATGACGGGCGGTGTGAGCTGTAACATCACACGCTGGTCTGGTGGACTCATGGCTTAGTGGATTCCTTCGCATGAGTCGGCCAAAGGTACGCGCCGTGGAAGGCACATCCATCGATGACAAGCGCAAGGGCTTTGTCCGAGTCCATGTGGCTTTCGCCCCTGTTGACCACTGGAGAGGCCCGAGTGGCATTGCTTGGAGCTGCCCAGGCGCTGTGCTGCAGCTATTCCAGTCATCGGTGGTCCTGCCCCCGATGCTGGTCCGCTTTAATGCTCGTACCACGAAGTTAGAGGAGACGACTCCCGTCGCTGTCCCTTTCCTGGCTGCGAATAATATCGGTGATTGGGAGACTTGGGTGGGCTCAGCCCTACGTCTCTAGCTGCAGTAGCTCTCGATTTAGTTCGGGGAATGGAAATAATGACCGCGAAATTCCGCAGGCACATGCTCGCATGCAATTACCTAGTCCCTGTCAATTCTCACCTCGCACCCTCGTCGTTGCTGCTTCGCCCTGACTAATCAATCCTAAATTGGTTCTTGCTTTGCAACCTTCATCCACACTGCCACCAACTGCCTCGGACCAACGCCAGTGATGTGGGAGGCGAACCATCCTAACCTGCGCAGGTCGAGATCAGGGCCATGCCATACATTAAGCGTATAGATACCGCCAATCGCACCCCAGATCTCTTTCATAGCGGAGACCTTCTGTCTGTTTTCACACCACCGAGCGTTGATGCCTCAAAAGAACGTTGCAGCGGCTTGTAAGCGATGCACGAAGTCTGAAGCGTCCGTCTAGGTTGCGTCGGGGCCACGCCTCCTTCGAAGACAGTTATGTCACGACGCAGGGCGTGACTGGATTTCCTCAAGTGCACGGCACCCGTGTTCCGCAATTGTGCATGGCGCATCCAAGACGAGTCCCAAATCTCGAGTCAGTCCAGTAGCCGACGCGAAACTCTATGACGTTGCCGATATGTACCAGGCTTATGGAATTACATCGACAGCGCAATCAAAAAGGTGCAGCGAGATGGCTGCTTCGACTCTGTATCTTTCACGCAGAGAAATGTTTCGTCATCCTCTTCCGTCATATTATCAAACCGCAAGCTGGCCTACTCTGTGCTACACACTGAATGGCCCAGCGGTTCCGGCGTCCATGCGAACATGACGCCGCGATGTTGGTCTCTTCCCAGTCAGTCTACAAGCCCAGATCAAGCAATATGCCCCCGAGAAGCCCTCCGCCCGATTTAGATATACGGGGGTAGGCCGGGCACTACAAACGATAGCTGTACGTGTAGGTCAGCGGACCCGACCACCAGTACCGAAGCTTCGTGAAGAGATTCAAAACAACGTGAACAGCGCCGCCGCGACTTTCAGCCTTGCATTACGGAGGACTTCATAGAATTATCACCGAGCGGAAGCGAAACCCAGCCCGATGACGCAGCTAAGTCACTCGCTCACATCTCGCCAGGAAAGCATGCGGCGCACAACCACCTAAACAGAGGGTCCTGGTGGTCGTCGACATGTCAATTGGGCTCAGAACACCACGCGAGGTGGTCGAGGCTGCTAGGGCTGAGTCTGACTGCATGCACTCTAGGTACTCCTGACCAACCACCCAACCACAGATTTCTACAGCCGACGCCCTCGCAGATCGCGCTTAGCGGTCGGCGACTCTCCAGACGAATCATGTGGAGTGCTATACCGAGACAGAGAGTTGACTCCAGTACTGGAGATACATACTTATCACCAGTTTTTACCTACTTGAGTAACAGGTGGGAATGGGCCACAGATCATACTCCTGCTGGTATGAGATGTGGCAATACGAGTACAATCGGCAGTACAGAGTGGGTCCTCAACCCACCGATGTTGCGATTATGTCTCCGGTGAGGTCATCCAATCCGACTGGACGAGTACGGGGTCCTCTGGTGTTTGATGTTGCTGTTGACGCTTCTTGTCGTCATTTGCCTCGTATATCCGATGGTTGTCGGCAGCCCATCTAGCTTCCACTTGTCGAAAAGACCGGCGACCTTGAACTTTACAGTTCTACTAGGGAACTGTTCCAGGTGGAAGGCTTCGCCCACCGATCGCCTGAAGCCCTCGACCTGGCGGCGGTAGGCTCGTCAAGCGCGCCTGCCAAAAGACAAGTCGACCGTCGCGATATCGGAGCCATCTGTATCGATGGAACTCTTGTTGCTCTTGGAAGTCGCCGCTTGACCTGATCGGCTATTATGCAGTAATGGACTCCATGCTTTCCCAATCCCTGATACCGCTAAATGCTCTGTTGTACACGCCGGACGCCCTCTGCCAAAACAGTTAGACTGTCCACCACAACCACAAGAGACCCTTCAGATACTCCACAATCTCTTCACCACCAAGCTTGCTTTCTCCGTACAGTCGATCCACGAAGGTAATGGGACACTCCTCAACCTTCAAGCCCATCGCTTTCGCTCGAACCATCATTTCCATCTGGAACGTGTATCCCTTGCTCTGCGTCTTCTCAATGACCTTGACCAGCGCTTCCTTCTTGTACAGTCTAAAGGAGCCCGTCAAGTCGCTGACACCGGGATTGAGCAGGAAATCCGCCAGAATGTTCGCGCCTTGACTCGTCAATTTTCTCTTCAGGTCCCAGCCGTAGACACCGCCCACAAGCCCATTTTTCGACCTGTATCTCGTGCCCGTGACGATGTCGGCGCCCGTGTCCTTCTGGATCTTGATGAACTCGGGGATGAACTTGGGGTGGTGGGAAAAGTCGGCGTCCATGATGATCACGAAGTTACCGGTGACGAACTGAAGACCATGTACATAGGCCGTTCCGAGACCGAGTTTGCCAGCGCGGGGCTTGAGGATGATGTGCTCCTTCCCGAAGGAGTTTTGCAGTTCTTTGGCGCGTTCAAGGGTGCCGTCGGGGGAGGCGTCGTCGACGACTATGACTTCCCAGCTCAGACGTCTAAGAGCGCTTAGCATTGTCACACACGCTCAATTTGACGTGACTTACTCTTTGGTGAACGTGTCCGACAACATCTGCACCAGGACAGGGAGGTTCTCTCGCTCATTGTACGTCGGCAGGATCACTGAATATTTGTCGCGCTTTGCACTCATTTTGGCGAGGAGGTCGCCGGCCAAGTTCGCAATCTGCCGGTTATTGAGTGTCTCGAGGAAGACAAAGTTGTTGGCCGGTGGTCGCGCAGGCTGGGGATCTGCTCGTGGGTAGTCGTGCGAGACTCCCACTGTGAACAATTGTCAGTTCCGCAGCTTCAGGGGGGATCGAAATGCCGAAGTTGAGCCGGCGGCAATCTTGTCGAATTGAACATCTTACACAGAGGAGTCATGTTTGCCATGATCACCAGGATCCTGAGATTTTGACGATACTTGCGTAGCACTTGCGGTGCATAGAGACAGGCACAGAGTATGTTGCAGAAGACGGTAGAATGATTGTTCAAAACGCCTGAATGTTCTTCACACCCAAAGACCACAAAGATGGCTTCTGCGTCAGCGTCACACAGCCGCAAACCGTCAAGCCGCGCTGCCCTTCCACGACGCACGACCAAGGGACCGTTGGACGCGCCAGCAGACCCGCTTGCTGTGTCTGTGGCGTCTCAGCAGCCTCAACAGCTCGTGTCGCTGCAGAGCGAGGTTAGCGAACCACTGGCGCAGACGTCTACAACTGGAAAGTCGTCGACAACGGCACAGCAGGAACAACCTGCACCTGCGGCTCAACAACCTGCCACTCCAGCCGAGGAACGAGACCTGTCCTTTCTTCTTGACTCTTCAATCTATCATGCCCTCTCCCAGGTCGAAGTGCCCGGTCCATTCCGCAAACCGTTCCTTCCACCTCCCAGTCCGGAAACATCACTGAGCGCATCCCTGCAACAACTCGACTCGTTACTCTCACAGTGCGACTTCCTCCGTGCCGCGCAGCTCGCTGGCTCAATCTTAGTCTCTGGTACCATTAGACCTACAGATGCCGAGACGATTTTTCGAGTCATGGAGATTCGATATTCTTGTTTGGAGCTTTCTGGTAATATATTGATGGCTGCTCAGGAGGCCAAAGCGCTAGAGGACCTGAGTTCAGGCTTCTACTACGATGATCCACATCCGGAGAAGGAACCCGAGGAGGACGGGTCCGAACGTCAGTCACGTAAAGTCCCGGAGCACATCATGCCATTTGGTTTACGGTTACAGGCACTGCGACTTCAGAGCCTCGGTTTCTCTGACCCCCGGAGGGGTGTGTCGTCGCTCTACGACGTCGGATTGGAGTGTAGAGAGCACTTGTCTTCTCCACTCACGACTTTGGAACAGAGGAAGCTGTGGACGCAGAGACTGCGCGAAGTCTCTATTAGGGTGGTGAATGCACTCATCGAGATGGGCGATCTGGATACTGCTGCCAGGACGCTAGAGAGTTTGAAGCCGGGCGAAGATGAAGATCTTGCGCTGTGGGTTTCGAGGATAGTCTTGCTGAGGATCAAAATGGGCGATATCTCCCGCGCCGAAAAGCTCATCCAGTCGACCGTTCTCAATTCACCCGAAAAGATGGTCCTTCACTCACTGCTGGCGGTCGCCCAAGGTCGATTCGATGAAGCTGCGAAGTTGCTCTCCGAGAACGAAACAAGCATTGATCCAGCTGTTGCAGCCGTGGTAAAGCAGAATCTCGCTGTAGCAAATCTGTACCGTGGGCAGATCCTAAACGCCAGGCAGCACCTGGAAGAGCTTGTCGATGCTGGCTATTCCTTCCGAACTTTGACAATCAATCTTGCGACCATATACGACCTAACGTCCGACAGGTCCAGGGATCTGAAGACGTCAATGGTATCTCGAATCGCTAGTCACCAACAGGAAAGGACTGCAAGCCGTTCATACTTGAATGCCGACTTCAAACTATGAACTGAAGGTAGATTCTTATATACACATGGAACCCATCATACCATGGCGGTAGTCGAAGGCTTTGAGGAGCCCCTGGAGGTGTGACAGTGCGGCCAGGACAATCAGTATGTGGAAGATCTGGTGCGAGCTTCCCACTGTATCAAACTTGCCGGGGTGCCATGCTTCTGGGACTCTGGCCTGGTAGACTCAAGTAAGTATCAATTTGGTATCGAGTGAGGTGAATACTCACAGCATAGAGACCGGCCCCAAGGATATACAGCGCACCTTGCAAGATCAGCCACCACAAACCCATCTGCTTTCCCATATCTTCTAAACCGAATGTGGCCAATCCATCGAAGACCGGGAAGACCGCTGAGATGCCCATGCCCACGAACATCAGCGCTCGGTATGGTCTCCATGCCGGAGTTCTGAAGCGTGGAAAGACCGACATTGTGGTGCAAGCCACCCCTAAAGAGCATATCTGCCACGATTGTGAGTCTTACACAGCCCCAAAATTGGTTCTATTCTCACCATGATCCAGTATGTCCACTGCTTGACTGGGTGGCACCAGAAGCCATAGTATACACTCGGAATAAATGACCCCATGATCAGCAACGAGATGCCTGCATAGTCGAGTTGGTTCCAGAACCGAGCAACAGACGGGGAGTGGTTTGACAAAGTGTGGTAGGAGGCACTCATCCCCAAGCAAGCAGCTGCACCGCCGAAGAAGCAACCCATGGCTATAACGTCGGCCATGGAGGCGTGGTCGTACCGTGGTTTCAGAACGTTGTAGAGAGCAGCCGCACAGGGCAGACTCAAGGTGGCAGGGATCAAATGGCTCCAGATATTGACACTCTCATTGTGCCAATGTAGAACGCTTTGAAAGGACCTGGAGTAACTGTAGGACGCTCGACGATAACTGGAGTGAATGTAGTGGTTGTCCTGGAGCCAATGCGGAAGGTCGTTCCAATGGACGAGGTTGTGCCAGAGCTCCTCGGCCTTTTCCGAGAGTTCTTGTCCACCAGAGTCTGCTGAGGTCTGAGGATCTGAGTCGGACATTTTGGATGTGTTCTTGTCATTTCGTGTCACAAATCAGCCGTGTACCCATATATACGAGACGAAATCCAGGAAAACCATCCGCTGATCCGAAAGTGTTGGGAGAATGAATACCACGTGACGAGTGGAATATAATGCCAAGAAGAGGCTCGGCCCGCTATTGCCTTATCGATAATGATCGTTGGAGTCGTTTACCGTTTGCTCCCCACGCTCGCTTGCCCATGTGCAGATCCACGCGCAGCCACCGCAGCCACGAGCAGCTTAGTAGCGGTGGGAGCAGCGACCTAGCTCAAGGCAGGAGCATAGATCAGAGCAGAGGACGCTTGAAATGGGCACTGCAGTTCTGTTCCGATCGTGATGGTGCGTACAGCCCTGACGTTGTAAAGAATGGCACAAGCACCTCCCACTCTTGGGCGGAAATCGTCAGCACCATGGGACAGGTTGCGTCCAGTCAGGCAAGACCCGCTCGAGAGCATGGGCTTCGTCTCAAAGGGTGATAACAGGTGAGGCCGCTGCTTGGCGGAATCGGATGTGTCTAATGGCGGAAAGGTTGCTCGATCCCAAGACGCAAGAGAGCTTCTACAACAAAATTGTCGCTCGCTATATGCAATTCTGCACCCAGCACGCCAAAGCCCTCGATAGCGCCTTCGCATCGCTATCGGTAGAAGAGGCTCAGTTCCCGACCACAGCTCCAGTCAGAAACCAGGCTGTCAGCGCGACGCATCCTCCCCCCGTCCGAGCGCCGAGTCCTCATCAACAAGACTTTCCAGCGCCTGTGCACGCCCCGGCGACCGTGGGTCCCTCGGCGTCCGCCTCAGCCGAGCTGTCTACCATTATCCTAGCACTGCGGAAACTCCGAGAAGGCCTTCTTGCCAGCTCTGCGTCAGCGCAAAACCCCGTCTTCTCCCAACGAGTGCACGTGTTCAATATCAGAGCGGCTATCCTAGCACTTCATCCAGAGGGCTATCACCCATCTCTCCTACATCTGCTGACTACACTGCACACCTCTGAGCATCCTTTGCCGAGATCTGAGCTGGTTGAGATGATTACTTACCTCATTCTCGACACTGCGATTCGACAGAATGACCTTACCTCAGCATACGCGTTGAGATACAAGTGTCAAGTGCGGATCGGGTTCAGGAGCAGAGTAGTGGACAGCATTTTGAAATCGATTGTCATGGGTAATTGGGTGGCTTTCTGGCGCGTGCGACATAAAGTCGACGGGTACGTCCGAGCCATCCTTCACTGGCATCTCGAATCGCAGCGTAGAATGGCCCTCAAAGCCATCGGTCGAGCATATTATTCCTGCGACGCTAGATGGATCCTTCGGAGCTCCACTGGCGGCGAAATGAGCTGGGATGAACTTGTCCGAGCAGAAGACGTGGGCTGGATGCGGGATGGAGACCGGGTTATGATCAGGAAACCGAAGGCCAAGGCCGGCTAAAACGTGAGTATGGCGCAGTTGACGCAGGTCATTCGGTTACGGTCTCGAACTCTCGAGGGCTGTTGGGACATGGAGGCCAGGCGCTTTGAAACAATTAAAAGAGTTCGAAACAGTCCCGGCAGCATACCGAGTATGCACCGTTCGGCTTGATTGCATGGTCGAAGCCCAGCGTTGGCCCAGCCACCGACTTTCAGCCAATCATGAGGTGTGGCGGTTGCCCAGCCTCGTGGTTGCCAAGGCTGCGCCTGAGATTGCCGATCTGTTTTCGACCCTTCGACCTTGTTTAGAAACCCAGCCTCCTCATGAATGCATCAACACCACCACCTTACCGCGCACATGCACACAATTCCCGCACCCAGACCCATGATGATAACCAACCTCTGCGATTTTGCTGACATGCAAAGGTACTTGTCGATGCACTTCTCCGTCTATGCGTTTCTTTCTCTTGTGTTATCGTCAACACTGATATTGGACATCACGCTGTCTCGCTCACCTGCGCTCTGCTATTCTTCCATTGACTCTTCTAGGCAAGATGAAGTCAAGCAAATCATACCTCACGCTTTTCATGCTATCACTACTGTGCCTCTCGAGTGCTCGACCAGTCATCCCCGATGGAATAGAGCGAAGAAAACCTGCCTCGTATTCCGTTGTTGCAGTAGGAGGTGGAACGACAGACGACGGCTCTCCAACAGCGACTGTCACTGACGCGATCACACACACACAAACAGTGATGCAGACCCAAGTCTCCACAATCGTTGTGACTGCATCCGAAGCACCGACGACGATTGTCTTCGCCGTGACAACTCCATCCCCCACCACCGTCACCGACTACTCGCCCGGCTCGACGACTACAGAAGTGGTGTCGGTAACGCTGGAGGCATTGACATCGAGTCGACAATATCCTTCAGAATCGCCCTCGACAGTCACGACAATGGAAAAGCCAGTTACTGCCACAATTACGGTGACGCAGTCCCTTCCTTCGACGAAGCCATACGATGATGGACAGTGGCATACGTGGTATTACTATACCGTGAGCTCGGAGTCGTCAGCCTCTCCATCGCCGATGGGTTCGAGTTCACAATGGAGCTGGACGCCCACAACCACAATACCTTCCGCTTCAAGCACCGAATGGAGCTGGACGTCATCAAGGGCAACTACCAGTTCGGTTCGGTAGTGGGCATGGACTTCGCGTCCACCTATAGGTCACCAACAACAACATTGGGCTCAGGCGTTTGACATAGACCTGCCTGGACGGCTTTATGATTTCTGAAAGAAACAAGCAATCTTGTATTATCTATGACTTGACGAATGGCTTTTCCCCGGAGGCGGGGGACGACATCTGATATTAGCGCGGCGTTGGTGGGCATTCGGTACATCTCCTGACAAAAGAGGGGAGCAGGAGGCAACAGACCTAATAGATGTATACAATAGTCATTCTTATTATAAGCGTTCCGCCAATGAAAAGGATTCGTGGTCCTGGGGAATGTCTCGTGCTCGATCTCCTGCCAAGCCAAATCCGGCGGCAGGTTCCTTCCAGCTCAATGCAGTATCGCGAAGTCCGTTAGACGATGCCTAGCAACTCTGCCCTGGACATCTTCTCTGCACCATTACTTTCTTGAACAGTTGGCCAAGTCGAAGACTTGACAATTATAGCACATCACCTTCTCTGGCCAACATTACGTCCAGTACAGCCTCGTTCACTGCTGGTTGCAAGCCGGTAACGCTGTCGCCATGGCGGCACCATCGCCTACAACGGCGGAGGACCAGGGACGCTTACTCGAGGAAGCCCTGGGAGTTGTGCGGCAGCAGTCGCAACAGATGCGCAAATGTCTCGAGACGCCCGGGAAGCTCATGGACGCTCTGAAGTGCGGGTAAGATCACCGCTCGACTCTGTTCACATCGGCTGCGCTGACGTGCCGCTGCAACGCTGTAGGTCGACGCTGGTGTCTGAACTGCGCACGCCTACCCTGGGCCCAAAACAATATTATGAGCTCTACATGGCCGTCTTCGACGCTCTCCGATATCTGTCCGAATACCTCCGCGACTCGCATCCTGTCAATCACCTCGCCGACCTCTACGAACTTGTACAATACGCAGGCAATATCATCCCCCGATTGTACCTCATGATTACGGTGGGCACGGTCTATATGGGCGTCGAGGATGCACCGGTCAAAGAGATCATGAAAGACATGATGGAAATGAGTCGCGGCGTACAGCATCCAATTCGAGGCCTCTTCCTCCGGTACTATCTCATGGGACAGGCACGAGATTATTTGCCGACAGGCAAAGAGGATGGCCCGCAAGGCAATTTGCAAGACTCGATCAATTTTATCCTGACGAATTTTGTAGAGATGAACAAGCTGTGGGTGCGGTGGCAGCACCAGGGGCATTCGAGGGAAAGAGAGCAGAGAACCCAGGAGCGGCGAGAGCTGGAATTACTGGTGGGCAGCAACTTGGTCAGACTCAGCCAACTGGTCGACTTGGAGACATACAAGGCTACCATCATTGCTCCACTGCTGGAACAGGTCGTTCAATGTCGGGATGTCTTGGCTCAAGAGTATCTACTCGAAGGTAGGAAGATATCACCGAGGACCGGGACAGTGTTGACGAATGGCCAGTTATTACCAAGGTGTTTCCCGACGAGTATCACCTCCACACCCTTGATCAGATGCTCTCCGCCATCGCCCGGTTGAACCCACATGTCGACATGAAGAAAATCGTCATAGGTCTGATGGACCGGCTCTCCACATACGCGCAAAGGGAATCCGCCGAGGGGTTATCTGATGAGGACAAGCGCAAAGCTGAAGAAGACGCTGCAGTACGGATGCTCGAAAAGATCGACTTGAATCAAGACTCGAAGCCAGCGCCTCCTGCCGCTGAGCCAGAAACGCCCGCAACGAACGGCACAGATCTAAAATCGCCTACAGAGTCTGAGACAGCCGATTCACAAGCAGCAACCCCGGTCACTCCGTCTGCCCCCGCGGCGACGAATGGCGACAAGGCCGCTGGTGTAGGAGAGGTCAAGCTGTTCGAAATCTTTTACGACCAAGTCGTCAATCTCGTGAAGACGAGGGGTCTCCCCATTCAGGATACCATGGCTCTCTTGAATTCGCTGGCGAACCTGGCGCTGTATGTCCACGTGAACACTGTTGAAGATGTCCGAGCTAACATGCGCAGGAATATCTATCCAGACCGGCTAGAGTATCTCGACCAGATACTTGCTTATGCTCGGGAGAAGGGCGCCGAATACATGGATTCTGCCGACCTCCATTCCGCGGCGACGCAAGCCAACATGCTCAATCTCCTACTTTCGCCTATTCGGACATATTTCTCCCTTTTCACAGCACTGGCTCTGCCCAATTACCTTCCTCTTTACTCGTCACAAACCTATGCCACTAGGCGGGCAGTTGCTGGAGAAGTGGCCAAGAATATCCTGCGAAATCGAGTCTCGATCACCACCACACAACACTTGGAAGGTATCATGTCACTCCTGAAAGTCATAATTAAAGAGGGAATCCAACAACCCGCCGGGTATCCTGGACTGAACCGCCAGCGGGGCGGTGAATCGGATGAGACCGTGGAGGAGCAAGGCTGGCTTGCGAGGATAGTGCATTTCATCCATGGGCCGGACAACGACACCCAACTCAAGCTGCTGCAACAGGTTCGCAAGGCGTATGAAGCTGGTAATGAACGGATAAAATACACGACTCCGGCTATTATCACCGCGTCGTTAAAACTCGCCCGGAAATTCAAAACTCGCGAGCACTTTGACGACAACTGGCAAAATCAGTCTTCGGCGCTGTACCGGTTCATGCACCAAACCCTTTCGCAGCTCTACACCCGCGTCAACCCTGCCGCGGCAGAGTTGTGCCTTCGCCTGTTTGTTTCCTGCGGCCAAGTTGCCGACCAGTGCGGCTTTGAGGAATTTGCGTATGAGTTCTTTGCGCAAGCGTTCACCATCTACGAGGACAGTATCAGCGACTCCAGGGCCCAGTTCCAGGCGGTCTGCATCATCGCCGGCGCATTGCAGATGTCAAGAGGATTCGGCAAGGAAAACTATGACACGCTCATCACGAAGGCAGCTTTGCATGGCAGCAAGCTGTTGAAGAAGCCGGATCAATGTCGCGCAGTCTACTTGGCAAGCCATCTTTGGTGGTGCACCGAGATTCCTGGACGAGAGGAAGACCCCAAGAACGTGAGTGGTGGACAAGGTGATCTGCCTGGATTGACTGCTGACGGCCGAACACAGTTCTACCGCGACGGTAAGCGGGTGCTGGAGTGCCTGCAACGAGCATTGCGTGTCGCTGATGCTTGCATGGACACTGCCGTGTCCGTGGAGCTGTTTGTCGAGATCCTCAATCGATATGTCTACTATTTCGATCAGCAAAACGAGACGGTATGTTTCACCGCATGCTCAGTGGTGAGGAAGACTAATGATGGTTTCTCGCAGGTTACGACCAAGTACCTCAACGGGCTGATCGAGCTCATCCATTCGAACTTGTCCACCACCAACTCGGAGGGCAATGCTCAGTCACTGGAGAATCCTAAGCGTCATTTCTTCCGGACGCTTGAGTACATCAAGTCGCGGGATTATGAGGGTGTGGTTACCGAGGCGAGACAGTAATACCCAGGGAGGCTGAGTGTGTTGGATTTGCATTCGAGGATCCCCTTGGGCATTATATCAGGCGCACCTTTCAAGGCCGATTCTGCTACATCTCTGCTTGCTGCAGGGCGGCGATTACCGTGTCAATATATATTCAAGTCTATGCTGCCGCCGAGAGATGTGCAACGATCTGAAGACATAATTCGATGGCACCGACAGTGCATTGACTTGCTGCCGCCGACCGATGTGATCCGACGGTGCGTAAACGATCTGAAGACATAATCTGATAGCACAGAGGGTGCACCGTAGGTTGCACCGTGAGTTGCATCGTCTTTCGACACCATTCGAGTTGTAGAACCCTGCGGCCCAAGGACAAAAACAAAGCAGCAATACCAGGACTGCAGGTATGTCACATCTAGTACGCCCGACATGGTTTGACTTGAGAAGGAAGAAGGGTCTGCTCTGAAGGGTTTCGGCAGGAACTTCCAATACGCTCTACCCTACGAGGACTGATTCGGATCAAGAGAGAGGATGAGCTCAGAACAAGGATGCATTTGAGCGTAGGCACCCTGAAAGCAAGGTAGGGGGAAGGGGCCCAGAGAAGGGGAAGAGAAAGAGAAAGAGAAAGGGGAAAGGGTGAGTCTTGGGGAATACTCTACGGAGGACCTTTAATCTAGTGCCATATAAAAAAAAAGGTATGCTGATAGTGATATTGAACACTAACTGTACAGTAGGAGCCTGGGGGAATAGTCTACCTTTAATCTAGTGCCATACAAAGAAAGGCGTACCGATACCGATATTGACTACCCGCTATACAGTAGAAGCCTTAGAAAATACTCTATATTTGATTTACCTATTGTAACCACAATAGGCATGCCGATACCGATATCAACTACTGTAACAAGAACTGGGCTGGCTTGCGCCCTGGCATTACACTCCCCTCGTACAATACCACTCCTCCGAGCGTACGTACGTACTCCCGACCCGTCCGTCCGTCCGATCACTCCCCACGTGTCGTCGCGCCCTTGACGCTCTCGATGCCCTTGCTCGCATCCTCGTGAATGCCCTCGGTCAGATCGGTGCTCTTGGTCGCACTAGACGCGCCGGCGTCGAAGTTGCTCGCCTGCCGACTCTGCACGGTACTGTGACCACCGCCAAACACGCCACTCACTTTCTCCCGGACGGTGTCGAGCAATCCGCCGTGGCTACCGCTACCGCTCGTTGCATCGTGCGCCGCGTTCTGGGCACCCGCACTCATGTTCCCGGCCGTGTCTTTTGCGCTCTCGGCATACTCGGCCGCCGTGCCCTTGAGTTGCTCGAGGCTGTTGCTTGCCGCGTTCTCTGCGCTGTGCGCCCCCTTGCGCGCGTCCTCGTACAGATCCTTGCCCTTGGCCTCTGCGGTTCCCGTCACTGAGCTGCCGTGCTTGGCGTCGTAGCCGAGCGCGGGGTGGCCCGTGGAGCTGCCGCCGATTTGGTCGAGCAGGCCGCCTTGGAGGTTGGAGCCGAGCACGGAGCCTTGCTGTTTGGATTTCATGTCGCTGCTCGCGTCTTCAAAGATGCCTTCGGTTTGATCTGTCGTCTTGGTGGCCCTGGTGGCGGAAACAGTTAGCGAGACGTATGGCGAGACTGAGTGTCTGTGTAGACCCTGGACTGTACTTACGAGGAGGCGCCTGCGTCGGCTGTGTTTTTGGTGGTAAAACCGGGATTTAGGCCCGACATGGTGGAAGCGAGGACTGTTGTTGCTTTCTGCTTCTGTACCGGCTATTGCTCTCGGTCAGTGATTGAGAAGGGGCGTGAGGATCGTGGGTTCACTTGATACTGGTCTCTCCTGGTCGAAGCTGTGAGAGAGTTTGGAGCAAGCACATGTGCGAGTATTTCGTCCCTTACATGGTCCACGTATATGACGGCATTGTTGTCACCATTGTGGGCACCGAGTCTGATGTCACCGAGACGAAACGTCACATCATTGTTCCCCGGATGAGTTGCGGAACTTCGGAAAGTCTTTCCAGAGAATTGTCGGCGAGGGCTGCGTGGACCATCTCTCGACGTGTCGCCCAATACCGCACTCTATACAAGCACGCCCTGGCTACGAGGATCCTGCTTCTCGCACCATTGTCTCTTTACCGCCGCCTAGTGTTTCTCGGTAACGTTGGCGAGTGCGTGGCTGTGGAGCTAAACTACTTGGCACGTCTGATTGGTGGAAGAGATCGGCAAACCAAGGCTTCTGTTGAGAACAATCAGAACAATCATGCCTTCACATCACAGACTGAATCTACTGACTGTACGAACATCTTCTCTCGTCTCTTGCTGTCTCTGTAACCATACATTCGAGCCTGCGCCACATCATTGCGTGCAGACGGAGAACTCGTGTTGTCATCTCAACCTCAAGCTCCACCACGAGGGCTGCTGGTTCGACGTTGCTGAGGTTGTATAGCAGATGTTTCAAGTCACCGACTTCACCGACACGCGGCGCAATCCTGTTCATAGAAGTCATGCCATTTCTCCTACTCCAAGGTTCTCACACCTGCACTGACCGAGCATGCAAACTTCCAGCTATCCAGTGTCGAGTTGCCCCTTCGGCGCGAATGGGCGACTATGTCAACATGAAATGCCTATCCTCCCTTGTCATGCTCACCTGACTTTCCGGATTTTCCGTGCAAGCCCAAACTTCGCAGCTCGCGAATTACTCTGTCCTCGATCCGGTCTACCTTGGGATGGCCGATCTCAGCAGCTCCGAAGCTATTGGAAGCGGCCAGAATACCTTTCTGCCTCATTCCGCTCAGACGATGCAGGACAGGGTCATGCCATATAGCCCTGTCGATCCAGCCAATTGCCTCCATCAGCATCATTGTCTTCCAGAAGTCACGGCATGCGGAACGTCATATCTCTCCGCTTGTTCCAGGGAACACGCGCGGCTGACTTCCTGCCCTACCTTTGGTATGCTTACAGATGGTCAGTATCCGTACTATTGACACTGGAGCAGCGTCCAGTCGCTTCATTGTGGCAGACGACAGTGTATGACACCGCCTGTTGGCCATGGCATAAGAGACTGTCCCCGGGGAGCCTTTGTGGAAATCGGCTGCTCGCTCGCTCCTACAATCTTCCAGACTATCTCCGTGCATTACGATAGAATGGCTCGAGCCTGCTAGCATTTCAACGCATCGACTTGTACTCTGCTGCCAAAAAGCCCTGTGAAATCATAAACATGAATCTCTAATGGAAGTGCCATACTCGGACCCAACGACACCAGCACCAACACGAGACGATAACTCTTCCGCCGCCGTTACAGTGGCTACTTACACGAGAGGTGCAGTTGAAGTTGGCCCATCCAGTCCAAATCATATGTCCTTAAGAGTCCGTCATCTGCCAGTGTCGACATGGTCACAATCACACTCTGCTCCGTAGGACCCCGTCTTACGGCACTTCTGGTTCCACTCCATCCGAGTATGACGGGTCAACTACCTTTCGTCTGAACCTCAGTTACGTGATTGTATTCTTAGGGATGGCCTCGAGTTTCCCGATAAATGGCGTCGGCTCGTTTCCCGCCGTCTTGCCCGACAAATTGTCTCGTTGTGCGGCAGCTCAAAACCAGGGGTACTCACGGTAGGTCTGTATGTGATCCTGGTCTCGGTGTAGTATTCCGAGGGTCGCGACAGCGAGCACGATAGGTGGCTTCAAGATTCGGACGGGAGGATTATTGGCTCAGCAGACAGATTGCCATCATTGTGGCGCAGGAGACGATGCTCGAAGAGAAGATGGCCGGAGACAGCTACGATGCCCTGCCTCGGGTGCCAGAAGGTCGGACCTATTGGCTGAGATGAGTCCTCGGACGGCACCGTGGTCGGAGATGCGTGCGCATTCATGGACGAGTACGCCACGTTTCAGCTGGATTCCAGGCGGAACAGTGCTGGGAGTAGCCATTTCGGTGTTCGGTGTGGGAATGGTACTAACAAGACTAGGGGCTAATGGTGATAGATTACGAGACTCGCAAGAAGCTGGTCCGACACAGGCCACACTAGACCCCTTGTCGTTCGTGAATGCAGGGTAGGGAGTGTACCCAGTATGTCCGAAACGGCAGACCTGGGCAGCACGTCCATGCAACCGGCTCACGAATGAGAGGAGGGAAAGCGACCGCCTGATCTGGCCGGGGCATGCTTGTATACTTACGAGTAGTATGTACCTAGTACTTGCTCACCGCAACCCTCCGCGGCTGCTCGATATTGCTCAACATTGAAGCAAGGCAGCGACAGGACCTACCACACAGTCCCGACGCGGTTGGTCTCCGTGTTGTCCAATTTGATGGTCCTGAAAAGTCATTCATGCGACGTATCTAATGTGCAACGTGAGTGTCTTCTTGCAGGTGGCAGGCTAATGCGTAATAGAAGCATTTTGTGCCAATACTGGGGTGGCCAGGCTAGAATTGTCCACCGATCCAGCCCAGCCCAGCCCAGCTCATCCCATCTCTCCGTCAAGCTCCCAGAACCGTCGCGGGCAGTGCATAGAACACGATGGCAGGAACTTCCTCCACGGAGCTGCCCGTGCACGCTTAAGCCGATTCAGCTTATAGTAAGGACAGTAGTAATCCAGTAATATGCCAGACCTACTCGTATGCTGGAAATGATGCTGAGAAACGGCCTTGCGGGCGTCTTGTCTTGGCAGCAAGCGTACGGAGTACCACTGTCCCTACCTTGTACTCACCACCATTGGCGACATTGAGATGGGTATCTGCTAGCCATTGATGTCCATGCATGTCATGCTGCGTTCCTTATTAGCTCGTATTGCCAAGTCGAAGAGGAAAAAGCGGCGCAAAGACAAAAGGGAAAGACATCACTTCCCGATTGGGAACATAGTGTGGACTCTCAACCAATAGCAGTTCAAATGGTGGATCGGCTTGGAAGACTGTCCAACGCAGGGACTGCGTGCCACGGCCGCGGAGGTTCGTGTTCTCGAGGGAGGGAGGAGCCATGTGGAGGATGTAGGTAGATAGTTGTCCAATTGTTCGTCTACATTTGATGACCGTTGCCCAGAATGGCGCAGATGGCCCGAGCGAGATTCAGACTTCGGCTCAAGAGTCAAAGACTCACTTGGACCTGTGCGACGCGATAAATTACCCCTGTCGCCTGCTGCGCATATGCATCGGGACAGACTTCCCGTGTCACACACAGTGACAGGGACTCGCCTGGTAGTGGGCATTAGTCATATACAGTGCTGTACGAGTATCCAAGTCATGCCATCTCCGGCTGCGGCTGGACGCTTCCAATCACGTCAGTCGTATGCACGTCGCACGTCGTATGGCGCATGTCGTAAAGGTAGGAAACGCATACTGGAGGTATGTCCGTGGAGCTGTTCTCTCAAGAACTTCATGTGAGGATCCACGTACGAAGCACTTATATGAAAGAGGTCGCCGAGGACACTCGAGCTGAAAGGCCCCTGAATGCTTCTAGCTGGGTATATGATCATATCATCCCGACCACCCATCACATCACATTGCTCAGTCTAGCAATCCTCGCTACCGTGACCACGTGTCTCTTTCTGTTCGCACGTCCCTCTTTCTGTTCGCACGTCCCTCTTTCTGTTCGCACGTCCCTCTTTCTGTTCGCATGTCCAGCTCGTGACATCGTGTGCCCCGACCGAGGAATCCAAGAATGGAGTACATGTTCGTGGTGGCACCAGGGCCCTCCGCCACCGCTTCCGCTTCCGGCTCCGGCTCCGCCTCACGCTCCCTCTCGCCATCGCAATGCAAGAAGGATCTCCAAAAGGTGGACTCGATGATCAAATCACATGCCGCGCGCATGTCGTTCCGGTGCCGAGTCAAAGATGCGGGCCGAGAAGCGCGCGCGGCGAGAATGCTGACACCAGAGAAGTATTCAGCCGGTGGGAGAGTTTGTGACGGTGTCAATGTGAAGGGGCATTTCCGGCAGAAGCGAAATACCCGAACAAGGACACAGGATGACAGGTTGAGATGGCGAGTCTACCACGCCGGAAGGACGAACGCGACGCAAAGCGAGCGAGTCAAGGAGAACAGCGAAGGAGAGAACCACCATCACCACTCACCACCACCACCACCACCACCACCACCACAACAACAACAACAACAACAGCGGCAGCATCAGCAACAGCAGTGCGACGACACCCCACAGACGAATCTGTCCGACTTCATCCCCCCAGCATTGAGCGTCATATCGCATCAAGTCCCGGAACACCTCGAGTCGAGTGTGCAGTTCCGTAAGCAGACCGACGTGCTCCTTTTCCGCCCCCATTCCGTTGCGTCCCATTCCGTTTCCAAGCGCGGCAACGCATATGTGGTGTGATGCTTGGCAAGCAAAAGGCTGCTTCTGCTAAACCTACCGGTCCTTCTGTACACTCGCTGACTGAAGGGGCCATCTTCAGTGCTCAAGACCTTCTGCCCGGCGATCCACTCCCCGCGGTACCTAGCCATGACGCCACACGACGAAACCCGCCGACGCAGTGTCTCGTGCTACATTCTGCAGAACGAGATCGCCTTCTTCGGCACTCTGTCGGTCGCATCCGCCGTGCGCGACGTCCTCTTGTTTGGCGATTTCCCTCTGACGCGCGAGCGAGCCACGTGCGAACGCATCGTCGTGCGCTTGCTGCGAGAGGCGCTGCAGCGAGATGATGTGCCTGCCGAGTTGCTGATCTGGGCCATCTACACGCAGACGGCTTTGCATGTGAGTTCAATCGAGTTGAGTTGAGGAACATGCATTGTTGTGATGCGATTTGATTGATGATGGTGATGCATGGATTTAAGCTGTGCTGAGTTGAGTTGGGATCGTGCTGAGAAGCTCTTCTTTGATCTGTTCTTCTGTTACATCTATGCTCTGCACTCGTCCGTGCCCTTCCAAGTCTGACGCTGTGTCTCCCTCAGTGGTTGCGGCGCGAGTATGCCGAAGCGGAACTCCACGCCAAAGCGATCCGCACGATCGCCGGTTCCAGGTCGCATTCCCACCTCGAGGAGTCATCAACATCAGCGTCCACATCCTTTCCCGCTTCCTCCTCGTCCGGCAACGAAACTTCAACGCCCTGGACCTTAGTTTCGTAAGTACTTGCTTGTTCGTACTGTTTTGATATTTCCATTTTCACTCCATTGCCAAACCTTCGTAGAACTCCAACATCCTCAGCACTCCAGCTAAGAGACAGCAGATACCAAGAGTACGACCATGCACGCCTCGCAGTGCTCGACATGGAGCGCGCAGACCCCTCGATTTGGGGCCCGATGCTGTACCCACGCCATCCCTTCGCCGCGGAAACGTGCGCCAAGCTTGCGACTCTCCCTCCTGGATTGACTGCCTTATGTCGAACAGGGAGCATAAGCTATCCTGTCATCAACGCGCTGGCGAAGATTTCGGAAAATATCGGGTCTGCCAATCTCGTCTCGACCAACGGCACCGTTGCGGACCGTGCCCGCACTCTGAATACGCAGAACAGAATCAGCGCCGCCATCTGTATCCGATTGTTGCAGACGTTCTCAGTGACTCTGGTCGAGCAAGTATTGCTGCTCGCCATCTCAGCCTACTGCTTCTTCAGGGGTGGCGAACCCGCGACGTGGCAGAACGCCGACGGTTTCGTCCAAGTAGGCTGCCTCCGGCTCATGAGCCAGCCGATACCGGACACCGACGCGAAGGTCATGCTCTGGGAGGGAATGGTCCTTCGTACTGCATATGGGTTTGATACCCCAGCGAGGGAGTATTCCGACCTCATGTTGCGTAAAGTCTGGCGGTGTAGGCCTGAGCTTTTTGCCGAGCGGTACCGAGTCGTGGAAGAGTTCTTCTGGGATCGTGGATTGTCTGATATCTTGGACCGCATACCCTTGTGACGTTCTGTGACGCTGGGTCTACCCGGGGGGGACGTTATATCACTCCCTTCGCTTGTCGTGGTATCATTGAGCCATAGCATCGGCCGACTAAGTACTCAGGTCTCTGCTCTGGTAAAGTTTAAGCAAGTAGTCAGCATGGGTGGTGTATGCTTCCAGCTCGGACGCCTCCAGTTAGGCGCCACTGAAGACAGAGCATCTCATCATGATTGTGATAGAACAAAACACAATTCGTCTGGGATTAACGAGACGATGCGAAAGCTTCCGACCTGTCTGGTTGGCATATCCACGCTGGAAGCCTTCCTTCGCTCAAGGTAAATGACCTCCGGGCCGGGATAAGACACACATGGCTTCTGATTGTTCCACTGTCCTCTTGCGTCGAGCCATGTGCGCCTTCAAAGCCTCGGCAATATCAGTGTGTCCTAGGCTCAAAGCCAGGTCGAGTGGTGTACGACCGAGTGCATCCCTCATCTCTGTGTCGATGTCCTGTCTCCCGAGCATGAGCATAACCTCGGCCGGATGGTTCGTACGCACCAGAAAGTGCAACGGAGTTTCCATGACCCTGTTTCTGGCGTTGACATCGACGTCAGGTCGAGCAAGCAATAGCCTCATCACGGACCCAAATGGGTGGAGATCATCATGAAGACTATCAAGCGCTGTGTCCCCCGCGGTATTCTGCCCGTTGCCGTCGATGATCGCGCGCCCAATTTTATGTTTCTTATCGTGGAATTGAAAAAACACTCGGGTCGGAATACATAGGATTGCCCAATGTAGGGCCGTTAATCCCTGCTCGTCTTTGAAGTTTACGTCGACATCTTTCCGATGAAGCAATCGTTCGACAACATGTGTCTGACAGAACTCAATGGCAACACTGAGTGCAGTCATGCCGCCATTGTTTCTTGAGTTGATGTCGATATCGTCTCGAGCCAGGAGTAACGCCACTTTTTGCTCGTGACCGTAAACCGCAGCCAAAGTGAGTGCGGTATTTCCGTAGCCGTTTTTGCGATTGATGTCAAGGCCATTCTGTTCAAGCAGTAACTCGAAAAGATGCCCATGCAAAGCAGCAATCAACAGTGGCACACCACTGTGGCCATTGCCACCCTGGTGTTCGGAGGGGTCCCAGCCTTCAGCTGCAACACCGGCATTGACGTCGATGTCTCCCCGTGTTAGGAGTAGCTTGACTATGTCGACCCACCCTGCCTGGACAGCCCTGCCCAAGACATACTGCATACCTCCCCACTTGTCGTGCATCAGGACATCTTTCTGGCTCAGCAGTAGCTTGACTGATTCTTGATCAGCGAACTTTGCTGCTAGCGAAAGAGGTGAACATCCACGATGATCTGTCACGTTACTGTTCACCCCACGTTGAAGGATGAGCCGGAGTAGTTCGTGGTGACGAAGCACGTCAGGCAATACCAGCATCCGACCATAGAATCGACCCTCCACCCTGAAGTCATGAGCTTTCGCAACGAGGTCGCCCAACACCAGGATGTTAGCAGTGACGCTGTCCTGAGCTGGAGCTGTAAATGCCTCGATGATCCTGTATAACAGTGCACCATGGCTGTTATCCACGGTCCACTTCAAAAAATTCACGTCTAGTTGAGACCAATGGCCCGGGGCCCAAGGAAGTGTGGCGACAGGGACGTTGCCATCTATCAACCGGAGCCACAAGTTGTAGGTTTTCTGTTGTCCTTGCTCAAAGCATCGAGTATGGAACAGCCAGAAGTCTTTGGCGTAGGCGAGAAACGGATGTTGAGCGGTCTCCGCTGCATTGAATCTCTTGGCTTCTGTGGCGACATCCTGAAGATAAGCTCCCATGTCGAAGTCCACCTTTCTCCGGGTCTTCAAGAGCCTCAACGCAATACTGCTACCTGTGGTCTCAGGCAGAGTACTTCCCACGATATTCGAGGTCATGGTGTGGGAGTGCAAGGTGGTTCTATTCCTGGCCCTTGTGAGCTGTGTGTCAAAAATACCAAAATTGAGGTAGGTGACACAAATCTCACCCATGATCAGATCTGCTGCTGCCCAAGGAACGTGATACGCGGCAATGGTCGGATCACCAGACGCAGAGGTGATGTACTGTATGACGCTGTGGTGGGCGAAACGAACTGAGAAGTCCTCCTCGTCGACGATCACGAGGCTTCCACAACCTGCCAGGGCTTTCTGGATGTCGTTCACCAATTTCTTCGATTCCCAATTCGTCGCTCCCGGTTCAACGCTGATTGCCTCCCGGAGTTCGTCTGTCGTCAGTGGTCTCTGAGCTGCGGCAACGAGCGCGAACATCTTCCTGCGCAGGGCCTGGTCACATACTTTCTCTCGGTCCAACTTGCGAAGAATGCGATCGAAGGTCTCCGGTAAATCTCTGGGCAAGCGCTGAAGGGCGTTCAAGATTGCTTCGTCGGTAAGCTCGGCGCATATAGACTCCAACTGAAAGACAACCCATAGAAACCTACTTCTTATTAGGGTCGTCTCGTTGAATTGAAATCGCAAGTACTTACATCCCTTGGCTCCCTTTCAGCAGAGCGTCCCTGATGGAAAATATTATGCTTGGGTCACCTATGGAGAGGCTTCCTGCTTCAAGCCGGTCTCTGAGCGCGGTCTCAATGTATTGCGCGATTTCGGGATTTTCGTCCGACAAAGACACTTTGTATTGATGCTGGAGGATCGAACGATACTTCGGATGCAAGTCAGGCCGGCTTGAACAGAACAGGTGAAAGCAATGACGCGAACGGAGCATCCTGTGCAGGCTTTCCAACAGCTTGCCTAATTCGCCTTCGGTGCACTCGTCTAACCCGTCGATAAGAACGAAGAACTGCCGGGCGCTACCAGAAAGGAGTGTCAAGAGGTGTGTCGTCATGTCATCCTCATCGAACGTGCTTGGGTCGGGGACCGCAATGGTATCGAAAGTCTCTTGGTCGAGAAAACTGAGTAACTGCCTCACAAGGCTGCCCAGGATGGTCCTTGCGTTGAGGGACTCTGCATCATCATGACTGCAGAAAAAGTAGGCAACAGGAGCATCTGGATATCTGATGATTGTTTCTTGCACTAAACTGGCCGTGCAAACAGTTTTCCCTGATCCGAGTTTGCCAATGCACCACAACACGTTCGGTGAAGGTTCTTCGGCCCATTGCGTGTAGACGGCCTGATCGACGATCCTAGCGCTCGTTCCCGCTTTTCGAGCTCGTTTCCATGCAGCTTGGTGGTTGTAAGCTGAGCATGCATGGAGGATCTGCAATTTTCTCTTCTGACTCTTCATTTTCCTGGCTTCTCGAAGTTCTTGGGGAGCTATTATGCTCGAGATGGCGGTGCGAAAAGACGAGGCTTCTTTGGCCTCATTGCTTTGCTCGTGGTGCGATGCCAGCGAGGCCTCCTCACGAATCGAGGCGGCCAGATCTGACAATTGGCTCTCATACGGGCCGAATTCCGTGCGAAAAGGGTTCAGGATCGCGGACGAGAGTTGAGCAACCAACGGTTTCCTGATGAACAAGACGGCCTTCCTACACAAAATGACAATTGTGCAGAAGTATTCGCACAGCACCCTTTGCAACCTTGAAGACTTCGGGTATAACAGACCATACTCCTGGTATCGGGGGCATCCTCGTCCGACTCTCATGAACAATGCTGACAAGTCCTCAAAGTATGACGCGAAGGAGGACGTGATTTGCAGCGTCATCCTCAATGTACCCCAGATGGCGCTGGCAAGGAAGCACTGGGAGCCGCCGATGATGATGTCGACGACGGTTGAGAATTGTTGGACGGATTCCAAGATGCTAGTCAGACGGGGGCCAAAGCAGCGACGGCTCCTCCGATGGCTGTTTTTGCTGTCGATGGCTGCGGTGACCTTCATCACATCTGACATGACAGCCGCCTGACCGGATTGGAAGGAGCGGAATTCTTGCTTGTCAGTGTCTTGCAGGATAGCTTCGAACTCGGACAGAGCCTGAGCAAGCTTTATCTCCGGCTTCAAGGGAGCAGCACGGTGAATAAGGTGCGCCATGTTGTCGACTCGTTGGCCTCTGGCGTCAGTTGTATGAGCTAGGACCACGGCAACATAGCCTTGAGTGCTTTCGAGGAAGACGAGGCAAGGTTGCAGATATCGACGGGGTGCAAGTCTGTCGTGGGAGGAGTGAGGCTGAGGGCGCTAAGCCTGCACCACCACCTGTTCTGCCGATCATTTCTGCCCAAGGCCAGGACGGCACCAATTGCCACTCGTCTGCCTCGTGTGGCGCTGCGAGACTCTTGCTTTTGCATCGCGCTTGTTCTTTGCATAATAAGTTCAGCGAGAGACTTCAGCAACGGAAGACGA
Organism: Cladophialophora carrionii CBS 160.54; assembly: GCF_000365165.1. Lineage (NCBI taxonomy): Eukaryota > Fungi > Ascomycota > Eurotiomycetes > Chaetothyriales > Herpotrichiellaceae > Cladophialophora > Cladophialophora carrionii. The sequence continues at coordinate 401,719 of NW_008481828.1, forward strand.
CTGAGCCGAAGACAAGACACAGTATTAGGTGACTAAGTCCCAAACAACGATATCATTGCTCGAGATTGACGTCGCACGACTTAGGGGCTGGCATATGAGAGAGATGAGGAAACATATTTGAATGCTGCCCATGCAATGAATGGTTGACGGAGCAGATCAAAGCGATGAATGGCATATTCGAGGAGACAAAAGGCAGCAGGAAGGGCGAGGAGAAAGTCGCTAGCTGTTTCGGGTATAGCACGAACATTCACGTGAGGGGGGAGGTCAGATAGCGGCACTTATGATTCACAGTAGTCTACGCTACACCACAGAGCCATGAGACGCCAAGTATCCTTTGCGCTTTCTCGACTTTTGTGTCTGAGCGGCGAGGAAACACGACACGGTTTGCGTGTCTGAGGTATCTTTCACTGCTTGTATTCCGCACACAATACCAGGTACCACCAGACTAACAGTAGTCGAAGGCATGGGTAGGCTGTAGTCTACAGGGGCAAGCCATGGATGTGGGTGAGGTCGCACGCTCTGTCACTGTATGGCGCAGTCCGCCCGAGCCTCTGACGTTGCGGTCGCAGCCACTGACTGATAGGTGACTGGCGTGGAATCGAGTTGAATCAATCTCCGGTGGAGGGGGGGCACAGGTGCTTGTCAAGTCTGCGTGGTCGGACACAAAAAGGTTACGTATTGATGACCAGGCATTGAGCAGCAGCGACATGCAGTAAGACAACATGGCGCTGGGTAGAGAGCGCACTTTGTAGACTTTGTAGATGCAACTGGCAGCCTGGGGCTTCTTGGCCGGGTGGTTGGCGGTTGGGGGCTTGTTCGAGCCCGGTTCCTCCACTTGTTGCCACATGTGTTGCGGTCGTAGATCACGGCGTACGTGTTGCTTCACGGAAGTAAGCACTCAAGGCTCAGTAAGGAGCAGGGATACCATAGCTGTTATCTCAGAAGGGGATTCGTAGTGCCACCCTCGAAGAACCGCGGGTACAAAGTCAGGAGGCATCGTCAAACACAAAGAAGAAGAGACTGCAGCTGGGGCCGGGCACGCTCGAAATGCGCATATGATAAACAATCAACCCGGCAGGACCAGCCGCCAGGTCATGGGCTGTCCATGCCCCAGCCCAACTGAAAGCATCCAAACCCGACTTGCTTCCTCGTGTACTCATCAAGAGCGTCGTCAGGAATTACCATAACGCAAGGTCGTCCGGTTTCGTCAAGCAGTCATCGCGTCATAAGGTCGTAAGTCGTCGATCGTCCCCTCGATACCCATCACTTAGAAAGGCTGTTTACAACGTAGAGCGGTCGAATTATCGCAGAGTCGCACCGCAAGGAAGCGGCGGATAGGTGGATTGATCGTAAAAAGTGTCGTTTTCCGAGCGTGGCCGCCTTGTGCGAAGCGTTGCCAGTATGTCCTGCCTTCATTGTGCTCGATGTTTGCGTCACCAGAGCCCTATCGCCAACGACAACGTATGTAGTTCTTTCAGGTGAAAATTCCTCCGTACTCGCCGTCCTCCCAGGCCTTGAGAGCTTCCCTGGACACAACGAATGGGTCAAAGCCGATGGTGATGACCATTCCGCGAGTCTTGTGCCCTGAATACAGAGTCAGCTTCCCTGGTGCCCGATTGGGCGGCTCCGACACTACTCACTCTCGGTCTTGGGCAGATCGTGGGACTGGAAGATTGTCGAGGATAGATCGGGTCTGAAGGACCTGCGCACGGCCTCGACAGCATGGGCCGGAGTCGACGAGAACGCGAGGAGACCGACGATGATGCTCAGATTCCCAGCGAGGGTGCACGTGGCTGGCTCGCAGTCCTCCGGTATGTAGACATCCGGAAGGAGATCTTCGAACCAGTGATCGGGCCCCGGCATGTGCAGCGCATAACGCTCCTTTTGATAACCGACAAGTGCGGTGGCTGGGCTTGAAGCACATCTGCCAAAGGAAAGACGTTTCCAAGGGTATGGCTCTGCCCACAAATTAGTGCTCGTGCAGTCCGCCGGCACGACAAGATAACCATGGCGTTCGGGGCACCAAAACATCGTGCAACTTCTGTACTCGGTAGGCAAGTCAGAGCCCGGGTCGGTGGTGTCAATTCTGTAGAGTTGCGGATATCTGTAGAGCTGCGGATATACGCCTGGATCCCAGGTCCACCAACCTGATGTATCTATCTTGACAAACTGGCTTGTTGATGTCGGCGGAGACCAGTAGAAATCAGGGGGGTTCTCTTGCGCCGGCGACTGAGGATCTTCTCTGCATCGAATGTGGTCAATCCGCAGGCAAAACGGGAGCGCGAAAGGCGTCCATAGATCAGTCATATCTGCAGACCTGATGCGTTGGCGACGCATTCGATGTCAATGCTGAGAAAGCAGCCGACTATAAAGGCGCAAGGTGATCACAGTGAGGATGATCCCGTTCAGGGGCACCTGTCCACGGTTGATAAGGATGAGAGAGAGCCGGAACGGCCTCAGACGATAGGGCATCAGTGGGTAAGCGTGAGCGCGAGCGGCACCGAAGTGCAGCCCCCTTGGCGCAAGCAGAGCTGAGCCTACCTCCCATTAGTCACGTAGCCACGAAGACATTACCGAACCACCAATTCACTGCCGGGCTCGAAGCCCCTAGCGCCGAACCATGGCGTCAATCAAGGGAGGTACGGTTCAGTGCCACTGGGCGACCGACTCCCTACCTCTATCCCACACTTGGCACTGGCGACTTGACGAGCTCGACAACAGCGATAGAATCTTCTCCAACATCTTCAAAGCTCGACACCAACGGCAGGTAGGGCGCTGTTTCTCCGGCCTCATGCTGATAGTGGCGGCATCTTTGTAGGGGACATAGGTAAGCTCGACATGAGGAGCTCGATAGATGACTTTCTCAAGTGGAACAAGACAGGGATAGTATTGGGCTGTGATCATTTCCGACATGGAGCCTGTAAGGCCGGGCCATTGACCGGGTAAAGGCAGCTGATTCGGAGAAGGCGTGAATGAGAGGGCGGTGGCCCACCACCCATCTTGTTCGGACGGCCATTGCTCCGAATGCGGCTCTGCGGCAGGCCTCGGCCATCCAGAGGTATAAGTGTGTGGGTATCTTCGGGTGAAGGGTGATTCTTTTGCTCGGCACTTCGTCCGCCATCTACCTGCCGTCCCAATACCCAATAGGATTAGCAAACCCAGCCCTACCGATCGACCAATGGAACTTGACGAGCTGTGATCTTCATCTTTGGCAAAGACGGGCGAGACTTGTCATGAGCCAAGAACGGTCGAAGCTGGTTTGGGCACTGGCTACAAAGAGGGAGCACAGGTCCTTCTGAAGACGAAGGCGGTGGTCCTTATAAGTTGGCTGTGCTCACCCTTAGGGCACCCAGGAAGCCTCGAGATTCTCCGCCTATCACCGCCCCTGCATTGCGTTGGCGTGGCGTTAGCGGTCTGCCTGGTTGCCTTTTGCTGCGCCCGACCGCAGCGATAGTAGCCTGCGCCTGGCACAATGGGACTATCCACGCCATGCTGGATGGTCTCTGGCTTCAGCTGATAGGTCCGAAGCCCCATGCGAAGACCTTTCTCGACGAGTCAAGGCCGCCGGAGTTTTCAGTGCGCAGAGGCATGCCTAAATCAGTCATGCCGCAGGTTTGCGGCCTCTAGCCGCCAATACTGGATGTGTCAGAGCAAAGGCAGAATCAGCCTTCGCGGCTAGTTTTCCAGCACGGGAGTTCGTATCTGCGATATGAAGCGGACGCTGTCCAATCGGACATGACACGGCTCAGGGTGATTTTGGCCCTCGTCGAATCTTTCGTCGGCCCAATCTGGGTTCCAGGCCGACTCGTCGCAGAGAACTCATCTGTCGAATGGCTTCGTGGATTTATCCATACTGAGCGTCACTCGATTGCCACAAGGTGACGCTAGAAGGTTGTCATGGAGACAAACATCGGAACAGGTCTTGCAGCTTCAGCGACCGCTGCTACGCCCGCTGGCGGGCTAAGGGCCATGGGAGGGCGTGGTACCCTGGGCGCTGGGGGAGATGTGGCGTATGCAGGACAGCGCAGCCCGTATGATCGCCGTACAACATGGAGCGGCAGAAGGGGAGAAAGCACGACAGGGTGTCGAGGGACAAAAATGAGGTCAAATTAGCATTTCAACTTTGACGCGAGCCCAAGGCGCCGGCACCCTCCGCGGCGCCCAAGTGACGAGGCTGGGGCAGCGCCGACGAGGCTGAATCCATGCCGCCCACGACGAAAAACACATACAGTACTCCGTACTGCATCAGTACAGCACACGCTCATCGGCGTGAAGCGTCTCCTTTATAGTCCCGCGTCGGGCAGATTGTATTCAAGCAATATACACAAAGGGAGGTATGAACTGGCCAAAACACAAAGCAGGACATCGTAACTAAGACACCGGACACTGTACACTCTGGCCATTACTGTATGACGGAGCAAAGTCGTACATGCGCGCTCCCGCTCTTGGTCTTCGCTTGCTGCGTGTCGCTTCCCTCCACTCCCACCATGCAACCCACCCCAGTCTAGCCCCGGTCACGTTCCCATGCCCTTCTAGAAAACACCCGAGCAACCCCAGAACTGCTCGACGCCGAACTGGCCGGGCTCCTTCCATGGCTCGTCCTCATAGCTCAAGAACACGACCTGGGCGCCCACGGTAGACTGGATACCCTTGAGCGCGGTGGCTTGGTTCTCTGGGCTGGGGCATGCCGCACCGTTGCAGTTACCAGCATGCGGCCAGCCTGACTCCAAAACAAACACGGGCTTGCCGGAGCACACATTGTTCAGAATGTTGATCTGAGCTTGGATGAAGCCACCGGCTTTGTCGGCAGTCACGGCAGCATTGAAGAAGGCGTACAGGTTGGCACCCACCACATCGACGACACTGCAGAACGCGGAAGCACTGCTGGAATCCTCCCAAATAGAAAGAGGCTCAGTAGTCGTGACTGCGCCAGTGTAGCCAGCGTTCTTGAAGGCTTGAGCACTGCTGCCGATGAACCCGGCGAGTTCGCCAGCAGAAGCATAGCCATTGAAAACAGCCTCGTTACCGACAACAATGAGCTGGACCAAATCCCATTGACCCCAGTTGATGATGTCCCACACTTGACCTTGAGCACCCGAAATGCCCGTGGAAGAAATCCAGACGCCGAGGATGAGCTTCAGGCCGTTGTCACGAGCAGATTTGCCAATGTTCTCGAGGGTACCGCAGTCAGTGCTGTAGACACGGACGGTTGAGAAGCCCTTCTGTGCAATGACAGCCAAGTCAGCCGCAACAGTGCCAGCGTCCTTGCAGCCACCCTGCGCAGTGTAAGGAGAGTAGGTCAAACCCCAGGAGTCTCCGTTGGCATGGATTCCGCTGCCACCCGAAGAACCGCTGCCTGAGCCTCCGTTGCCGCTCTGAGAACCGCCACCCGAGCCGCCACTTGGGGACGGGGCCCACCCACCGGGCGCTGAGGCACTTGGAGTGCTGTCGGATCCCCAGCTATCAGTAGCGGTCCAGGTCCATCCCTCGCTGGATGCAGTCACAGTCGCCGAGTCGGATGCAGAAGCAGTCCAGTCAGCCCAGCTCTCATACGTCGAAGTGCTGCTGGAGGTTGTAATGGCGACAACTGGGGTAGAAGACGTAGAAGTCCAGTCGCCCCAAACCACACTGGAGGTGCTGGTGGTGGTAGTAGTAGTGTTCGTTGCAACAACAGGCGTCGGATACCCTAGGTTCAATATCAGCACACGACCTCATTTTTAGAAGGGTGAACTACTTACATGTCGGGGCGCCGTAAGACGTAATAATGGAGACGACGCAGCCGTGAGGATCGGCTGACCACGCAGGGACGTCGCTTGACGTGCTGGCAGCGGCAACGGAAGTGGACGAGCTAGACTCCCAATCGGCCCAAGTGACGGATTCGGTGCTGACGGGCTCGACGTATTTCGTGGTGGTCAAAGTCGAAGCCAAGGTGATGGTAGTGGTTTCTTCCACGGCCGTCCAGTCACCCCAAGTGGTGGTTTCGCTGCTGGTAGTGGCAGGGTCAACAGGAACGCTGGTCGACCAGTCTGCCCACGACTCGTGTTCAGTCTCAGTCTCGGTGGACTTCTCGGTGACAGTTGTGGTTGGATCGACGGCAACACTCGAATCCCAGTCACCCCAGGTCTCCGTCGCGGTGGTGGCAGGATCAACCGGGGTCGTGGCAGATGCTGTCTTTGAAGCTTCCCAGTCCGCCCAGTCGAAGGTCGAGGAGGTCTCCTTGCTTGTGGTAGCAGGATCGACGGGAGTGCTGGCGGTCGATGATTTGGATGCTTCCCAGTCAGCCCAGTCAAAGGAGCTCGAGCTGGAGGTGGTGGCGGCCTTCACGGGCTTGCTGGAGGTGGTAGTGCTGGTCTTGGACGCCTCCCAGTCGGCCCAGTCAAAGCTCGAGGTGGTCACGGAGCTCGTCGAGGCTGGATCGACAGGTGTGGAAGAAGAGCTGCTCCAGTCCTCCCAGAGGAATGAGCTCGAAGTGGTCGAGGCAGCAGGGCTGGTAGTAGCAGGCTTGACAGGAGTATCCTTGGTCGTCGTCGCGGCCTTGGTTGTCTTTCCATCTACTGGCGTATTCGAAGCTGCAAGTGTGGTCGTGTTCCAGTCAACCCAGGTGTCGCGCGCAGCGTGTTCGTGAAGCTTAGCATGCATGTGCTTGACATGGCTGGTCGCGGAAACAGTGGTGAGAACAGCTGCGCCAGCAGCGGCAATCGTTACAGCTCTCATGATGATCGAGTTCTTCTCCCTCTCTTCTTGATTTTCTTATGCTTGGTAATGCTGGATCTCGCCGAGATTCCTCGTCTCGTGCGATGTCGCCGTTGAGTAAAGAATGCCCGCGAAACGAGTGGCGCGGTAGTTGGAAATGCTGAAACGAGAAACACAAACACGAAGCTCTTGGTAGCACTCAGTTCACCATGAGTAGAGCCTTGCAGGGAGGAAGGAGAAGTTCGTGCGAACGCCGTGACAACCTGCATATAGCATTTCGGCACACGCCAACGCCAGCCGGGGATCGGCTTGTGATGGGGATAGCGCCATCCACGTCGAATCTCGTTTAGCGCGCAGCTGTGGGAACGCGGTGCTTGGGTGGCCCATCAGCAAGCAGCCCGTCTTGTCAGGCTACGCAACTTCGGGCTTGGTTCTCGAGCTTGGGGGTCGAATCGGGCTTGAAAAGGGTATGGTTGCATCTCCATAGTGCCTTGTCAACTGCTTGCTAGCATGATAGGCTGCAGAAAGAGAGACCAAAGGAGACACTGATCAAACACAATGTGACGTTGGCCATGTGTTTGACGTGTCAAGGTTATTGTGTCCTCGACTGTGGTGCCCGATCCTTGGACTCTTCGCCAGTGAGAACGTCGATTCCTGCTTTGCCTACAGGTTGTCAACCCAAGAGCCGGCTCGTGAGGGCACTCTGGCCAAAGAGATGACAGAGCTGCCCAGAGACTCGAGGAACCGACCGCTCCGGCATCAGAGCAAGGATGATCGACAGGGGACCTGGGGAGATTGCAGCAGATGCCCTGAAACACGCGAGCAGGCACGGCTCCATGGCGCTGCAAGATGAGGTTGTGGATGTTTGTGGCCTATCAAGGAGTCCGACATGCTTCGGAGTGGGGGCGGTTTCGTCAAGAGGAGGCTCAGAGGTCTCGAGGGCCGGGCTGGTAGGTGGGATGCCGATGGAATTGCGGTGGGATATGCAAGCAATTCGGAGGGGTGGGTGAGTGGAGGGTGAGTGGTGAATGAGTGGTAAATGAGTGGTGAGCGAGTGGTGAGTGAATCGTGAGTGAATTGTGAGTGGTCCGCAGCCGGAGATGGGGATCAAAGTGTGGAAAAGGGGCGTCAAGGGGTTGATTACGGAGATTTACCACGCCGCACCCAGGCTGCATTGGGTCATGGCAAAGCTTACTTGAACGCCTCTAAGATTGCGGCTCCTGCTTGTCCTTCGTCTCGTGCTCACCGCCGCTGCCCGTGTTGGAAGCCCAGAAAGAGCCACGCAGTCCCTCCGGCAACCTCGCGCAGGCTACTGTACGAGTATGGTTTGGTGCATGGGAAACACCCATGTTCATTAGATTGGTATGTAGCACGGGGACTGCATGAAGAGAGCATTCAGCATGGCAAAAATACAGCAGGAGGCGGGACTTCCTTGCTTAAGCGGCACCACTACTGTAATTGAGCCCGTGGGAAATTCCCTTCGTTGCGCATTCGCTGGCCCACGCCCTTGAAAGAAGCCGTTGCGCAAGTCGCCAGCCCGCCTTGAGCGACCGTTATACACAAGATGCATCCCAGCGGACTTGTTGACTGTCGCATCAGACTGAGCTGTCGTACCCAGTAAAACCCTCGGCTTTACCTCTTTCCCACGCCGACTTTTTCTTCTCCACATCCTCGGCCCTCCGATCTCTCATCCACGCCGTATTGCGCACAAACCGTTCTCTGAACTTCTCGCTCTCTTCAATTTTGCCAGCTTCGTAGCCCTTGGTCGTCGTGGCCTCACGAACGAATCCGAAGTCGCCCTGCAGAAGCAATTTGTACGAATCGGGGCTGATGAACGCAGTTTGTTCGTCGACATGGTCAAGACTGCCGTACACCTCTTGATACGCCGTCTCGATGTTGGCGTTCTGAGGAGCAATGTTGCGTCTTAGGTAAGGCCAACGCATCTTCGACTGATCGACGCCCTCGGTCGCGTCGGTCATCGTATATGATGCAATATAGTATTGCCAACGAGCTTCGTCTGTGAGTGAGTCATTGTCGAAAGTCGCATCCTCGGTTGGAAACAAGCGAACGGTGCAAAGTCGGTCTTCTGGCGTCTGTGGAAAAGTTAGTCATGCGCGCACTCTCGTTGGGGCTCCCGTGTGACCTACATAGCTGATCCGATAGAGCTCGGCATCCTTGGATAATCGCTCAACCTGCTTCCGGTATTGGATTTCCTGCTTTCTGGTCGTGTCCGGCCGCTCTCGATCCCGTAAGAAGAGGTTGGTAATTTCAACGCTTTTGTCTTTCGCGTCTCCACCGAGAATATTCATGATAAAACGCAGGATAGTCGAGACAAGGCGGTCGACCGTGTAGAGCTGCCAGCCACTTTTGTTGTAGTATCTCCGAAGCGTCTCTTCAAGGTGGCCCATCTCAACCGTGCCCACCAGGACCTCACTGCATAGTTGGAGGATCTGTTGATAGTAGTTCTGTCGACCCTCAACAGCGTAGAAAAAATAATCAGGTCCCTTGTCGATCATACGCAACTCAATGGCAGGCTTCGTTCTCCCATCCACGCCCTTGTATCTTGCGATGGCTTCTTGGACGTTGGGTTCATTGAGCTTGATGGCAAGTAGGCGGCTGTACAGCATCTCGAAGAGCCTAAAGAAGCAGTAGATGTTGGCGTTTGCATAGAGGTTGAAGGTCGTGTGTGGATACGTCTCGTCCATGGCCAAGCGACGGGCGGATGTGTCGCTGTTATCCACATTGATCCATGGCTGTTGGGGTTCATCTGGTCCATCGGAAGGAGCCGCTTCTTCGTCGACTTCCATCTCACTGTCGGCACCAGGGGCAGGAGTGGATTCCTTGCTCGCGGACGCGATGCTCTCCTCTTTGCCGTGTCTCCGTTCAAGAGCCAGTCTCCGCAGGAAGTCTGACTTGCCTTTGTTCTTGCCCCTGGCAGGCACGTGATTGTCGCTCTCGGGACCGTCTGTGACCTCGTCTGGTTCACGCTGCGTTTTCTCCGTTTGGATCTGCTCGATGAATTTGTCGCTGTCGAGTCCAAAGAAGCGGACTAAGAAGTCAATCAGCCAGCTCCGTACTCTTTCCTGCTCGCCGCTGTTGAAGTTCTGCTGTCGATCTGAGTCCAAGGAAGTGAGTATCAGACGAGTTGCGTCATTGACGACATCAAGATCCTCAAACTTGTACTCGAGCTGGTGTTTTTTCTCCGCCATGCCGTTGTCGCGGTTCTTCTTTGCCTCTTCGTACTTGGTTTGAATATCACTTGTCAAGGTCTTTGGTTGGAAGTTCTTCTTGTCTTGGTTCTTGGAGTTTATGCCTTGGTGGTCCAGACTCTTCCAAAATTGCCGGTGGATCTGATCGCGCCAGACCTTCTCCCATTCGCGCTGGACTTGCTTCCATTCCTCGAGCTTCTGCTTGAGTCGAGAAAGGACGATTGGCAGAACGACAGTGGGACGCAGAAACATTTCGGTGATGACTCTCGCACCAGCTTCGCGACCATAGATCTTCATGATGATGCGCTTCGGAATGGCTTCGCTAGCGCCACCCAGCCCAGGTGACAGCTGGAATGCGGCGCGGTCTGCATCTCCCATGACAGCGATCTGCTGCACAAGGGGTTCCATGAGCTGAATCGTTCGCTGACATGACTCGATGTGGAAATCATAGTCGTGGCGCTCCTCTTCGATTCTATGCAGAGCTTCTTCGTACTGATTCTTCCGATGTGCCACGAATCCGGAGTCTTCAGAGGCCCAAGTCGGATGAGATGCCCAAACGTCATTCAACACTTCATAGCACATGCCATCCCGACCCTTGCAGGGTTTATCCTGGTCGCGCTTGGGCAAGTGACGATAACTGGGGCCAAGTGCTCTGCAGTGCGCGAGGTTGACACGGCCAGGATCTGGACGTGCTCGGGCTTCGATCACCTCCTCTTGCTCCTCGATATTGAGGAAGTTCTTGAACCAACTCATCAGATCTGGGTTGCCGCCAATGAATGCGCCAACCCTGTCTCCCAAAGTGTATTTATCAATGAGATCTTGAGAGTACAAATTGATGAGTTTCAGGAACTCGGCATAACTGGCACGATTTCCAATTTGTTTCTTCGCACGGTCAAAAAAGGCAAGTTCTTCCTGAGTAGTGGATGAGCTGGGATAAGGAGGGAGAGGTTCAGGAAGCTGAGGGACCAGCGTAGGTGAAGTGATGACTGTAGTCTCAGGTTGAGGCTGGCGTTGGGCCGCAAGTTTAGGGCGCTGCAGATAGATTAGTTGAGACCAGAAAGAAGGCAGAGAAAAGAAGCAGGAGGCACGATCGAGGGTGACAAAGGAGGGGTAAGTCGAAGTGAATAACAGAACGGAGCGTACCTTGCTAGCATTTCCGACCTGCACAGGGGCTGTACGTGAGCCATGGGCCAGAGACGACTCTACAGCAGGTTGCGCAGTGGATTGGCTAGTCGTGGTCGTCCCAGGTCCTCCACGTCGCTTCTTGTTGTCTTTGCTTGTACTCGGAGGATCGAATTGCCCCATGGGGGGCATCTTCGAGGCCGGTCGGGGAGTCTGTGCTTGAGGAATAGCGGCGCCGGCGTATCCAGGCTCACCGCGCACATCGCTGGTCTCGATCTGTTGGTTCATAGCGCGAGCAGCCTGTGCCTTACCGTGGGCGGCGGATTCTGGCAGGAATTGTTTGAAATCCTCGAGCAAATCCGGGGCGGAAATGAACAGCTGGGTGACCTGAGCGTACACGTCCTGGATCGGTTTCGATTCGCGCTGGTAGGTTTGCAGGATCTCCAGGAATTGCTTGTATATTTCAGGTTGTTGGGCAAAGCGGTTCTGCAAAATCGTCAATCACGTAAAATCCCAACCGCAAGTGAAGAATTCATACAGACCTTGATTTTATTCACGTAGCTGATAGCGTGATTGAATTCAACAGGCCCTCCACGCTTCATTTCGCCTGCTGCTGGGGCGCCGCCAAAACCAGCACCCTGCTGAGAGAATCCCGCTCCTTGGTTTGGCCCAGGCGACGTGGCGAGGGCTGGCCTTGTCGTGCCGTTTGTCACTGCTGTAACTGCACTCTGTAGGGTCGACACCCCACGTTGCTCTTGACTCATCGCGTTCGCAGGCTCATCAGCAGGCACTGGCTTATATCCAGGCAATTCTGCCGACCGTGCCCCCGGTGAGGCTCCAAGTGGTTGACCCCAGCCATGCCTGCTCTCAAATGTATCTGACCGTCCAACAGGAGCTTGTCCTGCGGGCTCAAATTGCGCACGTCCTCTGCTCTGCAGCGACTGTGTCATGGTGCCGCTGGGAGTGGTGACGCGGATAGCATCTGGATTCTCCTCAGTCCCGCATTCTATCCGGTAGCCAGGCGGAAGGAAAGTGTTGAAGCCTTGGATTAGTGCTGGATGACCGTTGAAGAGGTTTGAGACTCGCTCGATAACGCCTGGTGTGTCGATGGCCTGGCTCTTGAAGTCTTTCATGATGTCCAAAAACCTGTTGTAGACATCCGGTTGGTCGCTGAAGCGGACTTTGACTTGGTCGAGATAACTCAGGGCATCATTGAGAATGGGTTGCTGGCCGTGGGCCATCTGCGCAGGAGCGGACATTGGGGATGGGCCCGGCATGAAGGTTTGACCTGGCTGTGGTGCTGGCGGCTGGGCCTGCTGATGCAAATACTGAGGCTGTCGCTGGGCGTCGTGTTGGCCCGCTCCTCCGAAGAGACCGTTGTTGACGGAATGGCCAGGACCATTCTGTGGAATTGCGCCTGCACCTCCATTCGCTAGGAGACCGTTAGGCCCATGAATCGAGTTCTGCACCTTATTGGCAACCGGTTGGTGTATGGGTATGGAGCCGGCATGACTCTGCACGGGGCGTTGTTGCTGTTCCTGATGGAGACGATCCAATCTGTCTCTTTCCTGAGCCTCACGCTCTCGCATGATCATTTCGTCCCGCTGCCTTTGTTGCATTTCCAGGCTGCTGCGCTCTCTTTCCCTCATTTCATGCTCTCTCATTTCCCGTTCCCGCAGCTCCCTGATCTCTCTATCACGGCCGAGATATTGGGGGGAGTGTTGAGGGATTGGATGGCCCATCGGCCTGCCCATGGGATGACCCTGGGGTTGAGGAGGCGGAGGCGGAGGCTGCGTATTGTATTGATGCTCTTGCTGGTGGCTTGAAGGGCCCTGCGTTAGGTCGGCAATGGACAAACTGTGGCTTCCCGACGGTTGCGAGTGGTGTTGATGGTACGAGGATGGCGGAGGCAAGACGTGAGGAGGTTGTGCGGGTCCATTGGGTCTGAAAAGGACGAGAAGTGTCAGCGAAACACCGCACCATACCAGATTGTTGTTCGATCTGACATGTGAAGGCTCCAGAGACGGGGGGAGTGAAGTGAAGGTATTCTGGATGCGCGTATGGCATTCACTTACCCGAAGCTGGCAAAGGGTCTGCCTTGCGGCTGAGGCTCTGTCTGAGGAGGCCCTCCAGGTCCGCGCCAGTGTTCGCCTGGATTCTGATTCATGGTCGGGCGGTTTACTGTGAACTCTGCGGTATCGGAATTCTCTTTCTGCGCATTTCACCAACGAGATATGCTCATGAAGTTGTTGGTGGGTGACGGCGCACACTGACACGTGTTGGACAAAAGGGCGACCCCGGACACTGGATCCTAGGCGCTGCACTGGGCGCTGGAGAGGCGAAAAGATGTGCAGCTTGAGACAGAGCGAGGACCGAATCTTCAACAAAAGTGTCTACAGCGACCAACGATGCCCAATTTTCAGCCAGGGCAAGACGTGAAGACGAGGATGGATGATCAGGGGAGTTTCTCCAAAGCTGTCGCAACATGGGGAGAACCTGGGCGATACGAGAATGACGCTCAGCTCGTTACTGGTCGAATCCATACTTGATTTAGACTAGTCTCTTCGGTTAACCTGCCCTGACTCGGAGGGATCAAGCTAAAAGAACTTGCTGGCAAGGCTCATCAGTCCTGATGCACCACTGCCACTGCCACCGCCTCCCTGACTCTTCAAATACATTTGAAGTGCCATTTTCGCTGCCATGTTGATCACGCTCTGCTTGTCTGTACCTCCCTGCACGTTTCCCATGCTGCTCTGCTTGTCGAACAAAGCCGAGGCTTCCTGCATGGCCATCCCGAGCATCTGGGACTGTGACCCGCCTCCACTACCGCCCGAGAACATCTTCAGTCTATTCACCATCATTAGCATTTGTCATGTTCAGTTATCTTTTCAAATAGAAGGAACCCACGCTTGCATAGCAGCGCCAGCGCCCAGGCTGGAGGCATCGTGCTGCTGACCACCACTGGACTGGTTGTAGAGCTGTTGATGGCTCTGCTGCATCCGACCCTCATCAAGGTCCTCAGACTGCGCGCTATGCTTGTTGTCACTGAGGAAGGACAGAGCTTGAGAGAACATGCTGGAGTCCTCAGAGTTGCCATGACGCTGAGCGTGTTGCATCACTTCGTCCTGGTCATAGTCGTCGGCAGAGCTATTTCCTCCATACCCACCTCCAGAGTGTCTCCCGTAGCCGCCGTCGCCGCCATATCCTTCATCTTCGCGGCGTCTGTGACGATCATCTTGGCCATATCCTCCTCCACTAGAGCTGCCACCATAGCCATCATCATTGTGACGGTCATGGTGTCGACCTTGCTCATCTCCATATCCGCCACTTTGTCCGCCGCCACCATAACCACCGTCACCTCCGCCATAACCGCCGCTCGGTCGACCACCGTAGGTGTTGTCGTCTCGGGAGCCTCCGTGGCGTCTTTCTCCGAAATCCTCTCGCCGACGGCCTCCTTGGTCGCCATCATCGAAGCGTTGACTTTGGTCATAGTAGTTGTCACCTCCACGGCCACCGCCTCCGTACTCACGGGGGTCTGCCCCTTGACGGTTGTAGAAGTCAGACATTGTGGCTTCGCGTTTCTGACGAGGGAATAGTCTGCAAGGTGAGGCGTAGAGTTTTATGTAGAGAAAGGTGTCAGGAAGACACGAATTTAAGACGGGACGTTTGCCGAAATGCTTATTACTGCTTGACCCGAAGCTCACCAGTCACACGTGTGATAATAAGAGGTCAAGCTCATTGAAAGGGTGACGGAAGCTGAAACGGGTTTGGTGGGATGCAAACGTAGGCTTGACGTCAGCGAGGCACAAAAAGCAAAGCATCACTTGCCGGTGCTAGGCTCTTTCAAGAGATTTCAATGAGACTCATCCAAGACCCGCCGTGCTGCTATCAGTTGCTTCAAGAGGACGGCGCAGTCCTCTCTGATCATTCTGCTTTAGCCTCGAGCATGCTTCAGGATCTCTTTGACCGACAATGGATGAATGAGATGCTTTAGCACATGGTCACCAAAATGGGCGAACCAGCCAGCAAGCTTCGGCACGAGAGTTCAGAAGGATGTGAAGGGCTGGACTCGGGAAAATTGTTGCAGTCAAGAAGAAGCAGAGAGGAGCGATCATATCTGCGGCCCATTGCCTGGCTTGAGCTCGACATCATCGTCAGGCGTTACATGCAAAGGGTCAAAGGCGGTTAGACGGCCAGAGGACGCGGGAAAGCAGAGTATACTTGAAGAGAAGACCTGTCACACGCGCCCGGATGAGTCGTATATGTTTTCCTAGAACATAGTAAATGTTTGCTCTATTGCTACCGCGGTAGCTGAATGTCGATGCAAGCTTTACCAGAGTCAGATAATAACCTCACCCCCTCATTCGGCTGCTAGCATATCAGTGCGCTTCTCAGACAAACATCAAACTTTGGCAAACCTACTCACCACACCGCCTCAGGACTACTTCTTGCGTGAGTACTGTCCGCCCATCCAGTTTCTTCCACAAGCCTATCCTGAACGAAACCCTCTTAACACCCGCTCAAAATGGAGTGTGCGGCGTGCAGAAAGCCAGCAACCGACTCGGCTCCTTTGAAGCGCTGTGCAAAGTGCCACACAACAAAATACTGCTCGCGAGACTGCCAGAAGGACGACTGGAAACACCACAAAAAGAGCTGCAGCCGTCTCGCTGCGGCACGCAGTGGGGCAACGCCGGGTCCGTCGACAAATACACCCAGTGCCACTACTACGAACACCGACAACAGCACAAACCCGAGGTCAGACACTACTTTCCCAGGACTATCAGCTCCTCAAGCCGTCCCTCAACCATTCCACGCTCTTTCCGAGAGGAAGTTCCTTCACAATCGTCCTGAAGACGACGTCTACAAGCTGTTGATCGACTGCTACCGCTTCCGGGTCGAGGATGACTACAAGTTCACTGGAGATGTCGAAGAGGACTGTATCTACGGAGGAGCTCCCGACAGCTACAAGCCCTTCCAACGCTTCCTGCGCAAGGCAGAGGGACGGGACGGCCTGCTACCAAGCTGGTGGTCGTCAGCGAAGGCGAAGGCATGTCTCGAGTACGGGAAGGACCCAAGGAACTGGAGCGATCTGTGCTGCGCCATTGAGAAGCATGATGTCACGGAACACTACGGAGACAACTTGATGCCGATGAAGTTGAGGATGCTGGGGGAGCAGATCTTGGGGACCGGTCCAGGGGGTCAGAGTGGTGCCGCCATGATGCAGCTCCAGATGCAGGCGGAGAGGGGATCCATGTGGTCGAGCCATCTCGACATTAGCCAAATGTTCCGTTAAAGAGAGTGTTTCGGCGAGCTACATGCCTGTGTCTCCGCCAATTTGTAGACTGGCGCCGGGATGCTTTGAAAGGGTACCTCGTAGGCTATGCCTAGCGCCTCAGAGGCGGACAAGATAGTTTGTACTCGAATGTAGCCATTTTCACGCAAGCATTGTGGGTTCAGAGTTTCAGGTAGCTTTTCCTAGGTATTTATTCGAGTACGGAGGATGTTTTCTCCATAAACCGGAGTGGGTCGCTAACGGTAAGGAGCCCCATTGATCCGATGCCGGACTATGACGTAGTGGAATTCTATCCGAGATTCTTCTGCGATTCAAGTCTTAATTTCAAAACATACATGTATCTTCCTCACCTCGTTCAGAGTAGTCGACCAGTTCAACCTCAATCCATACGAGTAGTCCCTTGCTCGAATCTCTCTGCCTGTGCTCGCACACTCGCCTTATCAACACATCGACACGATGTCCAGAATAATTCCTTCACCGCAGACACTCCGCCTTCTCCGGCGGCTGTGCGCGCTCGAATCGCCCATCACCACAAGCACAGGAGCACAGACGCGACCACGACCGCATCAGCTGCGATATCCGCCGATGCAGCTGGTGACCAACTCCCATCATTCTCGACGACCATTCAGCACATCACGAGTCAGTGCTCAGGAAGCGCACCCTCAGCCTTCATCACCGCAATCCGAGGGACACGCCTCGTCTACCCCAGCAGAAGACACGCCACCCCCGGACATAACAAACTACTACACACTGTTTCCGCAGACCCTGCCGAACGGGCCTCCGCCTGCCTCGTCCTTTTCCATTCCGACATCACTTCTGCGCAGAGAATTCCTCTCGCTCCAGTCGCGCTACCATCCCGACAAATTCCCCGCCGGGACGGCTTCACATCAGAAGTCTCTGGCTCTGTCGAGCCTGCTGAATACGGCGTATAAGACACTCTCGGACCCCCTCCTGCGTGCGCGCTATTTATTGTTGGAAAAGTATGGTGTGGACGTGACGACTGAGGACAATAATATCCACTCTGGCCTGACTGATCATGAGACGTTACTCGAGGTGATGGAGGCGCAGGAAGCTCTCGAAGAGGCGACGAGTTACGAAGACATGGAGAAGTTGATGGAGGAAAATGCGGCCAGGATCCGGGATACAGAGGAAATACTGGGTAAGGCATTCGAAAACGAAGATGTCGACGAAGCAAAGAAGGAGTGCGTGAGGTTGAATTATTGGCGAAGTTTGCAGGGGGCGTTGAAGGAGTGGGAACCGGGAAAAGAGGTCAGGCTCGTCCACTGATCGACCTTGTTAAGGAGGAGGAATTCGAATTTCCATATATTATGTGAGCTTCTTAAGATGCCACTTCTTCAATCTGTGCAGGGCACTGCTCAGTGCTACCCATGATACTGAGACCACCGATGACATATGTTTCAATAGACTAAAACACTACGCTGACGAACAAGAAACTCCATGCGACGTTGCTCTGTTCGAGACCAGGGACCACAACAACCACCGCATCAACCTTTGATTGGATCGAACAAGCTGGAGACCCGCGGAAGAATCTTCGGAGCGCCGCTGGTCTCACCGGACTTGCTCTCATACTTTCCCCGTTCGCTGTTTGAGACATCCGGGACCAACCTCCATTTGGTGCCCTCGACCAAAGCGCTCTTGGCTTGTCTTTTGAGGACTCTGGTCTCTTCCTCGGCATGTGTCTTCTTCGAAGTCTTCTCCAGACGTTCGGCTTCCAGCTTTAATTCTTCAGCAACGCGTTTGTCCCATTTATCTTTCTGGCTCTGCGGCCAAGTCAGACTGACTGAAAACACTTCTCGGTCGGGATCTTCCAGCATCGGGTTACGTCCTTGATGGTTTTTGGACAGTACCAACCGATCAAGGCCACAAAAGTTGTCGGTGTAACCCCAAGGCTTCAATATCTCCTTGTCTCGCACAAAGAAATTGACACCAGACTCAATCCACGTGTGCTCGTAATTGGAGGCCGGCAGGAAGTAGACGTCGGAGAAAACATTGCAGATCCAGTCCGGAACGTGCAAGACCCTTTCTAAGATGATCGTGTGATTGTCTCGACTGCCCGGCTCTCTTCTCAGTTTCAATTCGACTGTTCCAATACCTCGGACTGGGACTTGGCGTTGGTCGGACACAGTAAGGACGTAGGATTTGAAAGCAGCGTAGGTTTTGAATGCAGTACGGTCGACTGCGACGTGGACGTTGGATGCCGTAGAGAAGATCCAGTCATAGCACTGCTTCTTCTTCGGCTTCTTGTTCAAGAGTCCGAAAGACGTACCCCTCGTATGGGTTTGATTGTAATAGTACGAGCTGTGTTGAATGGTTGGTGGGGGTAGGTCTCCCCGTGGGTCAAGCATGAAAGACATTGTGGTGCAGTAGATCAACAAAGTTGCTGAGCTATATCTCCAGTACTCTGTCCAAACGGTATCGACTTGATGGTTTGGACATGAACAATGGGAATACCATGAGGAGGGCCTCTCCCGTGTGCTTCGTCGCCAAACGAGTGTGCTGGTAGCCAAAATCCAAAAAGGTGAGTGGTTAGGAAGTCCAAGTGTAGGACTTGCGGGATGCAGACAGTGAAAGAGATGAGAGACGAACGTGCTTCATGCATCAGGGTGTCTTGAGTACTTACTGGCAAGCGCGTCCAGCTGCTCGATGACAAGAAGTCGCCATAATTTTCGCCGAGAAGGAAGTGCTAGAGACAGGGCCGTAACTACCTTCGGTTTTGCAAGGGGTCAACCACATCGCTGATAAAGGCGCATCGATGGTATACCAGCAGGGCTGCGTCAAAGTGAGCACAAGTACACAGACGAGCATCGAGGGAGCATGACGCCGCTGGGTCGCACAGTATGGTAGAAGTCAGGCGTGCTTGTGACACCTGCGTCCCGGTTTGACTATAAAGACCTTCCCACCTCTGCCAGCAAGGGTCATACTTCTCAAGAAATTTGTCCTCCCACATCTCAGCCGTTGATCTACTGAAACGCCCAGTATGCCATCGGACAAAGCAGAGACTGTGCCCATGAGAGAGGCCGTCCGGGTACGTCCGCGTCGGACTGGTGGAAACCTCAACGGCTGACGTTCTATACAGGCTGACCCACCTCTGAGCAATGACCGCGACCAACCCAAGCCGCGGCCGAGGCCAATATATCCGCTGCCTGGCCCTCCTGTGATTCCGAACTGACAGAGCTTGCCAAAGGACGGGGTACGGGCTTTGCAGCTACGAACGGGGGGTGAGCGCGAACACATAGCGTTATCTTAAGGTTTGGTAGCCATCGAGGCAGAAGGAACGAGGCCATCGGTACAATATAATTGTTTCTTGGGTGTAGCCGGCGATGAAGATAGAAATGTGATGTGCTGACACTTGCCTCATTCCCGTAACAGCGAAAATGGCTGTGAGCTCCACCGTTTGACGCTGTGGTGACACACAACGACCATGAGCGAATCTCTTCGCTTTTTTCAAGCTTGGCCCAACGGAATGTCGCTCCTGTGCCCAAACGTCACTCCGTTGCGCACATACAGTACCTCTTCCTTCCCCATAGCAGCTTTGTATTGCTGTCTCCGAACAGTAGCTGCCAGTCAAGTGTCGCAGCTGTTGCACCAAGTCTTGTTGACTCTTGCTGGAACACATGTCGCACCGCCGATACAGTATAGACAGCCACGATTAGTATCCTGTAGTCGGACGACTTGCACCTAACTCCTACCTCCTGCAAATGCAGATGATGTTAGACGCAACAACCTCTCTGTAACGTACCTGCAACAGTCCAGCTGTTGCCTCCAGCTGGGGCTGCACGAGTTCGAAGCATGGCAAGAGATGAAGCTCATTCCTTTCTTGAGTGTCCCAGAAAACGAGCCGACGAGCACAATGACTCGACAAACCGTCCGGGAATCCACCTGCTGGCTTGTGCTTCTGATACTGAGACGCATCCCATGGAACACTCCCGGCCAGACGAAGAATACACTCCCGACAAGCCTCCAGAAAAATCGGCGATGGCTAAGACTTGAGAACCTGCACTTGAAAATGTGCGGAACAGTCAAAGGACCTTGACAGCTTGAGCTAGGGTTCGGACGATGCATCTGGTATCTCTCCGAGTCACGATGCAGAGCACAACGGCTTGACGACCTGACCCCAGCTTGAACCTGTGGCGAGGGCATGGGATTGGGGATCCACGAGATGACTTACGTTAAAACTCAGGCATGCGCCCGGGCATTCGATGTTGTGCAACCACGAGAATGGAATGAAAAAGTTCCAACTACTTCAGAAAGTTCGGAGGAGGATGCAGAGCTTGAGTGGCGGCCAGTCTGTCCCTCTTTGGCGCAATGCAACTGAGTTGTGTTCGAACACAAGAGCCACGCTAGAGACCGGATCTCAGCGTCGTGAAGGTTCCAAGAGGAGTCCAGGGATACGCCTCAACAAGACGGCGCATATTCACTTCGCACACACGGCTACCAAAAGGAAGGAAAAAAAGTCACCGGCGAGCACACGACTCAAGCCACCTAACATCTCGCATGTTGGAGTAAACCCGTCCCCTTCTAGGCCGACATAGGAACAGTCGTTAAGTATGGTAGGTTTTGTCGAGTTTCAGGACTCGGGGGAATCGAAGTTCGAACCTGGTGCACCAAGTTCTAGCATCTCTCCCCCCTTACCTGACACTGCATATGCACTAAGACTAAGTCATCAGACCCCAAGTCTATTCCCAAGGTGAACCTCAGGAAGTGTTCGGGCTCATAACCTCGAGACACTTGTTGGCGTGTTCTGCAATTGTGACCGACTTTGTGGTCGTTTGATTTATATGCCTGCTTTTGTTTTTCTGCCGGACGTGACAGCCTTGCTGGATTCACAGTACAGCCTCGCGGACGGGCTTTGCTGCCTACTTTGCTTTCTACCGGGTCGACTGGAAACATGCCATTTTCAGACCGGGGAATTTGCTCTTCTGCTTTCGCTGCACACCAGCCAGCCAGTGGGAGGCCATTTAGCACGAGACATTATGCGACGCGCTGCTTGGGGAGCAGGATGGATCTGAGGACCTGTTGACCATGTGGCCGGTACTATCCGGACAATACTACAGGCTACGCAACCAGACAGTGAGTTTGGTCTCTCATCATACCGTGCAAATGAGGACATCAAAATTCTACGTGGTTGAGGACCTACAACACTACTGGAAAGGTATATAGATCTCGTCTGCTGCGCACTTGTTATAGACCTGGAGTTCCTCCCAAGACAATGAGCATAACATCAACCAGCCAGAGTAGATCATCTCCCAGGTGCCGCTCTGCACAATACTCATCGTCGACTCGGTTTGAAATGTCGTGCTTCAGAGACACCATGCCTCTCTCCCCTATCGAAGAAGAGTACACCGACGCAGCGTCCCCCATTTCAGAAGCAGCGACGCTAGTTGAGGATGACTGGGAAACGTGCACCCTTATCGGGGACGATGGGCCCATGACGGCCCCGGAGCGTCCAGTCTCTCCACCCATACCAACCACCGAGGGACGGCAGCCCTACCGTCGCACTCCAGTGATGGCATGTGATGACGACCTATACTTTGGGGACATCGAAGCGCGTCTGGTGCCGGCGATCGGCCGCATCGTCGACTTGATCCGAATATATGGGGCGCCACACTCAGCTCCGCCTCCACCTCCAACACCTGTTATCCGGCCAACCTACCGCACCGACACAGCGAGGATCCCGCTGTTCCGACTGGATGGTGGCGCGGCACCATTCACCATCGGCGGCGTCGTCCACATCCGCCGTGGTGTGGCCTATATTTGTGGCCCTCCGCCGCAAATCCCCGCGCAGCGCACACCAGTCGGTGTGGAGGAGGAACACGCCCGTCTAACTGTGCGGCGACAACCACTTCGTGCACAACCCGGCTTACAGGTCGCAGGGGAGAATCATGTGGACAGAGCGCACCGTGGAGAATACCACACCAGCATGATCCCGCCTGTCTTGGGCCACAATGAGCCGGTGGATGAATTCGTCGTCAGGTTGCGCAGGCATATGCGGTACGTCCGGGCGTTTGCGCGCAGTGCAGGGCTGGATAATTATTGAGTCGGGGGCGGAGACGGGGACGGAGACGGAGACGCGGGTTCTAGAAGGTCACTGCAGAGGCCCAAGGACATGCAAGGCTAGTCTGTCGTGCCTGTCCACATGGTTAGAGTCGGGTGTGCAGGGAGATAAGGGGCATCAGTACTGGGTAAGAGCTAGAGATAGCTGCCGCGAGGCAATTCTCCACATCCCTGCTATCTGTGTGTTCTGCTTCGCGAGATAATGTTGGAACGATAACGAAGACGGGTCCCTCTTGCTGCTAGCTGACTGTGCCCGCCCCCGGGGGTGGGCGAAGTGGGCATGATACCCCGTCAACCCTCCACTTAAGTGGCGACTCGGAGCCTTCGCCGAGTCGCTGTGAGGGCTGTGAGGACGGCTAAGGGTAGCGAGGGGGATTGCCATGGTCGAGAGGGTAGCGAGGGTCTCGAAGGTCCCCACGCCTTGGCGACTTCGACTTCATCATGCGCTTCGGAATCCTTCGTCCTTTTGCTAATCTCAGCTCCCCTTCCGGGCATGCTTCTTATCCAGAAGATACGTTTAAGGTCACGCCAAAATTGGGGGCTTGCTGTCACAGTACTGTGGGTGGCGGCTCCGTATCTCGACTTTGAGGGAATTCCTGGAGCTGAGCGAAGGCTCCATCGAGGACTCGAGACTCGAGACACGACACACCAGCACCATCGACTCTCCTCGGCCAGCGCCGCCTCCGCGATATCTCCCGACGGCAGACGGACGCTCTTGACAGACAGCGCGGCCCGCGTCCTGTGCATGGCCACTGCGAAGGTCTGACTCTGTGCGGCCACAAAGCTCGCCTAAGCCCCCCGGAGTCTCGCCGCCTTTGTCTCGCATCTTCGCTCTCTCAAATTCGAGTCTATCACGCCCGTATTCCCTCAAAATACCGCAAGGCTTCGCTCTTGCTTGATCCCACGCCTCGGAAGCGTCCATACACCATCTTTATATGCAGCGCCGGAGGGCCGTGCCTACACAATCCATTCGCCCCTCCGGGCGACCGAATCGGATTACTAAGTTAGCCACGATTCCTGGTTATTCCATCACTTGGCGCGATCCTAAACGGGTAATGGTGGTAAGTGGCTCTGGAAGCTTGACCCCTCCCTCGTGCCCTCGTTATCGCTGGGCGCCAGATTTCACTCGTCATGCGCTCTGTGGGCTTGTCTCTTTCTGTGCCGTACGACCCTCGTTCGCGTCTGGGATCTGATATCCAGCCTCATTCCTAGGTCCGCCATGGTCACGACTTAAGCACACCGAGAACATGCCAGCTGGAGTAATCCACTTTGTGACGGAGACGGGGCAGAGCGAGATTGGCGTGCCGGGCAAGAAGAGGCTGTCGAGGATAAATTCCCATGTCGCTCGATTCTCCCACAACCGCCGTAAAAACAACAAGAACAACAACTCGACCACTGTCAGCAGAACGGTGAGTGACGATACTACCCAAGCTGTCCGATTTCTGCTTGGGTGGCTTTGTACTGACATATGTCACAGTCTTCTCCCCTGCAGGTCGACTTTGTGTTGGAAAGCCCGCGGACTGATGATTCCCGATCGTCCAGCGACAGTCCCAAAAGCGTCACCCCGTATCCGGTGCAACTCGTCGCTGAAGACATCAAAGACCCGAATGTAATCCAAGTGGGATTGCCAGAGCGTCGCCCCAGCACCGGGTCACATGGGTCGAACGGACTCGAGGCTAATCAGTTGACTCGATATAACAGCGCGCCCGCTGCCGTTCCAGTGTCCAATGACGAAGACGAAAGCTATGGCAAAGCACTCGCCAGGAGGAATTCCGAGGAAGCCATCTCGTTCGGTCATGTCCCTCGCATAGGCTCCTTGGGGTCGACGTTCCAGCTGGGGAATACCTTTGATCACTATGAGAGGTATCTTCTCAATTACTGTGGGTCTCTTCTCTCCGCCGTCTTGTGATCTCGCTGGCTAATGTCCGCACCCTAAAGACCTCACAGAACTGCCAACCCAGATGTTCGGGTTTCACAGAGAAGCCCTGTATTGCCCGTATAGAGCAGACGCTGCTCGTACAATACAGAGGTCCCCCTCTGCGCTGCACTGGATCTTGGTAATTGCCGAACAGCAGATGAACAAATACGTGCCTGAGGTGTCGAGGTCTGTCACGATCGATCAATCTATTCTGAAACGTCGAGCGCACGGTTACGGGATATTAAGATCTCTGCTGAACAATCCCAATTTCGACCTCGAAGACGCCATCACCACTTTGAGGTATGCGATATCCGCCGAATGCTATGTATTCCACGCGGACGCCTGCACCCAACATCTTCGAGCTCTAGATTCCTTTCTGCAACAGCCGGAAATCCTGAACTATTTCGCGTCCAACCTTGACAAGACGGCTCTGTCCCTGGCGGGCCTAAAGCGAGTCTACGTGAACGCACCTATTCAAATCAAATCGGCCAGCGAATTCGACACCGTGAAGACCATGATTTTTCTCGATCTGCGGCGCCTTCAAACCCTCGCAAAGCAGAACCGGGCAGAACTGATCCGCCATGCGACGAGGACGTATCTAACGCAGAATAACGACAATGACCACGATCAATTGGGCTCAGGGCTGTATGCCTCCAAAGCTGCTTCACGGGAGTCTCTTCTGGGTCGCTATGTCAAAATCAAAAGGTCGACATTATTCTCTACATATACCGCCCAGACAATGAACACCACGTGCGATCCGCAAATCAAGTATTCGCTCCAAGCAGGACTGTTTGCGTTGTTCTACGGATTGAACATGACGCTTGCGAGTTTCGGGAAGCAGAATCTCGCCGACAAGATCATGTTCTTGCAACGACTCAAATCTGTTCTGGATGGCAGCTCGGAGAGAAGCTTGACCGCCAGTGCTATTATGGGCGTCGTTGACCGGGTCCGGGAACAATACTACACCGAATGTTTCGGCAAGGAGGAAATGGTCCTCAAGGAAGTCGACATGTGCACTTACGGGATCAATGTCCTCAAGATTTTTGCCTTGTTGGACGGGGATGGTCGAAGACAGCTCACGACCGCCGTCCGAGCATGGCTTCTAAGTGACATCAGTCCCGACATGAACATGGAGAAGGAGGACCTGGCAGAAGAGGATTTCGCCGCCATGGAAGACCAGGTGAACTGCGCTTGGTGGAAGGAGCATCTGACCTCCAAGAAATCGCCGTCGATGTCTCCAGGACCTTGACAAAAGCCAGCCTCAGCCAGCGCACAACCATTGCTCGGGTTTCGTCGGCCGGGATCCCCATTCACTTGGCCGCCCTTCTTTTCACCTTGGAGCGTATGGGCCCCCGTTGACCACTCACGCGGTAGAGCGTTTTTTCTGGAAATGCCGATCTGGCCCTTGCCTAGCATGGCAAAGACTTCGTTCAATGCCTGCCAACTTCCTGCCGCCGCACCTGTTCCCGAAACTCCTGACTAACATACACAGTTGAGCATATCGGATTTGGACCATGAGTTTCTCAGACCGCAGTCTGACGTACCACGATCGCATCCTCAAGGCCATTTTATACCCATAGGAGGGAACTAAATCGGCTCGGGGGGTCCTGTTGCCCTGCGCAGGTTGTTGTTTTCAAATCACCGATGATGGTTCCCGGACAATCCTCGTCTCTATCACGCCACGTGTGGATAGTGATCTGTAAGGATTATGCACGAGACACACGCACATGTCAGAGGCCGGACGGTTTGGGATGCAATGCCACTACCCCGGCATATGGAAATGGGAGGTCCGACGATCAACAGGCTACAGCTCACTTTCTTGGGCAGGAGGTCGCGATACGATTCCCAACGATCCACATCACGAACAGAAAAGCGACTTCTCTGGATGCGATTGTCGAAGGGAAGTGATGACGAAGCGGTCAGCCATGAATGGGACTGCGCTGCACATCCTTGCTCGGACCCAGTATAACACGGAAATCTCGGAGTGAGCCAACGCCAGGACGAGTCCACCAGTAGGAGTAGCAGATTGGGTCCCCCAACGGAGTACCCAAAAATGCGACTGGCACATGTCGGACGGAGACAGATCGCCGTTTCTCAAGATACGCCACCATAACGATGTTCTTTGTTCGACCCCAGAAAGAAAGTTCCCATCATCCAGACTGATCGACCGAGCGAACAACGCCAATGGTGGGAGTCATGGCGATGGCGATATGGTGGCTACGGCGAAGGCAATAGCGATAGCGATACCAATAATGTGCCCGCGAAGAGTATACAGTATATTCTCAAGTCTACATGTATACTTTATGCATGGCCCGGCTAGCCGTCTGAAAGAAAGACCGACCGACCGACCCGGTCTAAAAAGTCCTTTTTACGGGGCCCCGTTACCCATGAGACATGGATATATACCTGACTATTGGACGACTGTACATGCATACAGTACAATACAGTACGAACCATACTCAGCGCAAGAAAATGGACCCATCAATCCTCAGAACGTAGAACCGTGGAAATCGTGCCCAAGAGCCCAAGACCTACAGTAAAATAAGCAAAGGGTCCGCAGGTCCGAATGTCTCGCTCCATCCTTCAATTTTGCATCCCCTTGCATCCCTCTCCCCTCCTTTAAGCACCTGGTGATCGGACGACTGCCTGTTTTCCGCCATTGCTGGACGGCGAGCGACTCGGATCGAGAGAGGATCGAGAGGTTGTCCACCAAATGAAATAGTCCACGAAATGAAATAGTCCACGAAATGAAATAGTCCACCAAATGAAATAGTCCACCAAATGAAATAGTCCACCAAATGAAATAGTCCACCAAATGAAATGGAACTCGAAGCCAATCAATCCCTGTTGTTGATCTCCCGTCCAAGGTGCCTAGGTAAGGTACCTTCCGAGGTTCCTTCCAGTGTCGTGAACTCACGTACTACACTGTGCTGTACTATACAAACAATCCGTAGAAGTACTGAGTATATTGTTTGATTTTCCGAGTGCGTGCACGCTCATGCCCACGCACGCCACGCTCACGCTTACGCCCATGCAGTACGATTATACGAGTGGTACTGTAGGATAGGATTGTAACCTACAGTCAGTTACGGGAGGTGTTTTGCCCAGCACGAATCCTGATCAACTTGTCGTGCCAGTCAAGATCGGATTGCTTCCACTCCTACTGAAGGCGCCCCCTAATCATCATCCACCCTGGCCCTCTTCCTCCTCTCGTCTCTTTCTTCCCGATCCCTATCCTCGCCCGTGTCGAGTCCATATCTTTTCTTCCCTTTGCCGGAATCTTTGTCGCTCCCTCTCGCTCGATCCCTCTCCTCGCCAATCAGGCTATCAATCCCAAAAGGATCGTCCTTGTCTTTCTCGAACTGGACGGGCCCGGCTTCCCGTTCCGCCACATCCGCGCCTTTAAAGCCCTCCTTTGCACGACCCAACACTTCAAATCGATTACTCTTGCTGATCTTGCCCATCTCCCCGGCCGCGGCGTCGTCGCCGTATTCCTCCTCGTCGGCCCCACCGGCGGTCGGTCTATAAATCGAATTGATCGCATCATGCGCCGCAAAGAGCGGCTTGTCGTACGCTTGATCCTCGTTGAACCCGCTGTCGAACCCGCTGGTCTGGTTGAACAGCCGGGAATCGTACATGGTCTCCTTGTTCTGCGTCGGTTTCGCCAATCCCAGGGCGACCTTCTCCGAGATGTCGCGGTTCTGTTCGCGCGCTAGCATTTGCATGCGTTTTTCCGTGCCCATGCGCGACTGGCGGAGTTGGCGCTCGTTTTCGGCACGGCGCTCCCGGCGGGCGCGTTCTCGTTCTCGCGCGGATTCGTCTTCGGAACCGCTCCGAGAGCGCCCCCCGTCAGAGGAATCGGAATATGATCTCGATCTCGATCTCGATCTCGTCCTCGACCGGCGTGAAGGTCCGGATTCGTTGTTCCGTTGCCTTTCCTCCCTTGCCTTTCGCGCCATCTCGCGCAGATGATCCTCCTTGGCCAGTTTCTCCTTCTCGGCTAGTTTCTGCTGCATTTGAGCCCGCAGCCGGACTTCCTCTCTCGCGTGGCGGTCCGCGGTGAAGAGCGCCTCTGCGAATTGGGCGAATTTGTCATTAATCGTCACGTCTTGCAGACCTCTCCCGTCTGCTGCTAGTCTCTTGTCCAGCGGGACGGTGTAGCCCTTGGGATTCTTCCAGTTGCTGATGGGCGGCGGGATCTTCCAGGCTTCTTGGTCTTCCGCCGTCAACTTGCGGGGCGGGGAATGCATCACGGGCGGCGGGGGCGAAGGGGGACCCCGAGGGATCTTCTTATGCTTGAACTTCGGAGGTTCCATGGGATCTTCCTGTCTCTTGACGATCTTAAAGATGCGGTCGTTCTTCTTGGACGTGTCACCCATCTGGTTGGCGGGGGTGTAGCGCACGTAAGTGGGTTCTTCTCTGGTGACGCCCTTTACGTTTTTCGGCCGTTGCGCTGCCACCGCGCCTGAGACGAGTTTCTCGAGAGCCTGCTTCGTGCGTTCGGCCGTCGCTTGTGCTTCTTCTTGGGTGGGACGGTCGAGGTTGATGTCTCCGGCATCAGCGCGCTGCCGTAATGGAATCAAATCCTTGAAACTGGAATGGATGATTCGACTCTCGCTGTGCCCCTGTCGTGCTATGGCGTCGTATTTCACCTTGCCCTCGGCGTCGACCTGGATTGCCAGAGCGTTGGAGGTTGACGATGTCCCTTTCCGGCCCATGTCGAGAGGGTACTGTGCGACGGGGATTTCGGGGAACGCACCGCCGTCGCCGTAGTCTTCTGCTGATCGAGGTCGCCATCCCGATCTTTGGCCGTAGGCAGGGGGTCCAGCGCGCTGCAAGAAGACAACAGATGTTAGTAAGTAGGCACAGAGGCATGGGACGAGCCGAGTGTCAGTGTCACGCACCTTCAAGACGATCTGAGATTCATCAACGACGCCGGGTCCAACAATTCGGGGTCCCTTCGGTTGGGCGTGGAGTGGAACTTCTTCATGTTCGCCGGTGTATTTTGGCTTTGGCAGGGACGCGAACAGTCCTGTCGCCATGGTGGGAGGTGTGAGTTGAACAGTCAGACAAGCCGCGAGACAGGTGGGCAGATGGAATTTGCCAGACAGAGCAAGGCAGAGAGAGAGACAAGTGGGATGGTTTGACGACAAAGCAAATTCGACGTCGCATGTACGGTGAAGTATGCGGCATCGCATCGCATCGCAGTGACATTGACGCAACCGCCTCCAACTCCATATTTCTTCCTCAATCTCCAACTGATTTCTCATCCTGATCTGTCGAGCCTGTGTTTAATTAGCGACAGCTTCAAGATGGGTTGGTTCAGTTCTTCGGCGCCTACGCCGGCGCAGCCTGCTGCCAGTACGTGCTCCCGGCTCCAATCCCATCACGCGGGGAGAGAAAAGGAGAGCTAATATCTATGCGTGTTCTCAAGTCACCCAGCCGTTGACGCCGAACAACCTCGCCGCAGACCTGAAACCCGAGAAGACGGAGAAAGTAAAGGTACGCCGACGGCCCAGACAGAAAGCTCTTCTCCAGGCTGGCACAATGATTCTGACCCTGACCCGTCGCAAATAGCCCTGCTGTGTCTGCAAGGACGAGAAATCCCGGCGCGACGAGTGTATGCTCTTCTCCCGATCGGATGACCCGCAAGAAGATTGCAAGAGCCTGGTCTCGCAGTATAAGGACTGTATGGCCGGGTATGGATTCAAGATCTGAATTGCATCAAACGTCGGTGGACGGTCAAACACCAGATGAAGGTCGGGAGACTTGTACAGGCATGGGTCAACCGCGCAGATGAAGGTTGCGAGACTTGTACAGGCATAGGTCAACCGCGCAGATGAAGGTCGGGAGACTTGTACATGCATGGGTGGCGTTGTATTGCGCGGCGCAAAACGGCGATTCCAGGAACGGGTGGCCGCAACACAGTTGGAGCACGGCAGCATAGCATATACACATCGGCTGGAAACGCGAGGACTGAGGGGTATCATTATTTGCGGCTTGATGTATCAGGTACGTAAAGTGGTGGTATAGAACTCTCCTCCTTTCAAAGACGTGTCCGCGTAGTCCATCTGTGTGAAGTCGTGGGCGGTGGAAGCACCTCGTTGAACAGGACGGAGAAGGCAGCTCTCTCTCTCTCTCTCTCTCTCTTTCTCTCCAACTCATCTCATTCATAGACTGGCGAGTAAGCTCTGCATTCCTACCTCCATATAATCATCCCGCCTCAGCAGATAAGGCCGTAGATTCTCCTTGCCCAGATTCCCCAACACCGGCCCGCGTAACCGTTCCTTCAAGGCATCGGGATGCAACACAAACACACTCGCCAATTCGGACAGCACCTCCAGACTCGCTTTGAATGCCTTCCCGGAACCGCTTGCGCCACCCTCTCCTGCTGCATCAAGCGCAACAGTACCGTCCTCGGACGTGGAATCCAACTCCCAACTCCGCAGGAGCTGGACGTAGCGACTCATGTCCCTCGCCAGCATCACCCCGCCGATACGGTTGACTTGGTACTTTGTGAAATGGGCCAGAAGCTGCGACCGCACCCCGACGGCACATTCCGTGAGCAAGACGCTCAGATTCGCGCCGTCGAGGCTCTGCGTGGCCGTGTCGTGGAAGGTGCTCAAAAACCTGCACACGTCGCCGCACGTGCTCGTCTGCGGCTGTTCGAGCGAAGTGGCTTCGGTGTCGGCCCTGGGTCGGAAGTCTGCACGGTTCTGATTCGTCAGCAGTCGCGACGTCCAGTTTAGGACCGCGTCGATGGTCGATTGCTCGATGTTGTTGATCTGGTCTTCGATGCGTGTAATGGCCGTGCGGGTGGTTTTCTCCATTTCGCGACGGGCCGTGAGGCTCGAGTTGGCGAGCGGGATCAGGAGCGTATTGATGCAGCTTTGCACGAGGTGTGTGATGTGGACGGCCGTTCTGAGGTTGGCCAGATACGACAGGTCTGGCTCCCTCCTCGCGGACTCAAAGCTGCTCGCCGACTCTGCGGACGCGTCGAGCGACACCTCGACATAGTTTTCGAGCAGATTCTTCAGGATCAGGCTCAGGAGTGCGGCAACATCCTTGGGCGTCTCATTTCCTCCTCCCAACTCTAACCCGCGCCTCACACCCTCGGCCAACCATTTCATCATCCTCTTCGCGAACTGCACGTGTAGTCTCCCGTCCTCCTCGTCGATTTCTACCACGTCGGTCGAGGAGGACTTGTCGTCGGCATTCTTAAGGCCGGCGACACTCAACAGGATGCGCTTCTGTGTAGGTGACATTTTCTCCAGGTCCAAGGACTTCACGTACGCGTCGGTGGCCTCTCTCGCACTCGCAAGTAGCTCCTGGCCGCGGTTACGGATGGCCGCGAGATACGTCTTGGGTTCCTTTTGGCGACGATTGTGGAAGAGTTCGAATTTGAAGAGTAACGACTTGTACAGTTCCTGCAGGTTGTGCTTTTCCTTGTCGATGTATGCGGAACCGCCGAAATAGGGCGTGAAAAGCTCGTCGAGTTGTTGGTCAAGGAGCTGAGATGTCTGGGAGGTGACCGAGTCGGGATGTTCCGTCAGACCATGTGCTTTGAGGTCGTCGACCAAGAGGGAGATGTAACTTCTTGCGGCCTGCAAGGAGCGTAGATATGCGAGCGTGGATTCTGACTCTGCTTTCTCGAGCACGAGTTCCAGCCTTTGTTGGATCGATTGTTGAAACACCCTCTGCACGAACTTTCCCAGGACTTGTTCCGGGTAGGGGAATGCTCGTTTGATAATGGCCGACTCCTCCTGCACCACGACTTTGACCTCGTCAATCAAGCTCTGCAATCCCGGTTCAACACCTGGCACCTCCGCGTCCGGGTCCGACAGCCGAATCCACGTCTCCTGATCGCCCCCAATCTCCTCGGTCACCAGATTACTTCGATCAATGAAAAACTGATGTTGGTTCACAAACGCGGCTTGGACACTGGCTCCGCCATTGAAGTCCTGCAGCACGATGGCACAGTTCTTCATCTCCTCAAAGTTCTGGCGACGGTAGAAGTCGTCGAACAGTTTGAGCATGTCATTCTCGAGTGTCTCGATGAATTTCTCGATGACTTCGCGGGTGTTGAAGTTTCGCTGCTGCGTGCCGGTGACGCCGGCGTGATTCGTGCTGCCCGCGACGCCATTGGTCTGTCCCCCATGGGATTTGGGATCGAGACGTTGGCTTATGCGGAGGAGTTGGCGAGCGATGTTAGCGGAGCGGATCTTGCCTTCGCCGGTGCCTGACCGTCGCAGGTTCTCGAGTAGGGTGACCTCGCCGCGATTGCTCACTTCATCCCAACACTCAATCAAGAAGTGCGCGTCGAGAGCTTTTCTCCTCTGGCGGTCGAGTTCTTCTATCCTCCGGCCCGTCTCTACGGCGACATTACCACCCCATTTCTCGCCGCGGTCGCTCTTCAGCGATGTGTCCAGCTTTTGAAAACTCTCAATGGTGGAGTTGAGTTTGCGACCCAGCGTCTCAGTGTTGCTGGCGTGCGATGCCTCTGCTCGCCTCACTGCCGCGGATAGTTCATTTTCCCGCTGCTCGAGTTCCCCCGAGAGCTCGTCGAGACGCCGCGAGGCTTGTTCAAACGCGCGGATGAGGGGTTTCGGGTCAAAAGGAGCGTTTGTGGGCGGGCCCTGCGAGCGTCGAGCGGTGGATTGCGCGCTTTCGGTGAGGGATTCGATAAAGTCTTTGGCTATGAAATCCTTGCTGGAGAAATCTTCGAGGTTGAAGACGGGGCCTTTGGGAAAGATGGTGCGGGTCTGTGTGGGTGACCCGGATCGCTGCGACGAGCTGTAGTACAATGACGAGTCCATCTCTCTCGTCAGATGCTGATGGTCATGTGTCCATATTGGCAGGTCGAGGGAGTCGACGACACGCTGCCGAGACTCGGTTCTTCAGATGTGAGACGCGATGTTGAAGTCGTCACAGATCCTCCGCAATGAAGTACGAGTACTAAGATTATGTACTCCACTCGTCCTCGTCTCCCACATCTCCCACGTCGCTGCCGTTCAACGCCCAACCCGTCAGTGACGAAGAACGGGATTGATCATTGCCAGGTTTTGTCCGTGCACTCTACTCGGAGCCATTTCTGCTTTGTTACAGCAACTCTACTTTTGCGCCATTGGCTCCACGCTTGCGCATGTACTCTAGCCAGACCCCTTCGCTCGAGATATTCAAGACCACTTGTCGACCTCCACCAGTTCTGTAACATGACACATTCCTCGTGAGACTCATCAATTCACCTCCCATAGGCAGAGGCAGTCAAACACCAAGCTTGAGATTCCCGTCTTCAAGCATAGAGGCCAGGCGGCGCGGGACTCTTCCAGCTCACCCTCGTCACCACCGAGCACGGTATCCAAGCGCAAATAACATCCACAGATAGCGAGAGACAGGTAGTACCTCACTAGAACTTGTCCAGCTCAACTTTTGTGTATCGTTGTTGTTACATGGTCATCTTGATGTCCCCATTCTCCTTTTCACTTTCACTTGGCGCGAGGGTCTCGCTCCGCACGGTTTCGCTTCTTGGCCCTCCATCGCGACTTCCAGTCTCCATTTTTTCAATGGCGAACATGTGTTGCTGCTGTGTCTGTTGCTCGTCATTCCTTCTCCGCCCAAGCTTCTCGCACCACCCTTCGGCGCTGACTAGGGTATCATTGACCACCCGGCTGACTTGAGTCATCATATCCAGTCCTTCTTGCGCCAGGACCATGACTCGTCTCCCGCTCTTAGCGGCCTCTGATGCGTTGGTGTCGGCCGACGCGCCTTCACCACCTTCCATATTCGCCAAGCTGAATCGTTGAGGTAGACTTGTAAGATGTCTGTGAACAAGATCTCGAGCGTTTTGAGGCAACGCGCCACCAGCATAGTTGGACACAATCCCCACGACGTGCTTGAGCGTCTGCAGAACATCGGCCTTGAGGGCCGCAATGCGAGCGGAAAGGGCAGCTTGCCTCCTCTCTTCCTGCGTTTGAGTCATGTGGGCAACAGACATGGTCGGCGGCTGTTCCCCGGGAGTAAGTCCTTCGTCCCACCTCTCGAGTAGATTCCTCAGGTTCTGAATGGCTTCGCCCAGGTGGCCGTTCGCCCACCGTAGCCAGCTCAAACAGTACTTGAGACTTCTGATTGATTCCTCGCTCATGGCAATACCCAGGCCGCTGGTTGATACGACAAGCTGTTGTCGCCAGCCCGGCGGGGGGTGACGGTCATCACGGCGCTGAAGCAGGACTTGCTGTTCGCTGTAGGGAGGTGAGCGGTCACCAGCATTGTAGGCGGGAAGAGTTTCGGAATAGGTCATCTCAGAACTTGGTCGGCGCGTGCCGTCTGGGGCAGTATCCGAGTACCCCTTCTCCACGTCTGCGCTCTTCAAAGGCGATCTCCCGTCGCGCTTGGGCTGTAATGCCCAGCGTAGCCCGGCTTCCGCACCTGATATTCTGGCCACGGTTCCTGCGATGGGTAAGCCCACATTTCTCTCGGTCCATTCTGCGCCGGGTATATATGACTGGGTTGTCTTATAAGCAGACAAGGAGCCATCGATCAGGGGTCTCGTCCATGGATACTGGCTCGTGAATAGACGTAGCAGGGGTTCAGACTGATGGTCATGAAAGGTGGTGTGCGTTTGCACGAGCGTAGGGGGCGGCTGATGGGCCTGTCTAGGGGAATGGAATTCTAATGCGACATGTCAACTGTATGTCCAGGCGCATTCGCACAGGGACCTTACTCTGAGACAGGTTGTTGAGGGTCTCGGCAGCTTCCATGTCTTCGATTGACATGCCAGAGAGGACACTACCCGCTCTGGTGGATCGGTCGTCGGACCTCATCATGTCGATGTCGATGGATGCTGGTTTTTGCGAGTCGGCGGAGGAGCGATGGGCAGAGAGGGGAGGGGAGAAGGGTGGAGGTACTGCATAGGGCGGGTTTGGCGACTGAGAGTCCATGATGGGTGACAAGAGGCGTGGATGAGTGAATGTCGGGCCAGGACTTAGCGGTAACGGGCGAGGGGTGATCGGTGAAGTGCTCTTGTGAATGGAGAGATACTCCTACATGGTCACTGAGGGTGAGGTATGGTGTAGTCAATGCGAAATGTCCGTGTTTTGCGATAACTAGGCATAGAGAAAAAGCGACACAGCATTCCCGGTAGCTATAAACCAGGACCCTCGGCGGTGGTGTGCATGGCGGCGGGCTCTGGTGAAAGTGCGAAAAGGCGATGATGAGGATCTACGGGAGAGAATGATCACATGCTCCAACTGGGAATTGCAAAGAGCCGAACGAACTG
Source organism: Cladophialophora carrionii CBS 160.54 (assembly GCF_000365165.1). Lineage (NCBI taxonomy): Eukaryota > Fungi > Ascomycota > Eurotiomycetes > Chaetothyriales > Herpotrichiellaceae > Cladophialophora > Cladophialophora carrionii. The sequence goes on from NW_008481828.1 coordinate 437,304, forward strand.
CAACTCTCCTCACCGAAACTGCGCCCCCGATTGGCTGAATGCCGCTGTGGCAGCCCTGAAATCGGGCGGATGCCGCCCGCAGTTCCTGGCTCCTGGGACTCGGGGCGTTTCCTGCTGCTTCTTTTCTTTTTCGACACTATGACAGGAGTAGACTCAGAGGGTCACCGGGGGATGTGTTCCTGTGTGGGTGTGTGTGTGGAGGGCCGAATGTCAGGATGCTCATAACTGCGAATTATCTCCATCCGCTCACCATCGCCATGTGGCCATACAGTCTCTTGGATCCCGCATCCTCTTATCTCTAGCATGTGCACCATTTGCCCGACTTGATACCACTGCCACATGCTCGTGATTGTATCATCTCCTTATGTCATCTCCACTGTCTCCAGTTTATCTTTGCGGTGCAGGGAAACATGTGCTCGATCACTTCCTGGTCATCTACGATCGCCAGTGATCCAGTTGAGCAAACTCGAACTCGGCTAGCACACAACCAGAGAGCAACCGGCGAATCGTTGTTCCGGTGAAATGAGCCTTCAATGTAGCAAGTGAATCCTTACGTACAGAGTACGTGCTCTTCACACCATGAGTGATCCCTGTTTTGTAGATCTAGTACACAGTATGGATTACACGGATGGGTACGGCGCAACATGGCAGACCGATATACATGTCCCCAACCACGAGGATCGCCGCCGCCATCCGGCACTTCGTGCTCGACTGCCATAGCATATTCTTCCCTTCCATCTTTGTCGCTCTTCAAGCCATGTTCATCTGTTGCCACGCACCATTCCGGTCCTGCAAGCCCCGTGACACCGCGACTGTGCGATGGGAAGCAAAGCAAGAGCCTATACAAAACGGCTCGCCTACGCTGATCCATCTGCCGTGGCCAGCATCTGCTGTACCTTCACATATAGCGCCTCCGCTTGCAGGACCTCATACTCAGCCCTCCGAGCTGACCGGCGACAGTGACCTCTTGAACCCACCAAACCGACCGTACATTTTCATATCTTGGCGGGCGCAGTTCTTGGTCTTGAGGGAGCGCAACGGCGCAAGTTCTGCTCCCAACGCTGGAAGCTGTGCGGGAGCCACGCCCAGGAAATTGGGCCAGGAGAGACGGCAATCTGGTATTTTCCCCATAAAATATCCGTGAGTGGTCTCCTAGACGGGGAGTTTGAAGGATTTGCCCTTGAGGACTCTGTTTTGCGGAGATGTTAGCATTTGTCTCGCAATCGCCATCTTTCTGATAAACCCAGATCCCTCATCGTGGTCCATGGAGCCTGAACTCACTTTGTATAGTAAACCCAGAAAAAGTCCGAGTACAACACGGTCTGGATGATTCCCGCGACTACTGCGATAGGGTCAAAATGTCCATTCTCGGCAAAATAGCGATATATCCAATTCGGAATGTAGAGTGCGCGATAGATCCCCAACGCAAAGAGGTAATGCGTGGTGATCGTCTCCGCCTCGCCCGTCCTCTGCAGCATGAAAAGTTGCGGTAGTATAGCCACCGATTCCAACCAGATAGAAAACGCCCAGAGGATTTCCGGGATGGTGTAGCGATATGGGAAGAGCAGAGCGAGGACTGCGCTGCCTCCCGTAAGGTACGAGACGCGGAAGGTATCGAGGTTCGGGTCGTGGGTGGGTTTGTAGTCATTGAGCATGACGTACAGGGTGTAGAGCGAGGAGGAGAGGAAGATCAGCTTGAAAATGGTGTTCCAGGCGCTATCGGTGAAGGTCCAGAAGAGGTCTGCATATCACTGGGTCAGCGACGGTGCGCGGATGGAATCGAAGGGCGTTCGTACCAAGGTACCGAGTCACGTAGACGAGAAAGTACAGCGCTTGGGTTTTGAATGATATTCCTGAGCATGACTGTTTCGCCGCCCGTCAAATTAGTCCCGGACCGGACGGGAGACGTTCGAGAGGGAATGCTAGGCTAGACTTACGTTCGAGACCTTCATCTTGTGTAGTAGGATGAATATCGAGACCAGATGCGACAGGTCCGCTATTCAGATAATCCCGTCAGTGATACTGGGCGCGCCGTCGAAATAATCTGTTGACGGAGTCATACCAAGTAACCGGAATAGATTCATGATGGGCGACGTTCAGTGACGAGCCAGCAGCTGCGCGCTGCGCTGATTGACGATGCGTTCAGCAAGAGCCGGCCGCCCTCAGCGTCGGCAGTGAGTGTGTGCAGAGTGCCTGGCGGACGCGTCAAGTTCGAGCAGAGAGTTTAGGCAGGCGAAGGATTGGGCGCTGAGAGGGTTCGTACTGCGATCGTCGGATGAGAGTGATATGTAAGCTGCTAATTGAAGAGGCGCAACATGCCAGCCTGTTCAACAACTCTTTGGGCGGAGGAGACGAGACGCGCGCATTCAAACTGGCATTCCTGATTGGCCGGTGGACTATTTTCCCTTCCCGCTTTCCGTCCGGAGTAAGCTCCGGGTTCGAGCTTCTCCTTGTCTCCCTGTCTGGAGACTGCGAGCCTACGGAATACCTAGGTACCTAACGTGTAAGGAGTACTGTAAGCCAGTGCGCTCGGGACTCAATTGACGGCTATCCGTGGCTACCTTTCGTGTGGTCACTGCACGAGCGTGACTTGGCCTTTGTCGATTTAGCAAGCAACTGGAAGGCTTCTGCTCCACTCGGATCCCGTAAATGGAGACATACTATAGGTAATTACTCCGTGCCTAGTACAGAACTGTCGGTATTTGAGCCTCGTGAGCCAGCCTCGCATGCCAGAAACACTTCACACTCAATTCACTGGCACTCCCGCTCCTACCCCTAGGTCCGGCAGTATGTCAATCACATTACCTTCATATTCACTCACCAATATTCCTCACCATATATTTTGAACAAGTCCAAAAGCTGCCAACAATTCCTCAATGGCATCAGGTCAAACTAGTACCGGGCTAGAAGCGTGTCAGAGACGAATTGCTACGACAACCGACAACACCGACGAATTCGAACCTCCGACGACCGATCATTCCACCAACTCGAACGACGACCGACCGAACCGAACGAACGTACCGTGGGAGATACAACATAATAGCTTGCCTACTTGACTTGTCAAATCGGCGTCCGTCAGGACGCGAACTGGGAGTAGACTGGATGGTTGGCCACCACCGGGTATAGCCCAAGAGAAGAACTTCGTCGCGACCTCTTGTTCGAAAAGAGGTTGTGGCAGAGTTTTTGTCACCGTTGACGACCCGCGTTTCCGATGTGGGAATGACTGAAACTTCACTTCCCTGCCAACAGCACATCCAAGTGAAGGAGAAGTGGAAAATAGGCACGGTTTCAAAGCACTCCACGTCTCCGATTAGTCGATTAGTCGGATGTTGATTGCTCTCTGCGCTTGGAAACTGCTTACCCCTACCCGGTAATTGTGCCATCCGGGACGACGCAGTGTGCTGATGCTCACGGTAGGTTTATGCAGAGGAATTCCCAAGCAACTTGACCCTTGGGCAGGCTCATGGCAAAGATGCGACACATTGCCGGCTTTTCCCGCCGAGGTCCAAGAGTCGAGACCGCAAGCGATGCTCAGCTTTGCAAATCGAGCCGCAACTCGCATCATCCTCACGCACACCGCATTTCCAGAAGTCCCCTTGAGGGGGTGTTCGGTGGGAGTCTCACGGTGCTACGATTCTGGTAACGAGTGATGAGTCCGTTGTTCACCAAGTGGACCACGAAAGCTGATCGATTGCTACTCCTGCCGGCATCGCTTTGTCATGACCATGCAGAGCACTGCGTAACTGCTATCTCCTGCGCACCCCATGTCCGACCCAACCAGAAACCCACGACCGCCGTCCGCTCGAGACGTTCCCCATTTCCCCTCGACATCATTGCGCCCAGGTTTTCTGGACCAAATGCCAGACATAAATCCGAAACCGAACAGCGCCTGTATTCCTTTCTCGTCGTTCCATATAGCCTGAAGCGTTCATTCGTCATCGTGACAACTGCGAAAGACTTTTCTGTATCCCTCACCCTGCGCCTGAAGTCCCAATTCAACCTGATCAACACGGTTGATCACCCGAACCTTGTGCGGAAGGAGGCCCTAAGAAAAGTCGGTGCCCATGGGGAAAGAAGGTGCGCAATCGCCGGGATCCTCAGCCCTGTCGATTCAGCCGCGGAAGCAAAGAAAAGAGATCCCATGTCTTCATATCATATGCGCGACGAATCCTCGAGTCATGCGCCTGTCAAGATAGGTGGATTGCCTCATCTGAAAGCATTGCCAGGCGCCACAGCTCAGCTTCACATGTAATGCGCGTCGACTTTGCCGTCGTATGTCGACCTTGTTGATACGTGCCCGTGTGGCTGGGACAATGGTGACGAAGTAAATACATTTGAAGCCCCGTTACTGGTGCCATAAGCGTGGAGAGAGGAGAAGTTGATACCGGGTGGATTGGTATTGGTACAGCTCATGGGCATCTGTGACATCGTGTTATACGAGTCGTGGCGACTGATGGTATTCTGCGTGGTGGCTGGAGAGACGTGTGCGCTCCCCGTCTGTGGTTGTATGGGTGTCATCCAACGGTTCTGTTGTTGAAATGTTGGCGTGGTCTTGAACCCGGCCGTCTGCAAAGGCAAACTGGCATTCGCCGCTGTGATCCCGCCGACCCTCGAGTTCTTTCTTGAACCGGCAGATGAGTACGTCTCCGGAGACTGGACGTCTGTGTTTGCTTTTGGGCTTTTGACTGACTCTGGCGGCGAATTGCGGCTGGTCCCCCGTCTCACCTGGCAGGTCGGACAAAGTTTAACAAATCGCGAGATGAGTTCTTTCGGCACCCTGAGGACGCGTGGTTAGCTTGCTCCCACCAATCCTTTAACTGAGGGAGTCCATACCACGAGTATACTTTTCTGACCTGCGCAGAGGTCTTGTCCCGGCCACCATGCTGGCATTGTTTGTGTGCCTTGGTCAGAATCTTGAACAATTTTTCTCGTACGGCGACTGGCTTGCCTTCATGGCAAATCTTTTTAAGATGCTGTGGCGAGTCGAGTCAGCGCCATCCTCCCAGTTTGATGACAGTGACTTACGTCCGGTACTTTGCCCTCTTTCGGCTCGAGCGTAAACATCTTCTTTACCCAGAACCTGCGAGACGGCATCAGTAAGCCACATCATCAACCCGTGTCTAGCTTATCTTGCCAATGGTGCAACGGACCTGAACTGTGCTGACTCTATTGAGGTCGTCTTCTTGTCGATGAGGACATGCTTGATGTTGGCGGCTCTGCGGGCATGGATCAGAGCTTTGTCCTGTTTCTTGGGCGACAGGTCCTGGACATAGCTGAGGTCACCACATCAGCACTAGCTCCTACAACGAGGCACGCAACTCACCGTTTCATCAGTTCATCAAACTCGTGTACATCCGGATAACCATCAAGAGGTGGCACAACGGGCTCGGACAGCATTGTGTCTTGATTTGGCGAATCCTGGCACTCGGTACCATCCATGGAGCTGTAGTCTCGAGGAGAAGCAAGCCGTTGATGATGCGACGATGTCCGGTGTGTTGAAGAGCTGACGTAGTGCGACGGGTAGGGACGGGACTGGGAAGGTAGAGTGGGGGGGATTCGTGTGTTCGCAAGAGAGTACTGAAGTTGGTGGCCCGAGGTGGTAGGCATATAGAGGGGAGTCGTCGAGGTTCCTTGACTTGGAGCATAGCTTGGTGAGTACGTTGGACATTGTGAATTGACAGTCGGATACTGAATCTGACCATTGCCGTAGAGGTAGCTGAGGCCGCTGCCATTGGAATAATGCGACATCGAGAGGTGCTGGTTATATGGAAAGGAATTGTAATCCTGACTGCTTCGTGGCGCATACTCGGTCATTTCTGGAAGCGCAACACCTGATAGAAGGCCAGTCAAACACAATCGAAGCGGTTGAATACAGACACAGCGTTTGGACCACGGAATCTGTCACTGCTGTCAAGAAGGAAGGAATATGACAAGTTCGAAGCTCGCAGTCGCTGCCGTTGGCCTGTTATTGCCTGTTTCAGAGGGTTCCAGATACTTCTGCCGACTCAAAGGCAAGGGAAGGGCGAAAGGGGAAGCGTGGTTCAGAATAGCAGAACTCTGCCCAAGGTGCAAAGCTGAAGTGGTAGCAATGGGGAGGAGGAGGTTTGGAGGTAAAAAGTTCAAGACAAATGATTGATCAGCGTCTGGACATGAGGTCGACAATGGAGTAGAGGGTGGGATAAGATGTTGAGGGATCAACTACAGCAAGGTGCGAACTTGATATCGACACAGAATGGTCCACTAGGCCAAGTTAGAGGCACAACCTGTGTGCTGGACAGCTCCCCACTGCGGCAGGGATTAGGGGCCCGCCACCGTCCTTATGCGGAGATGCAACCAAAGGTGAGCAGAGCCAGACAAAGAGAGAGGCCTGCCTGAACATGAGAAGGATCCAGGAGCGGGGGAGGGCGAGGCGAAGATGGCAAAGCGGAGTGGGCGAAGCAAAGGCTCGTGCTGGTGAGGATGCACGAGGAACATACGAGGCGTTACCCATACCAAAGGTGGCGAGGCTTGGTCACTCGACGCGCTTTGTGGACCTGGCGGGATCAAACTTCGTCTCCGGTTGCCTCGACTTCGACCTTAGCCTCACGATGGCTGTTCGTCTCCTGCATTTCGTCACCGGATCGTGCCGTGATCGCTCCCAAGGGAGTGGCTTGCTTTATGCACATCATAGGCGCCTTTCATCCTGAAGGCTGCCATCGTCTCGCACCAGGACCGCCAGCGCCAGTGAACCAGGAAGGCATATTCAGCCTCCGTTTGATGAAGTGTGGGATGGTCCAATTTCCACAAAGGCATCAACCGACTGCGCTGGCAGCGTTGGGGCCGGCAACTGTACACTGACCAGGGGTTCGGGCGCTCAAGCAGAAGCTGCCTCAGCCCGCCCAACTTGGTTTGCACTAATATTCGATGGCGTACGTGCATGCAGACTCAACGGTCCAGCTCCCAGGATCCCGTGCATCAGAACGGCCGCCTTCGATCGAGCCCGAGACAACTAGCCAAATGCGGACGACTGTTTTCGAGGTAACTGTACCTGGTACGTCGATCACCATGGCCGGACCAAGGAGTCTTCGTCAAAGGCCTCCAGATTCTCTCAGGAGACAAGTTGATTGCACTGACAGGGGTGCACATAGTCTTGTGAGACGTCCGAAGAGGCGTAGACCCTGCCGCCTCCTGGAGTCCGCGAACAGGCTATGGTAGCGTACCCGTCATATCATGAAGGAGATCGCTTTGGAGAGAACGATACGAGTCTGCGAGCATAACGCACCGAATGCGCTAGCTTATGCGTCGCTTGTTTGCTATGACCCATGGGGAGGGGAAGTACGGAAGCTGTGAAAAGTCCCAAGTGGCAGTTGGTGGCAGCTCCGTTGCGCTCTCTACTGTCCAGGCGCAGTCTCGATCTTCAGCACGTGACTCCGCTGCGGTCACGTGCGCAGGTCTCCAATCTTAACCGTGTATTACTGTGAAAAATGTCACCGACACATCCCCCTGAGCACTGCGCTCGACTTCCACGTCCATGTCGAATATTGTGCTGCACTCGGCCGACTCACACGTCCGCTGCATGAATCTCGCATTAGGGACGTAGTTGTGCTAAGACCCAGAGTCCCGCTCGCAGCTTCAACTTGAGCTCACATTCTCCAGAACAAACATCCATGGGCAGCTCACCATTCCTGCCGCGAGTCCGCGATCAGACCAGCTAACAACCTGAGCAGTAGCGAGGGTCATTCGCTGTTGGTAATATCCGCCCAGTCGCTGCAGCTGCGACCTTGCAAGAGCCACGCCGCTTTGCCTCCAGCCTGCCCTGGTAACTGTTGGATCCCTGTCACTGCAGCTCGGTCTGCTTTCCGGAGGCCAATGCCGGATCGCTTCTGTTTGCTCCAATTACCAATCACTGGTTGAGGCACAGAGGCAAACAATCCATACCACGCGACCTTCAGCAATACTCATCATATCCGTATCGTGGAAGCCTTTTCCAACCGAGATCCTCCGTCACCGGATCAACCACCTACATGACAAGATCTCAGCACGGAGAGCTTTCGTTGTTCCTGGTGGTTGTCTGTCGGTAGCAAACACGCATATCCCTGCCACCATGGAGCCGAGTACATCGCCCATGTGTTGCCCAATTAGGAGGACCGACTCGGACTTGCCACTGGGACCCGCCACGTGGACAGACGCTATCAGCAAATGCCGAGTGCGAGAGCTTCGTCAACAATTATATCGGAACAGGGTAACACACAACTGGTCCTACTTGTGTTCCCTCATGAGTCAGTTACGATGATTGGCCTGCTGTGCCTGCGCTGATCCGGTGGTGTCCACAATTCCTGTCACCAAAGTTGGGTACGGCACAAGTCGGCGCTCTCATTCACATATCGGTACAGCTGTCGAAGATCTTCTTTCCCAGATCTTGATGTCTTGTGTGTGGGGTCAAGCCACTGTCTCAGCCTGATACTATCTTTCTCTCCTTACGATTACAGATACAGCTGCGAAGTTCGACCCTTTTCGTGCCGCTCGTTTGCCCAGCCGGAGGGGAGCGCAACGCGACTCGTCGCCCAAAACGACCAGTGTACCCTTCAACGTCAACAATCTCGCTCATAAGAGGCCGATCGGCGTAGGCCGTGACCGCACTGAAGTCGCGATACATGCGCTGGAGGGATTGTTTTAGTCGCACAGCTTGACGCTGGGACTCAATTACTGCCCCAGCAACCTCTCAGGGACTCCCCTCTGCAGCCCACGGCGACTCAGTGGCTCGACTGCCTCAACATTCCCTCTCATTGGCTGATGTTGGGCGCCCGAAGGCTGGCTATGCCGCCGGCCGTAATCCGTCTGGGACTTTCCTCACATGAGCAGCCTGCGCCTTACTGAATGACGATGCTGATTGGTCCAGTGCGCAAAGTACAGAAGGAATATTCAGGACCGGATATCTCAACTATATGACACCTGAACGTGCATGTCAAGGCCTGTTATCACTCTTCGGTTGAACTCCGCCCGGCTGACGACCACAATCATGCCTGTGGGAGACCGAAACGACGTCATCCTGAGGCACCATTGCTCAAGGTCTCGGCGCGTAAGTCATGCAGGGTCAACAAACTGCCTGCGCTGGTTTTCCTCAGGCGGATGGGCGGTGAGTGAAGGTCGCTCGCCCGTTTTGCAGACTGCGATTCGTCCCACATCTCCAATCGTCATTCGCTCAAGAACCTCATCTATCTGACTCCGTCTGGCTTCATGCAAACTCTCGCTATTCAGAAGATGCCCAAATTGGAAAGGCTGCGTCTAATTTAGGCCCCTGCACTCCTCGGAATTTGCTGCTGGATTTGTTCTAGACAACTCGAGCTGAATGTTGAGGTTTCTGCCTCGAGGGAATCACCCACTGCTTGTTGCCTCGTTCGAAACCCAACGCCCTTGTAAGTGGTTTTCTACCAATTGTTTCGAAGGGTTGCCCTACTTCTGTCCCCAGATGCGGATGGCCATTGTTTGTGAGCTCTAAGCAACCCCCGGGGAAAGTTGTACACAGGATGGCCAGAGCGACAGCATGCCACAAGCACAAGCCGAGGCCCCATGAGCCACAACATGGTCGGGCCTCTCCGTTTTCCAATGATCTTCCGCTCGAATTCCTCTACTTGGCGTCGTGGCATTGTACAGAAGCAGTTGCGGTTCAAAGGACGCCGACACCGGCGGCGGACTGGGTGCAATGAATGCGGCAGAAACACAACATATGCATTGGCAAAACTTCCACGGGCAAACAAAGCATTCTAGGCATGTGCACAATTGCAACTGACAACCTCAATATGACAGCCTTCAAACTTGACGTTGTGCTGGGCGTGACTTGCAGCCAGAGCTCAGCGGTCTCGCTAATCTGATCAAGTACTCAGTATGTGCACGGGCCGACCGTTATAGAGAAGTCCCGCCTTCGCCCTTTCGTCAGACAGAGCTGATAAGCCGCCATGGACCAACCTTTCCAAAACTTCTCATTCACCCTTCCAGGTGGAAAGTAGGGTCAAGACGACGTTTGTGTACATCCCCGGTATTTCATCATTTCTCAACCTGCCTCATTATGTCCCTCCTGATCATCTCGGAAGACAAGCACCATCAATCTCGGGCTCTTTGGCCATTGCCTTTCATCGATTGGGCAGATCTTCCTAGGCTTTGGTCGGTTGGTCGGCCATGCTTCTAGTGGCAACTTTTGCCCGAGTCTCTCATTCACTTGTCCAATGTCATCCTGGTGCCAGCCAAGGCTACAATGAGGAGGTCCTCCATTCGTGCTCGTCGACCTCAATGCCAGCCCTCATTAGCGCGAGAACGGCAGTCCACCTCCTCCATCCGGGTGTAGATCAGACCGGTCTGCACTCTGTCAACAACGCTTTTCAAACACAATTCAATAACAGCTGTAGACCTTACCTGATCACTACGAGTACTGCTAAACGAAGCAGGGAGCATGCTCAATGAGCCTAAGACCTGAGCCCACGACGACTATGTCTCTGGAGAACGGAGTATGTACGCCATCAAACTTTTGCCTATGAGCTTGAGCGGGGCAAGGAACCTCGAAGAGAAAGCTACACTTCAGAAAGGTATGGGCCATGCAAGATCCCTTTGATCAAGAAAGCTGGACAAGGTTGTTCCAGAAAGGTCCTATACAAGACGGATGTGAGCGGCTCTACAGGGAGCCAGAACAGGAAGCCTGCCTGCAGATTCCAGCCCGCGAGAGCCTTAGCTATACTAGAGCAAGGTGTTATACGCTAAGTGTATGTCAATAAGTAAGAATTCCAGTCCACAACGTTCAGATTATTTGCAAGAACGAAAGTGCCAAACCAAACGTGGGACTACAAAACCTCCCATGTTCAATTTGGGAGAGACTACTCGGTATAATCAGTGTAACTGTGACAATACTTCCCGTGCGCCAGGTGGCAGTCTCGGTCCCTCGACCCATGGGCACCCCGTGATACAAGCCTTTCCGGCAGTTTTTCTCGCGAAAGCTTCCCATGCAACGCTCTCGCACTCATCTCTTTACTTAACTTCATTTATTGCCATGGAGTGCCTGACAAGTGACTGTGAAGAGCGAAGCAATGATACCTCCAACGTCAGGAACGGCGCCATGCAGGGTTGATCTGATCGTCCCTAGAATACCTGGTAATACCACAATCAAAGCTACTCGACTGATCCATGCGATCAAGGCTGAATGTAAAAGCCATCTCAGCCTGATTAATTACTGCCATTGGGATCGTTGATCACCACTTATCTAAAGGCACAGAAACCTGAATGAATGTATTCTACAGCGTCATCTGGAGCAGCCCCACTCATGTAGTCACGGCAGTAACATTCTGACCTCCAACGCCCTGTGACAGCACACTCTGGAATCATCCGGTATCTTCTGTTTTATCGATCTGAGTGTGACTATTGAGGGTCGGTAAACCAGGAGCACGCGAACCGGTCATCAGCGCTGAGGATATTGAACGCCGAGAAGTCGCTGGGGGCCAATGCAGCCCACTATCTTGTGTCGACTCTGAACCAGAGGCGTGCCCGTTGGCGAGGACAGCTCCAGGGCAGTCTGTCGAGTTGAGCAGTTGGATGGATATATCAGCCAGAGCGAAGCGCACCACCACAAGCGGAATGAGGATAGTCGGGGACTTGATTGCGTTCCTCAGTATTATGCACTCCAACATCTATTGATGGACAGTTTTAGAATATGTTGAGATGATTACTTTGCCATCTGCCAAACGCATGGCTATATACTCCGTACTTATTCAGGCAACCCCAAACATGGCCACGCGATGAGTGCGACTTTTGATCATGCGAAAACTCTCAACTCTCAACTCACCTCGGTTTCAAAAGGACACCTGAGTGGTGTTTTGGCGAAAGGCGACCGACCGACTGCCCAATTAATTACCCTCTCACGTCAAATATCATCATTATTCTGTTAGCGCCGTAAACGGTCAATTGGTGAACGCAAGAAACGAGCCACGAGCGAGTACGGTCAACAAGGGACAGGAGTGAGGGTGAACGTGTTGTACTCATCACGCGAGTCTTCTCCGGATTGGCGGCGACCGGATGGCGGGCAGGCCTCGATGAACTTCTACTGGACGACCTCACGTCTACTTGTAGGCTTCCCTTGAAGCCCGGCAGGTCAGACTGGTTCCTCGGATCTCGGGGCTGGTCGTTATCAATGACTGCTCAGACATTTTGTGCTGGAAGTACTTAGAGCTGGGCCGTGTCTGGCTCAAGCCGTGGTCATTGATACAGTGAAACCGGAGATCCTGCTCGTCCTCGACGCGGGCGTCGCAGAAAGGATGTGGAGGACACGGCATCAGCCAACGACGCCCTTCAAGCTGGTTATCCACGTCCGTCCGGAGGTTGAAGTCCAATGTCCATGACGGTAATCGAGGAGCGGCAGGCAGTTTCGAGACAGAGACAGCGTGTCGAGGTGAAGTCATCTGCTTGCATGTCAATTTAGGGTTCGGAGTTTCTGACCTTCAAGTGAAGCTGAAGTCATCTGCTTCCCCACCTCCATCGACGTTCTTCTTGCGGGGTAAAAAGTGTACTGTACATTGAGACTGCGCGTCAAGTGAGTTGTGTATGGAGTCAGAGACTTCCAGCACCACGCCGCAGCCACATCAACAAACCCCAACTAACCATCGCCCTTGGATCGTACGCACACCATCTATCGCTTGACCGTGACGAACAACTTCTCGCGCGCACCTTTGCCCGGCATGACCTCGGCCGCAGACCTCCCTCTCCCCACCAGCGTCTCCGGCTCGCACGACCAACATGGCTCCCTCTCAGACCTGCTGCCCTCTCACTTCACCACGCTGATAACCACGTGGCTGGCCGAAGACACGCCGTCCTTCGACTACGGCGGCTTCGTGGTCGGCTCGCAGCCACGCACCGCCCAACTCCTCTGTAAATCTGCCGGCGTCTTGGCCGGGGTGCCCTTTTTCAATGAAGTCTTCCGCCAACTGGACTGTGAGGTCCAGTGGCACTACGACGAAGGCCAATTCCTGGATCCCAAGAATCAGAGCGGCAAGATCAAAGTCGCCACGGTGAAAGGCCCGACGAGGAAGCTGTTGCTGGGCGAAAGAGTCGCGCTGAACACACTGGCACGATGTAGTGGCGTGGCGACGCGGAGTCGACATATGCTCGAATTGGTCCGCAGTGCAGGCTACAGAGGGACTTTGGCGGGCACGCGGAAAACCACGCCGGGGTTTCGCCTGGTGGAAAAGTACGGCATGTTGGTCGGCGGGATCGACGGACACAGGCACGATTTGTCGTCCATGATCATGTTGAAGGACAACCATATCTGGGCCAAGGGTTCGATCACCAATGCCGTCAAAGCCGCGAGGGCCGTCGGCGGGTTTGCGCTGAAGGTCGAGGTCGAGGTCCAGACGGAAGCCGAGGCCGACGAGGCGATCGAGGCGGGCGCCGACGTCGTCATGCTGGATAACTTTGACGGCGAAGGGCTCAAGGTCGCGGCCAAGAACCTGAAACAGAGGTGGAAGGAAAGGGGGAGAGCGGATGTGCTGCTGGAAAGTAGCGGCGGACTGACAGAGGCGAATGTCGAGGCGTACATCAACAACGGTAAGTGTTGTCCGTGTTATTTCATTTCCGACGAGCAGAGACGTATTGCTCCAGCCCGTGCTCAATGCCCCTTCACTGACCACTTCACACTCTCCAGATATCGACATAATATCGACGAGCGCCGTCCACCAAGGCGTCCCGCACGTAGACTTTTCGCTGAAAATCGACCACTAGCGCTGGTTCGACCGGTGCCCGAGAAGAATCCAGATATCGGATATCAGATACCTATCCGCTCCACCGAAGCCAGAAGGCCAACGTTTGACTCTTTGGGCCTTTCTTTTCCTTCCCTTTCACACGCTGCCCCTGCTTCTGCTTGAGCCTCCTCGGCCTCCTCATCTCCAACCCCCACCCTACGCGACTGACGACCACGCATACCACAAATGTGAGAGCCTGTGGCACGCCCGTCCCAAAAGTCCAGATCCACGCACAACGTCCCGGGATACAAGATCGCACTCAGCCACGTGACCGTGACCCGGTAAAGCGCGCCCAAGAGTGGCGCGGTCGTGAGGCTCTCTCCGGCTCAGTGTCGCCCCTACCCGCACGGCTCTCGGTGGCCAGCGAGCGTGTGGCTCCCGTCCGTGAGGTGGGGGCCGGGTATGGTGTTGAGGGAGACGGGCGTCAGGCAGAGGCTGAGGAGAGGGTTTCTGTTTGGAGGGTGGGGGGTTTGGGATGGGACAAGCTGGAGAAGGAAGTAGAAGTAGAAGTGGCAGTGGAAGTAGAAGTAGAAATGGACATGATATGTATAGGATTGCGTTCGTAGGACTTTGTCGCCGATGGACTCGTATCAATGATGTATCAATGATGTTGATGTAGGCCGAGCAGTACAGTAAGTATGAGTAAATCTTTCGTTCACACTACACTCTGTGTTTGAGCCGGAAGTGCGAGGTTCGGGATTCGAGGTTCGACCAGAAACCTGCATCCGTTGAGCCCGAAATGGACGAGACTCGCCGCCGTGGAGAGCTGGCGAGAGCGAGAATAAAGATGGTGATATGTAATTAGTCTAGATCAAGTACATAATTCATTACTGCTAATTGTACGGAGTACCGTAGACTGTGAGTCAAGTTGTCGCAAGTCCCCCCCGAAGTGAAGTAGCAGGGAGTGCGGAATTCTGTCACGTAGACTGTACGAGACGCCGACGATGAGAAGGTAATAATGACCTCAGCGGGATTCTGCTGTTGTAGAAATCAGGTCTTCCTGCTTGACTGTTCCTGAGCTCAACTTGAATCTACGCTGCTGGAACCTCGAGACCAGCCTGCTAGTGCTCTGGGTAATGATATCAAATGGGAGAATGTGTCCTGATGTACTCTGCCGTCTCGTCGTTATGACGAGCACAAAATGCTAGCGAGGGTCATATCACGAAAAGCATCCTTACCAGGTGGTTGGAGTGTCGTTTCTGAGGATACGTACCTTATGTATGCATCATGTTTCTTTCTTGCAACTTCATCATGCAGGGCGTCCAGTCACCACCTACACGGTCCAGTCCCAGCGAGTCTGCCAGTCGTCAAAAGATACGATTTGGGCATTTGACGTGTCGAACATCCCTCGACGCGAATGGTTCCGAGAGGATATCCGTCTCACCAATATCGACTCTCTGCGGATACTGCTAGTGTCAGATCTCAGTGATGTCTTAGAATTCATTCTTCAAAGTTGTATTACATCGAGCAAGAAACTGTCTAAGACTGGTATCTGGGGTATCCCGGTATCTCGGATCTCGATATCTCAGTGTCGCTACGGCGTAGTCTGCTCAGCTAGGATTTTTCTTCAATGCCCATCTCGTATATACTTATTCCTGTCTATCGACCGAATCCCACGGGATGTTGCGGCTTCTCACAAATAATACTCCCTGCTTCCGCTTCACCGCTTCAACATCATTACTGTAGTTAGTCCAGAGAATCTCTCTCCGGTTGTCCCGCCCACCGCTCCGCCAACATGAACTTGAAGTCTTCTTGCGGCAGTGGCGCCTTTGATTTGCCGAAAAGATGCAAACGGCCATCCTCATCACCAATCACCAGAGACGAATGATCGGGGGAGAACTTGCCACATAGTATCTCGTTTCCAATGTCTACAACATCCTGCAAAAGGACATCAGCTTGCGAGCGCCGGGTATCCCAGAGCTTGAGGAACCCGTCACTGCCACCAGTATAGAGCTGGCCAGGGTTGCGAGTCCATTCCACATATCTCACACCGACATCGTTCAGCTCGCGGTCAAGTCCCTGGGCGTAGCCGCCGACCGGCTTGCCATGCCTCAAGATATGCATGGGGACTCGAGGGTTGCGTCGATCCCAGACGTACGTCGAACCGTCGGTGCACGAGGCCGTGACCAGGTCAAAGTCGTACGTCACATCATTGATGTCTCTTGCTGTACAACGGAAAGTCATCGTCGTTTGCTGTTCTGTCGTCGAGTACAGTTTCACAACAGAGTGCTCCCAGGGCTCTTGCTTGTTAAAGGGATCGGCCACGGCACCGACGACGAAGAAGTCGCCATTGGGAGACCACGTGCAATCCGACACGAATGTCTCGCCTCGGTCAAAGGACATGGCCTTACTTTGAGCTTCGGCGAACTCCCACACAAACATGCAACCGGCACCAAAGGTCCCATCGAGAGTGTCGCTGTCCTGCCCAAAACCGGCGACCAGTCTGTTCTGGCTCTGTCCTTTGCCAAACTTAAGACAGGTAGGTGCATAAGGAAATGCGTCTATACCCATCTCTCGGAGAGGGCGAATTTCTTTGCAGTCGGCAGTGAGGTCCGCATCGCCAATGAATACGCGAACAGATCTTGTCCCACTGTGAGTGCCAGTCGCAACGATAGTGGTCTGGTCTCCAGTTACATCCATTACTTCAATTCTCTTGTTCTTGTAAAGCAACTCCGCCTTGCATCCAAGCTGAGTCTCGTCTTCAACGTCCCAGACTCTCAATTTGTTGTCGTATCCGCCCGTATACATTCTATGGCCGGTTGGTCCGAATTTGACGGCACTGACAGTCGTGTACACATAGTGCGGCTGGCCTTTCGGCCGCTCGATACGATGCTCGGGCAATTCGCGAATTGTCTTTGTGGGAAGCGAGCCGTAGAGTAAGTTGCGCGGTCGGTTGTGGGAGAAGTTGCTGGTCTCGTCGACAACGGAATTAGTTGCAGCAGCAAAATACTGCCCGTCTGGTGACCAGTCCACTTGCACAATATCACTGGACGCACCCTCAAAGGTGTATCGAAGTTTAAGGTCACTATGGTGACCCAGGGGCTGCTTTGGAGTGCTGTTACCTTTCGACCCCGTGGCTTCCGCATCGAGACGTTTCTTGGACTTCTTCCTCGCTCGTCTGTCCTTGGGGCTCAGAGGAGAGTCGTTTTGCGCTGATTGCTGGTCGTCGGGGGAAAGTGCGCGTCGCTTTCGTGACATATGGGGAACCCTCTTCATCACATTTTCTGCCCAGGTATAGCCCAGTAGTTTGCACTTGTGACGAGTTTGCATGGACCATTTTGCAGCCATTTGTTCCCATGTACGAGTGTATCCATATGCTCGGTGCATAGCTTCTGCACGTCTCCACATGTCGCCCTTCTTCCCCTCCTGTTCAGTCGCCTGGGACAACTCGTGGATAATATCTATCATTCGCTGCTCTTCCTCTGCTGCCCATTTCACCTTCGGAGTCATCCACCGACCAGATTTAGGAGTCTGTCCAACATCTGGTCCACCGATGTTCGGCTTTGGGGTTGACCCTGGAGTTTGGGAGGCTGCTGGATGCATCTGATGTGGGATGTCCGCTGTGGTGGCATCGTCGTTATCTGGTAACAACCCTTCTTCATGGTTGATATCGGCCATCGTCTCAGCCTCGTCATCGTCAGCATTATCATCATGATACTCCATGTGGCCAAGCGAAGACTCGTGATTCGGTGTTTCGTGATCGGGGGCCTGAGATAGATGTCGGGACGTTTGTCTAGGCTGATCACCCTTCCTGAGATGGTAGTCCTGAAAGAGATGCTCGGGTAGGTTTTGCCCTGTCTCGCCAGGTTCGGGCCGGCCATGGAAGGGTCGGGCTACCTCCTCCGACCCTCGTGTAGTTCTTGCCTGCCCGGCAGGAGCTGCAGTGGATGGTGTAGCCGAACTCGGTAGTTTTGACCTTCGGGCAGCTTCTTCGTCATGAGCAGCAGCGTGTTGCTGGAATTTAGGGCTCTGCGTAGGTTGGGCATGCCGTGTTCCTGTTGCGATATAGTCCTTGCACGCTCTCCTTAATTGTTTGATAGACTTGGCATGGTCGTCTGCTAGGATTTTGGCAAAGCTAGTGAGCGCTCTCAACTTCTGCTTGAAATCAGATTCGTGTTCGTCAATTAAGCGGGTGAATAATTGCTCGGCGGACTCTTCAATGACATCTGAACCCGAGTCCGACGGGTAGTCCATAGTTGACAAGGCCCTGCTTTGATCATCGGAGAAAAGCTCGTCGGGCGAGGCTACCGTGGGGCGCTTATCTGCCATGGGTGTATTTCATGTAGGCGAAACCCCGTTAGAGGGGTTACCTTAAGTCTAAGCCGTGAGAGCCAGTTAGGGACAAACCCAAAGCGACAATTGAGACGAAATCGATGCAAGGTCAGCATATATTCGAGGATAACAAGCTTAAAAACTAGGTGTGGCAAGGCGGCAGCAGGAATAGTGAAAGTCGCTGAGAAGTGAATCGCCCGATGGAGGATGGCCGGAAGTATGGAGTATTGCGTAAGGATGAGCCTTTCCTAAGGTGTTGTCGAAGGGGCCAGATTCGATTTATAGTTCACGAAGGAATACGGAGTAGAGGAATGAACTTTAGAGAGGTCGATTACGCGATGAGCTCGGCGGCAAGCGCCAGAAACAGGCGCCAGAAACAGGCGCCAGCCCCTCGGATTAGAGCCGTCTTATTCGCTGAGCCGCCCAACCGCCCAATGCCGCCCATTAGGGTTTAGTGTCGAGGATACAAGTACTCCATACTTGGAGTCTGTACTCCGTACTTCGTACAGTAACTAGGTCCTGAGGACTGTAACACGAAAGAAGTTCAGCCAGGACAAGTCGTAGAACCGCCAGGCCCCCACGATGGAAAATGGACATGTAGAAGAGCCACAGCGTGGATTCATGCACTGGGAAGCTGACTGTCCAGTCGGAACAGCTTGCTAAGCCCTATGTTGCGGGTACTTGCTGTACTTCTCGATAGCAAACTGCGGGATGCAATCATACCTCGTAGGAGCTGCAGCCAAGGCAGTTCGGCCACAGGCCTGTTGTGCGGCGGGAGTAGCCAAGTTCGCGAAGTCTCGTGTCGAAGACATACACGGGTTCTGGATGACTACAGAGCGAAAGACCGTTTGTGTCCCAACACTAGGTATGGAGAGCAGGACGATCTGGTATTCCTCAACCATCTCTTGATTAACATACGAATTCGACGTCAATGCCGAAGAATCCCCGCAAACCTGTCATCCAACTTCAACTTCCATCCCAAGCCGAGGCAAGGTAATATTTCTTGTATGGCTTTCCAGTTCTATATTCCACTCTTGTAGCCCCTACCTACGCGGTACCTGAAAGCTTCATACAATGACCACCGTAGACCCGCCACAAGAGGAGGCCGCGCAGCTTCCCGCACCAAGTATCTCAACAACCACCAGCGGCTCAGGCGGACCTAACCCCATATCCCTCTCCAGCCCACCTACTCTCGAGACGATATACAGCCAAGTCAGCTCGTACCCATTCCACGCCGATCGAGAATTCCTCTCTGGCCTAGCGGCAATTCTGGGCCACCCTGATACACCAGCCACGCCAGAAGAACTGCGGGAGAAGTCGGATCTCGTCCTCCAAGCACGATGCTTCTACCTCTCACGGAAGTTGAACATTGATCCGCCCATTGATCCGGCGCAATATCTGGAATGGGCTGCCTCGCAAGCGCGGTCGACTACGTCACACATTCACACCCAGCAGCAGCAGACTGCAAGCGGTACACATGGTGCAGCGGTCGGCCCGGACGTGTCAGGCGATCCGCAATCGACGCGAACGAGGGCTGCGACCGATGCTCAACGGGTTGAGGAAGAGGACACTGTGCCATTAGTCACCTCGTCGACAGAGGACCAACATGCCGCCATAGCTTCATCTCCAGCAGTCTCTACTTCCCCGAACCAGGAAGCCGAGCCACCCTACCCGACGTCCTTCGCTGCGATCGTAGACCTCATAACCCGCAACCTCCCCATCCCCGGCATCGAAAACATCCCACCCACCGTCCTCGAACCGGGCACGAGCAAAGTTGACAAGACGCCACGGCGTAGAAAGCCCTGGGAAAAGGACGCCGACACTGCGACTACCTCCTCGAGCATGGAAGGGGAGAAGCATCAAGCCACGCCCAATAATGCAGAGGCCACGGGGTCTGGTGAGCGCAGAGAAGAAGAAGAGGAAGAGGAGACCGAGGCGAGCGGCAGTATGAATGGTAATGTGCGGCCCGGCCAAGATCAAGGAGTCGTGAAAATGCTGCAACCAAACGCCATCGCCCCGAGCGGCCTGTTGAGTAACGATTGAGACACCTTGCTTGACAACCACACCCCATCCCGTGAATCCTCAAGCACTACGAGGCCAGCTCAAGATCAGCTTCTGTGTCTACCTGAAAGCGAGATCCAGCCAGCCGATACTTCCACGTGGTCGATATTTCTGCGGGAACATCACGGACTCGCATATGCTGGCACGACAAGATGGCCCGTGCAGCCGTTCTCCGTGCTGGATAGACCTTCGCAACCGCATTTGATAAGAGGGTCGGCGATAGTCTACATGCTCTGAAACCCTTACCTCTCGCCAAGACTCTGATTAAAACGGTACTCGACCCAAGCCACGCAACCGGTTACCACCTGCTGATATTCACAGTGGTACTGCAGATAGCATCACATTGAGCATCGCGCATGCTGCAACATGCGGGGCATGACGGGAGAGAAATGTTCTCACTTGCGCTTCGCCACTTTCCAGGCACGAGGGCAAAAGCACAACAACCGCCGAGAAACGTGCGAGTCCATCACAAGCATGTCCTGTGAGCTCGCGAATTTTGAGTGTTCTCAGAGCTCATCTAACTTCGCCTGCTGAGTCCGCGCACGCGAAGCAGTAGCATTGCAGTTAGCCAGAAATTGTCGCACGCGCTTCGGCCATGACCTTGAAGGCGCGGTCCTTGATCGCGCCCAACTGGTCACAGGATAACAGAAGCTGAAGGACGCAATCGTACCAGAGCTCGTGCCTCGTCTTACTTCGAGTCGAGGAGAACGGGGAGCGGAAGATCATACGGAGCACTTGTTTCAGCTATGATGTTCACTATCTGTTACATTTCCCCGATCATCCTGGATGTCTGATCATGCTTTCGGAAAATACCTGCTTGGTCATTGTTGCCAATCCATTCACTCTTGCGGCAAGACAATTGTCAAGGACATGATATGATACACACCCAACTGCCATGAGTGATGAACATGGATTCCCATAACGCTGATAGTTGTTGAAAATGCCGCCAACAAGGTGCGACTCCCGACCCCAGACACCCGCATGAGCGAGGTCAACCCAGCGTCGTTCGTCTCCGTGGCAGATATGAAACATTCCTTGTCGATATTGAGTAACACATACAATTGAATATTGTTGTCTGGTAAGGCCGGGATGAAAGTGACCAGCCAAGAGTTGCAGGCCAAGATATGACACTGACTTCAAACACCGGAGTGGTATTCTCTCGGCCATCTTCAGCGTCAGTCATCGTCAGTATTCCAAGGTGCAGGGTAGGTCCCCTCTGTTGTAGCGACAGTCTTGTAGAATACCTTCAGCTTGACAGAGATGACGAGTAAGTAGATGAGATATTGAAGTGTGATGCGTGTTCTGGCCGTTGGTTTCCCCAGGTGTCGACCTAGCGGAAGCGCGGCCACTGGTTGCGCGGTTGGCCAGGAGCACCGAATGGGTTGACAACAGCACCTGGACCAGGACGGGTGACTTGATTGAGATTGCAGCAAAGCATAGCAACTCGAGATCCGAACTTGGAACCACGAAGGGACACCATGTGCTTGCGAATGTGAATGGCCACTTGCTCACGCTGGTGATGGTGAGTATTCATCAAGATCCACTGGATGAGGTAGTTGCCGTACTGGTCGCCAGCGATGTCGATGAGTGGAATGCGTGGACGATCAGGATGAGCAGTAGTGATGACACCAAGATAGCGGTCCAAAAACTCCGGTCCACCAATCTTGAGGCACTTCTCAACCACCTTGGAAGCGAACTGGTCAATGCTGTAGCTGTAGGAATTGGCCAAGATATGATCAATGACGCGTCGTTTGTCGGGAGGTGAGCCATGCTCGCACAAGTGCTGGATGCACCAGTTACCGAATTGGCCATGGGCGATGAGGTCGATGTTGGCGATGACTTCTTCAATGGCAGGACGCTTTTCTTCTTCGATGCAGTTCTCGAAGATATTCTGGACAACCAAGCTACCCGTCTCACCCAAGGCAACCTCATGCCACATTCCGCGAAGAGCCTTGTTGACTTCAAGCATGATTTGAGGTGGCTCACCGCTCCATCGGAGCTCAAATAGCTTCTGCCAGACATGGCAAGCATAGCGGTGAATAACCGTTTCTGGAATGCGGCGAAGCAGTTCTTGAACCATGCCAGCCTTGTGGTCTTCTGGGACGGAATCGAAGGCCTTCTGTATGACGTGACAGCCGAATGGGTCCATACTCAAGGATAGGACGTTGCCGTGGATGGCATTAGCAATGGCAACGACCTGATCTGGGGTGCCATGTTCGAAGCAGCGCTGAACAAGGAAGTTGCCGAAGCGGTTGATCATAAGTGGGTAGGCTTGATTGACGATGGCTTCGACAATTTCGAACTTCTGCTCGGCAGTACCGACCTTGAGTTTCTGTTGCAGGAAGATGCTGGCCTGCTGGTCATTGTTGCAGACAATCTTGTCGACAATATACTTCCAGTCGCAGGACACAGTCTTGTCGAGAAGGCGACGGTAGTTCATTGGCTCCAGTGGAGTGACATATGTCTGAGCATTGACGCCGCTAGCCGAGAGCGGCCATGCAAGGCCACCATTTTGGACACCGCCAGGAGCAAAATCAGTAGCAGGAGTGATGGGGGTATTGAGTCCTCGCTGGTAGTTGTACTGGCCAGGGAAACCGACAGGACTGATTGGTGGTGGTGTCAAAGTGGTACCGCCGGGCGGGTAACTGCCAAGCTGGGTCATAGGATCAGCAAGACCTGGATTGATTCTCAGCTGGGCACCGTTGCGTCTCATGCCGAGACTGGCGTTCATGCCTATCATGTCACTGCTTGTCCTCATGTCATAGCCAAGTGGACCAGTCGGACCAGAGAAGGTGCGGTGCTGAAAGGCCGAGTCAGCTGGAGAGAACGGAGCCCCGTATACACCATTGTAGGCTTGTCCAGAGAGACGAGCATCACGAGGGTTGTTGTTCCATGTCGGGCCAGTCGCATTGGTGGACAGCAGTTCGGTCCTGGAAGAGGAAGCGTTGTTCCAGATACCACGGCCAGCACGAGGAAAATCCTGACGATGGTCGTCCTGGCCAGCCCAAGCACCACCAGCACCAGTCTGCGAAGTGAAAGGGCGGGCAGAGGCATTGAAGGCGCTCTGAAGATGGCCGATGGTGGTCTCAGAAATGTCGGTGGTTGCACCAAAGTCTACCTCAGAAGGCGGACCCATGGCTTGATCAATGGTTTGCTTGAGGGTGCGGGTCTCTGCAAGCTCTTGTTCCTGGCGAGAAATGACCGATCTAGCCGCCTCAAGTTCCTGTTTGACACGCATCATCTCAGCAACGTCGATCTTGTTGGTTACTGCAGACTTGGCAGCGCCGGGCTTGTCATGAGCGGATGCAGTGGTGGCTCTGTGATTTTCAGTCTGGGTTTCATTACGAAGTTCCTGCTCTTGCTTCTTCAAGGTCTTGCTTGAATCTTGTAGGTTGTTCAGAAGTTTATCAAGGTTCTTCAAGTCATCAGGTTTGCGGGTTTTGACCTCAGCAGGGGGAGGAGCAGTGGCACTCGGTTTGCGAGCATCGTTGAGCTTGAGACGGGACAAGATGTCTTCCATGCCACCACCTCCCATAGTGTTGGACTCAGATGGTTTGGTGGTGGTCTGAACGAGAAGTAAGCTCAGGAAGACAAAGAGTTGGAGCAATGCACCTAGCATACCTTTTCCTTGTGTTTTGGTAGCTGGATGTTGCTCAGCTTGTCGGTCTGCAAGATATTGTAGGACGGACGGTTGGAAGTGGCTGAGTGAGAATTGCCAGTTGCAGTCTGTGAATGCGCGTGAGTGCCAAATAAGCAGTGAAGCCAAAAAAAGCCAAACATACTGTCAGTGTGTTTGCCGCCGTGACCAGTGCCTCATCACTCTCCTCTCTGATCTTGACAGTCGTTGGAGTTGGTTTGCGACTCATCTTGCCAGCTGGAGAACCGGTTGAGACGAGTGTGGCCATGTGGGATCCGCCAACAGAGTCGTGATTGACGGGGTTCCTTACAACATGCAAGACTATCCAGGGCAATAGATCGAGGGAAGAGAGAAAGAGAAGCACCGTCAAGGCAACGAGAGTGACAAGAAATTGTCTGCGAAATGAGGAAGCCGTTCGAAATGTCGAGGTGGAGGAGAGTGGGAGAAGAGGTGGAGGACGAAACGAGAGGATGAGTTTGAGTGAGAAAGAGAAGAACAGCAGATGGTGGCAATTGCTTTCGGGACATGTCAGTGAAGTGAGGAAGGCGCCAGGTTCAGATGTTCACCGTGAGGGAGGCGCTCTCCTTGTTGCAAGGTGGCCGTTCTCAATCTCTGGTGGTGACGGGCGCGACCGCGCCTTGATATTCATTCCAGCAGAGAAGGAGCAACAAAGCTTGAGCACTAGAAAGCTGTGCCAGACGTATCCAGCAGTGTCACCCCAGGCTCTCAGTTTCCTTCAAAAAGACTGACTGCTTCTCAGCCCCGCTGGGCACACTACGGGAGATATGAAGCAGGGGATATCTTCCAGTTGTGGTCGAAGAAGCCCATCGCTAAGGCACCGGCAGCCCCTTTCCACCTCGCCTGGTCGCTCAGTATCACGAAGTCAGGCACACCCGCTCCGGTAACTGTTGGTATCAGCCTGGCAGCCTGTCGCAACCCAACATCGTCGTAACCCCAGACGACAAGCTCCAGCTTCTCATCGGGAAGAGGGCGAAGCCAGACTCCACCCATGCCTGCTGCTAATGGAACGTGTATGACTCTGCGATCTCTGGTGTTGAGTGTTATGAATCCTCCGGAGATCTGGATTGGGAAGTGGGGGATACGGGCGTCGGGTACAGAAGCCCCTGAGTATATGGTGACGACATTGCCTTCTCTCTTCAAAGCTTCTTCGTACTCTGCGACGGCAACAATGTTCGTGTCAGCACCAAAGTACTGGAGGAAGTTCCGACTGGCCTGTACCGCCACGGTTAGGGTCTTGTTGGAGTCGAAAATCACTTCAAAGGGACCATCACTCCGCAAAATGGCATCGAGAGGGCCTCGTTGGCGCCCATATCTCTTATCCTGAGTTTTCCAGTCGAGAGCGACCTCAAGAGACCAGACACCGGCTTCGTCCCTCACAAATGATGTCTCGTCAGTGCCTATCTCGAACGAATGAGGCAGGTCATCGACCACGATCTCGTTCGGAGGATTGCTAAGCTGCACGTTTGAATCCAAATGAAAGCGATGAATGTTCTCTGTACGCAGATGCCAATATGGACGCGACAGGTTATTGCTCACCGACACCGTTATCTTCCCCAATCGCTCGGGCGTCAACAGTTGGTCGACAAAAATACCGTACTTCGAACCCATATCATCCGAATTGGGGACAATGAAAGTGAAGCGGTTTGGCGCGGTTTGATTGCATTGAGAAAAGCTTAGATGGTGCTGGTAGAAGTCCATCATTGGTTTCGTGGTCATGGTTCCAGCAAACCAATGTCCCTTATCCAACAGCTCCGAGTAAGTTGCCAAGTGTCCTGTCTGGGCAAGCAGAGTGTTCATGAGGCGAGAGTGATAGGGTGGCACATTATCATCTGCTGACCCGTGCTGCTGAAATATGGGAACGCCGATCAAATTCTCAGCAAAGAGTTCATGACGAAAGCTTGCCCTCGAGCTGTGAAGAATGCTGCTTTGAAGAGGGTCTGCTTCGGTCCACATAACATACGGGACATAGTTCTCGATCGAAGTATATCCCGACGCAGCAGCGACGCCGAGAACTCGATCAGGCTTATGAGAAGCATAAAACCACGTTCCCTGACCGCCATTTGAGTGGCCAGCAACCAGAATTCTCTGTGTGTGGACACCTGGTCCTTCCCAACGATTAGTCTCCATCCAGTCCGGAATGGCTGACACTGCGGCTTGAGCGTCAGCGAAGCCCCAGGTATGCCAATCATCACTGCTCCACGGGCTCATGCCGGTCGGGGTTAGAATCCAAGCCGGAAGATGAGGAGCACCATCAAACATGTGGCGAGCCAAAGGACCACCCGCTTCAACCCCTGCTCCGTGGAGATTCAGGAGGACTGCCGCCTCGTGAGTTGATGCAGCGGACACGGAGGGCGGCTTCAATGTCGCATACGAGACCACTCCACTGGGATGGAGGAATGTGATCTTCTGCAAGGAGGATGCATTCGTATGCGTCAAAACGACGGTGAACGTGAGTTCGTGCATTGCTGAGTCGTCCTGCGAGTACTTTATAGAAAAGTACAGGAAGTTGTCAAGCTTCTGAGCAACATCAAATGTCATTTTCAGCGGCCTTGACTGGCCCGGAGCGAGTGTTATCTCCTGGTACATGATCCCCACAATCTTCCCTTTCGAGGCTGCGGTCAATTGGCGGACAGTTAGCCATGCGCCAGCTTGATTTCTGACTGTGACACTACCGAAACTGCTGCAGAGTCGTCCGTGAACCAAGTCGGGTAAAACCACATCTTCCGCGAGGACGTGGAGAATGGGTGCAGCGGCTTGAACATGCATATTTGACTGCAGAGTTGGAGGGCCCATGCCTCCCATCGAACGGACTTCTCGGACAAGACGAACAGTGAGGTTGGTCGCTCCAGGATGAAGGTCCACCACAAGAGGAGCTCTACCAAAGCTGAAGAAGTCTCCGCCGAAAACGTGAAGGTTGCCGACCCAGAGCTCCACAATGTTGTTGGTGAAAAGTGTAACTGTCTGGGTAGTGGTGCCGTGGTTCACAATTCCTCCTTTCACCCATGCTTGATACTGGAATGCCGACCAACCATAGATCTTCTGGGCAAAGTCCCAGTCGACCTGGTCGAAACTGAGGTCGAAGTCAACGGTGCTACCATTCCTTGCAGTTGAAGTGTTGCAAGTCACATGCTGCCATCGCAACGTCGCATCTCTGGTCAAAGGACTGTGGAAGCTGCTTTCTGCGTCCACGTTGATCCGCTGGGCTCCTCCATAGTGCTCAAGGGGATCCGCTCCCCAGACGACTTCTACCCTGCAGTCAATGAGCTGGGCGGTACTGCGAGACTCGCCCTACGTACCTCGAGTTCCAATTCTAAATGGGCCGAGCACATCCCACTCGGGTAGGATTGTGATCGGCCCTTGGTTGGTCGTGCCTTGTCCTGGGAGGATACGTTGAGCATTCTGAGTGGAAATACACGTCGCAGCCTGAAGCAATGTAGCCAGAAAGCCTCTGAAGAAGCTACCGCGTCTCATTCTTTTACATATTGCTCGGTTGGTACAAGTCAAATCACCCAGATGTTGTGGCGGACAATTGACGTGCCCTGACGGAATACACCGTACAACTGCGGGCACTATGGCGTACGGAGACGCAAATGGCCCAGTAAGCGACCCCCTAATTAGCCGAAGACGGGCGTTGCGTTATCAGCCCCTAATGGTGCTAGCGTTGCGCAACGCCTGCACGGACTCTGCAACGTGCATTTGCCCGATGCAACCCATGCTTGTCTGAGACTGATCACGGTTTGAATGCATCATGGACTTCTAGATCTGCACACCTCACTGACAAACACGTCGACAGCACCACTACATTCGCTCTGGACCAGATGGCGAGATTAACAAAGTCACCTTAAAGTGGCACTCTGACAGCTGCAACAGCATGCATGACAGGGCGCCATCTGAACCTACTTCGATCCCTTTATTGCCATGAACATGACCACCACCATGACCCAAACTCCTGAACCTCGGACAGTACATCGATCAGTATCGCCATACAAAAGCGCAGGCGACGCCCGGCCCAGCCATGAGAGATTTCCCTCCTTCGACCACAGTGTCCCTCCGAATTTCTCCTTCAACTCCAACAGTGTCGCAGAAAGCCCGCAAGAGCTCACCCCGGGACCGGTTCCGAACGGTGAAATGAGATGGCCTCCAAGGAAAATGAGCCAGAGACTTCGCGATGCGCGGCCTGCAGGAATATACACACACAGACACAAACGCAGCGTTAGCGATGCACTGCACAGACTGCGGACGAGGCAGGGAAGTGTCAGCGAAAGTGCGCAGGAGCTGGCAGAAGCCCTCAAAGCCCCCATATCATACAAGCTGATTGTGAGTAAATGAAAGTCAGGTTCCGTGTGACGCTGACAGTGAGGACAGGCTCTATGCATTGTCTGGTACATGACCTCGGCGTTAACAAACACCTCGTCCAAATCGATATTGAACGCCTTCCCCAAACCCGCCACCCTCACCATTATCCAATTTGCCTCGGTGTTCATCTGGTGCCTCATATTGACGAGCCTGGCTTCAGTCTTCCCCTCGCTGAAGAGATCGGTGCCTGCATTGAAAAATGGTCTCCGGAAGCCATCATGGGATGTCGCGTACACGGCGTTTCCACTTTCGATTTTTCAGCTACTCGGGCATCTTCTGAGTTCATACGCTACTTCGAAAATACCGGTATCACTGGTACATACTATCAAAGGGCTGTCACCTTTATTTACCGTACTGGCGTATCGAGTTGTGTATCGAATACGCTACAAACGAGCAACATATTTGTCGCTGATACCCCTCACCTTCGGGGTGATGTTGGCATGTTCAACGGACCTTTCCACGAATTTCTGGGGGATCAGTGCCTCTCTGGTGGCGGCCATCGTCTTCGTGACGCAGAACATTTTCTCCAAGCGACTATTCACTGAATCGGCCCGGGCGGAGGCCGAAGGCCAAACGCATCTTCCTCGCAAACTGGACAAGCTGAATCTCCTCTGCTACTGCTCCGTGGGAGCTTTTGTGTTCTCGGCGCCCGTATGGATTTACACAGAGGGATTCGAGATTTTACAGGACCTATGGAAGGACGCATCGCTCGATCTTGTCGAGAAAAAAGGCACACTAGATCACGGCCAGCTGGCGGTGGAATTTGTGTTCAATGGCATCTTCCATTTCTTCCAGAACATCATGGCCTTTGTCCTCCTTTCGATGATGTCTCCAGTATCGTACTCGGTGGCATCCCTGATCAAAAGAGTGTGGGTAATTCTGGTCGCGGTGATCTGGTTCCGGAGCTCTACCACTTCGGTCCAGCTTGTCGGAATTGCTCTGACATGTTTCGGCCTTTACTTGTACGACCGCACGAGCATGGAGGACGCAGCAGAGAGAAGAACCAAGGCCGGTCACTTCCGGCACAAGCACACGCCGTTACTGCCGGTTATGGAAGTCAAAACTCCAGGCGTCCATGACGGGGCTGGCGTGCACGATAATTATATGAGCGACACATCGGATTCGGCATCCTAAGAGGGACGATAGCCGAGCTCGCCAACACGGGTCGAGCTTGAACCCTGGGTGACTGCCTCCAGGAACTAGGCGAGACAGTATCTCGCCGGCGAGGAGAAGCCGGAAGAGCGATGAAATAAATCAATGTATGATCAGCACAATGACATAGCGATGGTGTTGGGAGTCGGAATGTGTGACTGGATCACCCAGGTATTTCGGACAAGGCACGTTTCGGGCCATTGTGATAGACAAAAAGGGCCAAATTTTTTCCGTCTTCGGAGGTCCAGCCATGCCAGCAAAGGACGATATAGCTTGAACAACGCCTATGCATCAAACCCTTCATCGATGTGTATATGTAGCGACCGTCGGTAAGGAACTGAAGCCTCATTGGAATTTTGCAATTCCTAGCACGCTCCAGCTACGGCGCGATGACATTGTGTCTGCTCTGGGATCACGTAGCAGAGGAGAGAGAGATCTCGAAGGTAACCCTGGCTCCTACAATATCATGTCCACGAAATGAGTTAGTAAAAGAAAAGGCAGAGGAAAGAGAGACCGAAGTGACAGAAAATTGATATGCAAGTTCAAATGACAGAATACGCACGTTACTCTAAGAGGAATAGCGTCAGTAGGATGCGCCGGAAAGGCAGTGGCTTGGTAGCCGCGTTGATGCTGAGTGTGCAGCCTCCAGCGAAACAGCGTCTGCACCGTCCTCATCTCTACCTCACAGCCAGCAGCGGGGAACGAAGTGCAAAGATGTCGCGGACAGAGTTGCAACACTCCGATTCGATGGAGCGAGAGGATCCTCAGAACGAGGGAAAGAAGAAGCAGAAGAGCAGGCGTCCTGCGAGTATGGCCCCTGCGACTGATCCCCCTCAGGCGCAATGTTGCTGACGGAGCGTCTATACAGACACCGCATTCCGACAACAGCGGTTGAAGGCATGGCAGTGAGCACCGTCCCCGCTCTCCAAGACTGCTGGACTGTACTGACTCCTCAGACCGATTCTCACTCCGAAGACTGTCCTCCCCATCTTCTTTGCAGTCGGTATCATCTTCGCCCCGATCGGCGGGCTTCTACTCTGGGCCAGCGCAAGTGTTAGTGACGGCAACGGCGACCATGATGAGAGACAAGGAAGGTGCTAATATTGTGCTCAGATCCAAGAACTCAGGATTGATTACACCGATTGCAACGCTACTGCGACCAACCAATTTACTCAGATCCCCGAGTCCAAAGTGCACTCGTCTTTCAAGAACTCCAACAGTACAGTGAGACCGCAATGGAAGAGAACGCTGAATACAACCACACCGCCATGGAGCGTCACAATCCCCAACACACCAGTCTGTACCTTGCAGTTCGACATCCCGAATGATATCGGACCGCCGGTCTACCTCTACTACCGTCTCACGAACTTCTACCAAAACCACCGAAGATACGTCAAGTCTCTTGACACAGATCAGCTCAGCGGCGACTTTATCAGCAATAGTACCATCCATGACAGCGCCTGCAACCCTATCAAGACGAACAACGAAGGCAAGGCCTACTACCCCTGTGGTCTCATCGCAAACTCCATCTTCAACGACACTCTAAACTCGCCTCGACTGGTCAATGCAGCAGGCAATGAGCCAGCTCAGCCATACCGCATGACCAACCGAAGCATTGCTTGGAGTTCCGACGCCTCTCTGTACAAGAGGACCAAATACACCAATTTCGACGTGGCGCCGCCCCCGAATTGGGTCAAGAGATACCCTGATGGCTATACTGCGGAAAATCCCATTCCCGACCTTTCCGAGTATGAGGAGTTTCAGGTTTGGATGAGGACAGCTGGTCTGCCCACATTCAGCAAGCTGGCTCTGCGGAACGACAATGAGACTATGACGGCCGGAATCTACCAGATGGAGATCTATGACTGTACGTTGCGATGGGGCAAGCTATTCATCTGGTGCTAACTATGGCTAGTCTTCCCAGTCACGGTCTATGACGGCACGAAGAGTATTCTGATCTCGACGAGATCAGTAGTGGGTGGAAAGAACTCATTCTTGGGCATCGCTTACGTCGCCATTGGCGGGTTATGCATTGTTCTGGGTGCGCTGTTCACTGTTGCGCATTTGATCAGACCAAGGTAGGTTCGGTCGAGCCTCCAAGTCCGCATTTACTCACTTTGTCCAGGAAACTCGGCGACCATACCTATCTGTCTTGGAACAACGCCTCTCCGGCTACCGGTATCCTTGCCACTGGTCGCGACATCAGGGGGCAATGAACAGCGCTTACAAGGTTGAATGAGTTTCTTACGCTGACGACGTAGCGTTTTTGTTCTGGAATTAGGAAGCCGGCGTTCATGAATCAGAGAATATGCACTGGGTCACGGATTATACTTTCGACAGTGAAATACACCAAATGCTACCCCAACCTATCCTTCCCATGCTGGTTCAGGATCACGTGGGAAGGAATACCACCTTGGATCGCAGCCCACATTCCAACTTGACGGGGCATGACGACGACTGTGTTGATGTCTGTGCTTCGAAGATGCGGTTTCGTTTTGAGACCGACTTTTGCTATTCCACTTCTTTTCCACAACGGCGGTGGTTACTACCTCGTTTGCGTCTGTTTAATATGCTTTCTTCGTGCTGGGACTCATCTGTTCATGCTTTGCTGCTACTCACCTTCATCCTGACCTTAGTTCCTAACAGCTCCGCAGGAATCGCAAAGTACCGCCCCATCAACAGATCTTGCGGCGCCCCTCCACCGACAGCGGAGCTGCTCGCCACACATCAATTTCTGCAAGAAAACGAGCCGTTGGAAAATGAGCTCTGGAACATCTCCTCCATCGAGTATCGACACTCCTCGAGCCTCTCACGCCGCCAAGCGCTTATCCCACTGTTCATCATCGACACATACATGCACATCGTCTCCGATACCGCCACATCCTCCCCGAGCAGTCCCAACTATATAAGCGACAGCATGATCCAGAACCAGTTTGAATATCTCGCACAGGCATACACCAACGCCAGTATCGGGTACAGGCTGGCTGGCGTGACCAGGGTCACCAACGACACATGGGCATCCAACGGCGATGATCTCGCCATGAAACGGGCGCTTCGGCGTGGAACCTACTCAAGTCTGAATATTTATTATCAATCCCTGCTCCAGGCTGGGGCCAACACGCCCGGCGTGCCTGCCGGGTCCACCTTGCTGGGATTCTGCTCTCTCCCCGCGTCGGGCGTCACCCCGTCGACTCGCGTGGATCAGTACATTGTCGATGGCTGCAATGTGCTCAGCGGAACCATGCCGGGAGGGAATATGCAAGGATATAATCTCGGAGGTACTACCGCGCATGAAGTCGGCCATTGGAATGGCCTCTTGCATCCTTTTACGGGGAATAGTTGTGCCGAGGGGGATTGGGGTGATTATGTCGCGGACACGCCGCAGGAGATGACGAGTACGAGTAAGTGGGAGCCTGCCCCGCGCCCGCAATTTTTGGCATTGTTGTTGTGACTTAGCTCTGCATGTGTACAGCAGCCCCAACCCCAGCCCCAGAGGAGACATGAACGGAATGCTGACGAATGGACGAATGGTGGGCAGATGGCTGTCCTGTGTATAAAGATTCGTGTCCCAGCTCGGGCATCTCGTCCACCGCGTATACCGGGCTAGCCAGCCAGGGTAACAACCCTTACGGTCCGCAGGGATATTCGGGAGTTGATCCGATCCACAATTTCATGGATTACTCTAGTGATGCGTGTTATCAGGGGTTCACGGCCGGACAGGGGGCGAGGATGTTGAATGTCTGGAATATATATCGGGCGGGACGGTGAAAATGGGCGCGTGTTGTTTCTTTACCTCGAGAAGAGGAGACGGTCCTACAGTGGTAGACCGAATGATTAACCGTTGCTAGAGGCTGGGTCTGGGCAAGGCTGGGAAGAAGTATTGATAGAATTGTTCCAGAAAGATCGCTGTATCATTGCCTGATGTTTTGTTCCCTCAATGGCGTCAGGGATCCTGGCCAGAAATCGGAGGAATGGCTTTGGCTGGCGCGAACTTCAGCTCAGCTCAACTCAACTCAACTGGGTGCTGGGGCGTCCAGTCGGGGTGTCAGGCCATTCTCGTGATGTCCATTCTCATCCCCATGACGAGATACAGTACCACGAGTACTAACATTGTCACTTTCCACGCACCTTAGACCTGTGGATTTCCTATTCAGGACTCAAATAGTACGAGAGAAATCCCCGACTGGACAGTCCTATACGCACGCCTGCATGCATACATACTGTACAGTATGTTATATATATATACTTGTATTCACTTTGTCGCATGCCTTCATGTTCTCTCCTATGCTGCTCCGCTCTATCCTGGTGATGGATGTGGTGATCGCGATCTTCTGCTGACCTTGCATTTGTAACTCTCCGTGGCGGAACAGTAAGCCCTGTCAGTGCTATCGTTGATGATGCCTATTGGGATTGGCCGCATTCGGGGGATCTTGGTGGTTGAAAAGGGGACTACACAAACAGAATGAATAAATAAACGCATGACGAAGAAAGGGGCGATGAGCATATTAGGGGGGTCAGCAGACTGTGAGAATCAACCACTAACGGGAGAAACAGGGGCTTAGCATTTCATCCTCCGCGAGATACTGTAGGAGGTTATGTTAGCGATTGAATCACGGCGCTTAACAAGTCTGCAAACAGTTGACGAGATCAGAAGGTGAGACTGCACATTCCATGTACCTGCTTTAGAACTGAAACTAGTGGGTAGCGTTCAATTAAGACCGGATATCGAGAACGTTGCGCGCTGAAGGGGGTATATGATCAAAGATCGACAGAGATAGTGCCAGATCCTGCTTTACAACTCCGAATAGAGTGATGCAAATCATGCATGCCGTCCCGTATGTCGTCGCTTGCTGGATAAGTCGATGAGATGTCGAGAGCGTTGAAGACCAAAACTATCCGCCGATCATGCCGTTCCTTGTCGAGTGTCATTGACAGCTCCTGGAGCACTGTAGCTTCAGAGTCTCAGTTCCGAACTCAACGTTCTGCCCAGTTACTCTTCGTCCCTAATACAGCCAACACCACAGCGAGGGTAATAACCACTACGCCCACGATACACATCCAACGATTGAGATTTCTCCACCACCTCGCATTTTGAAATTTGAGCTCTGCAACGCCGGCCTGGTTTCGTTCTAGACACAATTTGGCCAGGACCTCAAGAGAGCCTGATTCCCAACCTGCATCTTGTGAGGGGCGCGAGGTACCCTGAGTTCGGGAGTTTCGCACGGATTGCGTGAGGGATTGTTGCGCAGGAGAAGACTGACGTTGGGCTTGGATTTGACGCCATTGCTGTTGGGACTCCCGGTAAACTTGTTTCTCAATGTCACCGAAACTATCTGGCCGTTTTGGCAGCGGCAGGAAAGCAGCGATGAACCATGTCAATGGCATGAGGAATCCCGTGGCAAAAGCTAGAACCTGAACCGAGCGGAGATCGACATGGAACATTGACCCAGGTGTGTCGCCGTCGTTTGTGGTGATCTCAGGGACGCCGGTCGTCCAGCGTGCTTTCGAGTTGAAGGGGAATCCGAAGCCACGGGATACAGAGGAGCCAGTGTTCAGCCGGGCGTCATGGTGGAGATGAGGAGATGAGGACCACCGATGCCATGAGCTGCGCAACTCCTTATTCCAAGGTCGATGAATGACGGACTGATTCAGCGATTCAGAGCCAGAGGCGCTGTAAGTATACGCGTGGTGATGAATCGTGTAGCTTGAACCCTTTCCATCTTCATGCGGTTGCTCGTGTATGTGGACGATGCCAGCCCAGTGCGCGCGGGGATCGACGGGAGGCAAGGGCACAGACGCCGCTCTGCTGTGCTGTCCGGATGGTAATTCGTAGACTCGGGTTTGTTGATACGACTGCCGCCGTGCTCCATGCACAAAGGGCTGCGCTACTGATGGTGGAGGAGAGAGGAGTTTGGTAGCTGGATTGGAGACAAGCGGTCCTACTCCCGGCAGAGTGTGGGATTTTCTGGCAGCTAGCTTCGGTCTCTTGGGGCGAAGAAGACCACCTAGCCGATCGCTCATACTGTAGTGAATGTTGCTGAGGCTGGGACTTCTTGACCTCGTTGTGTCGGGTCGGGAAGGTGCTCGTGCCAGAGTCGAGACAGGAATCGGTGCTTGTCTCGCTGCCAGCGAACGTAAACTCAAATATGATCCGCTGGGATATAGATATTGAAAAGAATCTCTGTACATGCCCGAATAATACCTCCGGGCCCAAGAGGGGACCGGAGCGGCGCTGATGATACTGCTGGATGAAGAGCTGGGACGAAGAAAACTGGTTTGTCGTGACTGCGTAAATGATCTCATGGAATTAAGGCGAGTTGTAGACTGTTGTGCTGAGTTGGTGCCTGAGGAGAGGCTACCGCTCCGAACCTGTCGGAGAGGTGATGATCTGTATGCATATTCTGACATGGGAAGGGCGGAAACTTCGTCCGAGGCTTCGTGGTAGTGAGGGTCGATCGAATGGTGGTCGCCTGCGGGATCACATTGCGACTCAATTGCCGTGCCCGTTCGCGGACCTGGAACAAGCCGAATTTGTGTCTGGTTCGCAGACTCATTGATGATGTATTTAGATGCTGGAGCTAGGTCTTCCGAGTTGAGATATTCATCAAGATCCGGAGCCGAAGAGAGCTCGCTGATCTCACTGATTTCGCTGATGTGTCTCGACCTCAACCAGGAGCCTTCAGATGGTATTGCTGATAAAGCAGAAGACATTGGTGCTGAGCCTTCTGTAGACATCGATCTCGAGTTGCGTTTTGGGACGCTGATGCCGACCTGCTGACTGGGAGGTGGAGCGCGGACAACCGGATATTGAATCCTAGGCGGGCTGGAGCTCAGGGCCGCTTGAAGACTCGAATGGGTTTCAGCAACCGAGCTGCCGTCAGACGAAGGGTCATCCCGGCCCAGGACTCGAACTACTGGACTCGACTCATCGACAATGCTACTTTGCTGAATGCTTTGTGGTGCCGACGAGGGCAGACCT
The DNA here is from genome assembly GCF_000365165.1 of Cladophialophora carrionii CBS 160.54. Lineage (NCBI taxonomy): Eukaryota > Fungi > Ascomycota > Eurotiomycetes > Chaetothyriales > Herpotrichiellaceae > Cladophialophora > Cladophialophora carrionii. The sequence continues at coordinate 473,536 of NW_008481828.1, forward strand.
GGATTGACGGGAGAGCTTGTACCTGCAGCCACAATGTCGATGTGGCGGTTGGTTGGAGGGCTCGATGCGAGAGGGTTTCCTGCCCGTATCCTCTCGGCAAAAGACCGCCCCCTAGCCGTATCGGACCTTTTCCTTTTCCCCAGAGAAATAGAGGAGGACGACCGAGACCGCATAGAGTAATCCGAATGTGCCTTCCGGGCTGTAGCTGGGGAATGTCCCGGCGAAGATGTTCCCAATTTTACCACATTTGGACTCGACGATGGCTCGCCGTCACTAAACCGTTCCGTACTCGACGTGTGGCCAAGGCGGACCACGTTGGGGCTCGAGGACTGGTCAGTGCTTTGAAAGTCTTCTGTACTGGAGGATTGTGCAAGGCGGACGATATTGGGACTTGAGGAGCTTTCTTCAGCTGAGCTTGTACTTGGTGGGTCTTCAAAGGCTTCCAGCAGAGGGCTATTTGGGTCTTTGAACGCCGGAGGCCGCGGACTCGATGTTGCGCCCAGCACTTTGTAGTTTGGGCTCGAGGTCACCGGGGCATCTCCAGCTATGGACACTGAGGTCCGCGACGAGATCCTCTTGGCAGCAGGGGTCCCTAAGGGCAAGGCCGGCAGTAATGCCAAATCCTCGTTTGAAATGTGATGAAGTGACTCCCAAGCATATCTCCCGGACAAGCTCTCGCTCGAGCTGAGGCTTCTCAACCGCAATGAACTCGCCGTGCTCGGGCGCAGAGGCGGTGATGTTGCGGTGGAAGGACGCGAAGTGTCCTCTCCCTGTGCCTCATAGAGATCTCTCAATGCTTTGACTGATCGCTTCAGTCTAACAGTAGGCTGCGAACCCCGCGAGCTTTTCGAGACGCTGCTTGTGCCTGCCTCACTGTCGGACAGGAACCCAAAGGTATCACTGAGTGGGCTGGGGCCGAAGCTTTTCTTCTTGCGGAGGGTGCTGGGCAGCAGCACCTGCGAAGGCTTTGTCGGGAATGGATTGGCATTGTATATGTCCAGGTTCTCTTCTGATCGCGACTCTTTGCCCAGGCGCGAGGAGACTTCGTTCGCTTGGGAGGCTGACTGCTGTCGCAGTGGTGTCCTTCTTGGGGAAGTCCGCTTCGGCGACCTTTGCTTAACCGACGAAGGGGACGAGGACATAGCTATCTCATCGTCGAGAGAATGGATTGCGACCCGGGTTCAATTCGCGCAAATCGCTAGGGATGTTCGTAAAGAGAGGGAATATAACGAGTGACTAAAGGTGAGCTGCGTAGGGTCAATAACAGATCCAAGTTCGTGTCAGTGTTGCTTTGTGGAGATGCCTGAGCAGAAGCTTCGGAGATGCACAGATCTGCACCGGGACGAGGCTGAAGATGGGTCGAACATGCATATGCATGCTGCAGGGCGGGATTAAAGTGAGATTGGACGGGCGGTGTGCATATGACCGTGGATGTCTAAGTTTGGCGACTGGTATGTGCAAGTAGGACGTTATGCTCCGTACACGAAGCAGAAATGTCGAGTATGCTGAGGCCGCTCAAGGAACGTCGGAGGTCTCTGGATGGAGGTCGGATGAAGTCGCTGAGCCTCCTAGCTTTCTTCCGCGATTCGGTGAGGGAGTCGGGGATCAGGGGACGAGGAGTGTGCCTGTTCTCGCGTCCTGTGAGGCTTGAGCCATGTTAAATTGAGGTGGCTCCAACACACTCGCTAGATGGCGCAAGGACCAAGAGAGCAGTGAAGACTCAGGCGGGGGTGCTTTGGTGCCAAGGAGCTCGCGCAAAACGCGTCCTACAATCGAGGCCATGCACCGAAGTCTCGCTTTGGTCGCGTGGCATCCTGCGCGATGACAAATTCACCGATTGGCCGAGAGCTGGCCGCGAAATTGACGCGACAATCTTGCGGTGCGACAGGGGCGGACCGACGCCAATCAGGCACGCACCAGTCGGTGCCAGAGGAGTGGTGCGAGGCTCAATGAGATGGCGTCAATTAAACAGGCGGCCATTCTCTGCCTCTTCTGTCCACAGACTCAGGGCAATATCTGCCTATCGAATTTAATAGCTGAAAAATGACACCGCAAGCCTGAAGGATAACCGAGCGCAATCAGAAGCGTGCCACAGTCCGTGGGGGAGGCCGCGACTCTCTCACTCTGACCTCATCGCTGAACTCACACTTCCCTCATTTCGGACTCACGACACCCCTTTCTCGCATCCGACCTCACTGTGCGCGCAATCTCTGCACGGCGAAGCAGTGTGGATAACATGGCTCCGATTGACTTCTTCACGAATTTGAAAAACACTTATTTCAATCATGAAGGTGCGTTGAACAGTCCATTGGTTCTTGTGTCTCGACACATCCGCGCCGCCTTGAGTCGTGAAACTAGTTCTCCCCCAGGTGCTCCACCGCTCATCAACGACCACAACCTGGGCATGTGCTGCTCATGGATGTCTGGCCTTTGCCCCGGTCGAGTCGGTTACATATCGATATGCTAACGACATGACGAAACAGACAAGGACAAGCCTGCTATCTCGACCACCACTGCAGCCCTACTTTCGGTACGTCAACATGGATTGATGGCTTTTGCGACTTTTTATGTCTGATCCCCCGGCCAGGTCACGTTCACACTTGCTTATGTGGTTCCGTTCTACTTGTCTGCCGCCACACGTCCCTCGCCGACCTTAAACCGCGATGCACCTTCCGTGATTCGTGCACGGATTCGAACGGTCACATTGGCTTGCATCACCGCCTCTGCAGCGGCCCTCTATATACTGACACGGACAGCGAAGCTCGCATTTGTCGATGTACTCCATATGCTGGGCTGGTGGCCAATTCTCCCCTTCGACTTTCTGCGGGCCTTGGCACTGACTTTGCTGCTTTACATCGGGCCACTTTTTGAGAAAGTCTTTGTCGAGCGGACCCTTGACGACCTGCGCCATGGCGGCTTACGGCCAGTCGTGGAATCATTAAGCAGCTGGCAAGGCTACAGAAACTACGTTGCCGGTCCGGTCACCGAGGAGATCATCTTCCGTTCCGTCCTCATCCCAATACATTTGGTCGCCAAAGTCCCGCCATCCAAGATCGTGTTCTTAACACCACTTTACTTCGGTATAGCTCATGTACATCACTGCTACGAGTTCATTCTGACCCACCCTCACGCTCCGGTCCTGCACGCCGTGCTCCGGACACTTTTTCAACTCACTTACACAACACTGTTTGGTTGGTTCGCCGCATGGATCTACGTGCGCACCGGGTCTTTATATGCGTGTGTCATGATCCATGCATTTTGCAACTGGGTTGGTCTTCCGCGGTTCTGGGGCCGGGTCAGCAGAAGGGAAGAGTATCCTCTTTCACCAGTAGCCATCCGTGGCAAGGACGATAGAGATGTTGTCCAGGCGCAAGGGCATGGCAAGAAGTTGCATTTGAGATGGTCTGTGGCCTATTACGTGCTCCTGGTGACGGGCGCATACTTGTTCTATCGAGAACTCTGGCCACTGACGGTTTCGGAAGCGGCCCTGGCGGAATTTTCTCGTAAGACAGCAAAGTGAGCGGGTTATGAGTCACAAACTGCATTGAGGAATCTAGATATATTACGGTGCACGGATCAACTGCTTCACGCCACGATTACCGCGCTTTCTTGCTCTTTCCTCCCCGACCTCCATCTCTCCTTGCCCTTCTTCGTTCCTCCCATCTTCCCCACCCTGCATCCTGGATATCCTCAGTCGTGATCAAGTCCCTGATCCTAAATCTCCTGGCCAGCCAAATGTCAAGCGCCCACTCAAGCCAGCCGTACTGCCTGAGACAAGTCGTGAATAAAAACCATATGATTGCAAAGAAGGACCCCGCAGCGATACCCACCCAAACCTGCTTTGGAGTGTGGTAGTTCAAGTAGACGCGGCTGGCAGCTACAGCCCCAGCACCCATAAAAGCAGCAAACGAGAGCATAATGCGCTCTGGAAAGGACGTCGGCGAGTAACTTGTCGTCTGGGTGGGAACGTGCCGAAATATCAGGAACAAGCTGAGTGACACGGCGAAGAAGGCCACAAATTGGGAATGCGAAGAGGGCATGCCGTAGCCCTTGCCCGACATTTCTGTGACGCACATCATCAGTCAAGAGCTTTCGGGTCGAGCAAATGTCGCCTACGTTCTGGCCGTTCCTCACGAATCATCCGCTTCAAGCCGAAGTTCAGCATCTCACAGGCCATCTGGCCAGCAAACATAAGGATTATCTCGGCTTCCCGTGACGCCCACATCAACGTCACGTAAACGACGACTAGGCCTTGCGGCACCAGAGCCAGCCATGCCGATGCATAGGAGACCGGGTCGGCAGGGTTCTATTGGAAGATGAGCTTGGCAAAAGAAGATTCAGAGGGACGGGACTTACATAGCGGACATGTGTCAATGAAAACGAAGCCAAAGGCGGACCGTCCATGCTCTGAGGCTTTGTGGGCAACTGCTTCAGTACTGCGTGCCAAACGAGAAAGGAGGACGGGAAAGGCGGTTACACTCAGATTCTCTACCATCTTAAACCGCTGGTCGACAGTTTTCTTGCCATCGGCGGCTCTTCGGCCCGTTGCGTTACAGTCAAATCAGATTGCCCTCGAACCTTTGACGATTAATCTTTCTGCGCCTGATGCGTCATTGTTTGCATGAGTGCAACAAATGCTTGGATCGATTGAGTCGAGTCCAAAGTCTCCTCATTAGATCGGTAATGCCTTCCAGGTGCTTTTTTGTCTGACTTTTCTCTACAGTGCCTCCTCCCCGTCACACATCTGTCGGACAATACCCTCTACCGCCACCATACTCCCACGACAAGATGGAAGATGAGCCACAGTCCGCCGAGGACGAGAGAACAATCGAACTGTCGACCATCGCGGCCATATATCCAGAAATCGTCGTCGACCAGAATGACCCGTATACTGCCACGCTTGGGCTTTCCGTGACTCCTGTCCAGCCACTGCGCATTCTCTTCAGACCGTCCATAGATACCACGCCACCCGCTCCTCCTACACCACCTACTTCCTCCGACCATGGGAATGACGGGACGGGCAATAAGCCAGTCGTCCAGCAAACACTTCAGCTGGATGACCACGAATTGTCGCACCTGCCTCCACTTTCTCTGCGCATCACTCTGCCGAAGGACTATCCTGCTTCCGAGCCCCCGATCGTTTCGGTCTCGGTTTCGCCCCAGTGGTTAGGAGGACCCGTCGTGCAACGGCTGCAGGATGACTGTGCTAGGCTGTGGGAAGAGATCGGCAAGGATCAAGTTCTTTACACCTATATCGACCACGTCCAGCAAGAAGCTGAAAAGGCCTTTGGTCTGGCAGGAGAGACGGACGTATCAATGCCCAGCGACCTGAAGCTGGCTCTGCTGGATTTTGATTTAAAGACAAAACGCGAACGCTTCGAGAAAGAGACGTTTGATTGCGGAATCTGCTTAGAGCCGAAGAAGGGCGTCATTTGCCACAAGATGTTACAATGCGGACACGTATTTTGCGTGCCGTGCCTCCAAGACTATTACAACAACTGCATCACGGAAGGAGATGTCGATAATGTCAAGTGTCTCGATCCATCATGTGGCAAGGATGAAACCGCAAGAAGGGGTCCCGAAGGTCGACCTCTGAAGAGACGGAAACGGGATCGTACACTCAATCCGAGTGAACTGCTCCAGATCCCTATCGAACCGGAGCAGGTGCAGCGGTATGTCAAGCTGAAGCGGAAGAAGCGGCTAGAATCGGACAAGAACACCGTCTACTGCCCGAGGCAATGGTGTCAAGGCGCTGCCCGCTCAAAGAAACACCCCAAACCTACTGATCCCATGATTGATTCCGAAGATACGGACGAGTCAGAATCAGAAGAAGGCCAGAAGAAAGCGCCCATCGACCTTGAAACCCTCCCCATGGCCGAGCGACTCGCCATCTGCGAAGACTGCGACTTTGCGTTTTGCGTGGTCTGCAAGAAAAGCTGGCACGGCGAGAATGCGAGGTGCAGCCCACGACGGCAGCAAGAACTTAACGAAGAAGAACGTGCGACGGCTGAGTATTTCCAGAAGTTCTCGACCCCGTGTCCGACGTGCAATGCTCCGGCTCAAAAGACCATGGGATGTAACCACATGACCTGCTTCAAGTGCAAGACCCATTTTTGCTACCTGTGCGCGTCGTTCCTCATGCCAGAAAATCCCTACCGCCATTACAATGACACGTCCAGTCCTTGCTACATGAAACTGTGGGTCCTTGAAGAGGGGGATGGCGAGGGTGTGGATCGAGGTGCATTCCACAATGCCGACGTCGTTGCGGAATGGGAGGCCGTCGCCGCGGCCGAAGAGTCCGACGACGAAGATGAACTTCCACCAGAGAACTTTGCCGCTTTTCGGGGCCAGCGCCCATTTGCAGACGACGAGGACACCGATGACGAAGAGCCAGCCCCCGACCAGCGTCGCAATCGCAATGTCATTGAGATTGTCATGCCTGGACAGAATGCACAACGGATAGCACTTCCGGAACGGCTGCGTGAAGCGCCGATTCCTCCGCCAGTACCAATACCGCCACGAGGGGGACGGCGACGAAGAGGTGGTGGGCAACAAGGGAACCGGCAGCGTGCGATGGCAAATGAACCTGCTCGGAACAACCACGGTCAGGGTCATCAAGCTCGCGCGCGAGCCGGTCAACCCGCGGCTCGGTAAGAAACTATTGAAAAGAGGACATGATAACAGGACTAATGCCATACAGTGCACCACGCGATGTCCGAGTGGAAGAAGGCTTGGATGGTCTGGGCCAAGGCAACCCTCACATTCTATTTCATGACAACGACCCCGCCGACCCTCCCGGAGAGCTTCCACCCGCAGCGCCTGGCCAAGGCAACCAGCAAGCTGGCCCGGTCCGTGGTATGGGCCTGGACCAGTTTCTCCAGCTTGCACGAGAGGACCGGGAAGACGAATGGGACTCGGATGAGCTGGACGAAGATGACTTTGGTGCCATTGAATTCGAGCATCGGCCCAGACCCGTGCAGAGAGAGCGGGTGATGGGCTGGCGGTGACAATCAAAGTCGGCTCCCGGGGAGCTTGAGTGAGACACAATGCCACATAATGCACATAGTCTGTGATAATATCAGAAAGCATGAATTGAATCTAGAAGCAACACGCGCGAGGCTGAGGGCGAAAGGAGGGACGCGTGGCGCGAGGCGTGAGACGCGCTTCATTGCCTAAAATGGGGTCTCCTCATAATGACGTCGTAAATCCGAGCAACCGAAGCTGGACAATTTCGAGATACAAGTCCTGCACATGTCAATGCTTCCCTCTCTGCTCGACGCTGACACACTTGTTAATCCGCTCGGAGTCGTCCTAATGCCTCACTTGAGGTCCTCCTCTGTCCTTCCCATCTGCATTTCGTCCTCCAGATCCCCCGCGCTCCTCCGCCGCACTCGCCTCTCCTCTCCGCGCACCCTGACATCCCACCGTCCGTCCCCGCCGCTACCCTTCCCAGTTGTCGAGATATGCCCCGATCCAACATGTCCCTGCTCCTCCATGCCCCCTCTTGATCAAGAAATAGACCACAAGAATACTCTCAATGGGACCATCTCGGCACACTCACAGCACCTCATCATCTCCACAGGACGGTCAGATTGGACGAGTCGTATTGAAGATGAGAGGGAGAATGGCACGAGCTGGGGCAAGGTTGTGGGCGATCTGAAGGCGTTGTTGGGTCGCAAAGGGGAGTTTCATGACGTACGTTGGTGCCCGTACCCCCGTACCCTGTTGTAGCGACAGTCACCGACGCCGCAGAAGGTGTCCTATAGAGCGGATGCTACGAACTCGAGAAGACAGGATTTGGCTGACTTACACAAGGACCCATCTAGGCGTTCAATGCTACCATGATCAGCACCTCGTCATTCACACCGTTGTCAGCGGGCGGCAAGCAGTCGACAAAGCGGGTCAACGGCAAGGGAGAATGGGAAGAGCAAGACACCGCTGACGCCCTCCTATTCCCGGCGTTTCGACACTTTACAGGCCTTGTCCCGCTTTCAGAAGAAGTTGGAGACACCGCATCAAATCCACATACCGAGTCACAACCTGATCCCGACTCGGTCACATCAGGAAGTCTGAGAGATTTCATCGTCGAAAACCTGACTCCCAATACTGGGGATTCGATATCCGATACTGCAGCTGTGCGCTCTCGTTGGCATAGCTTGCCTATCACGAACCCCACCATCTTAATATGTAGCCATGGTCAACGCGACAGTCGGTGCGGCATCCTCGGACCGGTTCTGCACGATGAGTTCAACAGGTACCTGGATCAACGGAAGGGAGATGACCCGCGGTCTAAGCTGTGTGCTTCGACCACGGAGGAATTCGTGGCATCGGAAGGCGATGATTCACGCCCAGTCGAAGGATTGGGACGCGAAAGCCGTGCGAAAGAACAGGGTCAGTCAATAGACAAGTCATCGCTCGAGGCTATCACCAGCTCTACCACGAGTGCGTCAAACGAGCAATCAACACCACCAGACATGACGGTAAACGTGGGCATGATCTCTCACATCGGCGGGCATAAATGGGCCGGCAACGTCATCATATACATGCCCCCGGGGTTCTCTGCCGATGTCACAACGAGTGAGCCAGTCGGAGCTAATTCTCCAGACGTGTCCCAACGCGCGTCGGGTGTACGGCCACTCCATCCTCTAGCAGGAATGAGTATATGGTATGGAAGAGTTGAGCCCCGCCATGTGGAAGGTATTGTAGAGCAGACAATATTCAACGGCAAGGTCATCCGCGAGTTATTCCGCGGCGGGTTGAACCAGAGAGGACAGTTGGTGAGGTTATGACCGAAGTCATGCACGGGCAAGATTTATCCATATTGGCCATGGCTCGTGGCTCGAGGCTCGGCGCACACAGGATGCCGCCACAGTAGTTCACGGGCAGACGAGAAGGTCAAGCTGATGGGGTCAACGATGTGAGCCTGTGCTGTACTCTATCGCAGAAGATCAATTCGAACGAGATGTACAGGTGCAGACACAGGTAATCTAGATGAATGGTTACTCGTCAGCCAGTCATATCTACGCTACTCATACACAGTATATAGTCTCTGTACGGAGTAGAACCATTCAAGCAACATCCGCTCTGTCGGCGCTACCAGCGCTACTTAGTATTCATCTCTATGCACCCCGTACCGGCGCCTGACTGTCACAAGCCTATGCAGCGAAGCCCAAGAATCCAATTGTTGCCGCTTCAATCCGCTGGGAAGTAATGCTATGCCCACTTCCACACTGGCCGTTCGCACAATGCGCCCATTCATTTGCTCGACGTCGTGAACGTATAGATACGTAGTATGTGCAGATACCGACCGCGACCACGACCGCGACCGCGGCCGCGACCAACCTATACTGTAATTATGGCATAATGGCATTCGCTTCCTCAAGCCCGGCCTGCCCCTCGATGAACCTCGCGAGTGGTACTCCTTCAACAAAGGGATTACGCAGCGTCTCGCTGACTCACGGGAAATCCTCCCGTTCCTCCTTTTCTGCATGCGGCCGCTCAGTCCGGTCACGATCAGCCAGCGTCAGATGGTGCCGGTGAGTGTCCGTCTGAGTCGAGGAACAGCGTAGCGTAGCGTAGCACAGCACAGCACGGGTAAGACAGCACAGCACGGGTAAGATGCGATATTGGCCCACAAGTCACCCAGTACAGTAGATATGTAACGTTGCGGACTGTCGTCTGATGACTTTGGGACTACTTACTATTCCTGCGTCGCTCTCCTCTGCCTTTGTTGCAATCTTCATCCAAGCCATCTTATCTGACATCCGCCGTGTCGTGTCTAGTTATCATACGTTACCGCGCGGAGGAACAACAGGAAAGACGAATTAAAGATTGAGCTCCGGGGCAGTTCCCTGCGAAAAGACAACGCTGACACTACCAAATCGAACCAAGGAGAATCATAGACAATACCCCAAGATGCCACTCCCAAAGGACCCATTAACCCTCCACGGTGGGTGTAACTGTGGCTCTATACGCTATCGCGTCTCTGTGCCCGAACACTCTGACCGTCCTGTCGCGCCATATCACAGTGGGGAGATAAACACCGAAAAGATGGAGGATATGCCACGCATCCCGTTCGTGCTGCTCGATCACTGTAACGACTGCCGACGCGCGACAGCGAGTGTGCTCCCGATGTGCCTGGTCACCGAGATGAAGACCGTGGAAGTGTCCGTCCTTTCCAACGACGCCCTTCAACAACCTCCACCGATTGATGACACTGCAAGAGAATGGCAGCCGCTCGCTTCGGTCGTGGACGCTTTCGAAGACGGATCCAATATGGTCTCAGCTTCAAACTCCACCCTGGGTCATTATATCTCCTCCCCTGATCGGCATCGCTGGTTTTGCGGACGGTGCGGGACTCCTCTCGCCTACAGCGTCACTTATTCCGCGTATCCGGAGCCGTGGAAAGCCGCCGCCGCGCCCTGCATGTTTGACATCTGGCTGGGGACACTCGACCGGGACTGCTTGGAGCAGGAATGGCTGAGGCCGGATCACGCCGTGTGGTGCCATTTCGCGGTTCCTTGGATCGCAGACCTGGCAAAGACCGGTGCAACGAGGATCACGAGTTCGGTGGGGGAAGAAGATTCCCTCGGCAGCAGGGGACCAGGGACGGGGACGGGGAAGGGAGGTGATGAGCGAGGTGAGAGTATTAGGCCAAACGGGCGGCAATTGAAGACCGAACCAGTGCCGAGACATCCTCTGTTCATGGTCGACCAGGACGAAGGGGCGGATGTCAGCGAGTGGTTGAAGCTTCTGAACATATAGATTGGGATTTCGAGTCCAAGAGCAGCTAAAAAGAGCAGCTACATTGTTCAAGGAAAACTACCTGCCTCGGATGTCAGTCTCTAAGATGCTGTGGGCCTTCATTAATCTTGCAGAATGTATCGAGCATACTTGCAGTGGTTCAGCCGCGTTGCTGTGCCTTTTATGGAGACCATCCAAATGGCTCGTCCTCAATCATGCTCTGATGCCAGCCGATGGTCTGGCCTGCCGATCATCTTGAACCAAACATCGTAGTCCTCGAGGCCGTTGACACGCGCTGGTTCGGTCAGAATCTCTGCAACCTCGATATCATCGATGCCTTCGATGGTTTGGCCGTTATAATCTCCGTCCTGTTGTCCCTCTTGGTCATCATCTAGCTGATCGTCGTCGTCGGCTTGGCCTTCGTCGTGGGATTGAGCTTCGTCGTCGAATTGCACTCCTTGCAAGATGTCCGTGTCGTCAATCTCCACCTTAACGCCCACACTTTCGAAACCCGCAATCTCTTCCTCCGACAACTGAGCACGTTTTCGGCTGATCTCTTGCAATCTGGGCTCCCACACCCTTGACAGGAAATGCCCACGGCTCCTCTTGTAAACTAGCCAAGCATCAGTGAACTCCACCACCAATTCTTCATGCAATGATATCAATTCTCGTTCCTCATGCTGAATCTCTTGAATTTCGTCGTCCGTGGGTGTTGAGAACGGTCATTTCTTGTCCCTTGGGGTCTGATATTCGGTGCAACCATGCCGACAACAGGTATGTGTCAACTCCAGAGCTTCGAAGGTCCACAGCCTGATCAATGCTATGGAAAGGGTTTTGAAGGAGGACCTTAGCTGTAAAACGAAAGGCTCCCATGGGAAGGACGACGATGCCCATTTGTGACAGCATTTGAGCGTAGCATAGTGGCCAAGAAGAAGTACATCGGGGACACATCCTTGCTCGGAACAAGCACAGGCACACCCATCGGTAACGCTGGAGCTCAAGATCGTAGCCAGAAAATCCGAAGGCTGTAGGGGCTGCATAGGGAAATCGTACTTTGCTAAACCATAAGCAAAGGAGTGGATCGTCTTCAGCCGCGGTGGTCTTTGATGCTCAGCTCGATTTCTGCAACCACCGCCTAACTGGGCGCCTCTGCAAGGAGGAAAATCGCAAAGCAAGTTAGCACCATGGTAGCACAACCACTGTACATGTTCCAGCGCGATTTCCACGTCCCAAAAATAACGCGATGCGTGGTAGAATGTCAAGGGCGTATGGCCTTGGTGATCGTGCCCGTCGACGTCTCGAAAGCCGGCATCAAAAAGTTTCTGTGCCAAGGCCACCCTAATTAGCACCGTGTGAGTATGCCATATCGTCCGTTGCTCCTTAGGAATAGTACAAGCGGAGGGAATGTTGGCCCCGGCCTTTGAAAGTGCATGGACCACTTCGAACGCCTTCTCGTCCAAAACTCTGTCGGGTCTGACGCCGTTTCTATGCCAGAAATGGCGCGGGAGATGTCTTTGTGCGAGTTTCTGCAGATACCGTCTTCGATGAGCAAACGCCTCGAGCGTTAAGTCGGCCATGAACACATTGCCAGTGTTGAGGAACCCTGCTAATAATTTCACCATTTTATCCCTTGCTTCCGAGGAATCGGCAATGGTGGAACCGGCGGCTAGCAGCAACTCCGTGGCATTCAACAGCTCCTGCGGTATATCAAGCCTTTCTAGATAGTGATAACGCCTCCATGGTCTGCTGTTCTCGAGGTAGTCCATGGCATAGGTCAAAGGCAATCGTCCCGATTCGTCTCTCTGGTTGACTAGCGAAGCCCCGCCATGCTTCAGTAGGATTGCAAACCCAAGAGGCCACGTAGCTGACAGATGAAGTGGCGTACGTCCCCAATCATTCACAGCAAGTAGCGGATGTCGCACGTTTTGGTTTTGCAAAAGGCGTGAGAGTCTGAAAGGGTCACGGCGTCGCACGGCTAGGCTCACTGGTCCGCTATCAAACACTAGGAGCTCAGCATGGGTCCCGGCGCTATAAGGAGGCAACTCTTACCATTATCCCATTCATGATACTGTATCAAAACATGCCACCCCAAGAATCCTAGACGCGAATGATCATGCTCTAATGCGCCTGGATCTATCAAACGCTTGGAAACTAAGCCAAGTTCTGGACGAAGTCGCCATGAAGAGTGACTTGCTCCGCTACTCGTAATGAATCAGATCAGGTTGACGATGCTATAGCGGTACGCTCACCTGATCACCGCCATGACTGGAGCTCTTCCACCTAGGGATGCAAGAGAACACAGGAAGCGACTCAATACTTCCACAAGTTGATCTACAGCACACAACATTAGTTATCGTTCGAGCAAGCTTCATGTCTAGGAAAGGCGTGCAACTGGTCGGAAGTCACGTGACGTGAGGGTTACGGGACTTCATCGCTAGGCTGCTAGGTGGTATAGAAGTCGGGGGAACGGTTGCTGACCTTCTTCTTCATTCCTCAAACTGTTGTAAAGTAGAATTGCTTTCTGCGATCAAGATCAGCCAGGGTCCGGCGTGCCCGAAGTCAATCATACCTCGAGCAAAGTAGTCCCATGTTCGTCGGTCTCCCTAGGATGTGCTCTGCCGTCAGCAACCAGCTTCAACAGGGCAAGGCGGCCGCTTCCAGAAGCGCCCAGGTTTGCGTGCTGTTGACGATATTGTGCCGGAGCTGGAGTATTAGCCTAAACGCGGGCGAAGAGGCAGAAGAGACCATCGGGATCCAGGCGACTTGCGCAGAGAGCGAATATCCACCAGCTCCACTGGTTAAGCTGGCCATAACGCGAAGACTGCGAGAGATCAGCATAGAGCAACAGGAAAACTTGAACTGTAGGCGACGTTGCTTTATGTCCTCAACGTGGAAAGGACAGTGCGGTTCATGGGCCGTATATCGGCTGTGCTCGAAGGAGAGAACCTGTTTTTGGGCCTTTTGACGACGGGCCGAATAGCGACAAATGCAAATTGATGAGAAAGTTTCTTGGAGAGGAAGCCTAGTTTCGTCGTGATTTTTGTCTCTTTGTCTTCGACGCAGAACTGGTGGAAGAGGCTTGGCTTGGCGATGAGCCGTTGTTGGAGCGTACGAGCCTGAATATTCTTCTTGTCTATTAGAGGCAACTCCGCCATAAGTTACTTGAGCACATCCATACCACGCTCTGAAAGTTGGCCCCTGATGTAGCATGAGACACCTGCATCATACCAACTTGCCCCGATAAATGGTCAATGCGTTGCATGACTGCTTGGAGGCCTGGGTCGAGAGCAGACTTTACCATTCCGAGATCGCTCTTGAAGGCCGAGAAGTCGTTGCGTAGCAAAGAGATGTCCTGACTGACATTTTGGACGCCGGCGCGGATTCCATTAGAAAGGGTGATGACGGCATCCACCTTGTCGTTCACTACATTCTGGACATTGAGCTGGGCCGACGTGGCTTCTCTGGAAGTAATCAGTAACGATTGCAACTAACAGAAAGCGGCAAACCAGTGGCATACAGATTGGCAATGACCAGGACAGTTTCCAGGTTCTGCTGCAAGCTGTCAATGGTGCCCGATAGCTCGACTAGGGCATCTTTGTTGAAGGGGAATATCGCCTTCCTTGCGGCATGATGCAGACTGTCCCGCCTGAGCGAAGGCCCGTGCACACGTTGGAGGGCGGCCACCTTGGTTTGAAGTGCGAGTATACCTGACCCGCATTCTGCAAGTGATTGTTCGATCTAGCGCGCGACATCAGGTGTCCGTGTTCTTAATGGTGGCAGAGCTTGATTTAGCAGGTGAAGAGATTTGTTGAGATGCTCCGCCCTTTCGGAAAGGCTGCTAAGGAATTGATCTTGTCCTTTGAAAGCCGAGAAATAGGAGATAAGGCCGTCGCATACTGTCAGACCCAAGGAGACAACACCTATCGCACCACTCGCAACCGAGAAGGGGTCTGTCATTCCGGAGAGGTGGTAACTGGCCGTTGCATCGATCGCGTAGAGGTGAACATCAGCTCAGTTACTACCCGTACTGAACCCAACACCGTGCGAGATAGGTATAACTGAGCTGAGATGAGGCAGGTCGGGAGCAGCAAGTCTGCCTGACGTTTGAGACTCAGCCTCATGCCAACAGACTCCAGGCAACAAGCGGCGTCTCATTGGTGAAAGAAATGCAACTCTCATTGGTGCAGAGCGTGATGGAATCATGTGGCTTGGGATGTCAATATAAGTCGCGAGGAGAAGTTGTCACTGCTCAGCCAGCAAGAAGGCTGGATTGGACGAAGGTGCTCCTCAGCTCCGACTTCTCTGCTTGCACAGGTCACTTGAGCAAGACTGCTGCCGAATCATGACTGTCACACAGCATTAAAACAGCGTGTCCTGGGGGTTCTATTCAGCGAGTTAGGGGTAAGCAAAACAGGTTCTGGCACACAGAAGCTGCGATAAACCACTAATCGGCTTAGAGAGTCAACAAAGCTGTCGAGAACGAATTATGAGACGATGAGGAATAATGAGAAGGAAGTGAGACCCTAGTAAGACTCGACAGCACGTGCAGGACCTGCCGCTGACATAACAAGGTTCGCTTACGGTGGTGATGGCGCGCCTGGCTGGCCAATTTGGGGCTAGCGCGGGCCTGGCGGCTCGGTGTTTGTTGAAATCCGGAGCCGGCGATGATTCTATTCATAAAAACAAGTCCCGGCGCATCCGTGAGTTGCGTGTGCGAGGTGCCAGTACATACAATCAGGCCGCTGCTCTCTCACCACTTCTTCACCACCGCTTTACTAATTGGATCTCTCTTTGTTTGGCTATACTGTTCGCTGCTGTTCGTCGAATTGCGACATTCTCTTGCTCGTTTGTCTCAACGTTATCAGAGCCCTTCACCTCCACCATGCACATCGCCCCTGCGCTGGTCGCGGGCTATCTGGCCCTCCAGGCGTCAGCTTTCCTTGTGCCCCTCGAAGTGTCAGAAGCCGCACAACAGGCAAAGTCCGAGTTGGCCTCTCTGCTCGCTACTACAGGCCACACCGTCGACCTTGACTGCCCTGGATGTCCCTACTTTGGTGTTGAAGACACACAACATCCAGAAGACGATGTCGAGAACAAAATAGTAAGCACGTGCTCACCCCGGGGAGGATGATGACCATGCTGACCACCGCCTTCTACAGCATCTTGAATTCGACATGGACTCCGAACAAGGCCTGACTATCAATGGCCTTCCGATTTTCTCCTCCGACCCTTCCAACGCCGCCATCCCCTACATTGTCACTGCGCCCCAGATTCGGGTGGAAGATGGTCGAAAAACAGACCCAGTACAACTGGACTTTGCCTGGGAAAGGTTACCACCTATCACATCCGCCGACGAGCCCGATGTATCAATCCTCCCCCTCAGGTTCACGATTCTTGGTCTTCAAGGCTACCCAGTGAAGGTCGACACCATCGCCATCGAGCTCCTGCACACTTCCGACCAAACCTCCATCGCCCGTATCCTCAGTATTCCCTTTGAAGACACCCCGGGCGCCCAAACGTGCGACACAACTTCCAAATGGTCTCTCTGCCGTCTTCGGGCCATCATCGTCGCCCGATTGCAAGCAATCATGGAAGCCGCAAAAGCACGTGCCTCCTCTGCAACAAAGGCCTGGAGTAGCGCAAACAACAGCGAGGATCAACCCAAGGACAAAGGATGTGGACGTGGCCGCGGCAAGGGACCAGGCATGTTCGGTGGCCGTCCTCCCCACGGTTTTGGGGGACCTCATGGTGGTCCGCATCGCGGTCCTCCTAACGGGTTCCATGGCCCTCCTCATCGTGGTCCCCATGGTCTTCACGGCCCACACGGCCCTCACGGCCCTCACCATCACGGCCCTCACCATCACGGCCAGCATTTTGCCCATCACCGCTTCCACCGCTTCGGCCATATGCTGCACCAAACGCTCCGGTTCTTCGTCATCCCTGCGATCCTCGGCGTCATCGGTGGCCTCATGGCCAGTGCGATCGGAATGCTCGTTGGTCAATGCATCTCGTACCTGTGGATCCGATTCCACCGGGGCGGAGTGCGTGGGAATGCCACCGGACGGGACATCCGTGTCGTGGAGATTGTGCTTGACGAGGAAGAGAAGGACGCGTTGATCATCGACGAAGAGGCGATAGACACGCCGCCCGAGTATACAGACGTCGAAGCACATACTGTCGACGAGAAGCAGTAATTCAACGACACCAATATGTCGTGAAATACAATATACTTTAAACAGAGGAGAAGTGGGAACCACCGGAACTTGACGTGAGAGAGAAAGAGAGTGAGTGAGTGAGTGACCGACTGCAAGAAAGAGATCACCCAACGTTTATGAGATACCCCCCGAGCATTGCAGGTGTTTTCAGGAGAGATGAAGTCCCCGAAGTTGTGATCACACTGAAATCAGGTCGTCTTCAACCCTACTGTCTAAAGGAGGAGTTGGCTGGCGTGGACAGTCTCAAGCTCCAAGGCTGCGAGCCAGGGACTTCCTCTCGACTCCTCCCTGACCAAGGAAGGCATTTTTGAAGTTTTGGATGCCGCGCAGGATACCTCGGGCACTCAGGTACTGTACTGTAGAAAGTCTGGAAGTACCGTTTAACTAGTACTGTAGATGGATAAGATCCATGTCATGTCCTGTATGTATGTACTGTATTAGTACCCTTACCTCTCTTATACGAGCAAAATCCAACTATTACTATCATTCATCTATTCGTCCGTTCGTTTGGTCATTCATCCTGTATTGATTGAATCTGGCGTGGCTACCTAGGTAGGTATGTGCCTATCTGCGAAAACTATGGTCATCTCTGCGGATGGATCTCCCTGCCCTACTATTGGTTCAAGCTGGTACGAGTTCGAGGGTAGGTAGATATGCACACCTCAAACGTGCTCCTATGTCTGTCCACCCACATCACCTCCATGTCGTCGATTCGGCTGAACGCACGACTTCCAGCCAAGTCAGTCAGCAGCCCGCCTTGCGCACAAACCCACTCACTCACGCACGCACAGTCTCCACTGCGTTGCATCATCTTTTCGCCCCAGACATCGCTCACGGTCAGGTAAATGACCAACCAGTAGATAACCACCCGCCACGTCACCACACATGTGTGCTTTAATACTTCCGCATTCCCCGCGTGCCGCCCAACAACAGTTCCGTCACTTCAAAGTGCACGATGTCCAAGAAGCGTTGCACCTCCGGGATGAAGCCCCAGTACGTGCGGCCCAGGTACGCGCGGTTATGCTGCATGTGCATCTGCGACTGAGCGGTCCTCTGCTTGACCTTCGCGGCTCGGGCGTCGATTTGGGAGTTTGTCAACCCCATGGTTCTCGTTGACGTCGAGCTGGGAACTGGGTGAGAGTGAGGGCAGGCGCATTCGCATGGCGACGCAGACGAGTGTGATATGCCTGTGGATGGTACGGGTCGCGGGGCGGGAACAGGCTTCGGGTGGCCGGACGCGGGATCCATGAGCATGAAACTCGGGAATTGAGCACCCGTGAAGGATCGCGTTGGTGGAAGGATGGGCAGATCCCGAGGGAAGTGAGGATCGGCGCACAACGCTAGAGAGCCTGTTTCTGTGAAAGTGTGAGTCTTGATGAGCGTCTCGGTTTCGGTTTCGACTTCGACTTCAAGTTTCGTCACTGTAGCTGTTGCTGTTGATGTCGAGATCTCGGTCTCGGTTTGCGTTTGAACGAGCGTCGATGTTGATGTTGTAGTAAAGGTCTCGACCTCGACTTCCGTCTCTGTTGCGATAAATTGTGTCTCGAAGGTGGTCAAGGCCAGCAATTCTGTCGACACCACTATCTTGGTATGTGTCTCGTAGTCGATCTTAGTGGAGGTTTCTGTCTCAGTCTTCGTCTGAGTTTCCGTGGCTCTCTCTGTTATAATTTCAGTCGATGTCTCCGTTAACGTCGAGGTCATCCACAGCGGATCTGTCATCTTGTCGAAATGGACCTCATGGACGCTATTGCATGATTCCCAATCAGGGTTGTCGCAGCCGATCTGACGGGGGGGACATGCCGAAGCAGGTGCCGACGTCCACACAGGAGTAGGTGCTCTGAGAACCGAGAGGTTGGTGTAGAGAACGAGCATCGCTGCTAGAAACATCGCTATGTTGATTGCGACCAACACACCCGCGACGATATGTGGCCGAGTTTCGCGGTCCGCGTCCACTCCCTTCTGTTCATTGTCTGCCGATCCTTCGGTATATCTTGGCAAGGGGCCAACGTCGGCCTCTGATCTGTGAATACCCATGGACACTGCTCCCGACCTTGTAGACTCATGTGTCTGACTCGCCGCAAGCGCAGCCTGTGGAAGTGTGGTGGCAGCAACATCTGAACTTACCTGCTGTTGAGCTGCGAGACCGTCTATGTCTACTTCATCGGACAGAGCTGTAACAACGGGCCTGGGAGCGGACAGGACAGGACCAGTTCGAATGCGCCTCAGCGCAGGTTTGCGTACTCCGCCATCTCTGCGCTTGTAGAGAGGGAGTGGTTCGAACGCATCGACGAACGTTATGAGAGCGGTCCCGGCCCCTTCGGCCTCATTGTCGCTAGCAGGCAGAGGAATCTTGTAAGGACTTCGCGGTGTAGTAGAAGTAGACGTGGACCTCGGCGAGGGGAGTGCCTTCATGTTCGGACTCTTCGTTGGACTTGTAGGTGAATGGGCTCCTAGAGAATCGAATAAGTCGCGACTTTTTGCTATCGGTGAGCCCAGCGCTGTCACCGAGGAGAAATCGCCACGTCTCTTGCGCAAGCCGGAACTAGCCACAAGTGGACTGACAGGGCTACTACTGCCAGTGGCCTTTATCAACTCGGCGGTGTTCGAATTCCTGGAAGAATCCGCCAACAGTGGGCTTGAAGGAACATACTTGGCCACCTCTGCGGAGGCCTGCACAGAATCCTTCGATGAGTCAAACGACGGTCCTTCCAGCTTCATGGTGATTGCGGCAGGCTGCTGGGAGGTACGTCGCTGGGGATGTTTACTAACACTATTGCCAAAAGTTAATCCCAAGATCTGCCACTCAAATGGACTGGCCAACGAGGCTACACCGCGGGGTGCCGTGCCCTGACTCTCTTCAAGAGGTTCGAACTGGCTCTCTCCAGGACGTACAGCCAGACTTTCCTCGAAGAACGCGGCTTGGCCCACTTCGAGAGGCACGGCCTGGCTCTCTTCAGGAGGTGTTGTATGCTCAGGCTCAAAGACTGCCCGAGTTTTGGCGTTCTCCCACGTGATCGGTACAGGAAACTTTACCTTCACATATTCACGTAGCTCTGCGTGCTCTTCTTTGGTGATGGGAGCTGAGAGAGCACGACTAGAGAGACCTTCGCTGACATCGGTGCTGGCGAGATCCAGGAGACTCGGCGATGACGGAACATTACTTGGTCGGAAAAACGCATCTAAACGAGATTCTGCCGGGATTGAAGAGTGTCTCAGACGCGACGAGGTTGGGGGGGTGGTCCTCCTCCGCAGAAGCTCTAATCGACGATGAATAGGAGGAATATCGAAATGCTGACGTGAGTTGAGTCCCTGGAAAGAGATCCTTCGGCTTTCCCGTCGCTGATGATATGCGCCATCATCCGGCTGGCTCGACGCCGCCGGAGCCATGCTGGCTGGCCGTGGAGAGGAATGCACGGCGGCCGACTCTGGCACACAGCTTGCCGTGCTCTGCGGCCTCGAGCGGACGCCTCTTTCAGCGTCAAGGCCGTGTGGCACCAACGAGATCCTTGACTGGCTAGTCAGGCTCTGTGGCCGTGAAGACATGAAATCACCGAGAACCTCGTGCTGTGGCGGCGATGACCCAACAGAACCACGGTTTCGCGCGGCTTCTCGTCGATCCAAACGCTCAAGTAATTGGTTGTCATATTCTCGGAATTGGTCGATATCGCTCTTGACCTGCTGCTCATGCAGTTTCTCCATCCACTGGAGGACGGTTTGCATCTCTGCATTCAGGTTGTCACGTTCTTGCTCGCTTCGCTGGAGGGCTCTTTCAAGTGGACCATTGGACGCTTTGAGCTCTTCCACTTCCTGGCGCAATCGGATGAACTCAGCTTCCTTGCCTTCGAGCTCGTTATAATAATCACCCAATTGCCATTCTGCCTTGTTCAACTTTTCCTGGACACCCTCCAAACGTCGGAGCCGTGCGACTTGTTCTTCCAATTCAGCGACTCGCGCTTCTGAGATCTCCAGCTCTTTATCCGCATCTTCTTTCGACATCTGAAGTTCCAACATGTCCAGCTGTCGACGCTCGGCAGACAACTCTGTTGCTTTCTGTTCTGCCCGCAGTTCTCGGATCTCATCTGCTTGCTCGTCCCATTGTCGTTCGAGAACCTTGATATCCTTCTCCAACTGAGCTCTGTCCAAGCGGAGTTTTTCGTTGTCGAGAAGTAGCTTCTCTTCTCCACTCTTTCTGCTGTCCTTCCTTTCGTCTTGTTCTTCGGCGCTCGTGTCGTTTCCTCGCCTGTCAGGTGCATCATCGTGAGCGCCACTTCCTCGGCTTAAACTTCTTGAACTCGGTCGACTGCTTCTTCCTACCTCAGTCTCCTCTTGATTCTCGGTCACCTCGAGGGTGCCTTGAGGTGAATGCCACCTCGCAAGCCGATCTGCCAAGCTGCTCAAGTCTGTGATGTCGTTCTCTTGTCCTAGACCCAAAGCAGACGAGGCACTCCGGGAAGCAAGTCCAAAAGCCGATGACCGTCGGCTTGCTGCTGCTGATGACTGTCGACTTGCTGCTGACGGAGGTCTCAAAACTCTGCCTTGAGGCGATGTAATGCCACCCACTCCGAGTCTTGTGTAGGTTGAAACATTACTTTCGGGAGTTTGTGGTTCGCCGTGGTCATCTCGGTGCGGACCCGACAGCTTGTCTTCCGAGTCCATAGTCGCATGCGCGAGGACCGACCTTCAGTTTCTTGAAAGTCACGTCTCAGAATTCTCACTCGTGAACGTGCGATGTTGTCTCGATTTGTTGTTGGGCGATAGATCATGACTTGAGATTTGCGTACTACAGCTCCTTGGTACGCAGAGTAAGGCTCGAGTGTTTCTTTGTCGCCGCAATGGACGCTTCGAGTACAGAAGAAAGAACTTGCATGCAGATCCATGATGCGCACTCGAGAACAATGGGGGACGGAGAATAAGTCGAGTGTCACGATTGACAGACAATAGAGTCTTCCGCATTCAGTGTCGATCGGAGATTAAAGTTCTGAAGGTGCGGCAACCGGCTTGACAATAGGAATCTGCGGCATAGACCCTGTCACATTCCAGTGATGCGGCTCGAGCGGTCAGAGGTCAGTCATGTTCTCCCTCGTGTGTCAGTTTGACGTGTCGGATGCAGGCGACAAGCCAGCCCGCTGCCATCAACACCCACACCGCGGGAACGTCTCGCAATACAATTCCGTGGATTCAACCTGCGTTGTCGCTTGGAGGTGCTTCCGGCCCTCCATCTCGCAGTACGTCGACTTGAAGGGACGAACGGTGCGCGTGCTTTTTGGCCTTGACTTGGACTATCTGCTGCCTCCCGTCGCCGTCAACCACCAAAGCGGTGAGCTTGCCTCCCTTCACACAGCCAGTGTCGAGGCCCTTGGTGTATCTGCGGATCTGCAAGCCTTCTTTAGCGTTATGGCCATAGATCACTGTGGTGCGTGACTCGGATTCCCGTTCTTCTTTGTGCTTGCCGAACCGCTTGTGCAGATTGAGTAGCTGTTGATATCTGTTCCATAGCTTGTACCATGCAACGCTGCCCTTCAGTTTGTGCTTGTGCGATGGCAAATGTGTCGCAAGATCAAGTACTCTCATGTTCATAGCTGAGACGGGATCCTGCAAGTCAAGCGCCAGCCCCGGGACGAGCCCAGCATGGACGGCCACAGCTTTTCCGTTGAAAGCCTCCATCTCCCCTATCCTAAGTATGATGGGACATGACTGTAAATACTCAAGCTGCGCAGTGCTCAGAGATCTCGCTAATCGCTCCACGGGGTCCTCATGCTTGTGTTTGCCTGTGTGCTTTCCCGATTTCAGGCTCTTGTGGGTAGCCGCAGACTGTGCTTGAAAACTCTGCGCGACAAGGAGAAGGCGATCATCGTGGTTTCCTCTTACGCAAGATGCGTTGTACCGACGTAATAAATCAATCACCCCCAAAGAGTCGGGCCCTTTAGAAACTATGTCTCCCAGAGCAACCAGGTGATCTCTCGAAGGGTCAAATCGCAGCTTCTTCAACAGAGCTTCCAATTCCTCTCTGCATCCATGAATGTCACCAATGAACACCAGTCTCTTTTGAACAGCCTCGGGACCCGTCTTCCCCTTCGTTGATCGCGGAAGCAAGTCAGGATCGAGGGTTTTGACGTGAATGGAACCGGGCAACCTGGGGTGCTTGTTCACTCCGAAGACACCTCCAGCCGCAGATTCCGAGTTGAGCGCAGACCATGCGGATCTTCCCTCCTCAATGAACGGCAAAATGACCTTGATCAAAAGGAGAAATGAACATATGGCCAGAACAATGAGCACAGGAGACACTCTCTTAAATTTCATAACAGTTCCCGGGAGTTGTGTGGTATCACTGTCGAACACAGGTAGGTCTGACTTGGGCATATCGTTCGAACTCTTCAGGCACAAGACATCCGTGTCTTACGCAGGCTCGTAGGGGATTCATGGGGGAAAGGGATTAAAGTATTGGAAGGCTCGCAAGTGTTTTAGACGAGGAAAGGTTCGGGAAAGGTTCACCGATTCCCTGAGAGATCAACGTCAACAGCTCCACTCGCTTACCTCTGCAGAACTAAGAGCAAGCAGGTCTCTACGGAGTAGACACGGCGAGCTCCATTACCGCAAGCACTAACAGCAGAACAGAGTATCTCCATGACGAATTGAAGGAAGACGGTAGGCACTCAGTCACTCAGTCTGCGGCCTGGCGTGGCACTTGAAGCTCCGCAGGCATGACGCCGCAGCCGGTGACGCAGCGCAGGTGCGCAGTCAGGGAGATGCACTGGCTGTGAATCTGTCCAATGGAACGCGAGCTGTATGAGAGTGGCGTCGTTGAGTCTGACAGCGGAATGTGGATAATACGAGAAAGTCAAAGTCTAGCTCTGATATGTACAGTATGTTTTGCCGATACTGATTCCTCTGTAGTTCTTGCACCCGTCCACAGCACACCAGACCCCAGATTTTTAAGCGCCGAGCGCAGCCTTCTGTTGAATTTAACCAGTAAGGCCGATCGTGCAGACTGCCGGACATAGATGAACCAACAGGAAGACGCTGCAGAAAGACCGGTGACACGGCTGAACACGAGCCTCGATTGCGCCTCGAGAGACGGGAACTTTGGGCAGGCAGACTCGAGGATGTCTGTCACTTCGCAGCCGCACCCATCAATTCTTGTCTCTTTTTCCAATGTTCTTCTCCCATCGTCACTGAACATCGTGTCTCCTTCGGCACACCTAGGGTTGGCGACGCACAGTCGAGATGGCTGAGGTGGCCGGAACTGCGATTGGAGTTATCTCCTTGGGCATTCAGGTCTGCCAGGGTCTCGTCTCCTACTATCAGGCCTACCGCGGTCAGGATGAGAAGATCCGCAACATTCTTTGCCATGTTGAAGGGCTCAGCGAAACTCTAGAGGTGGCTCACGCGTGTCTGACTAAAGCGAACCCTGCTCGATTTGTTGCGATATCTCAGGCTGTGAACAGCATAATTGCCTGTGCCGATGCCATCCATGGGCTCGAACAACTCCTTCAGAGATGTCGTCAAACCATTTCACCCACAGCAGCTGGACCAGAGCGCATCCAACTCGCACTCCGCAAGGCCGCGTTTCCCTTTCAACAAAGCACAATCCGAGACTTCTCAGAAACGGTCAAGGGCTTACAGGCCAATGTGTCGCTTGCCCTGCAGACTCTGCAACTGTAATGATCGCTTTTCTACATTGACCATCTCTTCAGTGCTTTTCGCGAGGAGTACTGACTGCTGGGCTTTTAGGGAAGCTAGCGGCCATCTCCTCAACGACACATCTGAGGTCCTCCTTCGCACGGTCTCAACCAGCCACGACATTTCTCGCATCAGCCATGAGCTGAATGATCTTTCTGAACAGCTGGGGGACAGCCATGGGATAATGAAAGATGTCGCAAGCGATACCAGTGCTGTTGCTCAAACACTGCGGCGGGAGCTTCCCCTCGTCTCCCGGAAAACATCACAGGTTACGTCCGAAATAGGCGGACTGCGCCTGTCGATGTCGTCGGTCGATCGGCAGTTAACTGTGCTAGGGCAAGAGGTCAATTCTGGCTTCTCTGGCCTCGAACAAAGGCTCGACAATCTTCCTGGGGCGTTTGAGCACCGAATTGTGGCAGTGATTGATTCTTACTTCGCAGAAAGGTGTTACTTGGGTGCCAAGTCGTCACTCTCTGCGGGGTACATAGTGAGGGTACTTGAGATTGGTTACTTACCAGCTAATGACGAGTGATAGGCAAAACAAGAGTCTCAGGTCCAGACGGAAATGCTTCGAAAACCGAGCCTGCTTCGATCTGTGGGCGATATCATCCGAGCCGAGGAACAGGAGCTGGAGAATGATTATTCAACTTGCAGCGAGTTTTCCAGGGACAACCATATTGCTGTGGTGCCGAGGCACGCAGTATTGCCTGCATGTTCTTGCAGGATCGGCAAATCATATCGATCTTGGACGCGGTCAACGAGGTTTTGGAACCTGTCTCGAGCGGATTCTGTCTCCCGTATCCACAAAACCGGATGTCCCCTGGCGTTCCAGACAACCACTGCGACCGTCTTAGCAGCAAAATATTCCTACAGAGACCGCTTCATATCACGGCTACTGTCGTTTTCTGTCTCGATCAGTTATGGAGCCGGCGGTTTGTCCATCAGTCCCTCTCTTACTTTTCGCGCAACAGTATCAGATTCGTCCCCAGCATTTTCTCTTTTGACCTGGGATTCATATCATGCCTTCAAGGAGGGATCAACGGGATCCTATTATGAATGGGTGGCTCAGGAGCTCCATCGTCTCTTCAGTCAGCTGAAAGCTTGCCCAACCGACGTGAATGAAAAGGGGCAGACTTTATTACATGTCAGTGAAAGGGAGAAGGCCATGGGTCATTGGCGACAGCTAATTTTCGATGTAGACCGTATTTTCAATGGGGTCACCTGACTACGTCGTGCATGGAGACAGTGTCTCATATCGGCGCCTAGTAAGTATGCTGAGTAGCTGGGGAGTCGAAAAAAATCATGAGGATCTGAACGGAAGGTAAGTGTTTGTCATGGAATGTTAGGTGCATGCTGAATGTAACTAGGAGACCCCTCGACATTCTAGTGGGACGGAGTGGCATGTTGAGTTATGAGAAGGAATTGGTGAACATGAGCGTCGAGTTCCTCCACCAAGGTCTTCACTTCTCGGAATCCTGGTGGTCCCACGGAGTCAAGGGTTATCTGGGTTGGGGCATACCCACCCAAAACATTGCCTTGTGGCTTCATGAATATCGCTGCCAAGAAGCTGTTATCGAAGGTATGAGCTTGGATTCCTGGCAGAGCACCGTGTTGATTGAAAGCAGACATGCAATGTGGGCCTCTTTGTCAGGCAATCCTTTTCAAGTCAGGAAAAGAAGTCGCCAAAATTCTCGACCATTCGCCCAGTACTGTCTGCGAAAGGACTCTGCTAGGTCAAACACCTTTGCATCTAGCAGCAATCTGGCCAGCCGGAATCAAGATGCTGCTGAACGCCGGGGCCTGCCAGCTACTCGATCAACGGGACAATGTTGGCTTTTCTCCTTTGGCTTATGCAACCCATGCCAAATGCTTGGAAGCGGTCCGGCTCTTGGTCGAAGCTGATTGTGCTCTCCATGTGCGGGGATCCTTCTCGCTTGCTGGCGACTTTCGTGTCGCATTTACCTCAGACATCTTGTTCGAAGCGACGCAGCGGAGCTCCTTTGAAATCGTGAAGTATCTTGTTGAAGCATTGTCAGACAGGCGGAAGCGTCTGGCCACCATCGCTCTCCAACATTTGCCATGCAAGGCTAGACAATTCTTGGACCTCTCTGGCGATACCGTCTTGGATGCTGATGCGTTGTTGGTGGCAGAGCTGCTTGCCAAACATGACGTTGCAGTACCGTCTAGCTTGCATGTTCCGGACGACTGGAAGACCATATACCACTTACTAGTGAATTTTCTTACAAGAATCGACCAAAGCATAACACTAAAGGGATGCGCAGAACTATTCTACAACGCCGGCTTCCGCGACGTTCATCGAGTTGACGATCGGAACAAGAGTCTGCTCATGATGAATATTCTAACCTATTTGGACACTAGCTCGCCCAAAGAGGTTGCACAGTTCTATCTCTGGCTCATCAGTAAAGGCTTGAGGTTGGACCACAAGTCACTTCGTCTGACGGAGCTAGGAGAACAAGTACCACACTTGCCGGCTGCACTGCACGTAAGCAGAGCTCTCATCGGGTGTATAGGGCGGCATCAGGTAGAAGCGAGTGATAGGTTGTCGGAAACGCCATGGCCAGAGAGGTTAGAGGATGAAGAAGTTTGTATCCTTCTAAGGATGCTAGTTGATGAGACCGTTACCGACGACTGCATCTGTGCTTGCTCGTTGCATGGCTGCTCTGCACTGACGGAGATCTTGAAAACAACTGGGAGCTGGGTCCACTGGCTTGAGAGCCACTACCCCGGAGTTGACAGGGGCGCTGCACGTCATATCCTCAACTATCTCATCAGATGGCTGGACAGGGCAAAGACAGACACGTGGGAAGGTTTCACCACCGACGTTATCCGGTTCATGACCTTCCAAAGGCTTCTTCTAACGCATACATGTTGTACCTGGACAGAAGGATATATCTTTGGCGATTTCGTCATCTTCAACGATGAAGATCGAGACAACATCCGTGAGGAGGAGTCAGAAGACCTGACCCAGCTCGAATCACTCATGGAAGAGTTTGAAGAAGCATTCAACGAGCTGAAGCTTCCTCTACCGGAGTTCCTTGAGCAATACTGGGAGCCGACGATGGCTGAAGTCATGCAACCAGGAGAAGTGGATGAAGACAGCGCAGCCAAGATTGCGGAACTGGGTGTCGTGCTGCAACCCATACAAACACCCAACCGTGGACCTACACTGCCAACCATCCGAAGATTCAGGCCGCGAGGGACCAAGGACTTGTCATCGTCTTCGGGCAGTGTGCAGACACCCACGACAAGCGGTCACAAACATCGGAGGCGCAATTCATGCTAACATACCGGCATACCGGCATAAGCGGCATTCAAAATCAATCTGACGATTCGTGCACAGCGATAGGGATATGGTCTCCATGCTCGAAGCGCCCCAAGTAAAGGTGAAATACATCCTGTCAGTCTACAAGTGCTACGGTCATGGATGGGCTCACGCGTGTCCCAGAGGTGGACAGGGGACCTAATAATGACGGACATGAAGTGCACGACCTTTCTTACCTGGTTATCCCGGACTCTTCATATTCAAAGCAAAGCAGATATTTCACGAATGAGCCTATCAATCAAGTTTTCCTTACTCCATACCACTTTTCAAGACTATGCTCATGCCCATGCTCATACTTCATGCATCCTGTAAAACCGAACCCAACGCGCCCCGCCATACCTCCTCATTGACCGAGTCCGTAACATGTATGTGCTGTGTCGGGTAACAAGCCCTTCGTGCCACGGACTCCCATCTCCAAGAGCGCGAAAGTAGATCCCAGCCCTCAATCAACCTCGATTGCAAGTATCGATCGAAATTTTCCGACTTCAAGAGTCGAGCATGACGAACACACGCGATCCAATTGAAGTCGCAGCAGGTGACATGGCCGGCAAGTATTGACCGAGCAAACTGAGTACTTGATATTTCACAGCATGTACTTCAATACCGAATATACCGCTCACTACATGTGTGCAGTCGATAGGTCACACAAGGGGGAGTCCGTGCGCAAGGGGACATACAATCGATTCCCACCAGGCGATGACGACAAGCTCGCGGATCCACCTACCGTTACTGTACCATACAATGTACACAAGCAGTCCTTGGCTGTCTTCTTGCGCATGAGACCGGACAGGTCCGTGGACCGTGGTTTCGACTGATACTGAGGTGAGGGCACGATACATGTTCTCACGTTTCACGTGTCAAACCCCCCGAGGGCCACATCTGGTGTTCTGTTCGCGTCAATGCATTGTCGAGGTTAGGGACACATAATCATGCTGTCGATAAGTGGTGTCGGCAACCGCAATCGCAATGACAGATCATGAGTTGTATATGCTAATCATGTATATGTCTGTGGGAGGACGTGAGGTACGTACTCGGAGTCGCGGATCAATCATTAATTGATGTTCTGTGCACAGGAATGATGGGTGCGGAACACGAAGTAGACGTAGAGGGACACGAAGCAAAGGTCGAAGGACACGAAGCAGAGGTAGAGGATTCTGCGGAACTAAATGAGTCGATCCATGTATCGAGATCCGAGTCCAAATACGAATCCTAGGTGTCACCAAAGGCTGACTCTGTGTGATCAAAGAAACAGGAAAGAAATATAACGCTGAATCACTGAGCACCGCAGTTGAGTGCTTCCTATGTACTTGGCTCAGTTTGCAGTGCCTCTAGGGCCGATCTCACCTTTTTACGGCTCGGAAATAACGTCAATGAAATCCCAACGTTACGCACATACGGTTGAGCTTACACGCTCCTATCCAATCCATGTCATGGCTGGCTGATAGCCTCTTAGGACGATGCCGGCATCGTTTTCCTCCAGGTTGAAAGCACCGTCTTGCCAGAGTTCCAGCGGTGTTGCACTACTTAACAGGCGTTGCCATTCCTCGGCGGCGAGGCTATGGTCGACGACCGTCGAATCGGCGCATTCTAGCAATGGCGAGGGATCAGGTAACTTGGCCATCAGGTAATCCATGCATGAACCTGGCATTGGCACATTCGGCGACTGAACGTCGAAATGCTGCTCCGTGGCACGGTTGACCATCAGCCAGGACTGAGTACTGGGTTCGTCTCGGGATGAATGGGACTCGCTGAGAGTCAATTGCGTGGTGACATGTCGGGCTTGGAGCGGAGTATCCGCGCTCGAGCTATCATCATCCATGGTCGTATCACCTGATAGACTGGCGGGCAGCGGTTGAGGGCTGCGTGCGATCGATGCGTTATGCGACCTTTGATTCCGACTGGGACTCTGCCTCGCCCGAGCTGCGTGCGTCATCGAAACCACAACACGGCTCAGCGAAGTTTCTAGGATGTCGTCAAGCATTCTCCGCTGTTCTAAGCCCAGGTTTAAGACGGAATTGTCGAGCTCGGAGTCAATGGTTGCTGCCAACACGCGAGGCGCCTCCCGCTCGAAATACTCCAGGAAATGCTGGATACATTCCTCCGAATAGTCGCCGACAAACGGAGATCGCGGTAGTTCAGACTGAGGGAAGAGGATGCGAAAAATAGTGAACCAGCTTTTGGTTCGCTCCTCGCGCGGGGTCCGGCGTTTGATTTCCGACATTTGGTCGGTGGTCATCTTCTCTTCGAAGGGCGAGGGCGACACAGTGCAGGATCTGGCTCTCGCGTGCTGATCCAGCGCCACCGCCGTGTCGAAAGACTGAAAGCAGCAAGAACAGTAGTGCAATGGTCTGCTGTGGACCCGATAGAGATGTTGCTTCAGGCGAGGTATTGTTGTCAGATAGCAGCTTGAGCATCCGCGGTATTGCAACTCAGTCGTGTTAAGTTCAGAATATCGCGCAGGGTCGAACTTGGAGAAAGGACATGCCAGTAGTTTTCCATCATCAGCCGCACCGTACTCACGGCGAGGATTGCGCTGTTTCCGCGGTCGTTTGTTGTTGTCGTCGTCTTTCTCATCATTGGTGTGAGACCGTTTCCTGCTCGAAATGGGACTGGATGGCATTGTTTGCGACGACTTGGAGCCAGAAGTCGAGCTGCTCTCCATACAAGAAGAACCAGGTGATCTGGTGTTGTGGCCCTGACCGCCCCTCGTGCGCAGCAGTAACGTGGTGTATGAACGTGCAAGTTGCTCAGCGACCGTGCTCTGTATGGCCCAACGCCGCGAATTCGATGGTGTCTCACTTTCGAGCTGAATATCGCCTGGGCCAGGTGTGGCCATGAATGAGAGCTCCCCTTCAGACTCGAACGCTTCGTCGGCTTCGAGTCCTGACTGGCGGCTGGTATCACTATCCGGCGTGCTCGGAGTCACTGCACGTGCCTGAACCGTCGAAACCGAATCAGAGCCCCTTGGAAAGCGATCTTCGGGGCATGAGGGCTGTAGGCTGGAAGAAAAGCTCTGGACACCTTCTACCACAACGTCCCTGATGCGCTTCTGCTCACCAGCATTGTCCTCCATAATCTTGGCGGTTGGCTGCTCAACAGACGCAGGTGAACATTTGGGGGAGATGTCTTGATCGCCATGATGACCATTCCCAGCAGACAGAGCAACACCTGTTTCCTGTGGCTCGGTAACCTCCTCGGCGTCTTGTGCCGTCGATGCTAAGTGCGGATTCAGAGGACAAGCTTTGGCCGGAAAAGGCAAACAAACGGCCGATCTTGTTTCGGGTTTTTGAAGCAAGCACCTCTGTCGCAAATGCTCCTTCCTTTCCCCATCAGTTACTGGGCCCGTGTTGAGGGTGCCGACGGTGCTCATGTCGGACTTTGCTGGGATGCTCCGATTGATATCCTTGTCCTTGATAAGGCCAGATTCCAAATCGAGAACACGAGGCGGCAAAAGCCTGCACATCTGTTTCGAATCATTAACGGTCTCGGGGGCTACTGGTGAATCGATAGAGGGACGTTCATGCGGCTGGTCCTCTCTCCAACGAGCGTGGTCTTCTGCGGCGCCGATTTCAATGGCTTCTGTCTTGCCCATGATCTCCAGGTCGAGCTCCGTAAAAAGACCGTCCTCCTCGAACAGCTTTACACGCACTTCTATGTCTTTGTGCATTGACATGTCGTCCTTGTGGAGCCTTCTGTCGCCATCGTAAACGCACAGCACTCTTTCTTTCATTGACGTCTTTTCCGCCGAGAGTCCCCAAGAGGCTGGGTAGTGCTTCCTTCTCTTCCGCTCTTTACCGACGAGCGGCACACCTCCTGTGAACCGTGTAAGGCCCTTCTTTGCCGGCCGACTGGGAGAACCAGTTGGTAACGCGCCCGCATCTAATTGGTGAGCACCGAGAATTTCCTGGACAGCGTTATCCCAGGCGGGGTCCGCGAGTATCACTGCATGTTTTCCAACTCCCAGGGTGCCGTTATCGTCGCTTTGCTGCTCCTGCACGGCGCGAAGTACGCAATTGTCGAGGTGGATATAGAACTCTTGAGGATTGGCGAAGCGTATACGACAAATCGAACATATTCCCGTCGCATCTCGGCAGTAGCTTGAGAGTTTTCTGCTGGTGTTAGCGAGCGACCGCCTCCTGCTATTCGGCGGGATCGGGTCGACTCCGTGCACCGATGTGAGATGTCTTTTGAAGACGTCGACACGGTTGAAAGTCTTGGCGCTTGTTGTCCCAGATCCAGGGCAAAATCCACAGTCCATTACTCCTATAAAGTGCGTCAAGGTGTGCCTATTCATATCATACTTCCGTGCAAAGCCTTTCTGGTGATAGTCGCAACTGATGACCGGGCACTTCTCCGGCCGCTCGGTTTGATGGGTCAGCATATGAGCTTTCATATCTTTAAAGACCTTGCCGCAATCTGGGTGCGGACATTTGCCTGCTTGTGAGGGGTAAGAACTTCTGGGAGACAGAGCGGGCGAGTGGGCGGAAGCAGGTCGATCCACATGTGCAGACGAAGTCAGCCATGAAAATGAAGACGGTGAGGACTCTCCGCGAGACGTTGAAGCATGTCGTCCAAGCGCACCTTTCTTTTCGAAGAAAGGCTGAGAGTCATGGCTTGCGACCTTGAAATTGTACCGGCCGAGGGACGAATGTTCAATGTTGAGTGGCGCCAGGTGGCAGAGATCTGGATGGAAATCGCCCTGATCTGTAGAGTGTGGTGCATATGAGTCTCTGAGAGCAGCTAAATAATCAAGAGCCATGTTGAAGTGTATCCTAATTCGTTGTCGCGCACTTTGACGAGCGAGAAATCTCCGGCCAGATGGGCTTCAAGCGCGTGCAGGGTAGAACATTATTTAAGAAGGCTGTACAACCGGTCAGTACCACGGTCCGGAGGATGACTTACCACTGGCATCATGCAGGAAAATCAATACGTATATCTATGCAGGAGGAAGGAAAGGCAAATGGTGGTTTGCAAAAGGCAGAAACGAATTGATCACAGCTGTGCATTCGCGCACTGCCACCCTCGTATCTGTGAAGCGGGTGTGATTGGCGGACAGCATCTCAGCACCCGCCAGTAGAATGCAGGAAACACGCCTCTGCGCGGTACAACCATACGAGGACGGAACAGACACAGCTATGGCCGAAGACGTGGTGTTGAGGGATGGACATTGTCTTGGTCTTTTGGTATAGTTATCATGGTGGAAGAGGTGAGTGAAGAGGCCTGTGAATCTGAGTCGCCAGTAGGGAGAGTGCAAGTCGAGACAACTTGTGTGTCACCGTCATTGACGTCAATTCGCTTCATTTCAGCCTTACCCGAGGATGTCCTGACTCTCGACCCTTTCGCAGGAGAGCCAAGACTCGACACATTTGCAAAAAGGATTCAAAGCGGCGGGTGAGAGAAGGGCGACCTCGAAATGAACACGAGGTAATTTCCGACTGTGGGCAGTGACGAGCCCCCGCCAAGTTTCAGGAAATTTGGCCCGCAATGACATGACAGCATGAAAAGGCCAATCAATTCTCGGTAATGTCCAAGGGTCTTGGCGCGTCGACGGCTGTCTTCCATGCCGCACAACCGGGTGCAAAACGGTCACCGTGGACACTGCTCAATATGACGTAACTCTTTGCATTTGACAGAGAACCTGACTGACTCAAACCTCACTGCGCGCAACATAACTACTGTAGGGACGGTGGTCAGTGTCGTGCGCAAACGGCAGCAGTTGACGGGGGCGGTCGCCGCAGCGCAACAGCTCCATCGAATCACAGTCGATAACTGGCGGTCCGGCCCATGAGCATCGGCCCAGCGCTGAGAGAGCCTAACATCAATTTCCAGCTAGCGGGTCCCGGATCCAGTATGCCAAAATGGGCCTGGTAAACACCAACAGACAACAACCGACCAGGGGCCGGCGACAGATCTCTCCAAGGGCAAGCCTCGCTTCAAGCCTTCCGAAACACCGTCTTCGCGAAGAACAAATCGTGGGGAGATTTGACTGGTGGATCACTTCTTGCCTGGAGAAGCGAGCGCAGGGCAAAGCTGCGTCGGCGGCCGTGATACTATTTACCGCCGTCTCGCGCCCATGTCTCTGCTGAATTGATCCTCCTTGCAAGCCATCTACTCCGTATCACTGACATTCTTTTGTGCTGGCACTGTGCGCCGCGACGTTCGTTACCAGTTTATGACACTCGCTTGACTTCCATTCTGCTCTTCATTTCCTACCAGCGACTTCAACTGTTGCCCGACCTTATTACCCATTCCAGCGAGATTTCGGCTTGACGCGATCGTCCGAACGAACATCAAGATGCGTTTCTTCACAGCCCTTGCAACCTTCGGGCTCCTCGCCTTCGCGACTGCCCAGAATGCGACCACTACGGAGACGAGCCTGAGCAGCGCCGGCTCGAGCAGCGCCGCTTCTTCCACCGCGTCTCTGAGCCCGCAAGTGATATGTCTGCAGTCATGTAGGTCAACAACGGAGAGATCAAGAGAACGAGAGGCTGACACAAGTTGCAACCAGGTGGTTCGGCGGACGTATGCTGCCAAGCCAAGTGTGTCGGCGTGCCATGCCCGTCCCAATCACAGGCGAATGCGACAACGGATTGTGCTGCTCAATGCCCGCAGGGCAATGGCACGGCAAGCGAGACGGAAGAATATGCGAACTGTCAAGCATCCTGCATCAGCTCCTACTTCCTGACCTCGTCTGCCACGGCAGCTCCCACTGGCACCCAAACGAGCGGTTCCGCCTCCGCCACCGCCACCTTCGGAGGCGGCGACTCGACTACGGACGGCTCAGCGACAGCGACCGGTAAGTGCACACAGGACTTGGTGGCATGAATGGGATGCTGACAACTCTGCAGAAGGTGGTTCCACCACTGGCGCGTCCACTACGGCCTCGGCATCAGGAGATTCTGGCAACGGTGCTGACAGCCTTCATGTTGGCAGCGTTGGGCTTGCATTCTTGGCACTGGTTGTAGCAGGAATGGCTCTGTAAGAGCCAGGCTATCCTGATCATTTCGATTCGAACCTTTGTCAGCCTTTTTTGGCTCCGCATTACCTTTGGAGCAAATTGCGATATGATTCCTGGAGGCGTTCGCGTTTATACCTATGTCAGCAGCCTGATGTCCTTGGAGGACAGAATCTTTTATTCGAATGTATGATGCTTCTATGGACCATTTCTCGGTTCTTTCTCTCGAAAGCTCAGCGGCACTCATGATTCTACTTGGTATCTGCTTGGGCCCATGAAGTCTTGGCCGCAATGTCTCTTTGGTATCCTGCACTTCCGCTCATCTCTGGCCACCAGCCAACGATTTCACCGTTCTCGTCCTCCAATGCTCTGAATTCCCAAAACGAACAAGCATGGCCAGCACAGACAGACCGTCTCCAGGCTTGTGCTCGACTTTTCATTGGGCAGCCTCGTTGACTGGGCCCGATGGTTGCTACGTCTTCCCTAGATTTGTGGTTTTTGAATGTAATTCGACATTGGAGAGAATACTTTCGAGTACACAGCTTGTCTACGATCTGTACTCCAGCTCCTGCTGTAGCTATCTTACTCGCACAATCGCCGCAGTCATGCCATCGCCCCAAATGTCGCATCTTCCTCCAAGCTCTTACATATGAGCGGCGAAGAATGTCCTAACAATTCTGTATCCTCGAAGATACTCCTCGTACGCGTGCAGGTCATTGAAGTCGGCACTAACGATGACGTTGGTTAGGAAGCGAACTCTGTTATCGCGAAGAACCTACCGCGATGTCATCCAACCATGCACTTGGTCACCGAACGTCTCCAAGTAGCTCTGCGGCGAAGCCTTCTTGAGGTTTGCGAACCACGCCTCGACATACTGGATTGGTCACAGTGTAAGTAGGAGCTCGACCATTCGCCTAAGAGAAGCAACGGTCGGGGGTCGCTTTACCTCGGGGTCTTCATCCTGGCTAGGCAAAACACAGAACGGAACGGTGACATGCTTTGTATCTTCCACGTCCATCAGACTGGGATGCGCCCCAGCAGCAGCACTGAATTTAGTCCCCTGGGTGGTCACCAAGGCAGCAATCTTCACACCCCAACAGAAGCCTAAAATCGACCAGGTCTTTATTTGCGGGTTGGCCTTTTGAAAAGCGTCAAACAGCGGTCCGATCATGGGGACAATCTTTTCCGGGTTGGCTGGTCCGGTCATGAAATCCACAACGGCCTTCATCTGCTTGGGTGTCTTTGGCGGGAAGTTTGCAAGATCTTGCGGATGGTCGCCCCAGAAGTCGGGCATGAAGACCTTGAACTCGCCCGCTCCATCGGGCAGCTCGGGATAGTCCCATGCCAGAATGTCGGCGCCTTTGATGGCTTGGACGTATAGACCGAAAACGTCGTACGCAAGAAATACGCCTCGGGTCGCCTGATCGCTGCCCGTGACATCTATGCCTTGTCAGAAGCCAAAGATTGGGCACCGATGCGAGGGTCCTTACAGGTCTTCAGGCCGTTGAAGTCTTCATATTTGCCCTTCTCTTCATACGTGTAACCACCTCGTAGCACAATTGGAGGTCGAGTGCAGCAGGCTTTGCTCTGGATGGTGAAACCCATGATGCTGGTTCTGAATATGGAAGCTTTGTGTGTGTGAAGAGGTGAAGGCTTGAGCGCGAAGTGAGTGACGAGAGAGTGCTTTGAAGCCCTAGCAGGACAGCCGTAGCTGGCACATTTATACCTATACCAAACCAGCCATGCCAGTGCAGAGCGATTGAGTACTGCTCAATGGACAATGCACACACCTCATCGGGCTGCTGTCCACTGTTCAGCAGTCCAGACCTCTTAGTCACTGGCATCCGGAGACATTGAGGACATCAGTGCCATCCAAGTGCACAGAGGCCACCCAACGACTGCACCAATTCCGTCGTCAGAAGAGGAGTGTCATTGTAGCGAGCCGTATGCGAACAGAGCCATCTGCAGGACACAATGTTCGTGGTGCATTGGCGCCATTAGTCACCCATGTTCCTACCCTATGCGGTGGTTGTGAGGTGATGGTGAGGTGAGTGTGAGGCGACTGTCCGGTTATGTGAAACTGATCGAGAACTACCACCACCACTACTCCGTCAAGAACAGTGGCCATTCCATATGAGAGAGTGAACAGGAAGCTCGGAGCTGGAGCTGTGCCACGATTCGTCGCTACCATTCCCGCTTTGGTCCCCAGCGTCGCCTCCATCCTGTCCCACCTCGACAACTTCAATGCGTCCTTCCCAACACGGTCTTCATGACCTTCGCTTTAGGTGAAAGTTACGCGAGTTCGCCGAATGCTCCAGAGCTTCTGAAAGCTTCTCGACGTTGGCGGACACTTGCACCCTTGTCGCAGCTCCATAAATGGATCCTGAGACGCTCGACGACGCGTGCTCGAGCCCTAGACTTGTATCTCCCCTTTTCAACAGCATTCAGTACCGTACGAACTCAACTTTCTCAGCATTACTAATGTGATATAGTGTCCTATTCCAGCATGCGCCCGCAGATGTCTAGCCAAATACCCCACTTACTTTCCAGGAGTGTCAGAAGTCCTCTTGTCTTCTCGCCGTCCCATTATGGCTCAGATGCTGGCCCGACTCCCGAAGCTGTGGATGACTAGATTCGAGCCCGGCGCATGCGCTGCAACTTTCTATCCACGGCCAATGGCCAAGATGTGACGGCAGAATCTTCACGTCCCAATCTTGTCTTCGGCCGTTGGACTCATCAGCGTCCTTCTTCATTCCTCTCCTCCCAACATCCGTTTCCCTGACTCTGCTTAGGCTAAGGGTTGGGAAATGCCCAGAAACACCAATTTCCTTCACTCAAGCGAACCGCTCCGGAACGATGACTCACTTGTCTTGCAGTCAAAGCATACGACTGGAGCACTGTCCTTCCTGCATCCTACACATGCAGTGTTCCGTCATCGAGTCCTCCGGACGACTGAGAAGTCACTTTCAACCAACGAGAGCGATGATTCCAAGGCAGCTCTGGAAGCGCACACAATAGCTTCCTCGAACGAACAACTCGCACATGACGTTCACTTCGCGTGGAGATCAAGGGACAATCGTAAGGGCCGTCATCTCCTCCAATACAAGCCGGCCGTCCAGGGGGACTCTACCTCGCCGCTATACATTGTACCGGAGAAGAGTGCAAGTGTCACCGAGACGTTGAAGGGGATCAAGTGCATGTTAACCTGCTTTCGCTACTGGGACATTTCGTACCTTGTGGCGATCACTTTCTTCATCGCCTCAGCTACCTGGATCCTGAACTCATTCTTCCTGTGGCTTCCGCTTGAGGTTCCTGAGAGCACATTCTCCGGAGAGATCGTCGTTGGTGGTGGAATATCTGCCTTCGTGGGTGCGACTTTGTTCCAGCTTGGCTCGATCCTT
Source organism: Cladophialophora carrionii CBS 160.54 (assembly GCF_000365165.1). Classification (NCBI taxonomy): domain Eukaryota; kingdom Fungi; phylum Ascomycota; class Eurotiomycetes; order Chaetothyriales; family Herpotrichiellaceae; genus Cladophialophora; species Cladophialophora carrionii. Next base: position 511,873 of record NW_008481828.1, read on the forward strand.
CTGATGATCGAAGCATTCAACGCCGAAAGAGTCGGCTGTTTCGGATGGCAGATCGAGAAACTTGTCTCCAAACAGAGCGAGCGGGACATGGTCCGCATATCTCCTAATCTCCAGCACTGTGTCCACCACCACAATGATAAATCAGGTATCGGAAAGGGACGCGGCGACGGCCAAGAATGGCAGTGGTTTCCCAGCTGGAACACCATCCGTTCCCATTGCTTAAGAGAGCTCGGCTTCCTTGCGAGCTTTGCCATGTTTTGTGGCACCACCATCTTCTGGATCAGCGGCTTTGTTGCCCTTCCAGGAGTCATTGACCACATGAGCCAGGGTACTCTGAACGGATTGTATTGGGTTCCGCAGATCGTCGGCTCACTAGGCTTCACCGTTAGTGGGTATGTTTGTGTGTGCCAGTGCTTCACTTTCAGCGCATCTTGCATGCAGGACACAAGGTTTCCTCGCTTCAATCTTGAATGGGCAATCCTCTAACGCACACGACCAACACGCAGTTTCTTGTACATGCTTGAGACACAGCCGAATTGGTTCACTCCTTCTCCACACGTCCTAGGATGGCACGTCGGCCTCTGGAATGGCATAGGCGGAATCGGTTTTGTTGTAAGTCACGACCGGCTGGCTGTCCGTCTAAATGCATTCCCTGTCCTGTCGCCCTCCCGGTATCCAGGGAATGTACGCTGACGGAGACCATTGCAGTTGTGCGGCTCCCTTGGCCCAGCGTACGGCAATTCTGGTGCACAGTACCAGTCCGCGCTGGCCAATTTCTGGGGCGGTTGGGCCTTCTTGATCGGAAGTACATTGCAGTGGTATGAAAGCTTGGACAAGAATCCCGTGGAGGAGCAGTAACACCGTACACAGTACATCCCCGGGCATGTCTGCGCAAGTTGATCACCATGTATAGGACAGATGGTACGAGTAGTCTCTCCCAGTAAGGTAGCGGTGAATAAGGAGTACTCATTACCGCATCTAATGTAGGCCAATGTCTAGACTCAGCACAGTAAAACTCACTTAGCTTCTTTCGTGCACTGTTTCGGTGGACCATTCTTGTCCGACCACTTGCCAGGAGTGTTGGTCGTATGCGGCGCTCCAATTATGGCCAGCGCCTATCTATTCGGGATACCAATACAATACCTTCCCGACTCGTATTCGGGTTGAATGCAAGATTTCGACCTTTCTACACCTGAAGCTCCCTCCTTCCGTCGCAGCGTATTGAAGACACGCAGTACTGGTACAGCCAAGAACCGCCGACGAACCGAGATCGGGAGCGCTCCTTCCCTTTCTGGGGCACTGAAAGACTGGACTTCGCAAGTGCACCACGTGTGTACCGAAGCTTCACGAGGCTAAGCCAGCACAAGATGACACTGGCCGGTGAAGCCGACGGGCAGCCGGGGACCCTATTATGTATGTATGGGAATCAGGGTCGACTTCTGCTGGGACAGTGCGATGGACGAAACCGATCTTCCGAGAAGATGATAAATTGCTTGGGCCTCTGGTCATCGCTGCTATTGGGACTGGGCATCTATTTTTATGACAGACCCTTTGCACAGTGGTCGTGATCGTCCTCGCGTGAGGAGGTTTAGGTAACAGATTGTAATATCTGCAAGGCGAACCCGGACCCCGAGTGCATGTGATTGATGCAGCGGGATGAGCAGAGAAAGAGGAGTCGAAGCCTTCTGTCGACTTGGACATTCCTAGCCGCCAGATGTCAAGATTGTCTCACAACGAGGCACTGCAAAGATTCCACCAGACGTGGCTCAAACAAAGCCGATCTTCCGGCGAACATCGGTTAATGCGGACGTCTTGCTTCTTTTGACACTCTCCCTTCATCACCTGCAGACCTCTCGTCAAGCACACGTTGGCAAAGCTTGCTGGAAGAGCCCCAAATTCTCACAGCTCGACCATTTCGGTAGCGCAAATCACTGCTGTCGCCCCTCCTGCACATTGGAATGAGAGGACGAACGGACTGAAGGACACATGTCGCTATGGTCTAGCCGGATTCGATCTCTGCTAAGCGGAAGCGGCTCAGCGGATAGTTCGGGGTCTTGGCAGGTGCCCGATTTCAGCAGCTTTCTGCCAAGAATGTGCCAAGACATCGTGTCGACGGCTTGGCCACTTGCTCCTGTTCGTCAGATTTACCGCGGACGAGCCACCAACAAACCAAAGCTCGTTCAGCCTGAGCCGATAGTGAACTCGGTTTGCCGACACGCTCTGCTGTTTGACTGTTCTTGATTAGCTGAAAGATACGTCCGCCTGACATTCGTATTGCACTCAGCACCGGAACCACATCCTCAGCCTAACACCGCGACGGCGTCGTCGACTGACACTCGGTACTGACAAATATATTGAGAGTATCTGGGGCTAATACGCCAGCAACATATCCCACCAAATACGAACATCTCTTACCGGTTTGTGCATGGTACCTGCTGCTGGTTTACTGGCACGACAGTCAACACGTCCTTCCTGCTTGGTCCTGGCTGCCTCAAATTCACTGACGACAGCAGAGTTGGGTCGCCTCTGAATCGTCCAAAGTGGCGGTCGGTTGGGCTGTTTCCACACCTGCATGATGTTGTTACGCAACTGATCGGCTTGCTCTGCAGGCCACGAGCGGATTTTGGAATTGTTTGCAGCTAAAACGAGGCTCGAGTCTGCCTTGGTCTTGGTGCTGCACGTCCCAGAGAGCTGGTCCGAAGCTGATGCCGTATCCGTTCGCTCAATCAGGCTGGCACGCTCTGAAATCTTGTGTCTGTCGCAATGCGCACGTTCGGGGGCTGGAATCTCGTACTCTTCATCTGGTTATGTTATTTGTACAACGTGCATCGAGAAGGGTGTCCTTCACACTGCCTCATGCGGCCAACACCAGAACCTCATCATACTGCTCACTCCGCGCGAGTCTCGGCCGGAACGAGTATATAAAACACTCAAGGCCTAATTCCAGCTTCCTTGTCCTTCACTCCTGACAGACTTACAACGACTTCGACTCCTTCGAATTCTCCCAGCAAGCTTCCCAACTAGCCCATTCCTTTCACGAGGCGCCTCTGTAACTGTCCAGCATTCAAGTACGTTGGTCTTTTCCCTCCAACACCGCGTCTTCTAGCCTGACGTGGCCACCTGCAGAATGAAGCTTTTGTCTACCTTTATTGTCACAGTCTCGTTGGTGGTCGGTCTTGCGGCCGCCATCCCACAGACCTCTTCGGGTGGCAGCGGCAGTGAAGACGAGATTCCGTGCCCCGCAGTCTATCCTTGCATCGACTGGTATATCATCCTCGAGTATTGCTCCAACACGACCGATCCGGCTGTCGCGACTGGCGAAAGTTTTACCGACACCGCCCCCATCAAGTGTGCCTGTGGTACCAAGGCTTTGGGTGATGAGTCTGGCCTCTATGCCGCGGCTGAATGTATTCTCTGCGACGATGAGTTGCCAGACGCCGATGCCACGGTAGCGGCTCAGTGGTTCTATACTTGCTACACCTTCGAGGAGTCGACCGCCACTGACGCACTGGACTGCTGGAACTCAGGCGGCACAGACTGCTCGGCCGTGCCTGAGAAGAGAAAGATGTCGAAGAGAGATCTGATGAAGCCGAATATGCTGAAGAGACTGAACAAGCCGAAAGTCCGGCTGTTCTAGATATCTGCCACTTCGGGAGCTGGCACAGTGATGACGGCGTATGCCATCACGAAGCGAGGAGGGAACGACATTTCCCACAAAGGGGAAAAAGTAGGCACAGACTGCAAAAAGGACCATGAACACGAACCAGCTCGGGCGCTTTGTTCAGTCAGTCGGTCGGACGGGGTATATCGACGCCATGTGCCTGACACATCGAATTACACATTCGTTATGTACACATATATAGTGCCGGATTAGTGCAAACGTACATCTTAATGGTAGTTGTTAGTTTTCATTTTCGCAGTGTTGCCTTCACTGTCGAGACTCAACAGCATCGTCAAGATCGAATCTCTATTGCTGTAATCTGTTTGAACCTTGTAGATCCAGCTGCCTTTAATAGGCTCGGGTACTATTCTCTCTGCTGTCCAGTCCAACACGGCTCGCGTGTTGGGAGGTTGCGGCTTGACGGCATGATGGTGGCTCGAGAGGAAGAGGAGATGTGGTGGGTGTTCGGATCCTGTGTGCGTCCACTACACGCTCTCTTATGATTCAATGAAGTGGACTTGCCGACAGGTGGAGGGTGTTACGGGACTACTGAGTAAGCCTCAAGATTGGTCGAACGAGCAGGATGATGAAAGGGCGAGAAGGGGATGAGGGCGTTCTGAACTTCCCTGGAATCGCCTTGTGCTGCGCCGTAGCAGTTGCACTTCCAGCAACAATGCCGAAACCAACGACACGTGGACACGCGTTCAGCTTTACGCGCGCTTTTCAACCTCACCTTCCACCTCATTCCAAGTCTCATCAATATTCATGGACAGTTGCAAGCCCAGCATGTGATGCAAAATGCGACGCTATGGACTTCCTAGATGATGAAGCAGAAGAGAGCTCGGATGTCCTGGTGCCGAGTTCGCAATCTGAGCGTATCCCTCGTTCGCGCAAACGCCGTCGGCTCGATCCTGATTTGAGCAACCCGTGTACACAAGAGAACGACTATGATTTGCCAGCACATCCAGAGGGCGAGGGCAAAGAGAACAAGAAGTCTAAATACGATGACCGCATCTACGTACCTGCTGGAGAAAGCCATCCCGACACCTTTGTTACCCAATTAACGCAGCAATACTCCAGTCCCTCACGGATCCGAGGTCCTCGATGGATGAAACCACGGAAAACCCCTTCACCATCACCTTCTCCTCTAAAGAGCTTGCCACCCACCTACGCGTCAAGTCGCCCCGCGCCTCAAGCTCTCCCAACCGACGATGAGTTTGATGTCGATGACACTGATGAGCTAGAGCTTTTAGCAGCCCTTGATGATGTCGATGCCGAACACCAGGGCTTGGCGGCGAACGACATCAATCTCCCTGCTAACGGAGATACCGGCGGAGGCTCTCATCAAAGCAAACCTACCCACGCTTTGGCTCCGCGTCAACAGTTGCAGAGATCTTCCTCTTTCCGACAAACCACCTTACACGGAATTCATACCACTCAACCGGAGCCACCTCGCACGCAAACGCAGTCCAGAGCCCATAATTGGCCTCTGGCGAACCGGAATGAACCTCCAACCCACCATGAGATCGACCGAAATGCAATGGGTACCTGGGTGTACCCCACCAACCTTGGCAGAATCCGGGACTATCAATACAATATCGTCCACAAGGGATTATTCCACAATGTCTTGGTCGCTCTGCCTACCGGCCTGGGGAAGACCTTTATAGCGGCAACAGTCATGCTGAACTGGTACCGTTGGACGAAGCATGCGCAGATAATCTTCGTTGCGCCAACGAAACCGCTGGTGTCACAACAGATTGATGCATGCTTCAACATTGCTGGTATCCCTCGATCACAGACTACCATGCTGACGGGCGAGGTTTCGCCAGCAATTCGAGCAGAAGAATGGCAAGAGAAACGAGTCTTCTTCATGACACCTCAAACTCTCGTAAACGACCTCAAACATGGCTATTGTGATCCGAAAAAGGTCGTTCTGGTTGTCGTCGACGAAGCACACAAGGCAACCGGCAGTTATGCATATGTCGAAGTCGTCAAGTTCCTGAGACGATTCAACTCTAGTTTTCGAGTTCTGGCTCTTACAGCAACGCCGGGCAAGGATGTCGAGACAGTGCAGGAAGTTATTGATGGTCTGGGGATCGCTAGAGTCGAGATCAGGACCGAGGACTCAATTGACATTCGTGATTTTGTCCACAACCGGAACGTCCAAACCGAGGTATTTGAGAATTCAGAGGAGATGACGATGGTGCTGGAGCTGTTGGCGGCCACTCTTCAACCGCTTTTGAACAAGTTGCACTCTCAAGGGGCTGCGTGGGGTAAGGATCCCACAAGGATCACGCTGTTCGGTCTAAAGATGTCCTGGGACAAGTGGCAGTCGTCCGAAGCAGGCCGCAGGGCCCCTCAGTCAGTCAAGGGCATGATCAAGGCAATCTCCACGGTTCTGATGAGCTTGGCTCATAACATCGAACTGTTGAAGTACCATGGTATTGGACCGTTCTACCACAAAATGAAAATGTTCGTTCAAGACGCCGGTAGTGGCAAGACAGCCAAACAAATCACCGACAACGAGAACTTCAAGAAGATGATGAATCGGCTGGCGTTGTGGATAAATGACCCCGACTTCGAGGGGCATCCGAAGCTGAGTTACCTGAAAAGGGTCGTGCTCAACCACTTCATGAACGCTGGCGAGGGCACTGCACGGACTGCTTCCGAGCCTACCAACACAAGAATCATGGTGTTTGCACATTATCGTGACAGTGCTGAGGAGATTGTGAGAGTCCTCAATCGCCACGGTCCAATGATCCGAGCTCATGTATTCGTCGGTCAATCCGGTTCGAAGGGTGGCTCAGAAGGTATGAACCAAAAGACACAGCTCGATATCATCCAGAAGTTCAAGGCAGGAGAGTACAACACTATTGTGGCAACATCGATCGGAGAAGAAGGTCTCGACATCGGAGAGGTCGACCTTATCGTATGCTATGATTGCTCCAAATCGCCTATTCGCATGCTTCAGCGCATGGGCCGTACGGGCCGCAAACGGGCTGGAAATATCGTGCTGCTCATGATGCGTGGCAAGGAAGAGCAGGATTTTGCACAATCCGAAGACAACTACCAAAAGATGCAGGCCAAGATCGCCAGTGGCAAGGAGTTCAATTTCCGCGACGAACTGTCTCCACGGATTGTGCCCAAAGAGATTGTGCCGGAGGTCGATAAGAGGGTCATTGAGATACCCACTGAGAACAGCCAGCCTGGCTCTGTCGAGCCGACACGGAGGAGGGCAAGAAATGCCAAAAAGCCGCCAAAGAAATTCCACATGCCGGATGGCGTCGAGACGGGCTTCGCTTTTCTGGGCAAGGGTGACAAAAAATCCAAAGCGAAGCAAAAGGGGACAATCACAACAAAGCCTGAGAGAATTGACGAACCGGCTTTGTTGCCTTCAGTGAACGAGCCACTATTGTCCGAGACGCAAGAGCGACAGCTTGAAGACCGTTATGTTCGACTAGCCGGGCCCGAGGACGAGTACATTCAGTTCGTCCGATTCGACGCTTATCCAGAGCAGCAACGCCGATTTGGAAGGACGTGCTCTGTCAAGCACTCGAAGAAGACCAAAACGTTGGTTAGGGCCTACAAAGCAATGAACATTCCCAACAGAGACTGGGAACGCCCAACAAAGTGTGAAGAGATCGAGGACGATGATCTCTGTCTGGACTCGGAAGCGAAGCCGACGACGTCAGCCAACAAGTCCTCTGCGAAAAAGATGAACACGAAGTCTCGCCTCCCGCTCGCCACGACGCCTGTATTTGAAGGCACTGAGGCTGAATCAGACAGTGAGGCCTCTCTGTCGAGGTCAAAAGCGAAGCTCAAATCTTTCAATTTCACTGGCCCCACTAGTGGCACTTTTCGAAGCAGCTCTGTAGGGCAATATGACGGCAATGACAGTTTCATCGATGACGACGATGAAGGTGTTGGGAGTTCACCAGGTTCTGTGCCGCGGAGGAAGTGCGGATCCCCAGGGGACGAAAGAGGGCTCGAAGATGATCTTTCCTCTCTGGCTTCTCTGCGGTCGCCGGTGTCGCCGATTTTGGCCACCGGAAGAGAGGCAAGCGTCACTAAACGCTTCTTCGTATCACAAGAGAGTATTGATTATGATGCCATGGACGATGAGTTGCCCGATCTCGAGGATTTGGTCTCGGACAAGAAGGCAAGGCGGGCTCGGGCTGATGAAGGTCACAATGACTCTTTGCCAGCTTCTCGAAATATACCGACAGCGAGAAGCGAGACGGAGGATACCCCGAAGCCAAATCCCAGGAGTAGGAAGAGGACCAGGAGGATATTCGATAGCGATGATGACGAATGAATGATATGGTTGGGCTGGCGGGTGTTGTCTTGGAAAGATCGGGTTCACGTAGCAGAACACACCAAATGCGGGCAACTTATAGAGACCGTTAAAAGGTGACGCCTACTCGTACAGTCCGACGATTTTAAAGGTGTGTCATCAAGTAACTCACAAGGCTTACTGTCTGTCGTCTGATGCCGGAGTCAGGAAGGAATTCAGGTAAGAGAATCAGCAGCTGAGCCAACTCGTCGACAGACGACGTGCTGTGCCAGGGAGTCTTCCGGCGATTGTCACATCCAGCTCGCTTGAGGTAGAAGGCATCTGCCGCCAACCTTCGCGGACTTTGGATCTTCCTGTTCATTTTTTCGCAATGCCACAGACGTGGTCCGTTACTACCTTGCGTGGTGTGCAGTCGTAGTTTCACCTACTAACTGAAGAGTTCTGTGTGTATAGCGTCCTGACTCGACGCTCTAGTCTGTCGCACTCGGTCTCATCTCCTCTCGATCTAAGATGACATCCTACCTGCGGGAGAAGGACATTGAGTCCGCTGTCTCTTTGCAATATTGATACTGCCAAGCCAGCCTTGTATCAGGACGATTGGCAAATGCTTATCAGCCAGTTCCATCACCGGCTCATCAACTTCAACCCTCCTCCTTCTACCACCACCACATTGATGAACTACATGTATCTGATCTGGGACCATGGGGCTTCAAGTTTGATTTCCATCATTGCCATCTTCGCCCTTGTCTGCGTGGCACAAGAGGAGCAACTTCCACTGATAAACTCTCAGCCTAAAGCCGCCCCAGTAGCAGTAGGTTTCACCACCCCATCCTTGCCGCTTCTCTCCCTCACAGTCAAGTCATTGAGACCAGCCATTTAGTGCCACACGCTGGCAACACGCTTCCCATCTCTTGTCACATTCCCTGCCGATAGACAGTACCAGTCTCAACAGGCCCGATACTGGGCTTCCAATCAGGCAGACTTCACGCCATCATGTCGCATATCGCCTACGACGAGCGAGGAAGTCGGCACTCTGGTGTCGCAGCTCGTTGAGTTCGGCGACGATGTGAAGTTTGCCATCTCGAGTGGCGGACATGCAACTGCATCTGGCGCCTCGAACGTCGATGACGGGATCACGCTGGATCTTTCTGCCCTGGATTCCATATCACTGGCTTCTGATCAGTCTTATGTGGATGTTGGGACTGGAACTCGTTGGCTCGATGTCTACCGGGTTCTTGATGCTTTTGGTCTAACGGTCACGGGCGGAAGAGCTGCATCGGTCGGCGTGGGCGGGTACCTGCTCGGTGGTATATAAGCACTCCTTCTCCTATAGCGGGACGCAACGCTGATAAGAGGCCGACCAAGGTGGCATCTCCCTATTCTCAAGCCTGTACGGCTGGGGCGCCGACTCTGTCGAGTCGATCGAGGTGAGATGTTCTGTCAGCCACCACTGACCTCAACTTTGTACTTACTCTTCCCTATCATTCCAGGTCGTCCTGGCAAACGGCACCCTCATTACCGCATCCGCGGCAATACACCCCGACCTCTTCACCTGCCTCAAAGGAGGGGCCAACAATTTCGGTATTGCCACCCGCTTCCGCATCAAGACCTTCCCGACTAATGGTCCTCTTCACGTCTCCCTCCTGCAGTATTCCCATGAGTACATCCCCACGGTGCTCCGTGCGCTCAGTGACCTCACGCAAAACGCCCACCTGGACCCCAACTCCGCGTCGGCGGACCTCTCTGTAGGCTTCGACACTACGCTAAACAACCCCGGGCAGAACAACACAGTGTACATGCTCATGCTGGCGCGATTAGTTCCGCCGGAGGAGAAACAAGTTGATACCACAGACGAGAACCTCCTTGTCCCACCACTATGGCAACGCTTTTTGGATATTCCAACTCTATCCACCTCGACATGGAGATCAACCATGAGTGACATTGCCGAGCTCGTGGAAATGAGTAATCCTTATGGGTACCGGTAGGTTTTGTGCCCTGTAGCTTTGACGGTTCATCAATGACGGCCGCTCCAGCGCCAGAAATACCCGATATGACGAGGTTGTAAGAGTGAAACTGATCACCGTCTGGCTTCTACAGAATCTACAAAACCACTATGACGGTGCGGAACGATCCCACGCTACTCGCGCAGATCACCGATCTCGTCAGGACGGCTCTGCAAGACGAGGCTTTCACACGCGGCGAAGCGGTTCTCCAAGCCGGGATGCTCGTCCAGCCTCTGACGCTGCCTCACTTGCGGTACGCGAGGAATCAAGCTCAGGCACACGGACAAGGACAAGCAGAAGCACAAGAAGTACAAGAAGGACGAGGGCACAGAAACCTCATGCTCCTGAATGAGGAGGACGAGGCTCTGATACGTAAGTCCATGTACGACGAGGTCGATGTCCTTGTTCCGTGCTCTGTGCTCCGCGTGCCCATGACAACATATGCTGATGTGTGGGCCTTTTCATCTTATGTCGATATTTTGCATCCCTCGTGGGACCCTTCTCTCCGTGTCTACCCAGCAAATACCGTACTGATCCCATACCCATCCTATCCCGCCCAAGCCCATTCAGTCATACCCATCCAACCTCATCACATCTAATCCTAATCTTGCCCCCTCGCTCGCTTAGTCAAGTCCACTCTACCCAAGACTCCTCCAATACATCGCCCTCATCAAATTACCTAACACAAGGAATCGTTCAGTACTCTCCCTCGAAATCCACTATCTCAACGAAACAAACACAGAACGGTACACCTCCCTACTGAACGACATTCTCTCCCGCGCCGAAGATCTAGCACGGTCCTCGAACAACGCCCTCCATCCGTTCCGGTACGGCAATTACGCGGCATCGGACCAGGACGTGTGGGCTATGCTTCGACACCGGTGCAAAGGAGACAACAAGGGAGGTAGTTATCGAATGGTGGACCTCGTAAGGGACGTGCAGAGGCGGTATGATCCCGGGGGAATCTGGGAGAGGATGCTGAGTGGGGGGTTTAGAATTGGGGTTACAAGGTAGGACTTGATCCATTGGCGTGGACTGGATAGCTGGGTAGATATCTGGCTAGCTAGTAGGTAGGTAAATAGATAGGTAGATGAATAGTGGGTAGATAAATAGGTGGGTAGGTAAAGAGGCAAGCAGAGAGGCCGTCAGACAGACAGGCCGTCAGACAGACAGGCAGACAGGCAGGTAAAGAGCCCGGTTTATATGTGCCTACCACGATAGGTACGTACGTACGTACTGCGTCGGCTTGTTGCTAGAAATCGCGACGCCATCTCGGTGCTGGTTCTCGTGCTTACGTATTTATTCATTCTCGCGGTAACTACCTAGTGACTACCAGGAGTCTACGGAGTATCAAAAGTACATAAAGAACAACACCGGTCGCCACCCGACACCACGTCTGTCAATCGGTAGGCGGTGGAAACAGATCTACAACTTTGAACTGGTTGGTTGGTGACTTGGTACCAGGTAGGTAACTGCTGGCTTCGAGAAAGTATGGTGCTTGTACAGAAGGCTAGTGGCTTTGTGGCGTTGCTGCTTTGTTAATGACTGGCTGGCTGGCTGGCTGGCTGGCTGGCTGTTCACCAGTAGTGGAGTGTGTAGAATGGATGGTACGATTGTTGTATACCGAGTATGGTACATGCCCTACAGCAAGGCTGGAAGTATGGGATAGGTCAAGTTCGATCAAGTACGGAGTAGGGCTAGGATAGATATGCAGGCAAGTTGTCATAGATCAATCAGTAAGGCGGGGATAAGATATGCACGCCTATGACAATGTCCTGTAGGAGTGAGGAACATTCGATGTGGACGTCAGCTCAAGTATATCTAGTTATTATGGCGCTCCTCTGGAGACCGGGGATCTGAGATCGGGAATGTCTAAGCCCACGTGTCCCATGTGTCCTTATCCATATCGGCGTCTCATCGTATGTCGCGTATAGTTCCGCTTTTTCCAATCATGACTTTTCATCGAGACTCGCATGTCCGTGATTCGCGACAGTAAAAGTCCCAGGCCCATGGCGTAGCTTGTTGTAAAGCAGCTGAAGACAAGCTGATGTGGCTTCGACAAGAATTCGGGAGCATGTTATTCTGAAGTGCTTCTCAACGAAGTATCGATGAGTCCAAGGCGGCGGCATGCTCTCCTCCTTGGGAGTAACCTTCGCGAGAGAGCCGAATCTGTGCAGGATCCAACCGCAGGGACTGATTCTAACCTCCTTGCTCTCGCTGGGCTTGTCAAATCCCGCCATTCAGCTCGCCGCCAGCCCCAAACATCTCAGCTGTTTCCGTCGTGTAATGAGAGAGAAAATCTCGTGCGACCGTTTGAAGACGTGCCTGATCCTGAGACGCAAGGATCAGACAGAGACTGCTCTGTGTCTCACTCTTAGTGCGATTCAACTTTTCAGCCCAGGTATCCGTACCGCGGATATTGATCCTCTCAGCCAGCCATTCATTTCGGCAAGAAATCGTGTCGCGTCCTTCCACCGCCGTCGGGCCCAATCTTCCACTCGGCGATCTTTATGTCCCTTCACTCTGGCATAGAGGATGAAGAGGCAGACCAAGCCTGCGTCAACAAGGATTTGCCGGATGAGCACCCATGCTAGCCATTTGATCCAGGCCGATGTTCGATGAAGTATCCGCCGCCGCCGGGATGTAAAAGTGCCGTCTAATGACGACGAGGACAGGAGTTTATTCTGTGACAGTTGTTCACGGAGTGCGGCGACTTCGGTCGATAGATGTCGCAGGTGAGAATCGATGCGACTCTTCCAGTCCGGGTCGGAAGAGACAGGCCTTGACGATGAAAGAGGCCCAACCAGAGCACCTGTTGCTGGATCCACCTCCTCACCTTCCACTATATCCTCGCTGTCTCGCTGTGATACCGGTGACAACACCCTCAATCGATTCGGATCCGAGTTCATCCTGCTTAGACTTCCACCTTCGCCTCCAGTACTTTGCCCGGGAGGTATACTTCCGAAGCTGGTCATCTGTTTCAAGCCGGCACGCTCTAGCCGTCGGGTGGGTGAGTCTGCGTCTTCATCCTCCGAACTGCCACTCTGGCTCTTGATTTGATTCCAGACGAACTCCAACTCCGCCACTAGTTCGCGGGACTCCTGCGTACCGCTGGCATACTCCTTCATCGTCTCTATCAGCGTGCTGATGTACCGGCGTTTGGCTTCTGTGCGGCTCATGCCGGCGCAAGCATGCCATGCGTCCCATTTCTCTATTTCTGCCTCGGCTTCTCGCACCCTTAGGTCTCGGGAGGCATAGCGATGGACATTATTTGACTTTGAGTTGTTCGGATCTGGAGAAACTGAGGGGACCGTCGGTCGGGGGAGAATAGATTCCACATCTCCTTCCATAGACTGTTTGTAGAGGCCATAGAGACGTAGACGGGCTGAAGGAGGTGGCCGCGAAGAGCCAGTGCGTGGTAATCGTCGGACCGTGGCTAGCGCGTGGACAAATACGCGGTCTATGTCGGAAAAGTGTCAGACTGGCAGGTGGTGGTAGGGGTTGCAAAGGAGAGGACAACTACATACCCACAGAGTCCGACATGGCGCCAGGTGCGCGCTCACCCTAGCACGCTGTCTACACAGATATTCTCCTAGGCCCCTTTCAAAGCATGAGAGGCATAGATATCGTCGCTCGATCTCTGCCGAAAATGAGGTGCGGAGAGGGCGGAATTTCGAAGTCGCGTGAGATGTTGAGACGATTGCGAATTGAGGTTGGGAGAGACGTAATTAGTTGTAATCCCGTTCAAGCTGAAGTTGCTCAATGAGTCCTGTTCGTCAAAGCTAAATCTCGGAATACATCAAGGGTGAACCTCAGTCGAGTGAGTGAGCGTCGGGAAGTGACGATGCAGGTATCGCTTGAAAGGCATTTGATGATTGATTGACATGGCGGACACGGCAGAGTCGCACCTCGGCCTAGAGTACAACGGCCGAGCATCTATACATACGGCGCAGATGCATATGCACATCAAGATCCGCCTGTTCTTCGCCACCCTCGTCCTCCACTGACACTCAGCTCACGCCGTCGAAGGGCACATTCATCCTCCGACCTTTTGAGGCTGCGACTGGCCCTTCAAGTCACTTGACTCTTTTGCAACGCTATGCGAAGGCTGCTCCGGGTCTGCATGGGCGCCCTGTCTATTTCGGGTGCCCTCTTTCGCCGCTTCTCCACCAGAAGCATATTTACTCAGATCGCCGTACTTCACTTCCTTCAGAGCGTCCTCGTGTGAAGCATGCAAAGCGACCTTTGGGACAGCCGATTGTGATAATTGCCCTTTTTGTGCAGCGTCAAAGGCTTCTTTCCATCGGTGAGCGCAGAGACACCACTTCATTCCGTCCTTGACGCCCGCTTCTCTCAAGTTGTTCCCTCTTGAGTTTGTGAAATCCAGGAACTCTTGGTTTACTGTTGCCGCTATCGAGTGATTGCCCTTGTCCTCAGGACCAGTCCTGCAGTAGCCGTCGCGGTAAAAGCCGACCGGAGGGTCCTTGGAGTGTGCGCCCAGCGGGCCACCGGCCACTGAGTAAGTTAGCGAGGTTCGACGAGCTTTGAGAGGATGACTCTCACCATTCTTGTTCTTCATCATCTCTTTGGAGGAGCTCGCCGGTTTCGACGCCATACTGGAGGTTCTGGACTTTGAGCACCGTCTTTGTCAAATATACAATCAGTAGACCTGCAATTCTGGGTGCAGGATATGTTGGACGTGCAAATAACGGAGTCACTGTGAAGAGAGAGCAGCTAAAGCACCTTAAGAAGCTCTCGGAGCTTGCCAGGCATTTTTGCCAGGGGCAACAGTGAATGCTCCAGTTATGAAATCATGACGTTTTCCGGGCTCTTACATCACCACGAGTTGAAAATGTGGCTGATCGGGCGCCTGTCACTCACAGTTGATGAGCCAGAATTTAGGCACGGTAGACTGTTGGGTTTGTTAGACCTCACATCCCACGTCCAATACAATATGCCCAAGTTTCTTATGCACGAGAAGCACGCCATACGCTCTGTGCTGGATGCGACGCGTCTTGCCCACGGTCGGCGACGCGTTGATAAGATAACACTCGGAGTCGTGAAGCCGTGGAGCCGGATATTAAGTCCGGCGGACGCTGTCGCTCGCCGACTTTTTTTCTTCCAGTCACATTCTACTGTATGCAACTTCACCATCCTCTCATCCCCCCAGCCAGCCCACGTTGAAGTATACGCTCGTCCTGCATATAGAAGCTTTCCGGTCCGACATACGCACATGATTCATCAGCACGTCTCCGGAGTCAGCTTCTCCTCCCCATGTCTATGGCCTCGATTCACCTCGGTAAGGTCTCCGCACATGCAGAAGATCACCGCGGGGAGATGGACGAGCTACTAGCCAGAGAGCGTAGCTGTCGGTCGGAAATACCACTAAAGCCAATATTGAACCTTTTGTAACTCTCAGATTATTCCTAGTACCTCGTCTCCCCTTGGTACCTGCCATCCAGACTTCTTTCTGAGATGAGCGATTTGATTCCACACCACAAACACAACGGCTCGGCGGCGGTCGTCTGCAACGGGAAGTATTGACGTATTCGATTGCAATGCATCAGGGTCAAATCCCACAGACGAACGACGCGGCATCGGACCAAAATGTCATGATCCCGTTAGCCGAAGATGGCGCCGTGGAGGTGGCAGCGCAGAATGTCGACGAGGCTGAAGTACCGATTTCGAAAGGAGAACCAGGGTCACCTGAGCCGGACGACATCGAATACCGTTACTTGACCTTCGAAACAGACATCCCGCTGAAGCCCGTCCTTCCGCCCGATAACAAGGCTGAAATGCCACCATGCCCAAACCTCAAGGACTACGACAACCCTCTTGCGTGGTCGCTGACACGGAAGAAACTCATGACATACCTATCGTGCTCAGTCAACATCGCAGCCGCCTATTCCGCCGGGTCTTATGCCTCGCCAACACTCCAACTGACGAGGAAATGGGGCATCTCTGCCGTGGCATACAAAACGGGCATCACTATCTTCACAGTAGGGTTTGGGATCGCCCCGATGATACTGGCCCCCTTCTCCGAGATCAATGGCCGCAGACCTGTATTCGTAGTCACAGGCCTCCTTTTCGTTATATGTCAGATATGCTGCGCGGTGACCGACTCATTTGCAGGAATGTTGTTGGCCAGATTATTCCTCGGAGTCGGAGGATCTACCTTTTCGACCATGGTCGGCGGAATTCTGGCCGACATCTGGCTTACCGCGGATCGTAACTGGGCAATGGTGCTCTTCACGGGCGCCACACTCTTCGGCACTGGCCTCGGCCCATTGGTGAGCGGCTTCGTGGCACAGCGCCTTCTGTGGCGGTGGGTATTTTGGATCCAGGTGATGACCAGCGGCACGCTGGTAGCGCTGGTGACGGTCTTCTTTAAAGAGACCCGCGGCAGCATCATCCTCAGCCGCAAGGCAAAGATGCTGAACAAGTGGTATGAGAAGCTCGAAGAAGCTGGCGCTCTCGGCATGGAGGTAGACAGCACAGATCCGGAGAAAAGGAGGAACAGAACATGCCGCATCCGATGGAAGGTCAAAGCCGATGAAGAGAGAGCCTCGCTGGGCAAGATGATCGTCGTCTCGCTGTACAGGCCGATAACGATGCTGTTCACCGAGCCTGTGGTTTTCTGGTTCAGTCTATGGATCGCCTTCTCCTGGGCGGTGCTTTACCTACAGTTCGGATCCATTCCCCTCGTCTTCGAAGTCAGCTATGGGTTTTCTCTTGAGCATACTGGACTGGTGTTCATATCAATGTGTGTCGGGGCGATCATTTCTACCATCCTGAGCATCTGGCAGGAAAGATGGGCTGCTAAGCATTACCCTGCGAAGGTCAACGGTAGTCCAGAGGGACGACTTATGTTCACCTGCATCGAATCGGCACTGATGCCTATTGGACTCTTCTGGTTCGGCTGGACATGCTATCCGTCCATACATTGGATCGTGCCAACCATTGCTGTGGGCGTAGCAACCATGGGCATCTTCAGCATCTTCCTGGCAACCTTCAACTATACCGCTGATTGCTACCATATCTATGCAAGCTCAGCGCTAGCTGCCTCGGGCCTCTGCCGGAACTTGCTAGGCGGCTCCTTCCCACTAGTGACGAATCAATTGTTCACGAACTTGGGGTTTCAGGCTGCAAGCAGTTTGCTAGGTGGCATTGGCTTGGCCTTGACCCTGGTACCTTGGGTGCTGGTGCTCTATGGACCGAAGATCCGAGCTAGGAGCAAGATCGCGAGTTCATTTACATGAAGGCGGGAGCATTGAATGATGTTTAGTACTGAGCCTATAGCCCTTTCGCTGGGACTGCGACACTGAACACCAAAAAGCCGACCCAAGGGAACCGGATTTGGGGAATCCGCCGTGACCGACTTCAGAAACCTGGAAACAGGCACCTTTGAACCGCGCACTTGAGTACGAACCGCTTTGACTGCAGATATGAGATTGCCCGAAGAGACCGTGTCCGACCAGCGTTATTCAGTATGGTACAATATCGTGTGCCAATCTGCGGAGAGAGCTCGATATCTGTGCGCAACAAACCTTTACGACGCCTCACTTCACTAAGAAATCTCTTGGTGGGTGGTGAAGGAACAGCCCGCAATCTTCCTGCGCGCCTTCGAAGGCAAAAAAGAATTCGGCACAATCGAACAGAGGACAAAAACTCTACTACAACTTCTTCCTTCATAGAAGAGGTTGTTTCGAGCTTTCATGACAGATCCCACACTTTGATCGGGCTATATCCGGTTTTGGCGAACCAGGACTACTCCCCATCTCACGCCCATCCTCGGATAGGCGCCGATTTGACTATAGCTGTCAAGTAGGCAAACGCATTTTTGGTACTTCGGCTTCGGTCGAAGTGGCCGGTTAGGAACGAGTCTTCGATATCGGTCGTTAGTTCGGTGTCGGTGTCGGATTCGGAGTCGAAGGGTTCTCGACAATTCGTCACTGGCACGCCTGCTAGCCGATGCTAGTTTGATCTCAACCAGCGAGGAATTGTTGGGAGCATTTCTGGTGGAATAAAATATATTCACACCTGTCACCGACAATGTCATGTGATCTTAAAACGTGGCTGTGAAGAGCCGCATCCTGAGATGAAGAGAAGGTCGTCATTTAGTGGGACACTATTTTTGCACTCCATGTGAGCCGCTCGCTCCGGGTTTGCCTTCATGGCGCTTGCGATTGACACCTGCTTTCACTCTTATCCAGCGACTCAATCCGTGGGAGAGGAGCTGTCTATCAAAGCAGGAGACAAACTCCACCGTTCCAGTTCGTCGGCCTCACGGAATGCACAAGTCATGCCAACAGCTCCGGATCACCAGGTGCTGGGTGTGGATATTCAGAGATCCTCACGCTTTCACCCTCTATCACTCAAAGACCAGGGTGATGGCGGAACAGCACTCCACGAGTCCTGGGACACATTGCCAAACCAGTCTGATCGTTCACTGATATACATCAAAACCTAGGATCACTGCAATGACCACAGCAAACGCAGGAGAGAGGACCAGTGTGGGCTGGAGCTTCGAATCTCCAGCTCTCTCCTAACCCCCTGAGACTCTCTACCCGAGAAGACACAACGAGCGGACTACCTCAGCATGCCTTGTAGCGACTCAAGCTCGGGATACTGTGGCGAACCGGAACGTCATGGCCACCAAGGCCGCCGACCCAGAGATTGGACGTATTCGAGCAACGACTCCTTCTCCAGACCACCAATCCCGTCGCGCGACCGCGACCGTCGAAGCAACCTATCCCGCGACTACACCGACCGTGGCCGGGACCTCGACTCACACCGGCACACGAACCTCTACCGCAGCGGGAGGGCCTTCAACCCACAACGCGGACGGTACGCGTGGTCGTCATCCAACGAGAGTGACGGATTCTACGCCCCGACCCGCATCCCACGAGACTCCTTCCACAACAGACGCCACCGCCGCCGTCTCGCCACTTACGACGGAGACGAGCTGGGTTTCTACGAGCGGTGGGAACGTGCCCTCCCCCGCGGCCAGTACCGCGACGACACCGAGCTGGACTACAGCTGGCGAGATCGCTTCCCGGTCCGTCGTACCGACGCGGACGCCGAGCTCGACTTCCTCCTCGAAGGCCGAGAAGACGACATGCGTCGCAGGCAGGGGAGACGGGAATCACGATCCCACTACCGCGACAGCACCGCCGCCGATGCCGACTACGAGGACAACGAGGCCGGGTTGCCCGACGGATATCGCAGCCGGCGCCAGAGGGAACGGTCGGCCAGTCGAAGTTGGCAGGGTCTGTGCACGGGCACCCGAAACTTCGCCATCGAGTACGGTCTCGATGTCTTGCAGCGAGAATATATGGACCGGCGACGTGAGCTCGGTCATCCAGCGGATGAGGGACCTCGAGCCCGACGACGAGGGAGACGGCAGCGTTAGCTAGCTAGCTAGCTAGCTACATTAGAGCATGCATGTCAGTGATACGGGGTATGACGGTCAGGAAACGAGACAGAAACCAGTGCAGTGCAGTGCAGCCTAGCGCAGCGCAGCGCAGCGCAGCAATTATTCTCGAGATCTGACTGGCAAGTCACTGAGACAAAGTACCATGCATGGTCCACGGACTCGACCTTAGTATG
Organism: Cladophialophora carrionii CBS 160.54; assembly: GCF_000365165.1. Taxonomy (NCBI): domain Eukaryota; kingdom Fungi; phylum Ascomycota; class Eurotiomycetes; order Chaetothyriales; family Herpotrichiellaceae; genus Cladophialophora; species Cladophialophora carrionii. The sequence continues at coordinate 531,440 of NW_008481828.1, forward strand.
TAGCGTATGTAGCGGACGAGGATTCGCGACAGTCGAAACCGGTGCTGTACCGTTGCGTGCTAGGTACGGTAATGTACACAATGAAATGATTGTCGGGCCCTATAAGGAGTACGGAGTAGTCAATTCCGTATTCAATACAAATGGGCGCGTCAAGTGTTCACTACATTAAGTAAACATTAGGGCGTGTTTTGGAGCCTCCCGTCCTTCATACGGCTAGCTAGTGTAGCTACAGTAGCTCACTGAGTACGGTCAGTAGCTGGCTACTTTATATATCTTGTCTTTCGCTCGTTTCTAGCCCTGCTCCATCTCCCTCCAAGTGGACTGACTGCGCAATGTATGCGGGGACGTCCGTTCCAGTTTGTGTTATGTTTAATTAGTAGAGACGAAGTAAGGACGGCCCGACACAGAAGTCAATTGGCTGGATCAATGTCCTTTTGGCATGATATAGCCCGGCACGTAAAGGGTCAACACTCTTATCACGATATAGCACAGTACGTGAAAACAGCCTCGTGCCGAGATGTTAGAGTGGAAGTATGGACTACGGAGTATTGAACGGTTTGGTAATGTTCGAAGCTCCTTGAACGCAGCGGGACCGGAGATATCATAAGCCTCATCGGCATCGCCTTCAGTCTGCTCCATCTGCTCCATACCCCAGTTCGAATCGGCACCCAGCTTCAGCTGGTCAAGTGGCGATGAATCACCCATTGCACGCGCAAGCAAGTAGCAGAAGCACAATCGTGTCCCGGTTTACCCTGAACTCCAGTCCGCCATAGTTGATTGCTCAAGACCCGACTTGCAAACGCTCCGTCCCAATGTCATAATCTATCGACCCCTACTACCAGAATAACCGTCTCTGCATGTCACTCGAGAAGAATCCAGTGTCGACCTCCATCGGCCCACTTTCGACGGATAAACCATTTCCCATCCCGCCCATACCCATTCCACTATTCATCGTCTGCGCCTGTGCCCAACTCGAGTCGGCGAAACTCTGCAGTAATAACGCTTCGGCACCGACACCGGCGCCAGTGCCAGCAGAAGGACTGGATGTGACATTAGGTGAGCTTGTGGTGGTGTTAGGTGAGAAGAGGGTAAGGGATTGCCAGTTCGGTGTTGACGTTTGCTGTTGACTTGATTGTTGCTGGGAGCCCGACGTGGTCGGGAGGGATGGTTGCGAGTGGGAGTGTTGAGGCATGTGGATGGGGGTGCTGGCGCCGGAGCGGTACGAGTCGCTGCTCATGGACCGGAAAGGGGCGGATTGTGAATGCGAGTGGTTGTGGCCATGGCCATGGCGAGAGAGGTCGACTGAAGCGGGTCGCGAGTGACTGGGGCCGTGATTCAGAGCGGCGAGGATATTCGTATGTGATTGAGAATCATCAATTGAGTTCCTAAGCGATTGAGTCTGACCATTGGCGGCACCGGAGTGCGCGGCGCAGTCGTTCTGCCATTTGCGGATATTCTCGACAGTATCGAGAGGGAATGATTCCCAATAATCAATGCCTGTCTTCTTGTTGAGCACAGGGGGGCTGGTTCGCAGAGCATGGGGCCCAGGTGATTGTGAATCACGAGTTTTCAGTCCCGGGATGTTGATGGTGGAAGGACCGTCAGCTAATGAGTCGGTTGCGCATTTTAACTGCTCTATCGAGATAATGGGAAGTAGTGCAAGGAGAAGTGATTCGGCTTCGTGGAGACGGTGCTCAAGGCCTTCGATGTAGCCCTTGGCAGGACCTCTAAAACGGAGAGTTAGTACCATTCGGGATCAGTCGCAGGTTAGAGGCTTCGAATGGGAAACGGGATGCTCTCAGGCCGGTTTAATCTTACCTTTTTCTTTGTTCAGGCCATGTACATTGTATACCGGCAGCGTGGCACTGTGAGCAGCCAGATCTGTTAAGCCGGAAGAATCAGTTACCGTCAGGATATCAATATCTGATGGCCGCGCAAGTGGTAATGAACAAACAGCCGAATGCTGGCTTGATAACGGCGTCAAATCAAGATCCCATTGGTGGAGAGGGTATCAGATCTGGCCTTGCCCAAATCGTTGTGCCAAAACGATTTAGCCACGCAGACAACCCCACGAACAAATACCTGGAGAGCTGATCTGGGGTAGTAGAGACCCGAGGCGTATAAAAGGAAGTACTGCCCCTCCTCTTGTGAAAAGATTTGCTTGAATCGACACTCGAAAAGACATCGGGGTGTAACTCACCGGTCACCACTGCACTATGGGACCAAAAGTCAGCGTGTTTCTGTGCTCAACGATGATGAACAAAGTGCCACACCTGGCAAGCGTCCATACAGGTAGAAGGGTAGGTCCGTGGGTGGAAAGGTCATGTGTTAACATACCTTCTGTTTCTTCGTACGGCACCCGTTGCAGGCACCACTTATTCGAGTGGGCATTTTGACACGAAGGATAAGCTCAGGTCCTGAGGATGGCAGATGAAGCTGCGGACTCTTCACAGACTTAAGATGAGATCAATCTCGGGGCTTGGGCTCTGGATGTCCTTGATGAAGTCTGTCAGGTTGACATGCAGCTGCAGGTGATTATGGCAGTGAGAAAGCGCGATGTTCGTTGGATGTAGTCGGAGCGGTGCGGAGTCAGGTGAATAACCTTTGGTAATGGTCCCAACTGTCAAATCGCGGTAACGTGTTGACGAATCGTTGCCTCTGCTTTCCTTTCTCTCGTGATGGCAAGATGCCTGACTAAGTCTCTGCGTTGCCGAAAGGCAGGATTGAGAAGGCGTGGGGGAGTTGATTTGGAAGCCTGGGCACCTTCAGGGCCGTCGCAATCGATCCCGAAGAGCGTTGCGCGCAAGATCGAAGATTCGCACGAGGTGTCGTTGATGTGAGGTCTGGTCGGTCACTGGCGGCCGGTCTCCGCGATCTAGATCTGAGGAGAACAGGGAGCTGGTAAATATCTGTAATCGTACCGAGACCCGGTTGATTGGTAGAGAGAAGAAGCAAAGTGAATCAATACGCCGGGCCGGGTTGCTGACGATTGATATAGAAACGGAAGTCGAGCGGTGAAGGCTCAGAGGTGGTCTATTACAACAGGGCTCGATCAGTTGTTCGATTTCCGCAGAGCCGTGTGATGACTGTTGCGTCCGTTATGTCACTGCACCGAGGGTTGGAGAATGTCTTGGGAGATACACGAGTTCAACAGCTTGACGGTTTGGCAAAATACGAGGGGTGGTCTCCGGGCAATCGTTCGGACTTAGAATTCAGATGCGAGTGCGTGGCCTTTCTCGGGCTGATCAGAATCGCCCGCTTACGCTTGGGGACGCAAGTCTCGACAAGGACGTGTTGCGTGTGGAGGATTTAAAACGCGGATATCGGTCGGCGGACTGCAACGCTGCAGGTATGGCTATGCTAAATCGAGGCCTGTTGCGTCACACGGCGCTGGAACAAGGAAGAGGTACTCGATACGGCCAGACGCGATGTTCGAGGGGGTGGTGTTTGCAGCTGCGGCAATATGCGTTGTGGCCGTCACAGGTACGAGGTACGGAGTTGAGAGAGCAGAATAACAGCGCGAAGATCTGTTTACGGCGGAGACCCGCAGCGCTCTGAGGAGTCCTGGAATCGGCGCGCGCCCTGGTCAATCTGGGCCAGTCAGCAGAATCCAGACTGGGGATGGGGATTGACTAGGGTCTCAGATTGACTAAGGGCAAGCAAAAAAGAAAGGGACGGGCAATTCATCGCACAGTTGGAGCGGCGTGCGAGGGCGCAGAGGCTCGAGGGCCAGTGTGATCAGCGCTTACTCATGGTTCGGTTCAGTGGCCGTGGTGGAGTCCCGGACTTTGGACGGAGCGCAGGAAGGACGCAGCAGAACCTACGAGTACGAGTAATTAGCGAGGCGACTCGAGTGGGATGGTCGTGGCGGAAGTTGCCTCTGTGCATGCGAACAAGGGGCCCAGGCGACGCAGGAACAAGCCAGAAGGGTTCGGCGTTGGCGCAGCAAACCCACGAATTGAATCGGCAGGCATGACATGGTGAGATGTCTGAGGGGAAGATTGGGAAGGTCGCCCAATTCGAGGCTGGCAGAACGTTCAAGCGGCGCCCGGAGCTTTGTGCTGAGGGGATTCGGGGCACTCGGGGCGGAAAGAAGCAGCAACTCGGCCATCTCTGGTGAGCAGCTTCATCCAAACACGTCATCCCGCCCTTCAACACCATCAATTTCTTACCATGGTTCGGTATTCACTCAACCTCTCAAGGCTTGGGTGCACGAATGGCAGCGATAGCGCACATCTCTCCTCTCGGGCGCCGTCCGATTTCACTGCAAGCCGTGCTTATGGAACATGTGACACGCCAACCACCGCGCGATACTGATACAATTTTCCGCTCTTCCACAGCATGCAAGCCCCGAAGACAAACAAACGAAGCCGGATACTGGCGGGAGACATGGGACACCACAGCGTAGCTGCTTGGCCAACGGACGACTTTCATAAAACTGCATACTTAGGTGTCTGTCACGACCTCTCGCTTCCAGAAGATTGCTCGATGCGGGAGACCAAACGCAGGCAGCCCATTATAACCCTGCTGTAAGCAAAGTAAAGCTTGGCCTTGCCACGAGCTCGACCCTTGTCTGCGGATCCAGCGGTCTTATTGTACTCGTCATGGCGCATCCATCCCAGTTACTTCAGCACGAGCTAGGAAATCTGTGGTCCTAGACGGCAAGGACGACCAGAACGATGCCACTGCCAACCCCATCCTCAACTGGGCATCACCTCGCCAGCGCCTGTACTCTGCATATCTCATGCCTCATGATGACTTGACCGCTGGCTTCTTTCGGCCGCGATGATTGACTAGTCCGGGCTGCTTGCCGGTCCGAAACGAAGAAGTGGTGCGACTGAGGTCGGTATCGACATGGTCTAGCTTTGAACGAAATGAGTCGACTCTTGTTTAATGGTCAGGAGTCGTTCAATAATCTGGGAGGCCCCGATCACCAACCGCTAGTCTGCAATTCTCCTGCGCCACTCTCATGTTGTCCACGGGTCTTTCGTCCGGTCCTGTCACAGGTATAACAACGTGCGCTCTGGAGCTCGACAGACGGAGTTGCTGGTATGAGCTTGAGCACTGGGAGGTAACGCCTCTTTCGATGTGGGGAAAATGCAGCAAGAAAGTCCCGGAGTCCTTTGTCGCTTCCACACAGACGGTGGATATTGGTTGTTTCCTTACGGTTTGCCTGTTTTCCGCCTCTTCATACCCTGGTTGCATGGGGCGGTACAATCAGGGTGTAGAACATCCAAACGAATATTCGGATGTGTCTATGATGCTTGCGTTGGTGAAGTCGGATGCCGCACGCCGTTGTATGTCGAGCAGAGCGGCTTGTTGCCTCGTACCCGCGAGGCCGACAGAAAGAAAAGTGGTCCAGGTGAGTTGCAGTTCCTAGGTCGAGATGGGCCTATCAACCCGTGCTGTGGGTCAAGGTCAACGGCTTTGGGAATTGCGATCGTGGCTGGTCGTCGACTCTCTGAACGTCGCTTTTCTAGGCAGAGCTGGTGTGAGAGGCCGTCCTGGCTACACTTACCTGCTGTGCTCAGTTGAGCGTCTTTGGGTTCAGCGCTACCTTTCCCTGCTCCCAATAGTTGACGTCATAAACGTGTTACGGTGAGATGAACTCCGAGCACAGTTCACCATACCGCATCGCAACAGTCTTAAGACTGCAAGCTCGCATCTCACCATAGTCGTAGTGTGTGGCCGACTCAAAGTATTATCAAGCTGGAAAGCAGGACCACGTACGGTGGTGCAATTCCATTGATCCCTTTCTTGGGAGCTTGCATGGTCTGAGCCACAACCTCAGTACGGAGTATACGAGAAGGGAACTGGCGAAAAGGCCTGCGGGTCAAGATCCAATGCAAGAAAGCCACACGAGGCTTTGACAACAGTCCTCGGCAGCCCTGCGGCACTCAATGACGATTGGTCGCTAAAACCATTAGGCGGTCATTGACTACTGCTGCTGCTGCTTCAAGCCACCAGTCCTCCGTAAGAGGACATCAAGGCTCTCTCGGGAATGAACAGACCTCGTCCCGCCACAACTACACTTCACGATCTTGGCTTGCATCACCCGATACGAGTACACACAACGGGGTCATCGACTGATTCGCTTCCAGATCACTGTCGGGCTTGATACTATGTAGTACTCCGTACTCGTCCGCCTATCGAAGTGCATTGTCACTCACTCAATCGACAATCGCCCCCTGCCCTAAGAACTATGGATAGATTAAAAAGAGTGAGGAGTGTGATGGCGCTCAGGGACACGGATACCTTGTACGAGTCCAAGCGAGTGGCGCAAATCGAGGCAGAAAACGTAGTTAAAATTCTGCTCTCTGCCCGTCCGCGATATAAGGCTGAGGGAGGGAGGCGGCCTGAACGTTGAGGCTCAAGGAATCCTTTTTCCATTTGGGTGGCCCCCGCTCATATCAAAGGCAAGCCAGAGGCCCCAGTTCAAACCCATGGCTGCAGCCTTGTTTCGTGGCGATGTGGTCTGATGCTTCACCCTCGCAAGACCGAGGATACGAGAACAACGTCATACGTATGGCTAGGTACTTACATCCACCGAGACCTTGGCCTCATAATGCAAGTTATGCATGTTAGGGTTTCTGATGCCTCTGGTTCATTTAGGTAAGCATTTCACCGTTGTCTCAGCGCGAGTACGGAGTACGAGTGCCGCCCTTGGCCAGAGTCTATCTATTCCTGTGCATGCCAGAATTGGGAAAGTCTCTTACTTTGGGATGAGAAACGAAGCAGATGGCAGGTATATTCGGCGCGTAAAAGCCGCACAATGTGACATCGTGGCGACCCTGCTCCTGCTAACACTCGCCACATTCTCGAGCTGGTAAGAACCCTGTTCAGCCAGGGAAGCCTGCCTTGCCCATACCCCCTGCTCCCACGTTCGCCATGCTCACGTCCATGTCCTCGCGCATCCCCACTGGGCCCTGGCCATACATCCAAAACTGCACGCCCAAATAAGAGTCGCAGCAAGCTTGGAAAATCCCACACAGTCGGAACGGCCAGGGTACAAACTCCTTGCTCAAGAAAAAGTAACTCATTTTCATGGCATCTCCGGCCAGCCAATTGATGATCACGGAGAGGCGAAACCCCTTGCACGAGCGAGCACGGTGATTCTTGAGGATTTGCGGGATCGGGAGGATGGCTTCGATGGCGAGACCCACGTAGCCGAGGAGGGTGATGTAGAAGGGCGTCCGAGACAGGAACGGCAGGAAGACGTGGACGAAGAGGAGGCCGCCGGCAAAGTATCCGAGGAAGACGAAGTATCTGTGTCGCGCGCGCATCGCCTTTGGTCAGTGTTCATTCTCCCCCAAAACTGCAGACAAGCGTTTCATAGAATGCGCAACGCACGGTCTGGTCGCACTCCACTGCCAAAACCCAAACGGGCGTCTCCCTTCCATCAAAAAGTCCCACAGCATGCCCTTGTGCCCGGGGCTGTTGTGCGCATAGCCCTGGAACGGCTGGTGGCCCACGCCCCCCTTTTCTCCCGCGGGGGCTCTGTTGTCGAGCGCCACTTTCAGCAGTACGAGTTGGACGAGGATCATCAGGCAGGCCTGCGCCAGGAGGGATTTGTCGTAGTACGCGCCGAACCAGTAGAACACTCTGTGTCGCGCAGTGTGGTGTCAGCAGCCCCGAGAAGTTCGGCAGACGCAACGCAACGCAACACGCACTTCAATATTGATGCCACCAGCATTATCAAGGGTATATCCAACGAAAATCCATCGCTCGTTTTTCTCCTGTGTATCGAGGCGATTTGGTCGGCGTAGGACGTGATCGGCGACAGCACCAGACTATACGGTCACATGTCAGCGCAGCCGTCCTCGACGTCAATCTTCTCATCTCTCTCTGTCTCTGCGCGTGTGCGCGCGTATGTGTGTGTCCTTGCGGATCTTGCGGATCTTGAAGACTTACAAGAGGGGAGCCAGGTAGTCGACGACTAACTGGAGGAGGGCCAGCATTCCAGCGGCGTCGAAAGGAAGGCCTAACGAACGAGTGTCTACTTCGATCTTCATCACCACGCAGTCTCAGTAGATGTTTACGCAGAAAGTCGAAACCCGAGGCAGAGGGAGACGGAGCGACGGCGACTAGATAGCAGGTAGTAACTGAACTGTACAAACGCACACACACCTTCAAGGCGACATTTTGGAAATGACTGTGAACAACAAAAACAAAGAGAGAAGAAAGACTGCGTGGACAGCAAATACAGTCAGCGGCGGCCCGTTGTCAGGCGGGCATGCAAAAGGGAAAATTGCATAAAACAATACAGTGTACAGAGTACACAGCTGTGTCCGTACAGTAAGTACTAGGGATCCGAGAGATCCTGAATTTCCGCCCGACGTCAGTCAGTCGATCAGTCAGCCAATAAATCACATTGGATGATTTCAGGGAGCAGAATACGCGCAGAAAAGGGGCTCTGTATGATTGGCGGAGATGGTCTTGCTGCTTCCGCGAACTCCGCTTCTACCGCAAGTACAGAGTACTCACTGTACGAAAGGACGCACATAACTACTCTAACTTTGTGTGAGCCTGACGATTTATGTATGGTAAACGCCCTCACTCGCTTGCTATCGTCACAGACTTAATACAAACCTTGGCAACACATGAGGAACAGCTCGTGGATTTGAAAATTGTCTATCCTTCATTGTTGTACATTTCAACGTCTATAATTCTGTCTTGACCGCCGACTCCGACGGTCCGGGGAACGAGATACTCCAGTCGACACCGACAGGGGTTGCGGGATTCCTTACCACCGCCCACGCAGCCTTTCCGGCAGTTGGGGCGTGGTAGATCAGCTCGACTTGTCTGCTTCCCCGGACACCGTCTTCTGTCACGGTGACCTCACCCACTGACGACCAAGGAGCAGGAGCATTGACGACAATGATCTTCTCAACCTTCACGTCCTTCATCGTTTTGAGGTACGCAATGGTCTTCGCTCCCTTCTTACCAATATCCGTACTCTTTAACTCACCATTCTCGAATGAGAAGTTGCGATGAATGTAAGCTCCAAGCTGGTAATCAAATGTCTCGCCGTCGTCCACGTAGAGGGTCCCTTCTGCCCTTTCTCCCTTTTTGTCGAGAACAACGACTAGAGTGTAGGGATCCCATTTCATCAGCCCGGAGCTCTTCCGTGGGCGATCTTTCCTCGGGACGATATGGTCACCCTGCATGAACAGTGGGATCTTGTCGAGCGGTGCCGAAACAGTATGTGTTCGTCCCGCACGCCCGGAGTAGACGGTATAATCGAAGTAGTCGTAATAATTCTCGTCGTCTGCGATGTATACATCGACGCTCTCGCCACCCTCTTGTGTGACGGGTTTGACAAGCAGGCCTGAGGAGCCAAGATACATCTGATCATCGATTGCAAAGCCTCTCTCGTCGCCTGGATGGACGAAATACTGCGATCGAACAATGGGATATCCCTCTGTGGCAGCCTCATGGAATGCAGTATACCACGCCGGAAGCAGCGAATAGCGGAGTCGCAGTGCTTGAGTCATGATGCTCGTATACGGTTCTCCCAACATGTACGGTTCGCGCCTCCTCGTGTCAATATGCGCATGGCCACGCATGAAAGGGTAAAAAGCACCAGCTTGATACCACCTCGTCTGGAGTTCTTTGCTTGGGTTGCCAAAGAACCCGCCTATATCAGCGCCAGCAAAGGGGAAGCCGCTGACGCCTTGATTCAGGATCATGGGAATCGAAGCCACGAGATGTTCCCAGTTTGCTTGGTTGTCACCTGTCCACATCGCCGCGGAGCGTTGGGAGCCGGCGTAGAATGAGCGTGTAAGCACGAACGGTCGGCGTGGTGTTTCGCCCTTTTTGCGCTCCAGGAGGGCGTGGTACGTTGCGTTGTGGAAGGCCAAGCCATAAAGATTATGCACGTCCCTATGCTCCCAGTTTCCATGGTGAATGTTGTCGCGTGGCATCGAGATTTCAGGCCCGTTGAACACAGATGGTTCGTTCATGTCGTTCCACAGCCAGACATTAGACTGGGTGCCTTTGAAACGATCATATGAAAAGAGGGATTTCCACCAGCTTCGGGCAGCCGGGTTGAAGGAATCGATCCAGGATGATGACCCTGGCCAGCACCACCCTTCGAAAATATTGTTGTCTTTGTTTTTGACGGCGAGGTCCTTGCTCTTGAGTTCTTCGACAACATGGTAACCTTCCTTGTTTTTGATGTGTGGGTCGATGATGACCACCAATTTTCGTTCAGTCTCGTCAAGTTGTTTCTCCATGGATATCGGGTCCGGAAAGTTCAGAGGATCCCAGGTAAAGTATGCTTTCTCATTGGTGTATTCGATGTCCAGCCAGATAACGTCGTAGGGGATGTTGAATTTATCGAATTTGCGGTCCACATCTTTGACGTCTTCGTCGCTGACATAGTTCCAGCGGCATTGGTGGTAGGCGATGGCGAAGGACGCCGGCATGGCCGTGTAACCAGTCAGTTCGCTGTAGGATTTGGACAGATCTTTCGGAGTCGAGCCCAGCATGACAAAGACGTCGAGAAGGCCGCTCTCTGACATCCAATGTGTATGAGTGTCGACAATACCACCAGTCAAGCCAAGAGTGAGAGGGTTGGTATCGTGCTTTGACTTTGTGATGTCCACCCACGTTTCGGCGGCATTCAACCAGAACACGCCTACAGTGGAGTCTTTCTTGTGTGCTTGCATAAAAGGGATTGACCCATACAGGGTCATTGGGCTATCGAGTTCGTACTCGAAAATGTCGCTGTTGAACATCCGATACGGTTGGTCATAATTGCCCTCGCCGCCACGAGTCTCCTTGAGTGACAGAGGCCCGGCATGCTCTGCAAGTCCATAGACATGACCATAGCCTGGAAAGCTGATGTCCAGTGCCACGCTCTCTGGTCCCCTGGGTTTGGAGTCGGTGTTGCCACCGAAGCTCTCCTCCCACCAAGTGCTCTCGTCTTCCGCTGGCTCAGTTGGTTCGGGATCAGTGCTGTTCTCATCCCTCGGTGGCTTGTCAACTTTGGACCGCCAATGCTCGATGTTAAGGAATCCTTGTCCATTGAATACAACCTGTTTCTCGTCACCTGACCAGAATTCCACGCCGAAGGGAGCATGTCGAATCATTGCCTTGAAGCGACCATCTGGTCCCCATGTTACCTCTGTGACGCCCTTTCTCCGCATGTAGGCCGCCTTCTCAGGCTGGAGTCCAGCTCCAGTCAATGCCCAAGCGCCCGCTTCGTTGTATCTCTCCTTTCTTGCAGCACTGCCATGTCGCAGCTCGATATCGCCTTTCTTCCTCTTTTCCTCGTCGATGATGATTCGAACGTTGCCACGGTCGAGGAAGGTGATGGTCAAAGGTAGTTTGACTGCATCACCCCCACTCAGGGATTTGATGATAGAAGCGTCCAAGCGGCCATCTTTGTACTTGATCGAAGCGGCGTCTAGCTGATACGGAGACGAGTCGGAGTTCCCTCTCGCAAGCATAGTATCGGCCAAAGCTCTATTTCTCCTGCAGAAGCCCGACTGGTCGCATCGCTTGAAGTCGTGGTGCTTGACCATGACTGCGGATGGTCAGCAATTGAATCTCGATCTCCTTCCACTCGCACTGCTTACCTGCTGGGGAAACGAAGAATAGCAGCACCAGGACTACAGCAAAGGACAGCTGCCATGGCGACGGCCGCCTCGATGAGCCAGTCATCCTTACGTCCTCGGCTTCCAAAAATTCCTGCCTACGCAATGGCGGCAGAGTCGCGAAGCAAGTGTGAAATCGACCTCAGCCGCTAGTGAAAGATGTCCTGTTAACCCCAAGTTTCAAGAGACATGTGCCTGAGAATGGCTAGCTCCCCTGGGCTCCCTCTCACTAAGCGGGTCCCTGCATTGGAGCCAGCTCAATCGTGCCCATCCAAACTCATTCACCATGATGCTCCCCCACTTTAACAAAATATTTTATGCGTTCGCTTTCGCCTTGATTGCAACTTGTCTTCTTCCTTTAGCCAAAGACACCAACATATTCGAGAGTCCACTGAGAGCTGAGTCACTACAATCTGACAAGATGTCTAACGAACAAACGTAAGTCCCAGGTCCTATTTGCCTTTGCCTCAGACAGGTCACTCACGGACTCTTCGTAGCTTCATTGCTGTTAAGCCAGATGGCGTTCAGGTACGGTTCGATACACCGGAAATGTGCATCCCAAGCTTACCATACTGCGCAGCGAGGCCTTGTGGGCGACATCATCAGCCGCTTCGAAAAGAGAGGGTAAGCCCGGTTCAATCGCAAGTGAAAAGGACTTTACACTAAGAGGCGGTGAAGATACAAGTTGGTTGCCATCAAGATGACTTCCCCCGGCAAGGAGCATCTTGAGAAGCACTACGAAGACCTGAAAGACAAGCCCTTCTTCAAGGGTCTTGTTACCTGTACGGGAGTCACCCATCCCGAATTCGATTGGAGCTGACACGACATTGCAGACATGCTGAGCGGTCCCATCGTGGCTATGGTCTGGGAAGGCCGTGATGCCACCAAGACCGGTCGTGGTAAGTTGGCGTCATTGTTGACTGGTCCAAACGTCGCTAACTTGACTGTTAGCCATTCTTGGTGCCACCAATCCTCTCGCATCCGCCCCTGGTACCATCCGTGGTGACTATGCCATTGATGTCGGTCGCAACGTCTGCCACGGCTCTGATGGTGTTGAAAGCGCCAAGAAGGAGATTGCTCTGTGGTTCAGCCCCGAGGAGATCCAAAGCTGGAAGTCTGCTCAGCACGACTGGATCTATGAGAAATAAGTCAATCACACCCAATACGAGCTAGGGAATCTTGATGTGGCATCTCTGGCAGTATCAGCTACCATCATGGACACGACCAAGACAGGACAGATAGACTTACGAGCGTAGGACAATGACAAAAACCAGCACACCTGCGATCAACGCCCAAATGCGTGCTACCATCAGCCAAAAGCCAGGACCAAGCTACTCCTTGATGGCTGAAATGACCGACGAGCTGGGCCAAGTTCTCTTATTTTGGAGAGGGACGCTTGGTCCATGCAACAACCGTTCTTGTAGCATTTCTGGCTGGGATTACAGCAACTCGTGCAAACCATGGAGCGCCCCAGACACTAACGAAGATGCGCACCGGCAGAAAGAGCTTCACAATAGCATATGCTGTCGCTAACTCCACCACCCATCTTGTCGCGGCTTCTCCTCGATCAAACCACTTGGAGGCGGTGTTTTGGTTCTCAATATGTGCGGCATTCCCATCTCTTGTCTCGTTTTCTACTAGAGTCTCTTGCTTCTCCGTTATCCAACCTTTCTTGCGGAAGTAGCGGCCAAACTTCTCGACACCGGCCGCAATCCAGGCACCTTCAGCAAAGTAGGGCGGCAACCAATGCCAGTAGTGGAAGGCTCCAGCGAGGCCGAACAACGGGATGACAGCGGTCAATTCATGGAGAAGAAAGAACGCCGCCACATGTGAAAACGGGGCCTGCCGTAGGCCTGTGACTGTTGGTCGGAGAAAACGAGGCGTACGATCTACGAAGCGATCAAATCGACTTCGTGCCGCGGTTTGCTCTTCTGGCTTGGGTGCTTGATATGGAGGTTCGATCTTGGTATTTGAGCGCCAACGTCTTGCGCCATGAGCTGTGTTCGGAGGACGGACAGCTCTCACAAGCGAGCGCCGCATCATAATTCGGACTTGACAGTATATTGACTCGTCAAAGGATGCCGGCCCGCACTTTCGCAGGGTGATGCTGCGGGTGGGAACGGAATGCCTGCACGTAATCTATACGGCGGACCATTTTTACACTTTGCATCGGCTCTTATCTCACCTCTCCACGCTCCCACAGCCCTGGACAGACACTCACCTACACTCCTTACTCCCCGATTTGCAATGCTGGAAGTTCCCTGCGCAATTCAGCAGGCATCTGATCTGCTCCTGATATGTTGACGCAAGCACGTACGTGTCAACTAGGCTACACAGCTCGATGTCAACTGCACTCGCCTGTTCCTATGCTGGCAGCATTAGGCTGACGCGATTGAGATGCTATATCTTCGTGACTTCAGCCGCACCAGCATGAGCGCGCCGAGTGTCATTACGGCTTAGAGGTTGAGCACATCCCGGCGCACTTTGTATTCTTCAGCGCGGTCCGAATAAAGCTGAGCACCATGGACAAACTCCCTGTTGAGCTGGTCGGACATCTCTGTCTGTTTCTGGAGCCACCATCGCTTTGCTCTTTCCGCCTTACCTGTAAAGCATACGCTCAGATCGGGGAGGAGCATCTCTTTCACAACTTCGAGTTTCGCCTTGTCCCGAATCATCATAGATTGCACTTGCTCAAGCTGCTAGCCGCGAAGCCGTCGATAGCATCACGACTCCGTTGCGTCTCACTGACGTCCGGCGTCCAGCTGGAGTACGCCGACTACCGATACTGGCAGACTCAAGTCTATCAGGACAAGACGACCGCTTGGGAGCGCAGGGTTGCTGCCAGAGGTGCGTCCAGAGACGAGTACACACAGTTCCACGAACAACTGCAAGCCAGGTTCACCGCGGACCTACCTCGCAAATATGACTTGTATCGGTGGCATCTCGATCAGCAGGCGGCAGCTATGGCTGAACAGGATGTCAGGAACAAGCTCATGCGTATTCTGGGCTCGCTCAAAGAGTCCAGTCCAGACTTGCGGCTGAAGATGATCATGGCCGAACCTCAGATCCAGCTAGAAGAGCTCGAGGGCTTCGATCCTGACAAGTTCGCGAGTGACAAGCCCTACGACCCAGATCCACGTCGAAGGGTTTCGAACCGACGACAGCATTGCTTGGATCACTTTGTTAACTTTCTCGACGCTGCCAACCTCTCTAACTGTGAGGTGGCGGATCTTACAGCCATCGACATGCCTCATCAGTTGCTCACGGTTGATCATGGCTTGCAAGTCTTAGAAGAGACATTCCAAGGACTCAGGAAACTGGAGATGAGCGTGAGCGCTTTTCCGCACAGTGACTGGCTTGCTCGTGGTGGGAATGGAGAGGTGTATTACGGTGGTAGAAATCTTGCTGCAAGAAGACTGAGGATGCTGTTGAACTATCCTTCCAATCTTGAGCACCTAAGCCTGGCATTCCCGGTCGGACAACAATCCGAATATTCCTTTGACTTGTTCGACAGGACAAATTTGGATCGCTTCCCGAGGCTCTGGTTGCCTCATCTGAGGTCACTTGCTCTGCACCATTTCAGATGTAGGTGGGGAGATCTGAGAGCCCTACTTGACGAGGGAAGAAACTTGAAGTCGCTGGCGCTGAGGGATTGTCGTCTGGAGACGGGATCAATTATAGACTTGCTCGAGTACCTTCGCAGCAGGCAATTCCGCCTAGTTGAGCTACTCGGCACTTGGTACGTTGATGAGGATTGCGGTCAATGGCACTCTCACACAGAAAGCGACTTCACCGGGTGTTCGGCTTCCACCTCGTACGAAGGTCCGTACGCACGGGCCGGAACGCGATCCAGGGTGGAAGGTTTCATCCAGGGCAGAGGCGAGTGTCCGTTTCCGCGGTGGACGGTAGAAGATGACCCACCCCGTCTGTGGGAAGAAACAGGGGACACGAGTTGGCATTTCCTTGCGGGCCAGCCTCAGCACTGAGACACGCACATCAGCAGCTGCTCGACAATTTCGCCTAACTAGATAAGACCAGTCGATCGCCTTAATCACCGCGTTTTACACAAATGTGCCAATCGAATGTGGAGCTATGTCTCCCGATCCTGCGAAGCCTGATCATGACCCAAGATGGCTTTTCGCTTAGCCTCGCCGAGCTCGCCGACTGCGACGGTTGACCACAATCGATCCACTGTTGGCCCACAGTTCACCTTTCCGACCGAGTTCGCTGGCCATGAATGTGCTCTGCTCCTACAAGATTCTCCATACACATGTCTTCACCTTACAGGCCGCTTATCTCGGGTCAGCTCGCTCCATGTCAGGGTTGGAGGCGGTAAGAGCGCTTCGCAGCAGGTCACAGGCATTCGACCAGCTCCGGCAAACACGATCGGCAACTCTAGAGGTTCAGGTGTACTGCGCATGACGGCAGAGTGTGTTGCAGAGTCAGCATCAGTCTTTGCATCAGGCAACTAGTTGATCGCGAAGGAACGGGGGAATGGCAGCTTAGGCAGGGGCATTGCCAGGCTGGGATAACTTGGCCACGCATGCATCTTGAATCGTCTGAGCGCCATCTTGAATTGTCTGAGTGGCATCTTGCACCGGCTGAGTGAAGTGGCTGAAATGTGTGTCCGCATATGTCTGTCTGGTTGTGGCCTATGCGCTGCTGGCTTGCCTCCCTGTCGCCGACCATGTTGCTTGTGTGTCTTTCCACACGCCTCCCCTTTAACTTGGCTCTCAGTCCTGGCTGCCGACAATGAGCAACCGGCTGGACATGTCCCGGGTCCATCGACAGCCTCGCCAGCTTATGGATATCAAACAGCCCAGCGTCCCATATGCATAGTGGCAGAGGAGTGGCTACAACTCCCTGATATCCCCAAGTTAGACTTGGTAGCGGGGGCTCCATTAGCGACAGTGCTCCTGTAGCTGTAGCCGCGCCAATAGGAGACTTTGTTCGGATTGCTTAACAAGATACAAGCCGGTCCACGGAGATGCGGTGCGTCGGTGCCAATCCCAGGTCTTGTCATTGTCATTGGCAACCCTGGTTCGGCGCAAAATGGCCGACAAAGGTCACCTCGTAAAAGCAGCACAGATGGCAAGCCTGATCCCACCAGGTCCTATAGGGCTGGTGTGATCTGGATTGGTGCTTACTGTGTGCGAATACGCACCCTGCCACTGACTCGGCCTCTCGAACCATACCAGTTCAGTTCGCGCGCATATGGTGCGGTGGCCAATCGCGTGTTACCATTCTAAGGCCGTCCGTTTTGTATGAGATGGAAGTGGTCGAAGATTGCCTGACGGAGCTGGACTGGCTAGCTAATGGTCCATATGCTTTTATAAAGAGGTCGAACTCAACGTCAACTTGAAGTCGTTCAAGAATCTCTGTCTCCCTGTTTCACGATCCCAACGACAGCTCGAGCACAAAACGAGCTTGTCGAGGCCCCAGGTTCATCGAACGAATGATTGATTGCTGTAAGTCCAGCCTATGGGAAGGCGAGCCCGTGTTTGATGCCATAATCTTTCTTCAGGCTAACTCTCAGGTACAGAGCCTTTCTGCCACCAGCGAGCGACCCATCGCGTTCACGTCTTTGCGCCGCGAAGGCATCCCCGGCCCTCACATCTCTGGCGGGTGTCCTCAGAAGTTGTTGTGGAATCTCACAGGGAGTGGGAAGCCTGGGGGACCCTTTGCTTCGTCGACTGAGGCCTCTGTGACCTAGTAGCTATTCGCTGTTGGTGCGGCGGGCAGACTGCTGTAACGCTAAGCAGAGCACCACGACTCGCCCAGGCCAGTGCTGGTCGGCATTGAATCAATTACCCCTCACCGATCTTTGATCATTGATTCCCGCATCATGTCGAACAAGCCGTCGCCAAACTGGCTGTCGAAACTAAGACGATCGCCGAGTGAGTACCATTCCATCCCGTTCAAGATCCACGAGAGTCGAGACCGTCGGATCGATGCAGAACCTTCCTTCCCAATGCAGCACGAGTTAGATTCCCTCATTTCCGATTCTTTGATTCTTTTCCCACCGTCAACCAATCTTCACCCAACGGGCATTTGTCTCCCGGCAACCGAGCATCCCGATGGCCGGACGACTTGTGCGTCTATAGCTGACGACAACCACACTATTCACAGATCCCCGCGCAACTGAAACCACGCAATCGTCTGAAGGAGGAGGGGATGTCGACAATGATGCCAAAGCCAGACGCCGGGAGCAGGTCAGGCGGGCGCAGAGGTAAGAAAGGACATTCTATTTCTATCCGTCCGCAGGGGGCCGAAAAGGAGCCTACGTTGGTCTCAGAGACCAAGCCAGGATTTGCATACAGACGCCCTTCATTGAACACAAATGCAGCCTGGGCTAACTACTTGATCACGTCAACCAACAGAACCCACCGCGACCGCAAAGCGACGTACGTCAAGACACTGGAAGCCGAAGTAGCAAAACTGCGAGCCCGTGATTCCGCGCACGAGGCCGAACTCCTCGCCTACCGCATGACCATCCGCCGACTCAAAGAATTGATCAAGTATCACAAAATCCCGCTCCCCCAGGATCTGGCATCGGATCCGAATTTCCAGAGCCCGCAGGCGACGATTGAATTACTTGGATTCCCCAACCATCAGACCATTCGTGCCCAGATGCCGCCTCCTGAATCGTACTTCCTGGGGGGCTCGTCTTCGCCACTGCAGCAGCAGCAGCAAGTCAATAATAATATATTATCGTCGTCCGCCGACCTCTCATACACCAACAACCCTCTTCAGTCCGCCGGCTCGACCACATCCTCGAGCGATCTCTTCTCGGGCCTGACCATCAGCGAAGCACCGACCTCGCTGCACGCGCCGTCCATCTATTCCCAAACCGCCAGCTCTGCTCCGCCCGCTCCGCCGATTTCCACCACAATGCCCCATCCGCAAGGACTCGGCGCCACGCAGGTGGGAGTCGACTTTGTGCTCGCCCTCGAGCACGTCTGCCTAGAACATCACACCGAACACGCCAACGCCGACGACGGTTCCGGCCACGGCATGATGCTCATGAGTCCCATCATGTGGCACAGTCCTGCGCCTCAAGCCACGGGCCGCACCACAACACGACGACAGCAACAACAACAACAACAACAACAACCCAGTCCAGCAGCGACGAGACTCACCGCACAGGCACCGCCACCGGCACAGACGAGCTCCGGTCTCCCCTCGGGCACACGCTGGTCCGTCCCCGCAATCGAACTGGAGAAACTGCTCGACTTTTCGGACAGACTGTCTCTGGAAGGGGAGATCACGCCGGTCGAAGCGTGGCAGCGGATCCGACAACATCCCAACTTTGACGGCTTGACCAGGGACGGGCTGGAAACTCTGAAGCAGACGCTCCTGCCCGAAGTGACGTGTTACGGGTGAGCTATATGATCCTGATCCCTATATACCTGTACCCTTTTTGGCTTTTCCGTGATCCTAACCTGCGCCACCCAACAATCTATGCTATGCCCTTCTCCTCTCCTCTCTGCCCGTGTCTGGTGGGCCAGATGGACGTAGGGTTATTTATTTGGTTTGGTTTCGGTCTTGCTGTCCACGGTGTTTGTGGAATGAATGACCGAATGAATGGTGGGATGGAATGCATCCTTGTTGGGCTGGGCGGGCCGGGCAGCATGAAAAAAGCAGACGCTAGACCAACCAACACACATTTACCCCCGTCAAAATCAATTTGTGAGGGATCTGTTTGATTAATTTGTTTTCCCCGGCTTTCTGTATAGATTCGGCGCCGTCATTGACGAAGGCTACTTCGAGTCCCTCCTTCAACAGGCTCTGGGCGGAGATCCGTCTTCGCTTTGAACCTTCCCCCCGGTTACACCGTCGCCGCAGACGCGGGACGTGGGGACATAAAAACGCGGTTCAACTTTATTCGAGCGAGACCTCAGCACGAGTACGTATTACCATCGCTTACATACTGCCTTTCCTTGTTCTGCACTCCACTCAGACCACACCACTCCGTTCAGTCCGAATCCGAATCTGATGTAGATGCAGATGCACTGACTCGGAATAGTAGGATACTGGGTACAAGGTACAGGATCCGCGCACAATGAATCTCGGGCTAAGTAGTTGCCCCCTTGCTGTTCGCAAGCCTGCATTGCATCCATCCTCCTGTCAGATTTGCACTCAGACTCATTCATCCATAATCGCACACGATGGAGCCCAGCCGGCAGGGCGGCCCCGGGGGTAAATCGCCCCTCCGTGCCCCAGTTCGACCAATCAACGATTGACGACACAACAACGGCAGGATTTGGAATTTTCGAGCGTGTGGGCGGGCCTGTGGCGTGAGGGCGTCCGTCGTTTGCTTCTCTCTTCGCGGAGCGGAGCGGATACGAGCGAAGATCGTGAGACGCGGATGTGGCTATAGACGAAACGAAATGGAGTGGAACCAGATGTGATGCTGGGTTCTCTGGCTGGCACGCTGGCTGGCTGGCTCGTAATAATTACTATCCCGGTCATATCCTCTGTTACCCGTCACTTGCTTAGTTGGCATCTCTGATTCCGTAATCATAAGAACTGTTATAGTGCGTAATGTAGCGTAGAATCTCGAGGCGGGTCGAGAAGGCAGTCACCGGTCAGTCAATCGTCAGTCAATCATCAGTCTCAACCAGTTGCCGAATTCGTGCGTAGCGGCCTCTGGCCCGGCGCCGTCCTTCTGGGCTGCGCTACCGCAAGTAGTTGAACCGGACTTTGTGGCGTTAGCCAGCGATCCAGGGACGAGGAGGTAGACTTGGGACTGCTTGTTCGATGTTGGGATGCCAGATACAGGCGTAAGTACATTCGAGTCGTTGGCTTTCCCCAAGCGAAGATGGCACCGCAGAGCGTATGCACCGCAAGACCGGTACCATGTCGTAGGTACTAGGAATACTCCAGCCCAGACATGAGTGCTGGCTTTCCTCGTATTTTACCACGCTCCGCAAGCAGCTTCGACTGCCTTCCCTTCTTGGAAAATTCTCCGCCACGGCCCAAGATCTATAGCCGGGATGACTTGTCGTGTGGAGACGTGCATTGTGCATGCCGTGTTTGATGAGCAAGATGAATGCATGTTGTCGGGAGAGTCTCCGGTCGACTACTCACGGGGCTGATTTGCCTGGCACTGCGGATCGGGATCTCCGCGGTGCTTACGGAGTACGCCTCATGGCTAGTCTTGCCTTAGTGCGGCAAGAGGGTCTGATGGAAACGAACATATCCCATCCATGCCAATGCACGCGTAGGTCCTCGATAGTCGGAGCTTATGGCCTTTCTGAGAAGTGCCATGGAGGATGTGCATGGGGCCGCGACGTCATGGCGTGGTAGACATGGTACTTTTGTCAGCGGACCTGGTCTATCCAAATACTCCGTACAAGGGGTCAGAATCCAAGGGCGCGGGAGGAAAGGGTCCGACGACCTTCATCCGGTCGGCAATATGTTGATTCGGTCTGTTTATAAAGGTAAATCCGGACTGTTGTAAGCTGTGGCAGTTTTCGATTGCGTAAAGTGACCAATCAGCCAAGATATCTTCGTCGCTATTACAACTCGACGACCTCTCTTTTCGGATGAGCAGAGTGTCTACACAGAACAATGACCTTTGATCAAAGACCGGCACAGATGGATAGATATTCCTGATCTCAGGAAGTGGTGCGGTCGACGACTCTTCCCAACTTTTCCGGCCAATTTTGGGTTTTGTGACCCGTTTCTTTGGTGCAACAATAATATTCCGGGTTAGCGGTCTTGTGTGTCTGAAGACAGGCTCTCTGATAGTGGCAGGTCCATACCTCCCTGAACTTCAGCCAGCATATCCGTCGTGTTGAGTACTCGGTTCTGTCCCGACAGGTACACTCCGGCGAATTGGATACAGAGATTGCGGTGGATTTATCTGCCCGAGAAACCCAAAGTATCCAGCAGGAGGTGTCCCCAACGTCCTCGGGGTGAGGTTGCTTGTAGCCTCAGTGCCGACGACGCTCGGGCTGTACCCGTCGAACATAAGCCCGGCTGGACTCCTGTCGTGCTGTGGTGCCTGTTCTTGGTTTTGGTTGAGAGCATACTGGCTGCCAAAGGTGAAGCCTTCCGGGCCGAAACTCCCCAGAGAAGAGTATTGTGCCGGTGCTGGGGTAGGGAGATTATCAGTCGCACCGGCATATCCTTGCGTTATGCTCAGCTGCGATGGGTCAAGGTCAACTGGGACGGGTTGAGCTATGCTTGGTAGTGTTTCTGAGACTTTGGTGAGGAGTAGTGGAAGGTAGCGGGATGCGCCGCCGCGTAGTCGTGAGATTAGATTGAGTAACTTGTTGAGTGTGTCGAATGGTGTCTCATTCGTCGACACGTCGAAGGGCACACAGGCGATGACATCGGTCAGCGTGCAGGCAATGTCGAAAAGCTTCTCGATCAATCCGACGCCGTGGACTTCCATTGCATCGAGTGATAGATCTTGGAGCTCTCGAACTAGGTCCCTCGCCACTTCGATGGGATATTTGAATGTCATGGAGGAGTCGTTCGAGGACGAGGACAGATATCCATTCGTGATGGAAAGCTGCCATACCATAATGCGGAGCCAGTTCATCGTAACCCGAACATCGGCGATCTGGCTCTCCGTCGTTTTGAGCTCACTGGGTAACGCATCCTTCAGCTGTTGCTGGAGCCGGGACAGCCAGGTAGCAGAGCAATCGGTTTTGACTTTGTTCCAAAGCGCCATGAATTCATCGTCAATACAACTGAAAAGGCTGATCAGATATGAAAAGCCCGATATCATATCTTCCTCCTGTTGGTCATGCGTGGTTGGCAGTTCGATTGTTGGGTGAAGCGTAAGCGGGCGGTGTCGTTCCATGGCATATGCTCGCTCGGTCACAAGGAGGAGCCAATACATACGCCTTCTGTACCTGCTGTCGACCGGATCACTGAGTAGGTATGACGACTCTTCGTGCAGGCCCATCAAATGAGCCAAAGTGGCAGCCTCCCGTAAATAAAACCAGCATACGTTCTGCTCCTCCAGCGTGAAGTAGCAGCTGAACAAGAAGAAGGCTGTTTGGACCGAGACCAACGTGGGAGCCTCGACGTAGTTGATAGACTTCCGGGTGCGTATAATGTCATTCAGGATCATATTGGCATAGCCATATCGATTTTCAGGAGGCTCACCCTCATAGTAGCTTCCGGGGGCCACGGCCAGATTCATTCCTGGCTGAACCATGACAAATGCACATATCGAACCCGTGAGACAGTATAGCTCGGGGTCGGTCATGAGGCGGGAAGCGATGGCATGCTTAAGTGCTCCGCAGTGAAGAATCCACGCCGTAGTCGACATGTTGCTGAAGTAGAAGTCGATGCAATTTTCGATTGTCTGCCTGCTCAGGAGCGAGACATTTTGCGCATTGGGAGGCGACTTGGGCGGGCTGCTGAAGTCGAACGAAGGCTCTTTCTCAAACGAAGGCACAGCAGACGCCGAAGCGGTGGGAGGGTTGGTGTCTTGCTGAGTGCTTCGGATCCCGCTGATCACTTTACCACGAGATCCTTTGGGACCTTTCTTCTGGGGAATAGCGAGGTAGGTACACTGAAGATTGGTTTGTGCACAGTTGTTGCATGGTTGGTCGCCGCTGCACTTCACCTTCCTCCTGTGGCAGGCGTCGCACGCCTTCTTGACGGGAGGAGCAGCCATGGTGGCGGATTCCCAAGTCAGGTGAAGCGATAGGGCGCCGCCGTGCGTCTTTGCTCGATGCTGGCTGGCATATCTCATGAATGGCGATGCGGACTGGGACCGACTATTGTCATCGTGGACTCATCTTAGCATGGACAGAAGGTGCGTGATTTTGACATCTCTAGATCTCGTGCTATCGCTATCCTTGCAAGAGACCTCTGCCGATGATGGAGAGTCTTGGACAACAACGGATAGAGCACGGCTCGAGGTTGTCGTCGTCGTCGTCGAGGAGTTTGAATATTCAACCCCGCAATTTGTGTCTCGTCATCGCATGCCCCAACACAGCAGCGACGAACATGATATTCGGGCGCAGAAGTTCTCATATTCCTAAAGCGGCTACAGTGTGCTCTGGAGGTTTCATGATTCTACATTCAATGCTACAAACTACCTAGAGGACTAAGTAGGCTGCACCCAGTCTTTCGGCAGAGGAGCTGACAGTTCGACCCCGAGCAACGTGTGAACCAGAAACCGCCAGTACACCCGGGTTGAGTGGGATTCTCTTCTCGATGGCAGTGTTGCTCTAATAGAGTTGTCGAGAGGAGCTCGGTCGAGTCGAGTAAGATATAGTGTTGTATAAGTGAGAGCTGAAGATTGATACATTACTCCAATTCTGGCGTTACCGTCCTGCGTCATTGCATCAATTCCTTTTCCTCGTGCTGATGCCTTTTGTAGATGGAGTATAGTGATAATGCGCACTTTTCGTAAAGTTGTCCGCACCTTGAACTGGTCGCTCTCGTGTCGCAGTCTGACTCCGCGCATCAATGAAACCTCCACATATCTACGCCAAAGTCTCTTTCCTCCAGCCCCCATACCACCGGAACTCAAGCACCGTCGCCCCAGATGCCCACTACACCCATCACAAAGCCGATACCGGCGATCCAACTGCGCACCTTCTGCACTTTGCGTTCTCTTGTCATCTCCAGCTCGACCTTCTCGCCGTTGACCTGGTGTTCGTCGCTGCTATCAGACTCGACCTCAATAAATCCGCTGTCGTCACTAGCTGAAGGACTAGGCCCTCTCACTGCTGCTACGCGCCTGTTCTTTCCTCGGCTATCCGACCGGCTTCCCAGGCGCCACGACGGGAAGCGGGAGAGGCCATTGAACCAGTACTCCACTCCCTGCCCGCCGATAAAGCTCACCAGTGCGGTCCACAGAAGGTACGGATGGCGGCCGCGCGGAGACGCTAGTGTAAAGGCGGTAATCAGAGATAAGGAGGAGATTGACGCCAAAGTGAGTATCTGTCTGGTTGACTGGGTTTGAATTGTGCTCAGGGTGCGAGACGCAAGCGACGCCGAGGGTAGGAGTGCGAGGGAGGGAAGGACAATAGATTGAAGAGTGTAGGATGTGCCCTGTCATGCATCAGCCTATGTTCTCGATCGAGGATTGCCACTTACGGTCAGGAGACCAAGGGAAATCGTCCCCACAAACTTGGTGATGCTTATCGGGCACGGCATCGTGGTGGTGATTCTGTTATGATGGGGGAGTATAGTAACAGTCTCGAGACTGGCTAGCCGTTGCTCGTCGAAGGAGCTGTACTCCGTACCGCGGGGAGACACTCAGATGGGCGCGTCGATCGCGGGGTCAGGCCACGTATGATCAGTCCTTGAGATGGTAGAAGATGAGAACCCGCGACAGTAAAGTCACAAAGCCTGATTGACAGCGTCTCTGGATGTCGATGGCAGTATTCAGTAGGCAGAATGCTTGCAACCAGAGCCAGATTGAGTGATGTCGTTCCGAAGCTGCGGTGCCTGCGTCGGCCGCCACCAACCACGACTTCTCCAATTCCAGGTTACGTAAGCGGCCTTCACTGACACTTACCACGTGACCACCCATTTACTCCAAACTCAGTTTCCTCTCACCTGTCTCTCATTGCTCTCTCAATGCTCTCTCCTTTCCCGCCAAATTTATTCGAGACTGCGACCTGCACGGGAGCTAGAAGCGTGTCTGCCGCCCAGGCCAGTCTGCTTGACATGCCTGTGCAATCCCCACAGAATGCTGCCAAACCTATCGGTGACCGGTACGAGAGGCCGTCATAATGAGCCGAGACCTCGACGCGGCCATTTCTCAACATAACCTAGGGAAGCAAATAGGAGGTCAACGATTGCCCAGACATATATCCTTTGTGATGGAGGTGTGCAACGTTGGAGATGCCTCGAACCCGAATCTACTCTGGAACTTTCTCAAGGCCCATAAGGAAGTATACCTATCCATTCAAGTTTCTACGCATTGTCCAAAGCCGCGTGTGATGGGATGGTGTCCTCACTCATGAATGAACACGGGTGAAGCCCAGTCAGCGAGAGATGAGTCTCTATGCAGATTATGCTTTAACTCTCAAGCCCAACACCACTCCCACTCCCACCACAGAGTCTGTCTCGGCTAGACCATCACAAATGCGTCCTGCATTAGGTGTAGGACATGAGTGTTACACAGGCGTTTTTGTCTCAATGGTCCTCTCTGCAAAGGTCCAGTCATATATTGCTAATGGGGTAGCAGCAACGACTGGACTTTGGGCTTAGTCTGCCTCCGATAACACCAAACCCCTCCTTGGCTGACCGCCGCCATCATTTGGCGATTGTTGATGCACAATACGACCTACAGTCGATCCACCTGATCCCATCTCCGTGCCTGTCAGTTGGAAGTCGGAATGTGGGGGTAATCTCCTCCATGCATACTGGTACCTCGTGGTCAAGTCAGAC
Source organism: Cladophialophora carrionii CBS 160.54 (assembly GCF_000365165.1). Lineage (NCBI taxonomy): Eukaryota > Fungi > Ascomycota > Eurotiomycetes > Chaetothyriales > Herpotrichiellaceae > Cladophialophora > Cladophialophora carrionii. The sequence continues at coordinate 557,416 of NW_008481828.1, forward strand.
GTTGTTGCCGGGATGTCCCCCAGCAATACCCCCACACAAGCACGTACCTCACGCTTCCATGTTCTCACTCAGCTTCTAGGAAGAGCTATGCATCTACCCTGAGCCTGGTTCGTCTTCCACCGCTCCCTACTCGGTCTTGAGGCTGCTTGCTTAATGATTGGAATGGCAGCCTCAGAGCCAGGCTCGGACCTGGAGTCGGCGGCATGCTGTGTCCAGTTGTAGTAGATAATACTGATCGAGCTTGAGCTCAACCACGACTCCGACTCACTTGCGCCCTCTCGGAGCAGCGCTCTTACTCGACCACAGCCTTTAAGAACCGACCGAGCCTGAAGCCGATCAAGGAATATTCCACAAAATGCCTACGGCGTCTGGCCATGCAACGCTGCGTATTCCAGACGTGAATTTCTGGGATTTCTTTTTTTCCCGACCCGATCGACCGTACCCATATGACAAAGATGAGCATTTTCCTTTCCCTTCCCCTTCTTTCTCCTTGTCATCTAGGCACTGCGCTCTTGTCGCCGCGCCGTATCCTTGCTCATCTCTGATTGCTCACCTCTAATCAGCTCAAACATAGTTTGTGGTAGGGCACCGCAGCATGTCATCGATCTCTTATTGAGTCTATCTCTTGAGAGCTAGGCTCTCAGCTATGGACTATGAACTGTGTTGCCCGTGCCTGCCTCGCGTGGCCTTGCATGGGCAGGGCAAGAACGGGACTGCCCACCACACAGTTGTCTTCTCCGACGTTGACGCTCCCCACGAGCACACGTACCGGGCCCTTCGATATGCAACGATCCGATTCGCCTAAGCCCTACAGGCCATACCGGACTGGAGAAAGGGCAATGTCGTGGCTCTCTTCTCGCCCAACGACGTGGACTACCCTGTCGTCGTCGTCATGTGGGGGTCGGTCTGGGCAGGTGGCATCGTCTCGCTAGTCAATTCCGGCTATACGCCCTCTGAGCTGGGGTTTTAACTCGTCGACGGTGCGGCGACATTTCTCGTCACCCGTCCCTCTCTCCTGCCGGTTGTCCTTGTGGCGGCAAAGGAGATCGGTTTTCCGCCAAGCAAGATCCTTCTGCTCGGGGGTGGAGACAGGAATGGGAATGAGGGAACCGCGCAGTCTTCCCAATTCAGAAACGTCAGGACCCTCCGTAGTCCTGGACTATCTGCCACGCCTCACGTGGTCAAGCCGGCCGTTTCATTGTGTACTCTTCCGGCACGAAGAGGGGAAGCCCAAGAGCGTGATGCAAGGTCGCCAATCAGAAATTCCTGCGCGGAGGGCTTCGGTTCATCGATGCGGTGCCCAAATCAGCGGCCGGCAAGATCCTGAGGTCCAAGTTGCGGGAGTTGAAAAAGGCGGAGAGCGTGGACGTGGACGTGGTACCGGTGCGCTCCAAGTTGTAGGGCTGCCATACTCGAGTAGACTTCCTAGACTCAGAACCCTCCACGAACGCAATTTTAGACACCTGACGCACATGTCTGTCTCCTTTCATTGCCAGCAGTGGTGTTCGAATAACTCACGCACCAATACTTTCTTGCTTTGGAATGACCGTAATCGATGTCTCGGCGATTCCTTTCTTTTCCCCAGGCGGGATGTCGCTACTGGGACGGCGTGGAGCCGAATTACCACCATCGTACGCTCGCTGACACGACTCACTCTTTGGGCAGAAATCGGCTTTCGCATCATCGCACCCACCGACGACAGTGCAGAAATCATCACCCCCTGGCACATTGATTTGGCCGAATCTCAACGCGAGGGCTCCATCCTGCCGCACCCACTCACGCGACGATTGCTGCGGGTCGCCCTGGCCGGGACGGAGTGTATTTACCGCAAGCCGGCCCGTGCTGGTCTGGTTGTACATGTTTCGCAGGGTACGGAGGATGTGGCGGGACGAGCAGAGGATCGCGACCGCCCACACGAGAGCGACGAGCAACAGCGCGAGCATGACGAACGCGGGGATCGCATACCGGATGTCGTAGCGAATGACGCGCCTGTACTCGACGACGCTTGCGCGGGGGATCCCGCTCGCCGGGTCGTCGACGGCCAGACTGGCGGGCCAGGCGACGTACTTTGTGGAGATGGACGTCTTGGTGCCGACCAGCCCCGCGGCGAGCCCGTCCGTCATCTTCAAGCTGGGGATCTGCGCGGCGGTGGTCGCGTTGTGCGACAGCCGCTGGTAGCGCTCCAGCAGCGTGTAGTCGTGTTGGCCGCTGTAATCTGGGCCGCCCAGGTCCGAGAGGCCACCGTACAAGTTTCCGAGCCGGCGCGTAAATCCCGAGGCTGCGGCCAGGGCGTCGTAGCCTTCAGACTCGCCGAAGTTGCCCGTGAGAAAGGGGCTGGTGGGGAGCCAGAGCTTCTCGGCGTGAAGCGTGTAGAAACCGTCTTTGTAGCCCATTGTATGGTAGCGGTTGTCGACGATGCCCCAGAGGGGGTCGAACCGCATGGCGCGGTCGTAGCTGTGCTCGGCCGCCCAGAGCGGTTTGGACATTTCGTCAGCGTAGACCTTGTCCGCGATGTGCACGGCCTCGAGATTGCCGAACAGTGTGCCCGTGCCATTGTAGCGGAATGTGACGGTCTTGATGCTGGCGCGGACGGCCGACGCGCATATGTACAGGTTCTTCTGGTAGGTCTCGATGCCGGTGTAGGTTGAGGCGGAGATGTTTTGGTTCGGTGGCTGCAGGGGAGTTCCGAGCACGGCGCCGCATTGCACGGCCGGGTAGGTGATGTTGTTGGCCCGCCAGTCGTTGTCTGTGGCCCCGATCTCATAGTAACCCCTGCATATTTGGGCTAGATACATATATAGATAGGTACGTTAGCTTGGTGTTGAATGGCTGGGGGCTGAATGCGGAACGGGCAACATCGAACGTGGAAACATACCGATAGCCGAGTAGTTCAACGCCAGAAGTTTCTTGAAGCCGTCGGGATAGTGGTTTACGAAAGGGATAGATGTGTTCCCTCCAGAATACTCGGGGACTTCGGGCGGTGCGCCACCAACACCCCTCATCTGATCAAGCACAATCGTATCGAAGCTTGATATACTGAACATATCTGGCGACGCACTGCCAGTGTCCGTTACCGGGATCTTGGGCAACGGCTCTGTACTCTGGTCCAGGGGGAGAGAGATGTTGAGACTGGAAGCCACAAGTACGTTGTGCATGCGGGCTGCCTTGTGCGCACGGCCGAACAGATCAAGCGTTTGATTGTCAATCCAGGCTCGTGACTCAAGCGCCGTGACATCAAGGCCGAAGAAAGCACCTCTATCGATAATCGAGAACGTATTTTGATTAGAAAAGTCGTCGACGGTATTCTCGATCCTCAGTTCGATGGACAAGTTGGTGTCAGCACACTTCGTCACGGGCTCGATCCAGGTGATGTCTTCGGTCCAGGTTCCTCCGTGCTCCAGCCCCACAGGTATTGTGTGGTTCCTAAATCCAATTCCCGGATTGTCCCTCATATCGACGATGAGTCCTTCTGTGAGCAGGATCCGCTCCTGTGTGATCAGAGTTCCGATAGTACGGCTGTCGCCTCTGACGTAGGGCTGGCCCTTGTTTATGAGTCCGTCCTGATTGAACTTCCAGCGACGATATTGGATATCAAACAGGCCAGACACCGTATTCCCTTGGTCGGCAGTGGCGCTGGTAAACATGGTGGTGAAGTTCTCCGGGATCGTGATGTTAATGGTGGAATTTTCGTCCGTCTCCAAACTTCGCCACACGCCAGGCTCTGTTTCGGCCATGTATACGCCTTGGTACTGCCCTGGACAATTGATCACCGTGCCCACTTCACACTGGCGAGAGAACTGGGCGTTTGGGCGAGGCATGGTGACCCTTCCCCAGGGACCTGGATCCTTTACATATTGGAATTCGACCAGCGTGGATTCGCCCGGCACGATCTCATCGTGTAGTCCGAGGGGTGTGACCACGCTAGCTAGAACCAACAAAGCGGCACCGGCTGTTGCAGCCCAGCTCGGGATCTGGACTCTCGTGGGAACCTGGCGTGTGTTGGCAGCGTCTGTGCGAAGAAGGTGTGGCCAGATGGTCGTAGAGATGGTGCGATTGACAACAGACCTGAGACGTCGTTAGACCTCCCTGTGCTTGATATGCAACCGCATCACCTACCATGTCACGGCGGTGTTCTCAGTCCCGACATATTTCACCAAAATCACCACTAAGGCAGCGGGGAGCCCATACTGGACTGGCGCCCACCGTCAGCAAATGCGTTCCTCGTAAGGCCTAGGAGTGGTGAGTCGGGATACCTATCATGACTGCTGCGGCGATGAGGCCGGACACCTCGGCGACGGTGAGCATCTCGACGGCTTGATACTGGCGCCCTCTCGAAACTGTCGTATGATTTTGCCAGATATTCCGGGGTAAAGAACGGAAACTGGTTGCGATGCTCGTCCCCCTTAATAACCAGTCGACCCCGAGCCTGCATCGCCGCGGAAGTCCAATCACCCACCTCGACGCAGGCGTTGGCACTTCTGTTCGCCTTGCGCAGCGCGACTCCAGGCCATATCCCCGTAGTCTGTACGCCTATCGCCCCGGAGTCCTTGGCGCTTTCGGGTTTCGTACCCTCCTCCAATGGAATATATTGCTTCATAGCCCAGCCCGTCCTGGATGCCGCCGACCAAGATAGAGTTCCTTGGCAAGCGCTCCTGCATTCTCCCGTTGTCGCACGAATCAGCCCATCAGGCGTATTCGTATTCCCCCACGACGATCGACGTACTCCCTGGATTCGTCGGTGCGCTTTAACATGGACAACTTATCGCACTCACCACCTCCCAGGACCAGCAAAGACCTTCAAGTTACTGCTGGTATGTTTGACTGCACCGCCCGCAACACCAGTCAATCCCCGCCAGCGGTTGCTCCAACGAGATGAGCATCACCTATCCTGGATGCCGTGTTGATGCGAATGGGCCTTGTGAGCTGGCAACAAGCTCAGAGAATGCTTGTTCCAGGGAGTTCGGAGAGTCGAGCTTTTACCAGCGAAGATACTGCATGTGTACAAACGGTTACTTCGAACGGTCCTCAGAGTTAGCATATACCTCTCCCCCCAAACTGACCTTCGTATTCCCACTGACCACGACAATGTAACTAGGTGTTGGAACGACTGTTATCACTATAACGCAACATCCACCGATTCCGTGTCGATTAGCCGCGAGTCCCGATTTGTAAGCCTCGACTGTGAAAGCTACTCACTTGCCATCGAGAGTGAGGAGGCTTATTACAGCAGTCTCAGCCTGGCAAGTGAGAGCCGCGAGGCTACAGATAGTTCCAGCAGCACGACTCAGCGGACCTCAGCAACCACCACAACAGCTGGAAGTGCAATTCAGGCAGCTACAACAAGCCCGGTTGCACCGGAGGCGACGGCCTGGGTGGACAGACCGAGTTCGACAGGACAGGCGCAGCAAGGTTGGGGAATCTCGGCCACCGGAGCCGCGAAACAGAAAGCGCTGGTGTCAATAACTGTTGTTCTTGCGTTGTCAGCCGTCTTCTGTAGCTAATAGGAATGCCATGGCTTTTGAGACTTACGTTCGAATCAGGCCACGACGGCCTTTACATCTCATTACGACGCCATGTCTGTCGTTGAGGTAGTTTTGGGACTGTTCACGTACACATTGACCATTGTCTTCGAATCGCAGATGGATACGATGCATTGAATCCCCCTTCCACCACATGCTCAGAAGCCCATCCTGCGAGCTGGTCCATGTCCTTTCTGGATGCAAGCGTCAACCCGAGCTGAAGAGCAAACTGTCATGGCTGCTTTTGCAAAGGATAATAGCATGGAAAGTGTGAATGTGAAGCTGGGCTGGCTCTTGTCCTTCCCTTGGAGAGGCCTTGCCAAGTCCCAGCGAATCTCGCTTTCTCAAAATTGCAACACCAAACAACAATCTTGATTAGATGCGAGCGTGAGCGACGAACGAAAGCGAACACACTCACATTGAACACATTCGGTCCAGAACCAGCACAAGATGTAGCAGTCGTCAGGACTCAGGACTAAGGTCTCTGGCATCGATCGGGGTGATGTGGGCATGAGCAGTGGATGAGCTCCGCCTCGGTTTTGAATCAGCTCCGCCTCAGTTGGCTTTGAAGTTTGCGGCCGCGCCTCCGCTCATCGTGCAGGCGCAGTCTCAGTGAGTTCAGTATAAATTGTTTCTGACATGACTCCAGACTTTACAGGATCGCGCTTGGCCCGCACTGCCTCTGTGACTCACGGTCTGAGTAAGAGCTTGCTTGCTCGATACGCTCAATTATTTATTGTTGTTATTTTTACTCTCTTCGGAGTCATGCCACCTCAGACTCATCTTCATATCACTTTTATCTCATCCGAGAGCCCCAAACATGTGCTCGAGAGAGATTATTCGCCCGCTACAGTCCCCCTTCGAGATCACTTAACCTGCACCCATCGAACGTCCCGCCGTGACAACAACCGACCCTGCTATGGTTGACGACAACGCCGACGACTGGGTCGACGTCAAAGCCGAGTCTCGCGATAGGAAGCAGAAGCCGGACCCATCACATCTTGCGGACGAGAAGAAGGAATACGCTTTCTATGTTGTGACTGCGGAGTCTGCTCTTGCTCGACTCAACCAGGACGCCTCTCCCATCTTCCTCGTTGACGTATCGCAGGATACACTTTGGTCCACATGGCTCGATAATCTGGATCCTTCCCTACGGCACGAATACTCGTGCACGACATGCCGACGCTTTATCAAGCGGTACGGTGGCCTGGCACAGGTGGATAGCCAAGGCGCTGTCCAGCCCCTGCTCTGGGATCCTACAGAGCGGCCTGGACCAGATCACTTCCGTGCGTCCATCAAAGCAATCTACGACAAGGTCTCTTCTGCGACAGTGTCGGAGGAGTTCAAGGTCATTCCTAGGACCAAATCTATCGGAACCCGAACTTCAGGCGGATACAACCACTTCTACGTTGACTTCCCCGAGGCACGCATCCGCAAGAAAGAGGCTCGCGGCTTCGAATCTGCACCCGTGACCGTGCTTGCGACCATGATCGGCCGGGTCATCGACGACTACAGCCTCAAGACCATTCGGCAGGCCTTCACAATCCTCACGGAGGACAAGCTCCCGCACGCTGACAGCCACAAGGCTGCGATTCGCTGGTTCCTCCCTTTACGCGAGAACAAGAGGATGGAGGAAGACTCGGACAAGACCACGCGTCAAAATCTGTTGTATCTACACGCCGCGATATCTTTCAGAGGTTGTGTGAGCCAATTGCGATCCGGAGCACTATCCACGCTTCTCCAAGACATCGAGGCAGGCAAAGACTTTACCGAGATCAAAGAACACTGGTCGGAAGTCAATGATCCCGCGCGGTACCTCCGACCCCAGGCGGCACCTAAAGCTGGACAACTTCTTGCGGCAGAGCTCCTGATGGAGTCCCTTGGAATCACATCGCACGACCTCAGACGAAGAGACTTCACCATGTCCGAACTGCCAGAGCAGGTTATCATGTTCATGTCGGCGGCCAGGAAGAACCGCGTCCCTACTGCCGCGAAGCCTGGCGGCATCTTCTCGACGGTGAAGCCGAAACCACGGAACCCTCAACCGAAGCCGGCACCTCTGGACAAGACGGGCTTGTCCACACCTCCCACGCGCATCTCATTCACAAAGTTCGTTACAGATATCCTTCCCAAGGCTGTCAAAATAGAGTACATGCTTGAGCGCTGTGATCCGATCACGTTCCTTATCACGGGGTACGAAGGGACCAAGCCATTGATGCAGTGGCATAACGACGAGAACCACAATAGGGTCTCATGGTTCCAATACACCTTCCCTCCACCGGTCACGGAGCATAACCTCCTTCCCGACGATTGGAACGAGGTTGCCTGCATCCTGCCCGCCCCGTACCTGTGGGACGGGATACCTCTGACCACCACGTTCCCGCTTGCGCCAGCTGACTCCACGGACTTCAAGTATTACCACAAGAAGAGAGGATTCCAATACATGCTCTGTCTTGAGGGAGTTAGACTTGACAAAGTGGCCCAATCATGCTTGTTCCCCTCGTTCTTGAAGTCTGAATTCCACGGCGCGCGGAGCGCTATCGAGGCATATTCGACGTCACATCCCCTTGAAAAGGTGCCTAACATTGAGGAGAAAGGCGGTATTGTGGCGGGCGTAAGAGTTTCGAGGAGCCAGGACATGGACGAGTGCAAGCACTTGCTACGAGTGACGGATGAGAAGGGGGATATCAATACGTATCGGATTGCGCTCTTCGAGTAGGCGTATCGTGTCTGGGTAGATTTGGAGAATGTTGGTGTACACCACACTTACGGTACCGCGGGAGTGAACGGATCTCTGTATGGCAAGCAGCTTGGACGGCCTGGGAAGGGCAGAAGTGTGTTTCAAAATACGACTTTGTCCGCAGACAAAGCATCCATCTAGTCAGTCATACTACTTCTGGCCTTCACACCACAGAGCGCCTGCATTTGGCAAGTCCTACTCACCCGTTCTACGCTAGAGGGATACTGAATCGCTGAGAACAGACTAGTTCTCAATGGATGGCCCTTTAAGGGCGCAATAGACGTCCCGGCGACTGTCCAAAGAATCTCCATAGTGACGCACAGCACAGCACACAGCCATGTCCCAAATCGCAACGACAGAGCACAATATTGTAACACGCAGCACATGGTCCCGGCCGCCTTCAGAGTCACAACAGGGTACAACACTGCACCACGATCGAGATGACCATGCCTCTACAGTACAGTACAGTCCATCCAAAGCCACATCAACGCTGCCTGACACCAACCCACCTCGTCGTGTAGAAGTGTACATACATACTCTACGAGCTCCATCCCTCTCGACTCGGCCCTGATTACAGCAGGCAAGCACCATCCCTGCTCGCCCCTATATATACTAGAAACCGCCCCGGAGACAGACCCGTTCCATACGTTCTTCTTCAAGACAACTCAAACCCCTCATACCCTCCCTTCCTCACCTCCTCCAACGTCTTCTTATACCTGGGGATCCCGCCCGCATAGTTCAAATGCTCGCGCGGCTTCCCCGGGATGTTGGCGCCATTATACCACGAGTCGACCTTCCCACGCGGCGTGTCGTTGATCAACTCGAACACCAACTCGCGCCACTGTTCCTCGGCGCGACGTTGCGGGTTCATCTTGCGCAGATTCCGCGCGGCCATGTCCTCGAGCACCTCGACGATCCAGTCGGCTTGGATCTCGATGCAGCTGGGGCCGTTGCTGAACGCCGTTGGGGCCTGGGGGCCGTACGTGCTAAAGAAGGAGCATTTCGTTAGTGTCGCCTGCACACACACACAACACGCACATACGCGTATGAAAAAATCCGGCTTGATTTTTTTTTCTTCTGGAGCGAGAAAGTATCATACGAGTGACGGGTCGAGTACAATAGGTACTCACAAGAAAAAGTTAGGAAACCCCGCGGTCGAAATGCCCAGGTACGTCCACGTGCCGGCGGCCCACTTGTCGGCCAGCACCACGCCGTCCACGCCCGTGACGTGCATGTCCTTCAGTCCGCCGGTGATGGAGTCGAAGCCCGTCGCCAGCGCGATGACGTCCAGCGCGTGGAACGTGCCGTCCTCCTGCACGATGCCGTCCGGAGTGAATCGGACGATGGGGTTGGTTCGCGTGTCGATGACATCGACGTTGGGCTGGTCGACCATGGCATTAGCATTTTGCAATACAAGTTCCGCTGGGGAGGGGGAAGGGTGGTTGCTTATCCTGCCCGACTCAATCAAGTGGCCTGCGCCAAGCGAGATGAGGGACAAGTAAGCCTCAGGAGAAAAGGGCGGTCTAATTAGTACCTTATTAAAGTGGTCGTAGAAATCCTGCTCGAGAGACAACCTCTTCCCGCCAAACAGGTGAGGTTTCTCCTTTGGGGCAAGCAGTTCGGCCTTGCGCTCGTCGTGTACGCGAGCATGGACCTTTTCGCGCCAGAAGTCGTAGGCAGTCTGGTTGGCCACGCTGTCGCGCGTCATGTCGTAGTAGTTGTTCATGAGGAAGCGGAAGCCGCCCTGCGATCAAATCAATAAGAAGATGGATAGGCCATAAGGACAGGACAGGACAAGACAGGAGCACACAGAACGGAGCAGAGCTGAGCAAGCAAGACTGTGACAACACGACGACTCCGACCATCACACTGAGAATATGAAAATATATTTAGGCATCCAACTCACCATCTTCCATAGCATCTCATAAAACTCGCGTCTCTCTTCCTCGCTGTGGTCGAACGTCAGGTTGTCGCGCCACTGGTACAAGAAGCCATTGTAGAAATTGTTCCGCTCGGCGAACCGATCGGCCAGCTCGTCGACGAGCTTGAGCTGCTCTTCTTTCGTCATGAAGACTTGGTTCATCGGACACGCGTAGTTGGGCGTCCGCTGGAACATTTTGAGATGGCCGTCCGGTCCGATCTCTTTGGCCCACTGATAATTTGGCATTGCACGTTAGCTTGGGTTGCGCGCGGAGATCGAGCTCGCTGTTAGATAGCATCGGGCTGATTATTGGCACACTCACCTCCTGCGTGATTTGCACGCCGGTAGCCCCCGTGCCCACGACGGCGACTCTCTTCCCCTTGACGTCGACGCCCTCCTTGGGCCAGAAGCTCGAGTGGTGGATCACGCCCTTGAAGTCGTCGAGCCCCTCCCACGCCGGAAAGTACCGTTTGGCCGCGAATCCCGTGCACGCGGTCCAGTACCGCGTCGTGAACGTCCGGCCCGTCTCGCACGTGATGGTCCACAGACATGTCGTGTCGTCCCACGTCGCGGCCGTGACTTTGCTGTCGAAGACGCAGTCCTTCTTGACGTGCAGGCGGTCCTCGACGTGCTCGAAATAGGCGCGCAGTTCGGCGTGGTCCGGGTAATGCGACGACCAGGTCCAGTCCTTGTACACTTCCGGGATGGACAGCGCGTACACGGGGTATTGGCTGTCGACGCGGGCGCCCGGGTAGCGGTTCCAGTACCAGATGCCGCCGAGGTCGGAGCCGGCCTGGTTTGAGTCATGTCAGTGGAGAGAGGACGAGAGGCAATTAATAACTGCATAATTGCATACCTCGACGATCTTCGCCTTGAAACCCCGTCTCCTCAGTTGATGAAGCAGGTATACTCCTGCGAACCCGGCCCCCACGATAACCATATCGAGGGGCTGGCTCTCGGTATGGTCGCCATTCGTGTGTGCTTTATCCGCGTCGTGTGTCCCGTTGGTGGCGGGTGTGACGTTGCTGATATCTCGCTTCATTTTGCCGTAAATATGGCCTTGATGACTTCTTCTTGATTCCGCAGGACACGGCCCCAGGAGCTAGGGGGATGTCGTCTAAGAAACGCAGACACGGTGTACCCTGGATCTAGAGGGATGTCGTCTAAGAATCAATGCTGACACGGCGTGTGGATCCCCTTGATGATACATAGTCGGACCGTTCACGACATAAGTACATTATAGAGATACTAGTAGCTAGCCGCGATGCGGAGTCGTGGAGATCGGTTCTCAGAATAGCCCGCGCTCGGGGTATCGATGTGGAGGAGGACCTCGGTCCATCCGTCTGTCAGGCTGCGCAGTGTCAGTTGCCCTGCGCGGCTGTCGTCTGCATGCCAAGTAACATGGAGCAGGCATGTACTCCATGACTTCGTATCCCCAAAGATCTCCGACTCAATGGAAGGGTGACCAAGGGTGTCGAGGCTCCTGAGAAAGGCATCCAGAAGGGCTGGTCCTAGGGGCCCGGTACGAACGCCAGCTTATCATCTGTACCACACAGCAGTGAGGTGCCCGGAACTTCGGCATGGGCCCGTGCGGAGACGGACCCGATATGTATCGAGATGATATCGACGGTTCCGCTGATGCGTGCCAATGTCCTCGGTTTCCTTCCTTTTGAGCTTAGGGCGGGACCTCTTCATCGGTCGTCCAATATCATGATTCACCTATGCCACAGCATGCAGCTGGTAGACTACCGTGCACTCTCACTTGAAGCCCCTCTGGAACATCCCAGCCTTCAACTCCTGGAAGGTGATCGGAAAGCCACTAATGGGCTCTAAAGACCCCTCGCCCGCTTCGCCTGGAGGCTTCAACTTGACGAGCAAGCTCTGCCGGACTGCGGCTCCTTCGGCATTGTCCAGCCGACAAGGGATACCAAACGGCTGTCCATTCTGCTCTGCTTGGAGGGCCACGTTCTTCCAGTCTCGTGGTAACTGTAGTGGAGTGTCCACATGTCGACTTGCGGCATGATGGTAAAATCCTTCAATGCGACGGATGAGCGTGCGCAACGCAGGACTCGGCGACTGAAGTCTGCACAGGATGGTCCCGCTGATCTGTTCTCGCCTCTGGGTCTGCCCGCGCGTGAGGACAGGCTCGCACTTCTCCGGTTCGAAGAATAGCAGCGAGGCTGTGAGCTTGTACGCGATCTCGTCGATTTTCTTCCACATTCCCGCCTGGTCTTTGGACGACGAATCGTAGAGTTGGCCCACTTTGTCGTACAGGCTGTGCATTTTGTCCCATTCATCGAGTCCGACACGCTCTTCCAGGTCAATGGTCAGCCGGAAATGGCGGCCTGGCGAATAATTGCTGCGTGGGGTGTTGACAAAGGCGTCCCAGACGGCATCGGTGTTGATGACATTCTTGTAGTACGCCGCGGCAATGTCCCCTACGCCTGCGAATTCCAGCCAGCGAGGGATTTCTTTCTCCTTGAGTGGTTTGCCTGTGCCGAGGGATACCAGGATGTCCAAAGGTTTCTTATAGTCTTTATGAGCTGGCCAGATGCGGTCTTGCTCTTCCAAAGCACATTGCACAGGGAGGTTGGAATGTAGAGCCCCATCCCGGAACGGCACCCTGCGCTGTTTTCGATTCTCGGCATCTTCGATTCTCCATTCGTGGAAGTAACCCGGTGCGGCCGACGTGGCCATGGCTCTAAATGCCCGAGTTAGCAGGTGAAGCTTAGAAGCTGGCACATGTCGACTCACGCTTCCCAGACTCGCGCTTCCATGTCGGGGTTGTCTTGCCGCTCAAACCCTCGATTGTCCACCAAATGTTCTACATCGGAGACGTCTGCTCGAGCGTACGAAGCACGACTGTAGTTCGTGAACAAACAAGGGGATCCTTCGCTGGTACTTGTGACGGCCACTCTCGCTGTTCTCTGCTGATAGGACACGACGGCGCCCCCGAACATGGGTTGATTCGGGTCAAAGAAGTCGAGCAAGCAGTCTTTTAGGGTGCTGCTTTTGTACCTGCTTTTGATGACCCGCAGCACCATCATGATATTCAGCACCATGGACCTGTTGACAACTCTCAGCGGATCCATCCTCCAAACGTGGCCAAAGCGATCCCTTTCGAAGACTTTCTTCGCCAGGCTAATGAAGTTGGATGTGATTGCACTGGTCCTGATGTCCCTGTGCGAGTTTGTTATGGCGAGAGCGATGATGCCCCCTGCGATCGTTCAATCAGCTGAGTCGAAGCCTTATGGTCAGCCGGACTCACGTACCTGTGCTGGTGCCAACGACCAAATCAAAGAATTCCGAGATGGGCAGGTTCAAACCGATCCTCTGCTCGATCTTCTCAATCAGCGCAAGTTCAATGACGCCCCGGACGCCGCCGCCATCCAGCGTGAGCACTCTTATCCCTCCGCAGCGAGGATTGAGTCTGATGACTGGCGTGACATTTTCATTCGCAACTGATGGTCCGTTCGGAGACACTCTACTTCTCCGTGTCTGCCACTCGGCTGCCGTGGCATTGCACAGGACACACTCGTCCATTACATAGTGGTAGGACTTTTGTGGGAGGACCTTGCCGAAATCTTTGACGCAATCCTCGCAGTAGCCGTGGCCACACGGCAGTACATGATCAGGCGCATATTGCAGACAGGCAAAGCAGGTCATGTTGCTCTTGAGGTCCGACCATATCAGATCGACCCTGTTAAAGTCTTGAGATCGCAGCGTTGGAACCCGCGCAAGAGGGGGATTCGACGATGTGCGCTCTCGTCCAAGAATCCTGCGTCGAAATGCAGCCGTGGATTCTAGAGTCGGGGCACCACGTTGAGCACTGACATCCCACAGCTCGGAGTATAGGTCAATGAACGCCTTTCTGACCCCTTCCACCACATCGGCGACGTCTTTCTCGAAACATGAGCGATCGATGGGCCCAGTCCAGATAAGGCCATTCTTACTCTGATGACAATCGTGGTTATACGCGAAATTGACGCATCTGGTCCCGTCGCCCATCGAAAGAGCGCAGCGCAAGAACTGTTTCTGATAGATCTCCAGCCCCTTTCGGCATATGTGTGAAAGTTCGTCGTCGAAGATGTCTGCAGGTTCCCTTCCTGTGCTCATTAGCGCTAATGGTCAATCGCATGCCTTGTAACATACCGAGTCGAGAGGATCGATAGTTGTATGAGATCAAACATATCGCGACAATAATTTCAAACTTGGAGAACCTCTCTTTGGTGGTGCCTAGGTGGCGGAGAAGATTGGCAATGTGCCCGGGGATGGATATTGGGGTCGGGTTGTCTTTCCTTGCCGCCACGTGAAAGTCGAACGGCTCATTAAATTCCGCAAAGTGCCTGAAAGCCTGGCTGATCAAGTCGATCGCAGATGGAACATCATGCCGAAAGTATGACTTGGAGCGAGCCTTTTGAGCTGCTTGGACGCCACTCACGATCAGCCTTCGAAGATGAGAGTACTGTTGATACATGCGATCGGGCGACTGTCCGCTCTGTATGCTCGGGATGTAACAGATTGTGGTCTCGCGGAAGAAGAGCCTGAAATACTGATCGTTGTCGTAGATCTTGTCCTCATTTCGGCTGCACTTCAAGTTATGGTCCACCTTGTAGTCGGTGAGAATGCGCGAATCGTCCCAGATGTCGCCAAAATCCTGGAACATCTCGTTCTTGAGGTCGACGTCATCGTAGAAAGAGTCGTGGTGACTCCTCGGACCGTTGCGGACGACAAGGAGGGTTCGAGGTGAGCTCCTGCTCCTCGACGTCTTCACGGCAGATACTGCCCACTCAAGCAGCCGTTGCATTTCTCGCTTCATCTTCTGTTCCTCGTTGATCACGAAGACGACGACGTCGCTGAAGGCGTACAAGAAGCGAGCGTAGAAGACATCTGCGCTCGCCTTGCCCATTTCCTTGAAGCCGGGCGTCTTGATGACGAGATCTAGCTGTAGCGGGCCTTCCATTCCTGGGGCTGCCGGGAGCTCAGGAGGTGTATTTGAGTCGGCGCGCGGCCTTGAGTGCGAGGTTTGTGATGTCAGGGACCCAGACCTTATCCGTGAACCACGGGACGAGCTCGTCGCAGTGCTTAATTCAGCATCTGTTCTCATACTGCCGGCCGAGAAGCCTTCACAGTCGGCATAGAGTATCGGGACATCCTCTTGATTCCCATGGTCGTCCCTTACATGGACAATGGTCTGGTCTCGATAAAGGTGGACGCCGACTGAGGTTGGGCGCGTAGTCCTTCGTGCAGAAGTTGCCCTCGTGACGGGGCCATGCAGCTGACAGCCAAATACATGTCTCCAGTCCATGACGCCGGCTTTCTGCATTTGTTCTACAATGCCAACTGTGTTCATTGCACGGACAAGCGTTGACTTGCCCACCCCAGTATCGCCAACGAAGGACACAAGGCTCGGATACTGCCCAAGACTGAACTGGGCATTGGGATTGCATAGTTTCTTGAAACGGTCCGTGACCTGGAGATTAGGCTCTTCGCCTTGTGCCGTAAGGCTGGCCATGGTCACCCGGAACCACTCTGCCTGTTGGTCGAACCGATGGTGTTCAGTCTGAGTTCTGTCATCGACACTGGAAGGCACGATGACCTGAATGCATCCGTCGGCCAGGGCACTCTGTTTCTGGTGATCCTCCTGCATCATGAGAGAGGCTCCCGACATGTGGCTATACCAGCATGACGAGTGTCCGTCCTGTTCGCAGCCCAGAGCATGTTCGCATTCGGTTCTGTGGCAGTGACCGATGCACAGATACCTTCGAGAAGCCCTATTTCGACTGCAGATTGAGCAAAGCGTCAAGTCTTCGATCTGTCTCCGTTCTCCGCACAAAGCGCATTTAAGGCTCGATAGAAAGGACTCTTCCGAGAATAACGGAGCCATATCTTGTCAATGGTTCGCAGCTGGCTTCCGTTCTTGCCCATGCCAACTTCAACAAGCCTCAATCGAACCCTACGAATGGGTTTCCAACGCAGGAATCAATCAATAACCTGTCAGAGACGCGGAGAGCGATATCTCCAGATGTTAGTCCTTATGCCTTCCGCTCAGCCTGACGCGCCATGGTTGCCGTCTCCCCTCAAACGTGCATACCGGCAATACTTGCCAGTGGCGAAAGGCTAGAACCAGGTCCAAAAGCGCCAACAGAAAAGGCGGCCACGTTGAATGCGTTAATAACGCCCATGAGGCTACTCGACCTCCTGGCTCGATATTTGCCCTGGGACGGCACCAAAGATCCTGGTGGTGGTCGCACAGACGGTCAGGCTGAAAGTGGTGGAACGCCACTTGTCCAATCACGGCCCATGGAAGATGTGACAACGTCGCCCTCCTGCAGCGATTTAAAACATGTGGGTCCTCAATACGAGCGCCCGACTGACTCTCGCCAGCAAGATGCCTTGCTTGCCTATTCTGGCGCCGTGGAGAGTGGCTGTCCAGTTCTGCCTTGGGTCGCGGACCTTTGGTTGCAGCCGCCTTGAACATAGGCAGCTGTTTCAGGGGTCTTGAGCCGCAAACCGTGGCCGGAAGTCCGTCAGGTTAAGAATCGACCTCCTGTCTGCTAAGTAATGGGACGCTCAATGTTGACTCGTTCCGGCACTGTCACTACGTGCGATCATGGCCACTACTCACGATGAATACCCTCTAACAACTGTACACAGCAACAATGGAGAGGTTTCGAGCTCACGAGGGTCTTCCTCGCAAGGGGAACTAGCAGCGAATGGCCTGCAGCCTCACGCTGTTGTGATTGAGTCTCGACGGGGTTCTGAGCATACACAGCGTTCAGATGGAGGCGATGAACCGGTCGATTATGCTGATATTGATGCTCATGATGATTCTGGCGAGGAGCGAGTCAATACATCACTGAGGTAAGTTATACGCAGCTTGAGGACCTAGACGTCCACTGATCCAGACGCAGACGCGATCTTGGGGAGCGGCATGTCAATATGATCGCGTTTTCGTGTGTCATTGGTATTGGCCTCTTCCTCCAGAACGGTAGAATCATAAATCTTGCTGGGCCTGGAATGGCATGGCTGGCATATCCCCTGATGGGATCGATCGTATGGTCGGTGCAAGCGGCCCTTGGCGAGATGACTGCTCTTTTTCCAGTCCCGGGCGCGCTGTTCGAATTACCATGTCGTTTCTTCGACCAGTCAATAGGATATGCCGTCGGGTGGATGTCCTGGTGAGTTGCCTTCACCTCTGTCCATTGGCAAGGGCATCTGTTATTGACGGAAGCAGGTTTGCCTGGGTTGTTATCATCGCGGCTGAATTGCAAGGAGTTGCCGGTTTGTTCCAATTCGGCTTCAGCCCAGCAGACCTTCAGAGGTTGGACTACCCGGAGCCGTCGCTCAAGTGGTCGACGAGTGATGTCAACCCCGCGGTCTGGATATCTATATTCCTTGTCCTCACACTCGCTGTCAACCTCGTTCGAGTGCGATGGTTTGGTGAAATCGAATACTGGATCGGCCTTATGAAAATGGTGTTCATCGTTGGGTTGATACTGTTCAACATTGGTATCAATATCGAGACCGGAACCCACTTTCGCTTCTACAACGACCCATGGGGATTCATTTCGCGTGCTTGGATAACACCAAGTGGTGATGAGGAGACCGGAGGCTGGGGACATCTTGCAGGCGTTTGGTCCGCCATGACGTTGACCATCTTCTCGATGATCGGATTCGAAGCGGTTACGGTCACGGCCGCAGAAAACCGAGAGCTGCGCACATTTGAAGGCGTCAAGATTTCCAGCCGCAAGATTGCCATGAGAATCATTCTGCTGTACAGCTTGGCGACCTTCACCGTCGGACTGAACGTTCCTTATGACGAGCCCCTTCTGGTCAACCGAGAAATCTCGGCCTTGGATAACGGCACTCATTCAGCCTTCGTGCTGGCAGCGATACGAGCAGGGAAGACGTTCTGGCCGAGATTCTTCAACGGGTTCTTCATTCTCTCGGCCACATCCTCGGGCATCAATTCCCTGTACCTGTCATCGCGCATTCTGCATGCGCTTGCACTCTCCGAAAAGGCGTGGCCGAGATTTCTTCGGAAGTTCCAGGGGCGTTTGCAGGAGACAGGATCCCAGGGCGTCCCCCGCAACGCCGTGTTCTTAAGCTGGCTTTTCGGCTTTCTTGGATATCTGGCCGCGGGCAAAACTCCATCGCACGTAAGTCCATAACGATCTTCAGCCTTCTTCGCAGCTAACAACTGGAAGCAACTGGGGCGGCTGGCCCTCAACTCCACAGTTTCAATGCTTGTTGTGTATGCAGTGACCTGTGTGACGTTTCTCAGATTCAAAAGCTTGTAAGTACTCGGTCCTCTTGTCAGGGCCTTCGACTGATGAATGATGGAAGCATGAAACTAGCATCCGGCGCAGCCCGCATCCCACGAGCTTCGATCGATCCTGGGCAAGACCTCAGAGCATACTCTAGGCAGAAGACAACCATGACCTATCCATATCGCTCAAACTGGCAGCCATTGCGGACGTGCTGTGCACTCTTCGGCTGCACGATGTTGATACTCTTCAATGGCTGGCGGTCGGTCTCCCCCTTCAGCGGCGCGGATTTTGTTGCGTCGTACATCAGCGTAAGTCTGCCAAATCACGGGACGTGTTTCATTCTGGAAGTGCCGGAGTCTGACCAGCCGCAGGTCTTCATATTCGTTGCTCTCTGTGTCCTCTATCGTTGGCATCTGCATCGTCAGATCCTCCCTCATTTGCAGCCAACATTGTATCTCCGACACCCTGTGATGGTGGATTTGACGGATGAGAAGTATGGTCGGGACAAGCTTGCATTCGGAAAGGAGGACAATTTGTCAACAAAAATCGTCAAGACAGGTGAATGGATTTGGGTATGGCTCAAGTGATGGGACATCTCAGCTAGGCTTCGGTTGCATTTATGCTATGTAGCTTCCGCCACAATATCCACAGCCCCTGGGTTGAACGCATCCAGCGAGACGACCTCTGACTGTTCTCGCGGAGACCTTGAGGCGTCATATCGAACAAGGTGACCCTGACCCTGATAGATATAGAAGGCAGTGATATTGCTAGCGCTGAGAGGCGCGACAGAGACTCTCCATCCCCCACCCTGCTCAGAAGCAGGACGTCTGGGGAGGTCAATGCGGATTCGTTCTGCAGCCCAAGCCCTCACGTCGTCGATTCGGCGGACAAGGTATATTTCATTGCTTTCATTGACCAAGAGAAATCGAGGTGCTTCACCGGATATGGGAACTGCCGTATGCACACGATCGATGAAGACCTCTGTGCCGGTTATCTGCTCGGACTCTCTAGACCTAGTGCCCCCGCCTGGAGCGGGAGGCATGATCCTCTCGACCCTGGGTCGTCTGTGATGCGCCGCAGCCCTGCAAAAGATGTAAGTGGTTTGACCGCTTCTGTGAAAGCAAGGTATCGCTGTCAAACCAGCGTCTGGTGCGACCTGATAGGTGTTAGCTGCAAAGCCCAAGTGAGGACAAGTTCTCCAGATTGCGCATGACTTACCATGCTGAGTGTCTTTCTGAAGGAATATGGAGGCAGAGTTCGTCGATCTCCTCTTGCTCCGAGATCGTAGAGCCACAGGAGGATGGTGCATTCTTCGTGGCCATACTGTGTGGCCACCAAGAGCTGTTGCCGGTCTGGAGAAAAGGACGAAGCTTGGCTGTGCAGCTCTTGTCCGTTCCACGAATCTTGGGTTGACTGGCTCGAAGATCCTCGGTCAAGTTCCTCGCTTGTTGAGGGCGGGATTAACCTGTACCTGCGATAGCGGTGAGCCCAGTCGGCCCGGCTTGTCGAAACGATCCTCACTTCAAAAGCTGTGCCTACAGCCAGCTTGGATCCATCGTTAGAAAAGCACAGACTTCTGGGACACTTATCGAGACGCATCATGGATTGCCCTGCAGGCCCTCCTGTTGCATCAAAAAGAGACAGTTGATAACCCCCCGTCCCTTGGCTGACCGCGGCGAAGTGAGTGGTCCCTGTGGCGGCAAGTATGATATGGTCCAAGAACTGTTCTTGACTCCAAGTATCGTTCGCCAGTGGTTTGCGACAGATTCTGTGGCGAGACCAGACAATCAAGTTTGAAGCGTCGGGACTGAGCGCATGCCACAATTCAGACATGTGCGGGCTTGTGGCGGACTCGGACTGGCTGCGGTTGTGTGCTGAGTTGATCCACCGTCCCAGGGTAGTAAGGGCCCTGCTTCGCATAGTCGCCCTGCCAGTAGTGGGCGGGCGAAGCGACGGTGATGCATCTGGTAGTGGCACGGGTGTCGAGGTCGTAGGGACTGTCGCGTTCTCATGCTGATTTGAGGACAACGCCCTGCTCGCAGTTGACCGGTTTGAACTTTCAACATGCTCGGGCTCATTGTAGGAAAATTCCAGATCATCAGAGATAGCCGCAGCACTGGCTGGATGGTCGTTCATCGCGGCCGGTGAGTGAACGATTCTTTGCAGCGCTCTAGAGATTTCACTCAACGGGGTTATTCTGCGTGCTTTCCGAACATATGGTGCAGGTGACCGGTGGAAGGGGCACTGAAAGTACAGGTCATGGTCAATAACATGTTGACCGCTCCGCAAGGCCTGGCGCATATCAGTGGTCTTTTCGACTTGGGGCTTGTGCATTTGACCCTTACCTCTCTGGCCTGGCCATTGATATGCTCCATAAATGTGTCGTACTCAATGGGATGAAGTTCGCTACATTCCAGTATGTAGACGTCGTGTTGCGCGGGCGAATCGAGAACCTCCCTAGGTCCGGCTCGTGACACCCATGATTGAATCTGTGCGGTCAACTGGCTGAAAATGGTCTGTAGATCTCCATGTGTGTCGAAGACGAGGGAGTTTCGGAGTCGAAGCTCCTGACAAATCTTGGTGTATACAGAAGGTTGTATTCTGAGAATGCCCGCGAGGATTGTGACGCTGAGATCCTGTCCCGTCCAACTCAGAATCTGCTCAATTGGCTCGTCGCAAGACGGGGGACCGGGTTCAACGGCATCCGCAAAGTCGGTAAAGGAGGAAAGCGGATAACTTCCATCGGGTGCACTTGTGTTCATGAAGTCTTGTAGCTGAGTGCCGAGTTCATTCCACTTGTTGAGGATCGTTCTCATGTCGTGCGAGGAAGCCGTTGTGTCTGAGATTCTGGACGTCGAGCCCGAGGAACTATTGGACTCACATTGATACGTATTGGCATTCACTTGGTGGTAGCATTCAGCCATGATCATGAGTCGAAGATCCAGCAGAAGAAGAGCACTCCTGAATGCCTGGCCGCATCGTCGGGTGATGCAGCTTATCGCCTGAGATACACACCTCGTCATATTGAAATCGAGAGCAAACTGTATTATCAGCACTGTAATCTTGCCTTCATTTGGACATCAACTCACACCTGGGCGATCCGGTCTATCAAGTGGGACATGCTCGTCGCAACTGCTCTCAGATTCCTGGGTACCGCGAAGACTCTCAATGGCGTTTCGAAAGATATGTGAGCTCCTTTCTCCACCGCCCACAGGAAACCCGTATGAGATCCAACGGTCAACGCAGGCTTCGAGTCGAGAAACCCTCGGATCGGAATGTACGGGATTGCTCAATCGCTCAATCGCAAGGAGAGACGCTCGGAAGCCGGAGACAAGGGTTTGTTGAAGAATATTGAGGGAGATGTTGCGGATGTTTTGTGAGATCCGGGGATTGCGGGCTATTGCCGGTGCGACTCCTAAGAGACAGTCGAGGCAGTCGACCAGGCCGTTAACTGAGATCAGGAAGCCGTCCGAAGGCTGGTAACTGTATGATGGATCGTAGCGCATGCGCGTGCGTTGAACGTCGAAGATAGTTTTCAATAGAACAACGTCTTTCAAGAAGCCTTCGTCGATCACTTGAGAATCCCGCAGACTTCTCGGCCATACTCGACCAAGGATTTCTTGAATGAGAAACGCGTGATCCCTCCTCTCAAGCAGTTCCGCCCACAAACGCGCAACTTCCTGGATCAGCGGCATGGTTCGTAACGCCAGCCGTTTGGCACCCAGCCTTGCCGCTAATGTTGGTCAGGATTTTGCCAGAAAAGGCTGGGCCTGTGGGGAGCCCCAAAGCCGGTTAAGCAAGCGTGTGTGCGATCTCTATTTACAAAGATGGTATTTGCGAGAACTCCAGGTAATGTAGTGGTAGACTTTGAAAGCGAATGATGACTCTAGCTCGCCGCCCTGGACCATCATTGTTTGCCTTGTATCGTTGCCTGGCTGGGCATGGGTGGGAGGAAGGGTCGAACTGGTGGACCACTGGGCTCTGAGGTGCGCAGTAGCGCCAGCCAGGATGTGATGAAATGTGAGACAGTGGCACGTGAGTAGGCCAAAGAGCCTCAGCTGGGAGCGAGCATTCAGGGTGCCCAGACACAGCCCGAATGCCGAGTGTCGTCCTGGTTGAGACCCCGGGAGGATGGGAGAGAGCTATCGATAAGGTGGCGCCCGGAGGCTGGATGGCCAACGGCGGCCAGCAGAGGGGAGGGGAGGTGGTCGTGGCCTGTGCAGCTAGGTGTCTCTCGATGCCTTCTGTTGGAAGTGGCTTGAGAAGCTGGGAAAGCCTAGCCGAAGCCGCAGGTCTCGCCATCTTGCAGTGAGGCTGTTAAAGCGGGTGGCACAGAGCCCGACGGCGTCAACCCGCATTTCTGTGCCATGTCGGGCGCAGAGAGGGCGCAATACATCAGGCTAGGAGAGGAGATTGTGTTCCTCGCGTATTGTCGATTCCGTGGTGCAGCGAATGTCAATTGCATGGTAAAAAGATTCTGAGAAGATTCTGAGTCCCTCGGCATGGTCGTAGCTTCCCCAGCTGTCTCCATGATAGCGCCTGCCACCCGGCACAGCAGCTCACCGCAGCAGGTAGCAGCACAGGAAACAATCAGACAGTCATCGGCGCAGGTATTGGAAAGGACGAGGTTGAGGTAAGAAAAGTAAATGATCGGGAAGGATTAATTACGGCACGTGGGTCGAGGTTCCGTCCGCTAAGTCTCCACGCGACCGACGCTCAGGCACTCATTGACTGTGCTATTTTCACACAGGGCCAGAAATTCTCGACGTGTTCCATTCCGTCAAGCTGCAGTAATGGTGCTCAGCCGAGAGCAAGGGCTTCCTCGACCTTACAGCAGGGTCGTCACCTAGTCATTCGATGCCTCGCGCGATTTGCTACCATCGAGGTCAAAGGGTCGACGCTCGGGTCATATACTGCTGAGCCTCTGACATGATGATACCGCCAACGGTGCCTCCTAGGTACCGTTCACCCAAACAAAGATGCCAACAGACATTATTCTTCGCTCACAGCTTCGCACCCTCCTTCTTTTTCTTCATCCCCCCAACACCATCGACCTCGGCCCCGCTAAGAATGAAGTCGGGATATTCAAAGTCCCCACCAGGCGACCCGGCATTGACATGCCACGCACCGCCGTCGACCACCAGCCTATCGCCATTGACGTAGTTGGCAGCATCACTGAACAAGAACACCGTCGCATCGGCAATTTCTTTGATCGAACCCCAGCGTCCGACTGGGATGCGCTTTCCAGGTTGCGACGAACCTCCCGCTTTGTGTTTCTTTGACAGGCGATCCATCCCTTCTGTTCCTGCAATGGGCCCAGGTGCGATGATGTTGGAAGTCACGCCCAAGGGCCCGTACTCGATCGCCACGTTTGCGCTGAGGGCATCAACACCAGCTTTAGCGACCGACACATGCGTCTGCAGCGGCAGGCCCGTATAGTGAATCGTTGCGCTAACGTAGATGATACGGCCTCCTGGACCGGACGTTTCCGAGGCTGATTTGGGAAGCGTAGACGTGGCATTGTGTTTCTTGACCGAGGCGACGAGATGCGGGAGGCAGAGTTTCGTGATGTTGTAGGACCCGAGGATGTCGATGTCCATGACGGATTTGAAGGCATTGGTGGACATTTGGGCGAGAGGCGCCAGGAAGTTGCCGGCTGCACCTGCGCTGTTCCGTCACGTCGTCAACACTGGCTCGCTCGCTCGATAACCAAGGGTTGGCTGAAGCGTCGTCACTTACATCAAGAAATCAATCCCGCCGAATACCCTCACACATTCGTCCACCGACTTCTGCAGGCTCTCCACGCTCCGCACGTCTATGTTCCCGATGCCTAGTACTTTACTCCCCGGTCGTGCCGTCTCTATATCTCTGGCAACCGTTTCGGTCTTTTCTTTATTTCGTCCGACAATGCACGCGTTCGCGCCCAGGTGCACCAGTGCGCGGACCTGGGCACTGCATATGGAGCCGTTTCCGCCGGTGCAAAAAACGACCTTGTCCCGGAAGAGGTCGGGCTTCCACACGGAGGAGAGGTATTCGGAGGGTTGGAGTGGCATTGTGGCTTTCCGCGCGAGTGAATGAGTGAGTGGGTGTCAGGTACACACAAGAACAATGGGAGATGAATAGTGTGGAGGGTCGTAAGAAGGCAGGATCACGGAGATGCAGGAATCGGGATCTGAGAAAGGGAAGCCTTTGTATATAAGACCTCGTGAAGCATATACCCGGCCTCGATGCTCGTGTAGAGCAAGCAACGGCCGAGTCTCACGGCCCGGTGTCAACGGCCGTAATCAGCGTTGCGTGCCAGTGACAGCTTCAAATCGCGGGCAGCCGACAAGGCTCCGCGCGGGACCGAGGCTGACGAGGCTGAAACATCATAAGGCTACGTGATTAGTATTTCTCTGGATCCATCTTAGTCGAGTACGAGTACACAGGCTGGTCAAGAAATGGACTATTACAGACGAAGTACCACAATTGCCATGTCTCTGCCCATTAAGGCTTCTGGGATGTATCATACAGGAGAATAAACGAGTTCCGGACCTTCGCTCGGCTCGTCCCCTTCGCAGCAAGCTTGTGCGCCATCCCTGTGCTCTCTTTCTCATTTTCTCCTTCCGCGTACACCGCGCCTACTTCATGCCCGAAAGAGAATAACACCAAAGACCATATGCATGAGCCTTGTGTGAGAAAGCACGCCGAGGGTGCCGCTACCAGTGATGCCAGCGCTCCCATTCAGGGAGAGCGTCCTGAATGTCCCAGTACGTCAACCCGTCGCCGTACTCGTACTCACCCTGATACTCGTCCTCAGACTCGGACTCCAACAAGTCCCTATCATCAAGGACAACCTCCCCGGCATGCCCTACGACGTATCCCTCCCAGACGACGAGATTCTTGCGTGCTCGCGACAGACGCATCACGTCGTCTTGACCGACCCGCTGATCCACCAGTTTGAGTGTGTGCAGATTCCTGCCCAAAGCCTTGTTCTGTTTGAGGTCCGCGAACGCTAGCTTGCCCGTGATATTGCCTTTGGTCGGATAGTTGCCGATAATGCTGAGGGTGCGCAGACCCGGGCAATGTGTCAGAAAAGCCAGGACAGATTCGTCGGTCAACTTGGTCGTGGAGGTGAGTTTGGCGGTCTGGAGGTTCGGACATGCCATCGCGAGGCGCGTGATCGCTGCGTCCGTCAGATCGTGACCTTGGACATGTTTGTCGCAGCTAAAGGCCTCTAGCTTGTGGCAGAAGTCCTTTCCGCCGGCGGCGACGAGGTCGAGATGGTGGCTGCTTGGTGTAAGCGTGGTACCATTAGGCACGGTGCACTACGTGGCCGGAAAGGAGGCGGGCACTTACTCTTTGACGCTGAAGGATCTGGAGTTGGACGTGGCGCTGCCGAAGTGAAGGTGACGGAGGTCAGAGGGGAGCTTTGAGGGATGCCAGTCATCTGCAGACATAGGGACAGTCTTCGCCTTCGCCGGTTCTGCTGGCTGAGATTGCGGCTCTTGCTTCATCTTGCCGGTCTGTTCGTTGTCGACCTCCTCTAGCTTTGGTTGCTGGTTCTCTGTCATGTCCTGCTCTTGCCCGATCTCCTCCGCCTTCACCTTCGTCTCCTCGGAGAGCTTGTTCGACTGCTGCTGGAGGCTTTGGCTGTGCTGAGCTCGCTCGCGTCTTCTGGCTTTCTGGCGCTGTCGCTGGGCTCTACGCTTTTCTCTCCTCATTTCTTGTGAGAGACCTCGCGCCATGTCAACCGCGTCTTGGGGCAGGAACCGAATCTCAAGACTCGGGAGCAGAAGGGAGTCCAGGGAAATGACATTTGACGACTGAAGAAAGAAGTATGAGCAGGTACTGCCAAGAGTGTCCCAATAGCCGCTGTCGAAGAATCGAGTCTTCAACATCAGGCCTGTCACATGAGAGATTCACTTCACTTGGGTTCTGCACCGTGTTCTTCATGGAACTTACAGTCAGAAGGCCTGGCTCCGAATCCTTACAGCTTCGGCGGTCGCTGCGTTCACTGACCAGGCTCCCACCAGTCCAGATTTACCGACGTATCGGCCAGTGCCGCGTTCGCCCTGTAATTTGATACACCGTCCCGACATCGCTCGGTATCATTTGACCCGCTTAAACCCTCTGAGAGATCGAGTTCTTCAACATCCACATCGGCATCAAACCCTGGCCCAGACGCACCGTCTCCTCCTCTCCGCGCCGCGTAAACTTCGTGAAGAAGTCTCTAGCTATTCTGCCAGTTATCCAGCGCCGCCGCATCCGCGACGACCCACTGCGGTTGCGGTACCGGCGTCTGCGGCGTTCGCGTCTCTCCCGCTGAGGTGGCAGGCTGCGGTACCCCTGTGTCAACAACGTTGTTCGTAACACCATTAATGACGCCGTGCGCGCCATTGACACCTGCCTCCTCCCCAAAGACCACATCCTCCCCATCCGCAACCCTCAACGCCGCAAGCCCCCAGCCGAGTGCATCCAGCTCCCTCTGGAAAAAGTCCCGCTCGTCATCATCAATATCATGCAAATCATCCTCCTCTTCTGCCGCCTTTGCCTCTGTCCCTTTCTTGCCCTTACGCGTGACGTCGGGGTATCGCCGCTTCTGCCACCAGAACGTCAGGCCACGGAGTGCCCATTCTAAGGGTACAGCTTCGTCCACTTCGCCTTCCACGTTGGCATCGTGCATGCCTGCGAGCCATTCGTCGCGGAGCTCAGGGCGGCAGTGTAAATAAATGGCCGTGATGACGCGCATGTTGCTTTGGCGCCATTTGCGACCGCAATAGGGGACTTGCGATTTGAACAATTTTAGCACGTAGAGTCGCAATGTCGGGTCAGGGACGCGCAGCACGCGACGCAGAATCTGCGACGACTTAAACTGTACAAGGAAGAGGATGCGGTGCGATTTGCCGCGCGTGAGTTTCTGGAGAACTCGCAACAGGTGGATCGACGTTTGGAATTGGCGGAATGAAAAGGTTGTTATCGGAGTCTGAGGGATCGGACCCAGGGGGTTACCGAGCTCGTCGACCGAAGGGCGGCCTTGATCAGGGGGTTGTTGCTGTTGTACATCTTGAGTCTGTTCGTTGGGAGGTTGACCACCCGAGTTGGCCGTGGGTGAGCGTCTGTGGCGTGCAATGGGTGGCGGAACGGCTTCATCGCCGTCTGATGCTTCTGATCTCTCGTCCGGGCTAGTGGGTGAGAGCGGTGGGTGGTCTGAATGGACGTGGCAGTAGTGCCATACACTCAAGTCGTCGCGATCGTACTTGAATGACACGAGGTCCTCCAGGTTTTGATGGGCGAAGTACTTCAACGTCAGTTGCACGTAGTTTGAATCCAGAAGCAGTTGCGTCATGTACTCGAACTTCAAAACGTGGGAGACCTTGAACCACTTTAGCAGCAGAAATATGGCACCTGAGATGGCTTTCTGGCTGATCTCTCGGGAGCGGACATTGTCCAAATCTTCCAGCGTCATTTCGTTCGGTCGAGGAGGTGGTGGAGGGATAGGCAGGGTTTGGTTTTGAGCCATGTTCGAGTTCGACTTGGTACGATTGAGTCCGCCTGATTGCGCGGATTCTTGCGCGCCGCCATTTCGAACGGCAATGTCTTGTACGTTCGTGAGCATGACTTTCATCATGACGATGACCAAGGACTGCAAGTCGGGAAGAGCGTAGTGGAAGAAATCGTCAACGGCCAGCATGCGCGACCGTAGATCGGAGTCCTCCAGACCGTCGAGTCCTTGCTCCTCTTCGCTTTTCCCATCCTTCTCACCCTTCGCTGCGTCCTTGAAATCACCTTTCCAACCCCTTTCATACTTCAGGAACAAATCCCGTTCTTTCCAAAGCTGGCGCATCGCTCGCGTCATCCTCATACGACTGGCGAACAGCTCTCCGGCTTCAATGATTGAGAGCGGAACATCACTACCTTCCCATTTCTTGCCCACCATCATGTCTTGTATCTGCGTGGAGCCTTTTCCGCCGATGTTGTCACTGGTGCTATCAAGGGGGGGGTATAGAAACGGAAAATTCTGATTGGTTTGGTAATTCTGTTTCTTACCAGCTTTGCCACCGGGGCCAATGGGAGACGGAGGCGGAGAAGGTGCGGGTGTGGCGATGTGGACAGGTTGATGGAGGATTGATCTTGCGCCAGGCAGAGTTGAACTCGCGACATTGGAGACGTCGTTCCGCGAATTTGTTGTCAGCGGCGGAAGCATGGTCTTCTGCTCAAGCTCCAAGGGTATGATGTTAGGTGGAGGATTGTAGGCCGGGTATTTCGAGGTGATCTCTTGACGAAATGCGTGGTAATCCAGGGGAGACGCTGTGAGCTTCGGGTGCGCGGCATCCGCCGAGAAGGGATCCTCGCGCGGCTGAAGTATGCTTTTAATTTTTTCAAGGTGATTGGAAACATTCCCAAACAATAGGAGAATGGACTTCCAGAACAATTGCAGCGCATGCATGAGGGGTATATTATACGTTTCATCCCATCGTAATCGTGAAATCATGCCAACAAGGAAGACAAGAAAGCTGAGCTGTAAAGAAGATATGGACTGTCGGATAGCCTGTCCAGCAGCTGTATCCGTTCGGACCCTCGCCGACTCAATCAAGAGATAGAAGCAGGACAGGCACAGACTGAGTTCTCGGTAATCGTCCTCGCCGAAGGCTCCTTCGGAAGCGTCCTCGACATCGACGGACTGCGGAGAACGGACGGAGTCGGGCGCATGTGATGCCTGAATCAAACAGTTGTGGATTGGGGGAATGAGTAAAGCTTGCTGGACAATATCGGCCCCTTTATGCATCCACTCAATCTGGATGAGATTTGACCGCTCGTTATCTGCCTCGTTGTCGTCCTCAGTCGATGCCCCCTTCGTCTCTACGCCTGATGTTGTACCCCAGGTGCCCATTAGAATGTAATAAATGCAGGACAAGGCATCCACCCGTGGCGCATAGTCTCGATCTGCGAGGTCGTTGATCAAGCTTGAGGCAAATCTTTGCCGCTGGTCATCGCTCACAGCTGACCATTTTGAATCGTCTGAGATTCCTTCCGCTTGGCAGAATAGCGTCCATTTGGCTTCGAAAGCCTCCAAAGAAGCGAGCAGATACTGTCGGTCCTGGTCAAGCTCAGTGTAATGGAACCACTCATCGATTTCAGACTCAAAGTCTTCGGCGTCCTTATACTGGAACGAATATGGCGTTGCTTCCGATTTGGGGAACTGGCTGACCAGTTGCCTCAATTGAGGAAGGCTCAGCGAGTCTGTCGGATCTGAGGATGGCGGAGGAGCTGGCGGCGGTTGTGATGGAGGGGGTGGTGGTGCGGGTGTCGAAGTCTCCCGGCGGATACCCGGTCTTTTCGGGTTGGCATCGACCTCATCGACACTAATACTATCCATGATCAAGGAGGTGCGGTGACATGGGCCCCGTCTAGTCTAAAATTGAGGTATATGTCCAAGAAAAGGTGAGTGCCGGTGGAAGATGGAGAGTTGAAAGTCTGAAGTCGCGACTTGGGCATTTGCCAAGCTTCGACATGATTGGGTCGTTGCTGGCGTGTCTCTTCGTCGACGGCAGAGTCAAGCATTGGAAACTACAAGAAAATGAAAAGCGAAGTTGTTTGATTGTTCATTGCGGTTTTACGATTCCAGCACCACTGTGCGTAGCATTCATCTGCCGTAGCGGCGCCTTCTTGGGCCGCCGCAAACCGGCACCAGATGGCTCGATGGCTCGTAGCTTTTGCCCGTGGAGGGTTGTTACCTCATGTCTTCTCCAAGCTGACAGCCCTAACCTTCAAGCAGAGTCCTTGCCATGGCGTTCGACCCATTCCCGCGCTTGCGCCAGAAGTTCCTTCTTCATCCCAACGCCAACCTTGTCACTGGCTCTAGCATTCAGCCAGCTTGGATCAAGAGGACCACCACCGACTCTGACCAGATTGTTGTCACCACCCGGTGCTCGTCCTCTTCTTGCGTCCTTTTCATCCCCGGGCCTGATGAGCTCCGCTTCCTCCAATGCATAGACTTGGCGGCGGAGTCGAACTTCGATAGAGGAGAGTGTAGAGAAATATGTCTCAGCGGCTGTTGAAAACGCTGCTCGAGCGCTTGTGGCGTTTCGAAGAGCCGCCTCGTGCTTTTCACTCGACGGCGCATTTGAGAGAATGGCGATGGCATCGGATGCCGCTGAGAGCAGTGTAGAGACAGACCGATCAATGTCGTTCAATTCAGCAATGCGAGTTGCAGGTGTAAAGACCGGGACCTCGCCCTCGCCTCCTTTCGGTGACTCATCCTCCATATCGGCGTCTGGCATATTGGCGCAGATGTTGTACCCACTGTTTGCACATTGTCCGACACCAACTCAGCAGAGAAAGTCGTGAGGAGGAGTTCGTGGTGAAGCGACCTCGCTGCCTCAAAGACAGCACCTTACTGCCAGTGCTGTACATAGTAACTTAGCCGAAGACGCTAAGACAGGTAAAGCGGCGTATGGCATTCACGTCGTCGCCTTGCAGGTCAATCACTCTTCAGACAAACTTCATCTTCTTGTCTTCGTGCAACACCAGTTGTCGCAACTCTTGATATCGACTGGGTCGCTATTGTCAAGCTGTGCATGATCACACAGCCAAAATGTCGGCGCCCAGCCCAGCGCCACGAAGCGCAAGCACTGGTCCCAATGGCCCTCTTGTCAATGCCTCCACCGCGCCTCTGGTGAACGGCGTCGCCAGCGGATCTGGATCTGCATCATCAGCGCCTGCGCCTGCCACGACAGGAGCCTCCAGTGGCATGTCCCAGCAGAACCTCAACCAGATTGTGAGTGATCTGCTCTTTCATCCCCAGTGTTCTGCTTTCTCTTGAGGCCCAACTTCGGTGAGAGGAAACGAGTTGCGGTCGGCCACATTTCTAGCAAAGGAATCACAACTGAGAAAGATTTTGTGATGTCTTGGGCTCGGCGAGGTCTGGCCTGCGGATGAAGAATGTCTCAACAGTCCGCTTCCAATGTCTGTTGCCTTGGTCGAAGGTGCGGTACAAAAGGACTTTCCCTCGCTTTCCACGCCTGCCACAAAAGTGTGAATGAAAAATCGGGGCGACTTTGATCTCTTCTTTACCTCAACCAGTCGGGACCTCCACAAACCTCTGTCCTCTCCATCCATTCTTTGTCTTCAAAATGGGGGAGTGTTCGAAACTTCCTGAGGAGTCTCAACAAGCTGTTGAGCAGACGGCACCCTATGCACCAGTTGCTGCGATGGGTTCACCTCACCTCAGCGATGAGTCCACTGAGCAAGAAAGTGTCACTGGGGAAGAGGCCGTTCGGGATGATTCCAAAGCTCCGCCTACGTTTCAACTTGACGCATGTCTTTATCTGTATCAATCCTGTTGGCCTTGACTAACGTGTTCTCCCAGGTCATCGACTACCTTGCAAAGAAAGGATACCATCGCACCGAAGCCACTCTGCGCGCCGAGTCTTCCAACCAGGAAGTCCCCAAAGATGGAGAACTCCGACCGCAGCCTACGGGTCCGCCTCGATACTACGAGATGTTTCTTCGTCTCCGTGCCTGGACCGACGATGCTCTCGACATCTACAAACCCGAAATCAGACGCTTGCTGTGGCCGATCTTTGTCTACTCCTACCTCGACCTCGTCAAGCAATTTTACCCTAAGGAGGCGCAACGTCTGTTCCAGAAATTTGCCGAAGACTTTCGCAAGGAGCACGAATATGACTTGAGAGGTCTCGAACACATCACTCTGCCTGAGCACAGCGACCAGGACAAAGTCGCCAAAATCTACCGAGACAATAAGTATCGGCTGGCCCTTAGTAGTGCTGCGTACGTCTACTTCATGCAGTTCCTGGAGTCTCTTCCTCAACAAGGCTACAAGCTCTTCATCTCCATTGTCGAAAACAATATGGACCTCCGTCAGACCGACCGCGGCGCCGATGACCGTTTCAGCTTCGCGAGTGTGATTCAACGCGGCATAGACGGCCAAGACATGCCTGCCGAAGACGAAGGTATCCCTGGTCATCGACCTGGCAACGCCGTGTCCTCTACCGATCCAACCGTCGGCAACAACCTGGCAACTCTGAAACTCGGCAAACTGCCCATGGAGAAAGATGCTGAAGAAGACGTGCGGGGCGATCTGGAAGAACTCGACTTGAAGTGTCCTCCCGTGCCTGGCCAACCTACGTTAGTCCAAACCCACGAGCTCGTCAACATCAAACAAGAAGATGAAGACGAAGGACCCAGCCGCTCTGAGATCCCATACCCGCCAAGCACAGCCCGTGATGTGGCAATGGAAGTGCAGAAGATTCGCGAAAACCGTGATCGTCTCAAGATCGAGACGCGCACAGGTGGCATTGGACCTGGTCTGAGTGTGGTGATGTACACCTTCCACAATACCCACGACAGCATCAACTGCTTGGACTTCAGCGGCGACCAGAAGCTCGTGGCGGCCGGAACTTCTGAGTCCTACATTCGCGTCTGGACCTTGGATGGAAGTGCGCTTGGCCCAGCAGGACCGAACGGTCAGAAGCAGAATTCTCAGCGATTGATCGGTCATTCTGGACCCGTGTACACCGTCTCGTTCGCACCGGCGACAGTCAATCCCGCTGACGATAACCCTACTGAAGGTGCAACTGCCGATACGTCGCCCCAATGGCTGCTCTCCTCATCGGCCGACGCCTCAATCCGTCTGTGGTCTCTGCACGTCTGGCAATGCGTCGTGGTCTACAAAGGACACGTCGGTCCTTGCTGGAGTGTATCCTGGGGTCCTTTCGGCCACTACTTCGCCAGTGCAGGCCACGACAAGACCGCTCGCATCTGGCTTACCGACAAGATCCGACAAGTGAGAATCCTCGCCGGCCATGATGACGATGTCGATGTGATCGCCTGGCATCCCAACAGCGCGTACGTGTTCACCGCGAGCAGCGACAAGACGGTACGCATGTGGGCCCTCAACAACGGCAACCCGGTGAGAATGTTCACAGGCCACACTTCCATGATCACGGCATTGGCATGTTCGAAGAACGGCAAAATTCTAGCCAGCGCAGACGATACCGGCGTCATTCTTCTGTGGGATCTCGCCCCCGGCCGACTCCTCAAGAAGATGCGCGGCCACGGCAAGGGCGGTATCTGGTCTCTGAGCTGGTCTGCCGAATCGACGGTCTTGGTGTCAGGAGGGGCTGATTGCACAGTGCGGGCGTGGGATGTTGCCGGTCCGGCGAAAGAGGCCAGCGGGTCCAGTGCTGCAGGTGGCGCGGCGGGCGCAAAACCCACCGACGGCACCACGCAGGCAGGTTCTGAGGGTGGCGGTCCGAAATCCGCAACCGCCACTTCCGCACCATCCAACTTCAATCTCCAATCCGGCACGTCTTCTGGCTCTGCTGGTGTTGGTGTGGGCGGCGTTTCCGGCGTAGGCGTGGGAGGCATCGCAGGAGGCAAGCGTCGCGCCAAAGATGCGGTCGTCACCAGCGATCAGATCAGCGCGTTCCTCACAAAGCAGAGTCCCGTCTACACCGTCAAGTTCACCAACATGAACCTGGTCATCGCGGGAGGTGCATACTTGCCTGAACAAGCGAAATGAGACGTCACGTGAAGGCATGATCAAAGGCTGCTCTGTGGTCAGATTTAAGTGAAATGAATGGAAGTGAGGTTCTTCTTCAGCTTTAGCAAGGACACAAACAAAAGGCACGGGTGGCGTGGAGACTGGCATCATGGCTTATGGGTATGATTCGGAGCCTGGAGCCTGGAGCTTGGAGCTAGGCGTTTGGGGGATGGAGCTTGCACTTGGACTTGGACTTGGACTCGGACTCGGACTGGGCTGGACTGGACTGGACTTGGGCTCGGACTGAGACTGAGACTCGGACTTGACCATCACCTTCACCATGACCTGTGCGCAGGTTAGCAAGCAGGCAGGAAGCACGCCACGCCACGCCACGCCACGCCACGTCAACCAACCATGGGCTGATTCGGTACCCGGTACCCGGTACTCTGTACTATGTATGGTATTCAAAGGACAAGCAAGGGAGAATGAATGAAAGAATGAAAGAAATGTGATGAAGCTTCCGCCTTTCGCCTTCTGCCTTTTGGCTTCTGCCTCTGCACTTCAAGGTGTAATTGCATTCAAAGACAAAGTATTCCGTACCTTGCCAGCACTCGCCGCTGACGCCGTTCTGGTGCAGAGCCTAGAATTCGGTCGATAAGGAAAAGCGTAAGACGGAGCAGTAACGAAAACGACCATTCCCTCCCACCTGCCTTGGCTAGTAAGTGTCGTGCATAGAGTACCTGATCCTATCAGTCCTGTCCAAACCAGTCAGTACACTTGGATCAGCATCCTCGTCGACATTGTTCATCCCTCATCTACATACATGCTCAGTACTGTATGTAGCTTGCCATACGTTCAACAACGCCCACCTGTTCCATCATCGTGCCCCGGGTTACCGTACAGACGTACCTATATAACTGTTTTCATCGATTGGTATCGCTGCACCCCCCGCTACAACTCCTAGCGCTCATTCCGCAAAAGACTCCCCCTATCGATAGCCCTCGCGTGAGTGCTTGGGAATAACCCCGGCGCAGGACTTCCCTGTCTACTCCTCGTTCCTCGGCCGCCATGTCCATGTCCATCCAGTCCCGGACTACCCGGCGGCTGCACGCTGGATCCTCTTGTCTGAACCCCACGATTGCGCTTCAACTGGCGATTCTCCTCCTCCAACTTCTTGAGCAGGATGTCTCTTGATTTGCGTTCCAGCTCTGACTGTTCGATCTTGGCGAGATGTTGATCCGTGGCTTTCTCGAAATTCATCTGCTTGAGGCGCCGTTTCTCGTCGCTCGCTTGCTTCGCCAGGACGGCCGTCTCCTTTTCCAGGTCGGTAACCTGGCCGGCCAATTCGGTGGCCCTGTTGGATGCGTTTTGGTATTGAGAGCGCGTGAACTCGAAATCTTTCCGGGTGTTCTCGAGTGACTTTTCCAGATAAGTCGTCTTCGCCAGGAGTGTACGCGCTTCTTCTCTGGCCGTCTCTAATGCCGCCGCGTCACCTCCGCCAGCTTTGATTTCCTCGCGTATGGCAGTAAGCTCTTTTTGCAATTCTGCATTCTTCTGCTTCAGGGTTGCATTTTCCTCCAGCGTTCTTTCATGTCGCGATTTGTTGTTCTCGATGGTCTTTTGAAGTTTGGTCTTTTCCCTGTCTAGTTCGTGGCATTTCGTCATTCGTTTTTCATATCGTCGTTGGAGACTTGCATGATCCCGTTGCCATTCCGTCAATTGCTCCTTGACGCGGTCTCTATCTTGCTCTACCGTTCGACGAGCTTGTTGTTCTGCTGCGAGATCTGCCTGAAGTTTTCTGACCTGCTCTTCCAGCTGCGTAAGTTTGCTGTTTGGTTCATGCGCGCTACTGCTGAGCTCAACTGAGTCGCGAAGGGGCGTGATGCGTTGTCGTTTGTTTAATGCCGGGAGCACACCATCAACATCTAGCAATCGCTTTCTGCCTGAAGGCGTGTCTGCACGGGACACGGGAGTCCTCGATCGAGCTGCGCCGTCTCTGGGAGTTTCCGGCCTTGTGGTTGTCCTGCTAGGCTTCATGCTCGGAGTTTCGTCCAGCTCTGTCAACTCCAACAGAGGGGTCTCCAAAGTGAACAATGTCCCAAAATCTGGCGACACAGCGGCCTTCCCCACGATTCTGGCAATCTCTGCAATCTTGCGTTCGGGGCTTTTCCTCACGCCCTTCTGAAGATCCGAAAAATCCATAGGTCGGCCTTCCGGCACGTCTGAGTCCAGCTGAATGACGAACGGCTTACCCCCGAGGTTGGGTAAGGCGCTGTATGTATAGCGAACCAATGCCTTCAGCCTCATCGGCGACGGCAAGCTTTTGGGAAGACAACGATCTACATGCTCAGAGGAGTTGGCTACCAGCAAATGAAGGACCGGCATGAGTCTGGGTGGACTGTGGAACTGGGCGCGTATGCGAGCCACCTGAGGATCCTGAGCATCAAAGGAGGCATCAAAAGCGATCATTAGGCACGGCCTGCTGCGAAGATCAACTTCGTGCGTGGACCAAGTACTGACAAGTTCAACCGAGAAGTCCGTATTCAGTCGATCCGTAGCGGGTGACTTCGACCTCGCTATGCGATCCTGCCGCCTGACAACGACGTGCTTCATTTTCAGGTATTGCTCGAGAAGGTCTTGGATTTGTCCCTCTCGGGACATAATGACAATTGAAACGCCGACGAGGTGGAGAAAGTCGACGAGGTATCCGAGAAACAGGAACTTCGTGCCTGCATAGTTCGCATAAGCGGCATGTTCTTGCGAGTTGACCGAGTACTGGGTCGAGAATCCTGGCAGTCCCAGATCCATGTGTGTTACTGTGTCGTGTAGACGCTGTATCATGTCATTCATCTCGTTCCGTTCGTGTGTTCGATTTGGAGAGCCATGCGCCGAGCCAATTGATTCATGCCTGCTGAGGAATTTTTTGATGGACTTCTCCTTGGCTTTGATGATGTCGGCGTATGTTGACTGTATCTTTCCCTCACATGGCAGTGTGAAAACATATTCATTCGGCCCGAGGATAGGTAGGCTGGGCTGGACCAAGCCGGCAATCTGAGCTACATCGCGCTCATTCTCAATCGACTGCTGACTTGAGCTTGTCTTGGAGTTCGAAGACGAAGGTTCTCCATTGGAAGACGGCTCCTCGTCCTCTATCGACTCTTGGATAGGAAGTGCGCTCCCTCCCAAAGCCGTGTCGTAAATGGTAGCTTGAGGAGCTATAGTCGGACCAATTGCTGGCTCGGCCGTGCTCGTGATTGAGTCGATGTCCATGGTGTATGTGACCTGCACGACGTCAGATTCAATGCTGTTGACGACAATTTCGTCTCCAAACGAGGAATTGGAAGAAGCCGAGGGCCGGCGGAGGGAACTCGGACTGCAAAACAGAGGCGTATATCTGGCTGGCGTTCCGTCAGTTGAGCGATAAGAGCTGTTGTTGAACCGAGTGGATGACCGGGCGGTTTGACTGCGCGGCTTGTTATGAGTTGGGCGGCCGACCTGGAGGTCTACCGCGGAGATGATGGGGGAATTTTGCAATGGCGACTTGCTTGGGGATTCGGCAGGTGACGACTGGCTGCCGATGAGATGTGGAGAGGGTGCCAGGGGCGATGACTGTTCCCTGGTTGGGTTGAGAGAGTCGTAGAGAGTGCTTGGGACGTACTCCGGGCCAGTAGACAGAGATGAGCTGGGAATGCCTAGAGTAGCTGGTTGAGGGTGGGTGGGTGGCTTCCTCCTGCTCTGTACTGGTGACGACTCGTACTTGATACTGCTGGTGGAGTTGTGCAGCTGGCTGCTGTGGAGGGACTCGTAGTCCTCGAGATTTACGGTAGCCCTAGGGATGTCGACAAAGAGGTGTGCTGGCTGGAATGGTTCTTGTTGTGTTTCGGCTATTTCTAAAGAAGAGGAAGGCAGATCCGGGGTCCTCTGTTCTTCGCTAGCGGCGGAAGCATTTGACACGGAAGTAGAAGCAGCTTCTTCTTCTTCTTCTTCTTCCTCGCCCTGTCGTTCAGACTGGCTTGACGAGTTCGGCAACACGCGAGTAACTCTTGCTCTTGTCTTTGCAGGCCGCTCTACAGCGCTTCCATGGGATAGACGACCACGCTTGCGTTTCTTCCTCTTCTCGGCCTTCCAATCGTCGATGACTCTGTTGTCAATCTCTTCCCAGACCTGCAATGACGATCAGCCAAGGTATGTATCCAGCAAAGCTTCCAGCGATGCGTACCCACTGCGGCGCCCAAAGTTCTCGTGTCGTGGGGTGCCTCTTCCACAGAACAAGATACTCGGTACGGTTATTGCTCCGGCGGTTTATGCGCTCTTCCAGGATCTTCTCAACAGGCCAACAGCCTTCGCCAGCTTCCTTGAACTCTCCACCGAGGGCTTGCTGTTCGTCCCAGGGTACGTCCCGCCACGGCGAGTAGATTGCGCTTTTGCGTCTGGTGTGCTTGTATTCTGCGATCCCAGGCTGCTTAGGCACCGGATTCGTCATTATCTTCCCCAAGGGTAGTCGCAGGTACCGCGGGAAGGCATGGTCATCTGTATATGCATGGCGAACGCAAGGGACCTGAGAGAAGGATACACAGGGCAAGTCGTCAACTAAATGGGTAGCTTGTTTATGCGCCGACGCATCGAAGCGGGCCCTTTGAGGGCAACTTAGCCGAGCGGCTTCAAGCGGCAACCCCGAAGATATCCCGATGAGACTGTGGAGAGTGTCACGTGACTGGATAGTGACTGCGACTGACCTGAGGAGGCTCGGGCACTGAACAAGGATAATTTAACACCATTAACGGTACTTTGTCATGTACGCTGACAGAAAGACTCCGGCTATATCGAGTGCACGCGAGCAAAAAGAAGTCGTGGGACTAACACAAACGTAGCGACTTAGCTCAAGGCTGTGATTGCGAGACGTTCAGCAAATCCAATGTAAGAGCTAGATGCTTTCTTCGCCTCTGACCACATGGCACCAACACATCTCTCTCCTCTTTTCGATCTATCAATTCTATCTATGAGAAGATCTATCAGATCTACCGTCTTGTCTGTGCACATTTGGCACGATGAAACATCTCCAGGTCTTTGTCCTCGACATGTTCTCGCCATCTATCAAAGTCGAACCCCAGCTCCTCGATCCTCTTGATTTTGCCCCTGTCTTCGCCCTTCGCCGAGTACGCAGCCTTGATATCAGGGAACCTCGACCTCATCCACACCTGCCGTTCATCCCAACTGGTGCCCAGTTTCCCAAGACCGTCATTCTCGAGTCCGTCTTTCCTCTCCGCCTTTAATGCCTGTGCAAACAGCTCGTTGATTTGTGCCGCGTCTTCAGGGAACCTCTTGAGGTGGAAGTTCTTCCCATCACCGTTCTTCCGGATCACTTCTCGCTCCCAGTCTCGCATCTCGTGCTTCGGGGGTAATATGAGTCGACCACTCCATGTCCTAGCCAACACAGCCGCCTGGTTCTGCGACAGGGGGAAAGGAATGACTTTGAGGTTGATGACAGGGAACGCCAGTGTCGGGTGGTCGATGCTGAACAGATGCTCGTACGTGCCTCTTGTCCTCAGACCGTCGGTGATGATGGTGGGAGACAGGTTCGCCAGGAATGGATATGAATAGAAAAAGCCCGTCGCGAAAACCACTGCATCGATGTTCTTCTCTATCCGACCGCTCTTGAATCTCACCGCTCTCTGCATGTCCTCGTGTGGTGGAAGGAACTGCACAATCTCGTCGACATCTTCACGGTTCCCTCGTGCTGGCAGGGTCCCAAAAGCCGACACTGACCTCGACGAGAGCAGTACTGGCTTCTGACAATATTTCCCAATCCGTGCCGCTATGTCCAGTCCGGACGCAGAGTTTCCAATCACTATCACTTTTTGGTCCCTGTAATCCTCGGGACATCGGTAGGCCTTTGAGTGGATGACCACCCCGGGGTATGTGGCGTTCCATTCCTTCAGGCCCTTGATATCAGGCACGTGCGGGATAGTGTAATGACCGTTTGCAACGACCACGGCATCATACCTCTCTCTCATGGTTTCCTTGGTCTTGAGGTCCTCAGCCGTGAGGTCCCACCTTTCGTATCCCTCATTCGTGTCTGTAACCTCATCTCCATGCACAGCTGGACGGACATCTCTCACGGCCGTGCTGAACCGGATCAAATGCCGAACATCAT
The DNA here is from genome assembly GCF_000365165.1 of Cladophialophora carrionii CBS 160.54. NCBI lineage: Eukaryota > Fungi > Ascomycota > Eurotiomycetes > Chaetothyriales > Herpotrichiellaceae > Cladophialophora > Cladophialophora carrionii. The sequence continues at coordinate 597,510 of NW_008481828.1, forward strand.
CGGCATATTCTTCCAAATACCTCAACACCGCCTGATGACTTGGAAACAGTGGTTCCTCCTCGGGGAAAGGCTTATCAGAAAAGGCCATTAACTCCTTTGGGATATTCGTCTCTAGATAGTCGTAGAGTGGCGATTCGAACTCCAACGACTCCAGATCTTCCGAGGACGACGCGCCGTCTTTGTGATGGCCATACCGCGGATTAGTCTGCGGTATCGGTATACACTTTGATCGATTCGGTTCGGATAAGTTCCAAATGCCGCCGACTCGGTCTCGCTGCTCGTATATGTCGATCTTTGAGAAGGCCTTTTCCGCGACGAAATATTTGGCGCACGCGACTCCGACTGGGCCGGCGCCTATTATCGCGATTCTAGACACGGAGGGACTTGGACTACCGGTCTCGGAGCTCAGTGATAAAAGCGCAGACAGCCGGTCCATGAGTAACGGAAGGCGATGTGGTTGACTTTGCCCCTATATATCCATACAAGGTAGGAAGACTCGTCTGTCTAGCTTGTCTCGACAGCATAATCGTATCAACGGAGTAGTCCACCTCAGAGAATCCAAGGAACAGCACAGCCCTTAATGCTCGTGGCCCGTGCAACAGCACTATCCGAGTATACTATGCACAGTCTACATCTTGACTTTCCTTCTCTTGGGATTTCCACTCCCGTCTCCAGTCTTGGACGATTGTTCCTCAATGATGTCTTTGCCCTTTTCTTCTCTCTGCCCCTTTCTCGCACTGGCCAACCACCCACTGCTTACAACGTCACTGTGCTCTCCATCCCAGCTCAGATCCATCTCCTTCCTCTCTTGGTCTCTCTCCTGAAGCCACCCTGCCGCCAATTTCCCCGTCATACCTCCTACCGCCTTGGTCCCCTCCTTCAACTTCTTCCCACCCCGAAGGTTCATTCCGTGATCAGCACCCTTCACTCTGACGATCCAGGTCCTCGCCTTCATCTTCCCGCGCACCTCATCCAGCAGATCCATGTCGCACATACTATCATGGTCGCCCGATATGAACAGGACGTCCACGTCCGGCCGGGTGTCAAGCAAGATCTTGTCCCGCACGTCTCCCGACGGACCCACAAGTGGATATGACACCAGGACCAGCATCTTCACATCCTCGTCGACGTGCGACGCCATCACCGCAGCCCGCGCACCCATGCTCCTCCCACCGTATGCAAAATACACTTCTTGCCGAGTAGCGGCCGTCTTCATGTATTCTTCGCCAAGCTCGTGCTGCTTGACGCGATCAAACGTCGCGGCCCTGGCCTTCACATTCATGTTGCCCGGAAACATGACCAGCCCTGCGCCCTCGCCTAGGGAGGAGGCGAAACCCTCGGAGAAATGCACCATCGCCGCCGCGGAAAGGTCTCCTCCCGCACCGTGCGTGAAGATTAGACATCGCGGGTGCCGTACGGGCGAGCGAAGACACGAAAGGGCATTTGCAGCCTTGTTCGAAGCTGGGATGGTGAACGATGTAAATTCCCGGGATGGATGATCCGAGTTGAGCATGAGCATACTGGTGGGAGCATTCTCGGGCTCCGCCAGGAGGGCCTCGGCATCCAAGGCAGTATCGCTACTAGCTGGTCCAGTAGAACTCTTTTTCTTGTCATCGTCTTCGTCAACGGCCGGTGTTGTCGTCTCTTTCCCCTGCTGCTTGTCCGATGCCTGCACTGCCGCTTTCCGGCGGCTGGACCTCCTTAGCGGCGCTTTGTCGTCGACAGTCGACTCCGCGTTGTTGACCGTGGTCGCTTCAACTTTTCGCTTCCGTGGCGCCATTTTCCCTGGGTTGTCCTTGCTATGTTCAGATGTTCAGATTTGCGCTGTCCGAACGACGACCAGAAAGCGAAGAGAAACAAGTGCGCGTGGCTGGGAACCTTCACTCAAGATTGAGTGAGAGACCCTTGTCCATACTCCGTACTCGTATTATTGTGTCCAAACCTTCCATCACCACCTACATATTCACATCCCTGCTAACGATATCTACTGTACAAGGTATATAATATACTGGAGGTCTTAAGATTGGCAACCCTCTTCACTCCATCAACAACAAGGCTGACTCCGATGCACTGAGATTGCCTCATCGTTGGAAGCAAGTCGTGTGTACGGAGTACGGTGTCCAGTAATAAGTATTGCTAGGAATGGCATCGCGTGGAGCGGGGGTTGCTGCCCAGGCACCAACCAGGCACCAGACGCTACTTTCCGGGGCAGCCTGGGGCTGAGGAGTTCCTCCGTCGATACCCGCTCGGGGCACATGTCCTGCCCTTCAATCGCGACAACGTCACCACTCGCAAACACGTCCTGACAACCACCTGACACTTCGTACTTTCTGTTGATGACCGGGCGGGAGATGAGTGGCTCGTCGGACTGCTCATCCCAAGTGTGGCAGATGCTGGACTCTGAGTGCGCATGCCTGGAAAACGATCGCACATTTTGATGTATAACGACAAACGCATTAATTCATATATATGAATATGCTGCATGACTTGTTCCATCTAATTGGCACAGTCTAGGACGTCTCTGTCGACCGATTCTCACGACGAACAACTGCATTGGATGGCCCTTCTAAACCGGGGCACATCACCACAGTACTTCTCTTCCACGTCTTCATTCCATCCCCAGCCATCCTCAAACGGGTGTAATGTCATCTCCATTACGCCCTTGAGTATGTCCCTTTCCTTCTTGTTCTGCACACGATCGATGATGTCGTCGAGCAACCAGCCTCGCGGGACGAAGTTGGGGTTCACTCTTCTCATCGATTCACACCGTTGGGAGTCGGCGTCCTCGCCGTCCCAGTCCTCGATGATGCGCTGCCTCCATTGATCCAGCCAGGCGCCGATCTTTTCGCGGCCCGACTCATTCGTCTCGTTCAAGCCAGTGACCCCACCGTGGTGGAAGAAGCGTTCTGCCGTCTGCTCTCTACCTTCCTTGGTCTCAACATCACTCATCTTGACAGAACTTAGGCGGCGAAAGAAGTGGTTGAAGTCCAACTCCAGTGCCTCCATCGTGTCCAAAAGCTCGGAAAAGAGCTTCTCAAAGTCACTTTCCTTCTGGTTTTTGAGACCCAGTCGCGCCGTCATAAGGCGTCTGTACTCGCTGAGGAATACGGCCTTGTACTCGTCGCTGCATTGATCGATGATGGTTTCCGCGCGCTTGATGAGAACAGGCGCAAACTCTTCTTCCACACCCTTGGTTGCGAAGATTTCGTCGTCGACTCTATCGCCCGCGCCAATTAGTTCCCCAAGCGCCTCGCCCAAGCGTACTAGATTCCACCAGAACACGCTCGGCTGTGCCCTGTAGGAATATCTAAGCATATGGTCGTCGTGGTTCGGCGTGTAAGCAGGATCAAAGTTATCCATGAACGCAAAGGGGCCGTAGTCTAGTGACAGTCCGAGGATAGAAGTATTGTCCGTGTTGAGCACCCCGTTCATGAACCCGTATGCCTGCAACTTGCCGACCAGGAGGGCAGTGCGCCGTGTGATCTCACGGTACAGGCGGGTGAAACGGTTTTCTTCAGCGCCTTCTTTTCCTTGGATTGCGTCCTTAGGGACATTTCGAGCAGGGTCGAGATGAGCTTCTTTGTTGTCCTCGAGGGACGGCAAGGCGGCCGGGAGATTCTCCCACCCACCGTAAACATCTTCCGCGACATAAGTGGCCAATTTACGGGTGAGGTCTCGATCGCCTCGCGAACGGAGGAGGTCAAAGGTTCCGAACCGGACCCAACTCTGCGCAAAGCGGCACACAATCGCGCCAGGTTCAAGACGCTCTCTGACGACCTCACTCTTCGGACACAGCGTCAACGATAAAGCCCGCGTTGTGGGGATTCCAATCGCGTTGAGATATTCCGAGACAACGAACTCGCGGATTGAACTCCTCAAGACGGCCTTTCCATCGGCAAAACGTGAGTAGGGTGTTTTTCCTGCGCCTTTCAGTTGCACTTCGTACCGCACGCCGGTGTCCGGATTCGTGGTTTCGAACAAGGACATCGCTCGTCCGTCGCCTAGTTGGCCCGCCCAGGAGCCGAACTGGAAGCCCCCGTAGCATTGCGCCCAAGGATAGATGCCCTCCTCGGGCTTGTTCTCGTCCCAGTAGATCTTATTTCCAGCCACAACTTGCTTGAGTTCTTCAGATTCCGCTTCACTCTCAGCGAGTCCGATATCTCGCAGTGCTGCCTTGCTCACTGCCAACAACTCTGGTTCCTCTGTCGGTTCGGGACGTACATATGTAAACAGCGCAGATCGCACCATTCGAGGTCCAAGTTTCTGGCGTGGAGCGCGATGGGAGTCTAGTGGCGTAGGGAATTGGGGATCTGCTGGGAGTTTGGAGGTGAAGATGTGAGATTTTGGTATATCTGCTAGGGTGGTGGTAGACGTGTTCTCAGTCTTGTGGTGGCCATTGGCGTGCCCGTTGGCACCGTTCGTGTGTGAAGACATCTGCGCGAGTCTGACTCGCGGGATTGATCGAGATGCGGAAGTCAGCTTGGATCGAGACAAGCCAGATGCACGTCTGAGAAGCATGCAGAGAGCAGTGACAAAGACGAGAAGCACATATATATTCACCACAATCTCCATGGAAGGGTCTTCCGGGCATTTGAAATACTTTGCCTGCGCCCCTCGTTCGAGGATGACGGCAAATTGACGATTGACAAATTGCGGAGAAATGACGCCGGTGCCGATAATGGCGGGTCTAATGTCACCATCACGTGGTTCAACGTGATTCTGGTGATGTCTTCATTACGGTTGACCAGAAACGCAGTGGGGACAAAATACGGTTGCTCAGAAGGACACGAAAAGCAACGGAGGGCGTCAAGGAGAGACTCCTGGTCCCTGCCCTACGACCATTGTATCAGATACATCCTCCTCAACAAAAGCAGCAAAAACCTGTCCGCTACGAGACAAATATGAAGCACTATCCATCATGTCGTGTATCATTCATTGCTCATCAAGCATAAACGTCGTCAGTCGCTCCCACCGTTCTCCTTTGCAGCTGCCTCCTGCATGGCGTCCTCGAAGTCGGCCGCTGCCTTCGCCTTCTTTTTGTTCTTCTTCTTTCCCCTCCCGCCATTCACGGTTGCGACCGTGGACGTCTTATCCTCGATATCACCCACATCAGGTGAATGGGATGTCGAGGGAGTAAGAACGTCCAGCTTTTGTTCCATCCTGGCCTTCCATGCCTGCAGCTCTGCAATGTCGTCTTGCTTGGCTTTCAATTGTTCTTGCAGCGCATTGAGCTCTTGAGTGGTTTGCTCGGCGTGCTGTTTGAACTCCTGCTCTCTTCTCTCGAGGTATTTTTCGGCCTCTTCGTTTGACGATCTCGTCGACGCCTTCAAAGAATCCATTTCTTCTTGGAGTGACGCCAGTTTATTCTCTGCGTCCTTCAATTGCGTTTCAGTCTCGTCTTTGCTGGTGGTCAGCTGGCGAATGGCGTGATCTTTTGCCTCCAAGTCCTCCGAGATCTTGTTGACATCGAGTGCTTTTGCTTTGAGGGACTCGAGCTCCAATTCAAGTTCTTTCAGGTGGGGGCTTGAGTCTTCGTCGTTGTTCTTCAAAGCCTCCAGCTTGGCTTCGAGCTCCTTGACGTAGTCTTGGGCTTCTGACTTCGCTGCAATGGCCGCTTTCAGCTCCGCTTCTGTCGACCCGAGCTCTTTGGACGACTTCTCCACAATGGCAAGCTTTTCTTGATTGGCCGACTCAAGATCGGCCTGAAGTTGCATGACTTTCTCCCTAACAAGCTTGGCTTCTTGTTCAGCATTCGCCTTTTCGGCTTCGGCCGATTTGACCTTGTCCTCGAAATCAGCTTTAGCGGCCTCGGATTCGGCAAGCCTCTTCTCAGCATCAGCCTCTGTGCTTTTAGCCCTCTGTAACTGCGCCTCTAGACTGGCTCTGGCTTCTTCAGCTGCTTTAGCTTCGGTCTGAGCATTGTCTAAGGCCTGTTCTGCAGATTTCTGGGCGGCTAAGGCTGCGGCAAGCTCGTCCTCGCGAGCACTGGATACTTCAACCCCCTCTCGCGCTTTTGCCAGGGCTTCTTCGGCAGCTTTCTGATTTGCCAATGCTTCTGCTAGTTTCTGATCGAAATCACCTGACAGTGCATCGGCATCGGCCTTTGCTTTTGTGATCGCTTCTTGGGCGGCTTTGTGGAGTTCTTCGGCTTCTGCGAGTTTGCCTTCCATTTCTGTCTTTGACTGATCGGCGTCAGTACGAGTCTTTTCCAGCAACTCTTGGACGTCCTTGTGAGAGGCATCAGAGGCAATGAACTTGGATTCGAGGTCTGCGATTGTCGCATCTGCTTCTTCTTTCGCCTTCTGCAGTGCCTCCTTGGCTGAGGATAGCTCCTTGTTAAGCTCATCCATAGCCGCGTCATGTTGCGCCTGAAGGGTTGCTTTCTCGCTGGCGGCTGCCGTATTCGAACCTTCTGCATCCTCAAGCTTTTGGGCAAGCTCCTCGTTCGAGCTCTGGGCGGACTTCAGTTGCTCCTCGAGCGCAGCAATCTTTTCTTCTGAGGTGTGCTGGCTGGCTTGAGATTCCTCGAGCTTCCTGGTCAGCTCCTCGTTCGAGGTCTGAGATGACTTCAAGTGCTCTTGAAGTGCGCTTAGTTCGTCCCCTGAGGCTTGCCGGCTGGTCTGAGCTTCATCAAGCTTCTGGTTCAGCTCCTCATTCGAGCTCTGGGCGGACTTCAGTTGCTCCTCAAGTCGAACAAGTTGCTCTTCCGTGGCCTGTTGACTGGTTTGAGTTTCCTCGAGCTGCTTGCACTTCTCCGCTAATTCTTCACGTGAATCCTCGACTGACCTGAGCTGGGCCTCGACAGCGGCCAATTTCTCCTTCACGGTATGTCGAGCGACCTCTGCCTCTTCGAGTTGTTTCCGTGCGTCACCCTGGGCCGTCACAACAGCTTCCAGCTCGCTGTCACGGTCTGATAAAGTTGCTTTGAGCTCGGCAAGCTCTGAGGTGAACTTCGATCGCTCCTCCTCAAAGCCAGCAAGTGTCTCCTCAACAGATTTCTTGGAGTCCTCCGCGGATTGCATCTCAGCAGCCAACTTGTCGTGCGCTTCTCGCAGAGCCGTCATGCCTTCTGCCAAGCTATTCTTCTCTGCTTCAATCCCTGCGAGCTCTTCGGCATGTTTCGCTTCTTGCGCTTGAGCATGTTCCTGATCCTCCTGCATTGACTTTGTCACCGCCGTCAATTGAGACTCGAGACTTTCAATCTTCTCTTCCAGAGGGCGTACCTTCTCCTGCGCCTCATTCAAGGCAGCCTGTGCAGCCTCGTGAGAAGCCGAAGCGGCTTCGAGATCCCCTCTCAGCTGGTCATTTTGTTCCTTTGCCGCCGCATGGCCTGACTCTGCTGTGGCCAGATTATCTTTCAAACTCTCGAGCTCGGCGAGGTCAGACTTGTACTTGTCTTCGAGGTCGTCAGCTCGTGTTTCGGCTTCCTTTTGCTTCTGTTCTGCTGCAGTGACAGCAGCCAGGTGAGCCTCAATCTCGCCAAGAGCGGACATGTGCTTTTCTTTCGCCTCGACAGCACGAGCTTCAGCATCCTTGTGCTTCTCTTCTGCTGCCGCAATGGTGGCTAGGTGATCATCGATCTCATCGGCGGCGGATTTGTGCTTTTCTGCTGCCTCAACAGCTCGAGCCTCTGCTTCTTGTTGTTTTACTTCTGCCGCAGTCACAGCGGCCAAATGGCGATCAATATCTTGTGCAAGGCTTGCAGAACGTTCCTTCTCCTTCTCGTAATCTTCTTTCAACTGGATGTATTCTTCGAGCTCGGTGGAGAAGTGGGCAATCTTTGACTCGGCTTCTTCAAGTTGTGCCTTGAAACTCTTGTGCTCTTCGAGCTCCGTTCCGAGATCCGCAAGTTTGGCGTGAGCGGTGTCGAGTTCCGTCTTGAGAGCCTCATAATCTGTTTCGAGCTGAGTGTGACTTTCCAGTTGAACGGAGAGTTCAGAGACTCTCGATTCAGCCGCTTCGAGAGTTCCCTTAGCTGCGTGGTAATCCTCAAGTTGAGTTGTCAGATCAGCGATCTTGGCATGAGAATCTTCGAGCTCTTGTTTCAGTACGTCGCGGTCTTCTTTAAGCTGAGCATGTTCTTCCAGGTCGGCGGACAACTGAGCAATCTTCTCCTGCGCCGCCGCTAGCTCTTCCCGCATTGATTCGTGGCTCTCGACCTGCGTCGTCAGCTCTGTGACCTTGGCTTGGGATTCCTCCAGTTCCCGCTTGCTGGCCTCGTGGTCTGAAGTAAGCTGCTCATTTTGGGCAGAGAGCTGTGATATCTGAGCTTCTGCGTTGTGTTGTGCTTCCTTCAAGTCGGCGTAGCCCTCTAGCTCTGTCGTCAGGTCGGCAATCTTGGCTTGGGATTCCTCGAGGTTCCGCTTGGTAGTCTCATGGTCAGCTTTGAGATGCTCGTATCCATCAAGCTGGGTGGAGAGCTCTGCTATCCGTGCCTCCGCGACTTCTTGAGCTTCTTTCGTCCCAGCAAAGCCTTCGAGGTTGGTTGACAAATGTGCGATCTGTGTCTGTGCTCTCTCGAGCTCTTGCTTGCAAGCATCAAAAGCCGCCAGGTCTACTAGGAGTTGGGCGACCCGCTCTTCCGACGCTTCTAGGGCAGCTTTTGTGGTTGAATGAACTTGCAAATCGTTCGTGAGTTCGGTGATTCGCGCTTCCGCTGCGGTTAAAGCTTCCTTCGTCTCACCATGACTCTGGAGTTCGGCGGTGAGTTGGGCAAGTTCATCACGTGCAGCTGCTAGCTCGTCCTGAACAAGCTGCTGTGCTGATCTCTCTGCCTCTCTGTCCTTGGTCGACGTCTCCAGTGCATCTCTGGCAGAGGAAAGGTCATTGGCTTGTGCTTCAAGTTGAGACTCTAGTGTTGTGCGTATCGAGGCCAGCGAGGTTTCTGCATCTTCTAACGCTTTTGAGGATGTGCTTTGCAGGTCCGCATATCGCCTGGCATGGTCTTCGAGGCTCACGCCGGCGTTCTGTTGCTCGATCCGGGAAGCATGGAGTTCCTCGGTCAAAGCGGCGATTTGATCTTCTAGCTCCGCCCTCAGCGTTGTATTTGCCTTTTCCGATTCCTCCAGAGCAGTGGTTGATGCTTGCTGGATGTTCTTCAGTGAGTCGCTGGTTTCAACGATGGCTGCCTTGGCGGTTTCGAGATCATTGGTAAGAGAGGCAATCTCGGTGCGAAGTGAGGTGACCTGATTTTCATAATCGGCTTTGAGTCGTTCGGCGCCGGCGCGAGCATCTGCCAGTTCCTGCGTAAGAATTGCTGTCCTCGACTTGTACTTGTGATGCAGGCTGTCCAGCGTCGCTTGGTGTTCTCGATTACATTCATCTCTCACGGCCTGTCGTTCGGCCTTTTGAGCCTCTTTGATCTGCTGCACCACCACGGCTACCATATTCTCTTCCAGAGAAGCCTTTTGCCTGGTCAAAGCCGCCTCCTTCTCTTTGTAGCGTCTCTCCATCCTCTGTGCGTTCCTCTCCAGAGTTGACAGCTCTTGGTCCTGCGCCATGACCATCTCCCTCGCCTCCTCGAGCTCTTGGTGACATTGTTGCAGTTCTCGTCGCAGTGCATCGTCTTCCGCCTCGGGGGCTTGGTTTGACTCGGGAACAGCGGGTACGGTGGGAGCCCTCTTTAGCCGCTCAGGTCTTGGTGGGGGGCTGGCTCTCGAAGTCGCTGAGTCGGAGCGGAAAAGGTGATTGTACGCTCGCCGGAGGCTCGAGGAGCGCTTCACGGGAGCAGGTCGGGCTTTTGATTGAGACATCCTTCGTAGCTGTCTCTCAGATGCCATGTGAGGCCCTTGGAGAACGGGTATTAATGCAGCAGAACAGCGGTGTGCGCGGTCTGAAACGATTTGCGTCTGGCGGAGATTATGAGATGAGAGCTCCTTTGTTGCATAGAATGGCGATACGCTTAAGCACAAGAGCTGGCGGCCACTTACCCATTTTGAATCTCCTCCACCATGTAGCGTGACAACTCTGTCGTCTCAGTCAACTCACAGTCACCGTTGACTGAGTCACTCACCTATTGTGGATTCATCGGGCAGCAAGGTACAAGTGAAGCTGCAGTGGGATGGAGCCAGGGACACGTCGCGGATGACCAACGGCTCGCTTAGGCGCATGCAATGGCGATAGGCCGCATCACGTCGGGTTCATGCACAAGTCACGAGATCCACATCTTCCCAGCTAGACCACGCCGCCCTCGTTGACACGTCGAGAGACGGCCACGAAGGGGATTAGCAGCCAGCAGGGTGACTCGATAGCGCGAGAACCACCAATGCTGCTGTGTGAGGACTCAGTCCCGCTGTGTGTGGAACGGTGGCTTTGACTGCAGCTGCGGCCCGGGCAGCCGCGGGGATGCTTAAATTTATTCTCCGGCCGGAAAGTCTCGAGTCTAGGCGACGAGAGACTTCCCAATGCTGCCCCCAGCTGCGGGGCGTGCTCAATCTGCCTCGCGAGCTTGACAGTGCTAACCTCCAACCACGACGAACAGAGACATCTAGCCCAACCGTCCGACTGCGACTGGGTACGATCGGAGCTGTGCGAGTTTCACAGACAAGGACTCTCACGACATGTCACAGTGGGACAGGATAAGGCAACGGAGTGATGAACCCACGACCGCACTTCGAGTGTTTTGAAATGCAAATCGTAGTCTAACATGAAGGAGACTTTTTTAACAATGAGAGAAGGACTACTCCGTAGGCAGAGCTGATTCGCAACAACGCTTTCTCTTCAAGAGTGCTACACCTACCTGGCGGGGAGCCGTTGTCCTTTATGTTCCATGACAGGAGGGCGCCAAAAGACAGGAAGCAATAGCTCCGCGTCGGTCTTCGATTCCAACCAGTTTTGAAGTGTTCTCTCGGGCCTGCAACCAGACTGGAAATATTCGGGTGCCTGAGCCCAGGTGTTGAAGTGCCGTGTTTCGGGATTCATCACGACATCGCCAAATTGCATCCTTCATCCTACCATACTACTTCCTCTATGTCTCGATAGAGAATGCCGCGATGACCAGTCGATATACCCTCCCAACAGCTCAATTCTGCCTGATACCTGCATTCTCTGTGAACGAGTTCAAATGGTCCGCGACAGCCACCGGAATAGCATTGCTGGGGAGAGAGTGGTGGTCGGCGTAGGTAGTCCCCTCGACCAGGCACGAAGGACTGATCTTTGGAGCAATTGTCGGAAGGGATTGTGGCAACTCTAATCAGAACTTCGACTCGGCAAGGAGTTGTTTAGGTGTGCAAAACAGATAACGTCGTGGAACATGCCTTGCAATCACTCGAAGCTTCTCTTTGGCTTCCAGGCATCTTCATCCAAACCAAGCCTCACTTGAGGGGCCAAGGCCACATCAGCAACTCCGGTGGTGCCTCTGTCGACTCTCTGCTAGCGCAGCACGGTATTGATTGTCACCTTGGCTTTAGCCTACCACAATCGGGCTCGCCACCGGCAATGATGTCGGCTTTGAGGTTGTTTTCATAGTGGCTTTCACTTTCATTGATGCCCACCTTGTAATGGTTGTTAATGGCCCTGCTAGTCGTAGGAGAATCAAAGCGGACCGAAAATGAAGCCATCAATTGTCATATCCGATACAAAAAGACCTGAAAATTGCAAGAAGGCTGGCCCATATGATTCCGTATCCCGTACTGTGTACTGTACGGAGTGCATTCAGAATCACGATCGATGGAAAAGTGAATTGGCTCGTTTATCGTACCTCGTACACTAGCCACGAGGCTGCGGCCTCCGACCAATGGTGATTGGCTCTCTTCCGGCCGCCTAATTCGCGTGAACGCCTCAATTCTCAATCACCTCCAGCATATCCATCCTGCTCCGGCTCTTTGTCTCAAAGTGAGCTCGCGACACCTATGTCGCAGCCTTCGCTATACTGCTTTTAACCGCCTGCGGTTGACGCTGGAATGGCCAGCAAGAATTCATCATGTCGTCTCGCAGCTTGAAGAAGTCCCGCCTCGGATGCAGGGAATGCAAATCAAGGAGAATCAAGGTTAACGGAGCAACATCTTCGGATCTTTCGGTCCCTATTCTCCTTCCACCTGGCCCAGAGAGAACCTGAGAATCGCTTCGTCCACAACGCCCAAAGCTGCGTATTCGATCATTATGCGCTCGGCCTGAGCTCTTCAACGTCGCACTCGCCCCCACCTCGCCACCGAGCCTCGATATTCTCTTCACTCTCGCCATCGTGCTTGTGGTTTGATCTACGCTTCGCCCTTACCAGACCTCGCTGTGGCAAGCCTTGATGAAATGCTTCACAATTTAAAGATGCTTAGGGGCTGCAAGAAGCTTTTTGAGACGCACAGGGGAGCCATCATTGACGAACCGATCATCGGAGTTGCCGAGTTTAAGAAGCACAACATCGGGCTATCTTCACCAGCATCCCAGGCTTTCTCATATCTTCGCTCTACTCCGGTTGATACTCTCGACCTCACTGGCCATTGACCATGTGCATGACAGTCTACAGAGTACGCGTACGAAGGGCGGCATACTAGGCCTGCTGTAGCCTGGCCAGCGATGATGTCTGACGACTTCTGGGCCCCGGTGTCGGCCTGCGAACGAGTCCCAGTCATAGTCTAATTATACCATTGTCTCGCACCTTTGTGAGGGCTGGTGGTGGTGGATGGCTTCATGGGCCGCCAGAATACTGCGGGCTGCAGAAAACGCATTGACCGGCGATAAGCAGACTTCTTTTGAGTGGATACATTGTCTAACACTAATTTGTTCAGCAATCCCGGGTGCTCATGATGAGACAGATTTGACATCCTCCAGAGTGAGAGTCCTTTCCTCAGCGATGTCGACAGCGGCGATGTATCTTGACTCTGATCACTTCCATCCGGAGCTGGCTTCTTTTCTGGATATCCCGCCAGCAAGCCCAACCCCTAAATGCCCACCCATGGCGAATGACACTACATCTTACCGAGGTCGGTACCCCATAGCCTTGCGAAATTCCCCGCACGTTTCCCCCGGGTGTCGGACCGCTTAACCCGAGGGGCTGGTCGTATACTGTGGTCGGGCAACGGTTGTCTAAGCGAGGGTCTGGGGTCAACTCGGCCCACAGCGCCCACTCACCGTTCTTGCTCCTACAAACCGGATCCCGCCTGCCTTGGCTTCTACAGCGCTCTCGAGGACTACGAGTACATCACTGGAATTGGTACCTCGTATTTCCCCAATGCCCAGCAATATCCCCCGCATCTCCAAGAAAAGCATCCCGATATCCTCGGAACATTGGTACTTTCGGTAGGAATGGTTTAACCGAGCATATGGCCCAGTAGCCGGAAGGTATCAAAAGTCCATCTTAAAGGCTGGAAGGATTTCCTCATTTCCGTGGGATGGCCACCTAGGCGCCAGAGCTTGTTCTTGCTTTGCTCTCGTATTGCTGAGGTACTTTGGAGAAACGCCAACATTAAAGTACCCATACTCATATTCCAGCCAGCGGTGTCTTCGAAGCGTTGAGTCGCAAGATGGCGGACGCTACGAAAATGGAAGCCATCCAGGCGGAAGACGCCACCAAGAACCAGGTTGAGGCGACGACTGAGCTCCAAAAAACGCAGACAGTCGACACGATTCATAATGATGAGGCTATGAAAGTTCTTGCCAATTACACGGGCGATGAAACATGGACTGAGAAGGAGGAGCAGAACGTAAAGAGAAAGATTGATCGGCGCCTCCTCCCTATTCTGTGTGCTACGTATGGGTTACAGGTGAGCACTCTGTGGCGTCAATGGCCGATCAAAGCACTTCTCTGGTCCGAGCGGTATTGACTGTGGGTCCTGTTTGCAGTACTACGACAAAGCTATGCTGTCGCAAGCGGTACGCGGAAGCCCCCCACCTGCTCGAACTCACAGTACTTACCCTGGTTACAGGCTCTCTTCGGGCTTCGCACGGACCTGGACCTTGAAGTCGGGAATCGCTACTCCTTCTCCGCTTCAATCTTCTATCTCGGCTTCATCGTCGGCGCATATCCTGCCATCGTCCTGGCTCAACGCTTCCCTATCGAGCGAGTAGCTTCGGGGATCGTCTGTGTATGGGGTATTTGCCTGATGTGCACGGCGGCATGCCATAACTGGCAGAGCCTCTACGCTCAGCGGTTCTTCTTGGGATTCTTGGAGTCTGGGATCAGCCCCATGTTCATGCTTGTTGTGGGGCAGTTTTACAAGAAGAACGAGCAGGCTTTGCGAATGGGGTGAGTGGAAAACCAGTCAGACTTTTACCGCCGTGAAGAGCTAATGCGTGTCAACGTCTAGAGCATGGTACTGCTGCACTGGTTACGTCTCCATCGTCTCTCCGCTCATCAATTATGGTCTGGGCCACATCCACGGCGCTTTGTCTCCCTGGCGATACATGTACCTCGTTGCCGGCGCTCTCACCATCCTCTGGTCTGTGGTTATCCTGTTCTTCATGCCGCCTGACCCCATTCGTGCCAAAGGATTCGACGAACGAGAGCGTTTTATTGCTGTCGCTCGCCTGCGGACAAACAACGCAGGCGTCCGCAACAAGCACTTCAAAAAAGAGCAACTCTTCGAACTACTCCTGGATGTGAAGTTTTGGATCGTCTTCTCCATGGCCTTCTTGATTATGATTGCGAACGGGCCTGTCAGCACGTTTACGCCAATCATTATTGCGAGTTTTGGGTTTAACACCCTAAACTCGCTGTTGCTGGTCATGCCGGCGGGCGCAATCATTGGTACGATCGAATGGGTTGCCCCGTACATTGCGTACAAAGTACCCAGGATGAGGGCGTATCTTGTGAGCATCTGTGAGATCGGAACAATACTGGCGAGCCTCTTGCTGTGGCTGTTGCCGAGAGATAGCACCGGCGGTCTGTTATTCGGGGCATACGTCTTGGCGAGCTTCGGAGGTGGGTATGCAGTGTTGATGGGAATGCAGATCGCGAACACGGCTGGGTACACCAAGCGGTCCCTGGCTTCATCTGGGATATTTGTCGGGTATTGTCTTGGTAAGTGTCCCCATCTATGCCCTTTGTGTCTTCCTGCTAACGCCTGTGTTCAAGGCAATTTTGTTGGCCCCCTTCTCTTCAAACCGGAAGATGCTCCCCGATATGCTCCGGGTTTCCTAGCTGTGGTCATCACTTCCGTGATCTCAGCGCTACTGTCGATCGTGTATCGCATGATTTGTGTCTGGGAGAACAAGAAGAGAGACAAGGCCGGTACGCTAGAGGCGTTTGAGCATGCCTACGAGGATGATTTGACGGACAAGATGGTATGTCGGGTCTCCTTGAACCCCTTCCTTTTTCGGGCTCCGAAGTCCTGAGCTGCATTACTGACATTGATTGCTTTCACAGAACCCCCAGTTCAGGTATACACTATAGAGCCTAGCCTGATTAGCAGCGCGAGATGAAACTCCAAGAAATGTTGTTCAAAAGCTAGAATGGCTAGTGTAGACTCCCATGGGTTGGGTTCCAGGCTCACAAGATATGTCCATCATCACTTCACGGACATGACGCAAAGCGTCCGACGAGGAGCTTAATGCATCACGAATTACGAATATATTCTCTCTGGTTACATCTCCTTGACACTGACCCTGGTGGGATGATGCTGAGTATCGCACGATTGGCAAGAAACTCTGTACAGTGCCAAGTGCTAGTACTCGTGCTGCCAAAAGTCATCCTCCCTTGGCAAAGGGAGGGCTTCAAGCTTGTCGAATAAGACACTGCGAAAGTCTCAGCACTTGGCAAAGCAGTTACCTTAGGCCCCCTGCCAACCCCCGATTGGTGGCCGGGCAAAAGCTGGGGCTCGAAATCCGAGGGTCTGGAATCTGGGGTTTCCGTATCCGTGCGGAGGCGGCGGCAGTACAAATTGAACCGAACCTGGCCGAGGCTGCTCGACCAGATCCCAGAAGCTAATAGTTCCTAGGCTGCAACGTGCAAATGTGTGTGTGTGTGTGTGTATGGGCCAGCTGAAGTTGAAGACTCCCTTGCGCACCACGGCGGCTCACAGCTTGACCGGGTTCAGAGAAACATGCCGTTCCTTGCTGAACGATCCGTGCCGATTCCAGGCAAAGACATCCTGTCCTGGATGTTCGATGAGCCAAAATTCGACCAGAATAAAGCAGTGAGTTCAAGGTCATTGGCTATGCTGTGTTCGAGCAAGCTCTTTTCCACCGAAGCAGGACACTGACAACGTAGTATAGGTCTATGTTGATGCCATCGACCCAGCCAGATGCATTACAGCAAACCAAGCTCGAGTGCTCATACGACAATTGATCGCAGGATTCCATGCCGCGGGAGTAAGGCCCGGAGACACGGTCTGCATCCACAGCTTCAACAGCGTCAGTCATGTCTGGTAGCGTCCCCAATGCAGGCAGCTGACTTGTCTAGATCTACTATCCAATTCTCTTTCTCGGGATCATCGGAGTCGGTGCAGTCTTTGCGGGGACGAATCCAGCATACACACAGTTCGAACTCAGTCACCACTTCACGACCTCCTGCACCAAGTTTGTGATTGTCGAACCGGATCTGTTGCCCGCAGTGCTCGCTGGGGCGAAAGAATCCAACATCCAGCAGTCAAACATGTGGATCTTCGACAACCAGAACGAAGCCATCCCCAAGGGATTCGATTCCTGGCGGATGCTTCTGAATCATGGAGAGCGAGATTGGATTCGATTCAACGACGAGCATGTCTCTAAGAGAACCACGGCGGCCAGACTTTTCAGCAGTGGAACCACAGGACTGCCAAAAGCCGCGGCGCTGTCCCACTTCAACCTCGTCGCCCAGCATATACTCGTCAATGAAGTGCATCCGGTTCCATACGAGGTGTGTCACTCACAGGCATGCAAAGGATGGGCAGCTTGTATCTTCGATACAAGAAACTAACTTGACATCTCATTATCACAGACGCGCCGGCTTCTCTACCTCCCACTGTTTCACGCGGCCATGGTCCCAGCCGCTCACGTCGCACCCTTACGCTCTGGCCACACAAGCTACGTACTCCGTCGTTTTGAGCTGGAGCCTCTCCTCTCATCGACCGACAAGTACAAACTCACCGAGATGATCCTGGTCCCACCTGTAGCTGTCGCAGTCCTCAAACACCCTGCGCTGCACAAGTATTCCTTAAAGTCGATCAAGGTGGTTCTCTGTGGTGCCGGCCCTCTGAGCAAGGAACACCAGAGCGCTCTCCAGACCATCCTCGGTCCCGACACGTCATTCACGCAGGTCTGGGGCATGACGGAGACAAGCTGTGTGGCCTCGAAGTTCTACTACCCCGAGCGGGACGACACGGGTAGCGTGGGACGCATGATGCCGAACTTGGACGTCAAGTAAGCTTGGTGCCTGTGGAGAGGCCCTGCGCAGCCTTTGGTGCTGGCTGTGGCTGCGGCGATGTCTATACTAGTGACTGACCATTCTCGATAGACTCATCGACGATGACGGTCGAGATATCACGGCCTTTGACGTCCCCGGGGAACTATGCATCCGCGGCCCGACGATAATATCAGGCTACTTCAACAGTCCGCACGCCACGAAAGACGCGGTCGACGGGGAAGGCTACTTCAAGACCGGCGACGTCATGTACTGCGACTCGAAGAGCAAGAAGTGGTACATCATCGACCGGAAGAAGGAGCTGATCAAAGTGCGGGCGTTCCAGGTGGCGCCCGCGGAGATCGAAGGCGTCCTGCTTGCCCATCCACAGATCCTGGACGCTGCCGTGATTGGGATCAAGAAGCACGACGAGCCGGACGTGGAGCTGCCGAAGGCGTTTGTCGTCCGCAAACCGGGCGCGTCGGCCTTGACCGAGGAGCAGGTCAAGGCGTATTGTGGAGAGAGGCTGGCCAAGTACAAGCAATTGACTGGAGGGGTTGCCTTTGTGGATGCCGTTCCGCGAAACGCGACCGGCAAGCCCTTGAAACGCATCCTGCGAGATATGGAAAAGGCAGATGCTGCGAAGGGCGCGAAGCTCTAGACCCCTACCAACGCAATGTACAATCACAAAGTGGGCTGCGCTGTTACGAGCGCGATCTTCGGGTCTTCAATTCCGTAGATAATACAGGTGAGTTTATGCACGCGTCGCATTTATGTTCTCTTCGCTACCATCTTAACCCCCTCACCTTCAACGGGAGATGCAGCATTGCCGGTCCCGAAGTCGTGGGCTTTGGAAGCCTCCCTGCCCGGATGTTCATCTGCAGTGACTGGTGCAACAGTCGCGGTTCACCCAGCTTCGCATCACGCTCATCTCTAAGCGCAACAAATTCCTGTTCCGTCACACCTTCTCTCAGGTGTTTGTTTCGCTGCTTGTGCTGCCGAACGGTCATCCAGGGGACCGGGGCATCGCGGCCTTCGGGCGGGTAGTCGTGTCCTGTCCAGATCTTGACCTCGTCCGGCAGTGCGAGGAGTTTGCGTCCCGAGGCGAACAGGTCCGTCGAGCTCCCTCCGGGGAAGTCGCAGCGCGCGGTGCCAATGTCCGCATGGAAGATCGAATCGCCACAGAACACGTTATCTGAGAAAAAGGGAGTAAGCTCATGTGGGGGAAGAAGGACGTTGTGAAGGAATGGGGCCCGCTTACTTCCGATCTTGTAGCCCAGGTGGTCGGGCGTGTGACCTGGGAGATGCGTGGCTTTGGCTTCCAAGCCTCCAATGGCGAACGTCTCGTCGTCGTCAAAAAGCTTGTCAAACACGTCCTCGTACTCGTCCTTGGGGATGCCGTATCTTTCCCCAAACAGCCTCTGGACCTGACCGATCCGCTTTCCAATGCCGATGAGTGGTCTGTGGCCTTGCTGCAGTGCAAGACGGTGCTGTAAGTACGACGCGGCGGTGAGGTGGTCTGCGTGAGCGTGTGTCTCGAGGATCATGTCCACTTTGTACCCCCAGAACATGATTAGGGAAAGGAGAGAGTCGGCTGCTTCTGTCGACACAGTGTGCGTTGTTGGAGAATAGTCCAGCACCGGATCTATTATCACGGCGGTCAACGTCGCGGGATCGGCAACGACATATTGCCATGTGCCTGTCGTTTCTTCGAAGACATCGTGCACAACAGGTTCGTGGATCACAGGGCTGGCGACGCTGTGTGACGCCCGAGGTGTTGTCGCATTGTGGGAATAACGACTAGAAGTGCCCTTCGTGCTGGCAGACGAAAGCCGCGTCACTTGTGGCCGGCCAGCTGATGTTGTGGTAGCTACCAGGAGTTGTCGAGGAGACGCCTGGGTACTGTATGCAGCTGTGGTTCTACATTTCGGTTGCCATGGATATAGGGGCCTGCTGGATCGAGCAAACTGCAGGGCGTGCGATGGCGTGGTCGAGGTCGAGGCCAATACGAGGTCGGCGATAGACCGTAAAGTGGTGACGCGCGGCTGGAGAGTGTTCATGATGGATATGCGACTAACCGACTCGGAGGCGAACAGACACGGGAATGACACAACCGAGAAGAGCTACACGGCATACTTAAGCCATACTCCGTGCTGGTCGAGTGTGCAATCACCGACGGATCGCGAGGCTGAAGCCCCCTGGTACTGTATCAGTAGAGCCCGAAGGATCGCCACCCTCCGTGGACCCCCCGACCGCCATCCACTGCACCTCGCCCGGTGGATCCCGCACATCCGGACAATCTCGCCACTCGCCGATGAAGAGCAGAAGTTTGTGACTGGCTGTGGAAGATTTTCAGATTCATGCTCACTCCCCGATTACTTCCCGACACCCTTTTCCCACATTTGATCGTTACTTGTCTGTCTTTTAAAGCGGGCTGGAATGCCCATGGTAGGTCCTTCCAAGCTGCCTTCTGCTACCTAACATGACTGGGAACCACCTGACGTTGGCAGTTCGGCGTGCCGGGCGCTCCATCGCGGCACCCTGCAGATATGTCAGAACGACACGACATCTAGCCACCGTGTCGCCTGCGAATCTGACCACTCGAAGTCACAAGGTGGTTGTCGTGGGAGCAGGAAGTGGCGGTCTAGCCATCAGCCACCAGCTCCTGCGATCCGGTAAATTCGCTGCCCACGACATTGCTGTCATCGACCCTGCAACATGGCACCACTACCAGCCCGGCTGGACCTTGGTGGGCGGCGGCCTGAAAACCAAGGAAGAACTGCAACAACCACTGCACGGCCTGATCGACCCGAAGCTCAAGTTCTACAGTGACAGAGTGGGCGCCTTCTCTCCCGACGACAACTCCGTCACACTAGCCAACGGCGACAAAGTCGAGTACGACCAGCTTGTCGTGTGCCCGGGCATGCACATCGACTATAACAGCATCAAGGGCCTGCCTGAGGCGCTCGCCGACCCGACCTCCCTCGTCTCATCCATCTACGGCTACGACACCTGCGACAAGGTGTTCCGCACGATCCAGAGCCTGCAGCGCGGGGTCGCCATCTTCAGCCAACCTGCTGGAGTGATCAAATGCGCCGGCGCGCCCCAGAAGATCATGTGGCTCGCCCTCGACCACTGGAGGCGAACAGGCCTATACGACACGACCGACCCGTCGACCTCGCCTATCAGGATCATCTTTGCGACGGGCCTTCCCACCATGTTTGGCGTCCCGAAATATAGTCTCAAGCTGGACGAACTGCGCAGGGAGCGCGGCGTGGAGGGATTGTTCCAGCACGACCTCGTCTCCATCGACGGCGGCAACACTGCGACCTTCGCACGCCGGGACGGCACAGACAAAGTCACGCGGCAATTCGATCTCCTGCACGCGGTGCCCAAGATGGGACCTCACGCCTTTGTCAAGAACAGTCCGCTCGCAAATCAGGCCGGGTATGTCGACGTCGACGACGCCACGCTGCGCCACAAGAAATACCCCAACGTGTGGTCCGCGGGCGATGCCTCCAGTTTGCCTACCTCGAAGACCGTCGCGGCCATCACGTCGCAAGCGCCGGTCCTTGTGCGGAACTTACTACAGTCGCTCGAAGGTGAGGGGGGGTCCATACCAGGAGAGCAACAGCAAGCTACCTACGATGGATACACGTCGTGTCCGCTGTTGACTGGGGAGCAGAAAGTCATGCTCGCGGAGTTCAAGTATGGTGGGGAGCCCAAGGAGACGTTTGGCGCCTGGTTTGGCGTTGACCAGGCTGTCCCGCGACGGGCGTTTTACCATTTGAAGAAGGACTTTTTCCCCTGGGTCTACTCGCGGTATATGGTTAAGGGGACCTGGGGTGGGCCGAAAGGGTGGATTAATTAAAGTGGAGGACCGAGTGCGGCCGGGTAGAGGATGAAGGTGTTTGGGAGAGCGCAATGAGTTGCGGAATGTAGGCGGCAGAACGTAGGCGGCGATAGTCACCTTGAGTCTCTGTGCTGTGCTGTATCGAGTACCTGGATAGATTCACGTCCCTATGTATAAAACAATACTTAGACGTCGTTTGCCAGGCTTTGGTGTGATTGTAGGACTCGCAATGAGCAGAGGCCACAAAGCGCATGTTTGATTGTACCCACACCATGATATACCGTGCCATCTCTATCCAACTATGCTCGATGCACAGTACATGCGCTCATGGATGTGCGTGGGCGAGCACGAACGCGTACATCTTGCGCAACCAGCAAACTGTATGGTGTACTGTTCCTTCGGCATTCTCAAACTTCCTCGTGGAGCCAAATTGAATGCTACGCTGAAGAACGTACTATCGAGCGTCAGGCACATTACAGCCAGCTGTCTAGCAGTCCGAAGAAAGCTGCCAGACGCCGCTCTGTGCTACGTACCGAAGAGGTACAATAAGCAATCGCGTGGTGAGGAGTGACCGCAATGCCCGGTGTCTGGGCTCTGAAGTGTGATGTCTGATGCCTACAGTAATGCCCCACTGATCGGGGACCACATACCTGGGTAGTCCTTACTTTGTATGTACACACCATGCGACGCGCCACACTTTCGAACTAGTGTTACTTACAGTACTCCGTACACAGTAAACAGGACCTATCTAATCCATAAGCGTTACAACTCGCGTCTCGTGATCTGAGGAGATGACGAACCCGTCCATTTGAGGGTCCAGATTTCGGCGTTTAGGCTTACTGCAATCCCAGCGACGCATGTCCGGATGTCGGGTTACGACTCGGATGTCGAAGTCCAAGTCGGGTATCGGCCTCGCTTTCGGTCTCGCTTGGATTTCTCGCTTACAGAGTACAGGACGCTTGCGATCACTCCGTCCTCCGTACACTTGATTACACAGCTCGCCGGATTTGACAATGACTACTGCAATGTCTGGATCACATCACGATACTGTACTTACAGTAGTACTTCGGTGTCTCGCGGGGACAAGTAAGTACCTATGGGGCAATGTGGCTGTACATAATGTGCTCCGTACCTAGTACGCAGTTCGCGTTTAGGCAAGTACTTGCCCTATGTTTCGTGCGTAAGAAAGGGATAGAGGTGGTCGCCGAGAGCCGGGCCAAGTAGTCGGGCGCAGTTACCGACAGTAGTTAGTTTAGAAGAGCGTGTACGGGGATTCGGAGTAGTTCGTGGTCGTAGTCGTATGCTCTCTGCCATCGGGGCTATTAGGCTATCGGCGCCAGGGCCATGGGGCTACATGCGTCTTTTGTACGTGGCCATGGTCACAAATAGACGCCACTGGCTGACCTTTGCAACCCTTGGGCATATGGAGCACTGCGCCGCACTACTTCGTAGCACTCTGAGGTCGGGGAATGACTAACGCACTGTGTTCACGCATTGTTAATTAGGTGCGATGAGAAAGGAGACGAAGAATCAAAGCGGCGGCCGGATAATTGGAATCCGGGCCGTTGCCACCACTGTCCATTTTACAGGACATTACAACCCGGACAGGGCAGTCTGGCTCATCTATCAGAGGGCCGACCGTGAGACGACTTCTGTGGTCGTGAGGCCACAACTATGTCCCCTACAGACGATTCCATGCATGTACTGTATGCTATGCGATGGTCTCGCTTCTCGGGTCTTGGAGATTGGACTCGAGGTGCCAGGTTGTCATCCAACGGGCAGGGTATTGATGATTTGCTTCGTGGTAGACAAGACAGTCCAGCTGATGGTTCGCCACACGATCGCTCGGTATGCAACAGAAAATATCGGTGCAGGGAGGCTTTCGACTGTGCGACGGAAGGGTTCAGATCTCAAGATAACTCTCGCTGCCATGTGAACGATATTCTGAGACCGTCCGACGCCCGTTTCTATACTTCGCAGTTGATGCCGATCTGCCGTAGTATCCATGCGCGCAACGATAACGAACAGAATAGTCCTTGGGATGGGAACATGATCGTCCAGGTCGCAGCTGGAAGCCAGAACGGCATATGGGGCTGAAGACTGGTCGCGTGTTGTCGCGTTGCCGTATACCCCTTGCGAACCGAAGGCGGGAATCTAGCTTGACAGCATCTGTGCAGTCAGCCTGGCAGTCCGGCCTAAGGATATTCTTGGCAGGACAATTTGTCTGCACTCTGATCATGCTCGCGCGGACCCTTGAGAGCGATACCATAATTTGTGACCGGGCCCCTAGGGTTTTTCACCGGAAGGTCAGAGACCAAAGAGCTCCCACGAGAGATTCTGATCCAGAATGGGATTACTACTCCTTGCTGGATGGACGAGGGATACCAGCACCAACTCAAGGCCACTGTTGCAAGGAGCTCAGACACAACGACTGGTACATGGGCCGCAGAACAGAAGAGCGGTCAGGCGGGCACATGCCAGACAAGGCCAGCAAGGCAGAGCCATTACATCGTCCGTTCTGGTGTCCGTGCATCGTGAGAGCGAGATCTGGCCCCGGGACACCTCTTCAGTACTTGTGGTCGTGGAACGATAGCATATTGAACCGAGTTTGCAGAAGTGTGAATTTCTGAAAAACCTTCACGAATCCCGAAGAAAGGAGCACAGCCTCGCCCGACATGATTCGTTGAAATCAGACGCGGCACCGATGTCGGCGATGCAGCCGGCGGCTCACTGCCGCCTACCCGTGCTACCCGTGCTATCCCCTGACATGTTCTCATCGACGACGACGTCGGGGAAATGCACTAAGCACGCACGCAGGTCTCTTCCATTGCTTGATCAATTGCCTCCTGAGGCCCATTTTTCCGCTCATCAAAGCAAGCAGCGACATACCGTACGAGACAATAATTACATCAGCCAGGACGTTGATTTCCGTCTTCTTTCCTTCATCCTCTGAAGCCACATGAAGAGCAGCAACCATGGGTGACGAACAATCACAACGTACAAATGCTTCGAATCTAGAGTCGCACCACCCGTCACAATCAGCCTCCACCGCCTCCTTTCGCAAAACCGCCCGTCTGATATGCCTGGAAGAACACGCCGTCTCGCCGTTCCCCGTACCGAGTACATCGTCCACATTCAACATCTTCAAACCCACGTACATATCGGGGGTTAAGGATCGTCTGTCTAACATCACCCACCGCATCGCCGTAATGGACGCACATAACATCGGCGCGCAGATAATCTCCATGAATCAGCCCACCGCGCAAGCGTTCACTGATCTGCAACAGCAGGTGGAATGGTGCAGGAGGTCCAACAACTTTGTGGTTGAGAACTATTGCCGCGCTTATCCAAACAGGTTCTTTGCCTTCGCGACCTTGCCCACGCAGAGTGGACGAGCTGCCGCAGAGGAACTCGAGCGGTGCGTGATGGAGTACGGCTTTGTAGGCGCGATGATCAACGGCTTCACCAACACGACAGATCCGACTCGCGGGCTGTATCTGGACGACCCGCAGTTTGATGTCCTCTGGGAGACAGCGGAGCGGTTGCAGAAGCCCATCTTTATTCATCCCAGGGTACCGCTGGTGAGTAATATGAAAGTGCTGGAAGATATGCCAGTTTTCCATGGCGCGCCGTACGGGTTTGGACGGGAGACTTGCGAACACATCCTGCGGATAATGTATGCCGGCGTCTTTGATCGGTTTCCCAAGTTGAAGGTCTGTTTGGGGCATATGGGAGAGGGGTTGAGCTGGATCTTGCCGCGGACGGACAGTACGTTTCGGCTTTACTCGGCTGGTGAGGTTCGCCTGTGCTATTGTAACTTGCCGGAGTGTGTGTTCTCTTGCTAACTTCCGATGCTGTAAAGAGGCGCAAGGACCAAAGAAAAAGCGATTTCAGGACTATTTCCAACAAAATATCCTCCCCAATACCAGCGGCATGCCCAGAACTTCTGCACTCATGCAATTGATGGCTGAATCGAAGGCGGAGAACATTATGTTTGCAGTGGATTACCCGTATGAGTCTGTGGCGGAGATGAGGGCATGGTTCGAGACAGTACCGGTGTCAGATGAGACATGGAGGGATATTGGGTACCGCAACGCTATTAGATGGTTCGGCCTGCCGCTGGACTATGATGAGTGACCAGAGAAAGGTAGCTGCGACAGGCCATAGAATGTTGATGAGAGTTTTGTACCCAATACATCGTCACCTTGGCCGACAGTGTTTGCACTGCGTTTGTTCTGGGCCCTTTCTTGATGCTTTCCGGACGGCCAAACGACGTCCCGCGACGACATAAAGGCGCGCCCATGCCATGGCTGCTGTGCAAGGATGTCATCGAGGGCTTCTAGCCACGCCGTTCTTGGCGCCGCCCACAATCCTATCCTGCTCTCTCGACAGATCTGTCTCACTCCTCAAACTTCACACAGTCAATCACAGATAGCTCTCATGGCAAACACTATACCTGCGATATGATTCCTCCTCTTGAACTCTTCTCTCATGCTTCCCTTAGCTTATACACGTCAGAATCTCACAAGCGTGCCAGATCGGCTCTGAGCAAGCCGGGCTCAGGTGTCAGTCTGATTTGTCGAGATTCTCCTCTTTCAAACCACTTCCAGTAAGTCGATAATGCTCACCTTTATACCGAGACACAAATAGAGGTGAAAGCAACCGAGACAAGCATTGACAGCTACAAGACAGAGCCGACATCATTCATCCCGATCGTTTCTCCATCTGTTTAATCTTGCTCTCAAGCCTGACCTCAACATTTCCGACGAGATACCTCCTGCCAGAAGTGGAGATCAGACAGAAACACTCGACTCCCCTAACATCGGTTTCATTCTGGAAAGCATGTTCAAGCACGTTCTTCTCACTCTGCTTCAACCTCACGAATAGAGCTTGTTTGCCACGGTTTGCCTGAACAAACGAGGCCAGTTTCGTGATGACAGCACAACCACCTCAGCAACCTACCTCTACCTTTTCTCATGAGGCAATCTCATAAGTTCCGAAAGGACAGAATCTCTAGTATGACTTGTCTTGGAGGGTCTGACTTCCCTATCACAAACCTTACCTCACACACAAGCAGAACAATAGGCAAGGAGGCTGTCTCCTAAGATGAGCCACAAGAGCTGGGAACAACATCTGCTCCACTGAAGGTGGTCAGGGGACAGATTCACTACCAGCAGCCATCGCTGCTTCCCGATCACGCCATACCCTCGTTCCTAGACTCTTGGTCGGTGAGGCGAATCTGAAAACGTTTACCATGCATTGTGGTACAATCTGGACAATGTGGAGAGGCTGTGCTTCATGACAATCCAGGACAATGATACTCTGGGTCAAGGGGCTGGAACCCGCACTGTCACTTATGCTACATATCAGCAGGGATTCAGCTCAACAAACTTCCCGTGTCACACTCACCAAGGATCTCATCACCAGTTGATCACATTTCTTCCGTCAAACACGATGGACACCAGTGGCGAAGAGTACAACTGGGAGCGGTGCCCCGATGTGGTCAGATGACTTGGACGAGCCGTCCTGTCTCGGTCTCCGCCTTCGCGTTGTACGATGGTCGAGGACGGACGCTGGTCGTACTTGCCGAGAGCGCTGAGGCGTCCTGACAGCCCAGTACTCTCAAAGGCTAACTGCCATTGCTACGAGAGTTGCGATGTTGTCAGTCCCAGAGCTCCTAGAGGATCACATCACCAGTTGTTACCTTCAAATACCTCCCCCGTGGGTATGTCGACTCGAGCCATGACACCGACAAGCCCCTTTGGGCGATATCCTTGAGCTTCATCATGCTCATCGCCACGACGCATTTTTTTGTCGGACGCTAGTCACGGTCCACAGTGGGGATGTGCGCAGGAAGAAATGTCGACATTTCACCACTCTTGTCAATGCCGCAGGGACCGTAACCGAACTCACAACGGTCACAGCGACGAGCAGCGTTGTCTCCAGGGCAGGCTGTCGGATGCGACAGTGCCTCCGACGGGGGTTGCTGGTGATGATTTCCTTGGATTATAGAGGATCTCATCACTAGTTGATTTAAAAAGAAAACTCCCTTACGAGCTATTTCTCGTACTGCATCGTGCAGTGCTCCTGCCGCCAGCAGGTCTTATCGAACCTGGTCGAGACGTATCGGGTGTTCGATGCCTTGCGATACAACTTCAGGGCGTGGCTCGCAGCAAGAGCATGTGCAAGCACATGTACGATGCCTCGCGGCAGGGGCTTGTGCAAGCTCTTGTTGGCTTGCTCGCAGCAAGAGCATGTGCAAGCACATGTACGATGCCTCGTGCCCAAGGCGACTACCTGTCACGAACCCAATGGTACTGGGGAATAGTACGGGAGAAGGTGGCAGGATACAACAGTAGGAAAGGGGATATAGCACTTCTACGTAAGTGCTATGATCCCCCACCCGAATTGGGTGGCTAGAAAGTAGGAGAGGCATGAGCCGGTAGCTATCGGTTATTACCGCCTCATGCTAGGCTCACGTGACACTAAGAGAGGGGAAAGACTTAAGAGCTCCTCTCACCCGGATCGTGAGAGGGAGGCTCTTCCTTCTTTCTTTAAGCGTTGAGTCGTTGTCAATAGGACCACCAGATACAAAAGCATTCAGCTGCGTTAACCATCAGTGCCTACCGCGCAGCGGAGGTCCTGATACTACCACACCCTTAGTTGGTGGGGCGGGCTTTTTTGG
The DNA here is from genome assembly GCF_000365165.1 of Cladophialophora carrionii CBS 160.54. NCBI lineage: Eukaryota > Fungi > Ascomycota > Eurotiomycetes > Chaetothyriales > Herpotrichiellaceae > Cladophialophora > Cladophialophora carrionii. Next base: position 625,299 of record NW_008481828.1, read on the forward strand.
ATCGATCGTGGACTCGATCATACGACAATTTCGGGTCCATAGACGACCGGAGATTGAGCCGCCAGCCAGGGTGGTTGGCAATTCCTCACGTGCCCAGTGTTGCATTGTTCTGGGCTGCGCCCATCAAGTTGGATGCAGGATGTATGGATACTGAACAGGACAGGATGATTTTGTGCCCGTAGCGCCAGCAATCTGTCTCCAGCATGCAGCAGGGATGCTCGCGGACGAGGACGACTCTGTTCTGTATTCAGCCCACAGTGGGATCTCTGCAGCCAGGGATATATCGGGGCCGGTGTTGGGAAATCGGTGCAGGAATGGTAGCCGCATCATCAGATCTAGACTGCCTTCGAAGGTCTCCCCGTTGGTGGAAGTACGACGCAAGATGTATAGCTCATGGAGAGATTTGATAACCATCCAGTTCGGAGCCCATTCATTTTCGGGTCACATTGTGCTCTAAAGGGGAAGAGTTGACCGATTCGAAGGGATTTCCGCGTCTGAGCAATGGCACCGGCCTGCGAAGGACACCTGTCTGAGAAGTAAACCAAATCCCCGCCAGTATTGATTGATGTTCCGGTACGCTGCATGTGCCCAAGTACACACCAGGGGGGAGGAGGTCCAGAACCATCTCAACCGATATGTCCATGAGTTGGGTCGGAAACCGATTTACCGCAAATAATCTCTTCTCATCTGGGTTCCCTGCTTGTCAACTGCGGCGCCGGTATGGAGCTCCTGCGGATCTGCTGGACAGGGATGACTGGTATCGTCTGTGCTATGTCTGTGTGGTCGGTGCGTTTGATATTTCAGAATCATTGTTGTGAGATTCCCGATGATGTTATACCCGGGCGTGGTCCCATGGTCCCATGGCGCAGTTGCACGTAGATCAGGCGGCCAACGAAGAAAAGGCTTATCGATGGTTTTGACGAGGCTCAATCCAGATGACCGACGGCAGCGGACAACGTGTGATATCTTCGTCCTATCCTTTCACACGCTTCAGTGTCACCCTTCAGAGGACACTGCACTACGCATGTCTGAGTACATTATAGGCTTGTGATTATTCGCGCGCCAACACCCTATCTACGTACCTACTGCATGATACCTACAAACTGAGTTGGAAATATCAGTCGATATCCTTCCACTAACCAGCCACTGTGACGTGATGCAAGATGATGCGATGTGCCGTGACGGACCACCTCTACCAGTTCATTCATATCCAACCCGCAGACTCTAGACCCCAGACTTAGCGCCCGACATTGATCAGGCTCGTGAGAATCACCGAGAAGGCCCAAGCACAAAACACTTGTGATTCTTACGCCAAGAGAGAAAGGGTCTTACCACAATCGTGATCTCAACAAGTCAAGGACATACTGCATGCAGGATGTTCACGTAAACTACGGGGATCTGAACGCTTCACACCCTACGAGACTGCCGCGCTCGCCCTCGTATTTCCACAATGAGCTCACTAACCTATACCGCTCACTACTTATACCGCTCACCACCTCAATCACGCCCCAGACTGTGCTGCTCATTCAAGCCGCAGGCTGTGCTCCTCCATGCGTACTCCCATGGCTTGAAGGGGTACACCCCGGACAGGTCGTGGGCACGACCGGATTCACGGTTCCAGTGCCAGTGCCAGTGCCAGTACCGGCATTTGCGCTGGGAGGCACGACCGCGAGCAGCGGAGCACCCGATACAGTCGCACAGCGCGAGTCACCGGCCGCGAGGGGCTGGATGATGCCCCTGAGCGAGGCGTCGCAGAGGGCGTACGTCGTCGGCGACACGCAGATGAATTGGCCTGGGGTGGCACATTTGCCGCGGGCGAGGTAGGCTAGTTGTGGAAGGGCCGCTGCTTGGGCGGCGAAATGGATGAGTGGGAGGGTTAAGAGGATGGATGTGCGCATTGTGTGAGAAATGGAATGGGGTATTTGTTCGTTCGTGGAGACTGTTGTTTATTGTGGATGAAACTTGGGTTGTCTGGATTTCGGCTTGACTTGATTTCGGCTTGACTTGATTTTGATATGAAAGTGTGGCGAGGGAATTGAGACTAGTAGTAGGGAGGTAGATTCTTGAAATCGAGCACGAGCTTTCTTTGTGTGGTACGATGAATGAGACGCTCTTTGTTCAGCGCAGGCAATTTTAAAGGTCGAGGCCCATTTGAAACAAAGGCTGCTGAGATGGCTTTGTGTGGAAGACCAGGGACAATGAATTGACGGTGCTGAGTGCGTTTATTCGCACACGAGGTGCATCATGTTACCGGCTTGACACTGATCACGCATTGACCTCGCTCTGGCTTTGCAGAAACAATCCCAGCATTTGAGAGGATATTGCTGTCACAGACTTGTCCTTACCACGACTTGGGTCTGCCACACGAATCTGGTGAGACACTAAATGGAGCTGAAGGAGGCGTGAGGAGCTTGGAGAGTAGTGGTTATTTACTTTTCGCTCACCCCTACACACATGTAGAGAAAGCCATATGAACTTCCTCTGACCCGAACCCGGTGGGGGAAGCTTCTCTTCCTTCTCTAAGCGTTGAGTCGTTATGCATAGGGTTAGCAATACATGCAGGTCAATCAACTACTATCAAGTGCGGTTCCTACCGCGCAGTGAAGGTCCTGATAATTGCTCACAGTATTTCCAGGTACACACGGTAGCAACAAATCTCCTACGTGTCACTCACTCCTTTGCTGGAGCATACTTCCTCTTCGCGGCCGGCAACCGTTCCACTATTCTTGGAAGCAAATACTCCTTGTCCCAAGTACACGTGACACTGGGATGCTGGGTACACAACTTCGCCCACTTGGCAAACCGTGGTATGTTCGATGTCGAGGGGTTGGTATCCAGCATAGCTGTGGCAAGGCGAGATGGGAAGATAACGTCGTTGCAGAAGTCGATCATCCGAAGGACAAAAGGTGTTGTCATGACCTTTCCGGAGTGAGTCTGCATTCTTGGAGGGTAGATGTGAGAGAGCAATATCACAGCACATACCTCGACAAACGTCAAACTCTTACTTCCTGCAAAGTATGGCCCTTTCCCATCCATGTCGGCGCCTGACAGCAGCGGCTCAATCTCTTCGCTCAAACGGCTGAGAATGTCGTCCACGATCTTTTCTTGTGGCTCTCCCGGATCGGCGCCAACGAGTTTGAACATGAGTGGATTAATCTTGGTGAAGTAGGTATCCACAAACAAAGACATTCGGTAACGCATATATGCTGTATCTGCTCGAGAGCATGTTCCCCACGACTCTCGACCAGACGGAAGAACTGGAAGGATGTGCGATGGATAAAGATCCGTGAGGAATGACACGATTTGTGCGGACTCTACGAGGGTGAATTGTTGATTCGATCCGATTGGAGTGTACTGAAAGACAGGCACTAAGCCACGCTGCGTCTTAGCGTTAGCAGTGTTATCGGAAGACTTCATTGCCGCATCAGCATGTAAGAATATCTCCTAGAAGAGTGCGAAACCCCATGGCCAGATTGGTTTGGACATTTGGGCAAAGGAACATGGACAAGGAGAGTATACTCGGTGGCATCACAGCCCGACCCGCAAAGGATGACAACGTCTCAGCATGCAAAGATTGAAGACAACTACCCTGCTGTGGGACATGCAACCTTTTGTCCTGACTCACCGGATTCAACTTGAGAAACCAAGCCGGCCTTGGCACGTCCATGTCTATGAGCACCTCCTCATAATCCAGTCCCAGCTCTTTAAGCACTATGTGGACGCGATGGGACCACCCGCAGCCATGGTTTGTATAGAGTGTCATCCTAGCTTGCTGACTGATGGCGCCAATGCTGGGGATAAGGGCTGATGTAATGGCTGGCGGAGAGGTCGACGACATGGTCAAGAAGAAGATCTGAGGAAGGGATTGGGTTCTTTTGAGCTGAACACTTGTCAAGGGGAGACAAGCAAGGGTGCCAGTATGACTGAATTCAGGGACCGAGTTGCATCAAAGTACCAGGCTGGTTCTATGAAGTGAAAGAGACGGAGAAGGAAGATGTCGAGAAACGAGGAAAGTGAGAATACTTGTACACCGCAGCTTGCTGAGCTGTGCTTCCTTCGACTTCTAGCTCGAATTTCGCGGACCAATTTCGACCGAATCCCAGCGCTGCGCATGCCGGTCTGATATGTTCGGATTCGAGGGTGCACAGATTAGAGGCCTACATGAGATACTGGGGTTGTCGAAGTTCAACATGTGCCGTGCTGGGGAAGTGTCGGCGAGGCTGTGCGTCCCTGAAAGCAGCGTGCTGAAAGATGTCAGTCTGGTCCGAAGTTCTCATCACGACTACAAATCGCAGATTCACAGCCTTGCCGCATTATCACGTGGACCGGAGAGAAGCTTTGCCGAGGTACGGAATACGACAGCCTTGTCTTCATATTGGAAAGGATTGTGCGGGTCGTGCACCTTATACTTTGTGACTCGGGGAGGAGCCCATGTCGAGCATGCTCTCAGTTGAAGGTAAGAAGACAGCACCATATAGTAACCCGCAAAAGATCTTTGTATTCGCAACGTAAAGGTCTCCCACGAAGCCAGGATGAAGCAATGAGACAGTACATAGAAACTGAGATGTGTTAAGTAGCCGGGACCGCATACTGAACCCAGCACCTCCGCCACCCAACTGGATTGAACGCCACCAACACCGACGCTGAAAGCTTTAAACTGTGGTTGGTAAATTGCTTGTCATTGCTGCTTTCCGATCCCCAACAGCACCACCTTCATCTTCGCCAACTCTTTCACAAACGAGATTCCTGCAGGCCGTGGTACCATCAAGGCCAAGCAACATGCACTAGTTGTGCAACCATACGCCAGCATCCTTAGATGACGATTCTGGGCGAATTCGGCCACAAAATGCCCCAAGAAGGCAATTGTAGCGCATCGCCACAAAGGCAGGGCTGATGATACTATGATGGGTGATTTCGAGAGAGGCTCCGCCCCCAAGGATGTGACCGGGATCGGCGCTTTGGGAGTTATTGGCGTGTGATCAATTGTCGCATTTCCACAACTTCGCAAACCGTCTGCGTACGAATCACAGCTGGCATTCGAGGTCGCCTCCACACGAATGGAGGCCTTCAGGCCTTCCACTTCCCTCTGGAATGCCTGCAACTGAGTCCGAAGACCCTTGATCTCGTCCATGGCGTCGTTGAATCGTCTCTGCCATATTGTCTCCTGGTCCTGCAAGTATGCGGGTGACGCCGCCATTGCGCTTCCCGGGGCATCCGCTCTAGCGATTCGCCTGCGAGCGACGACAGAAGAGTTAGGAGCACTCACGCAGGCATTGCTTCTCGGTGGATGGACTGCCGGATAGCTGAGGTTGGAAAAGGTGAAATCCGCCACCATCGGAGAACCCCAAGATGCGGTGGATGAAGAAAGACCAGAGTCTGGATTGTCCTCGAATCGCCAAGGAATGTTCTCGAAGGTCGCCTTGAGCGACGATATGAGGAGCTCGTCTTTGTTGATGGCAGGGCCTGTATCGAGACGAAGCCTTGTCTGTTGCATCGCGCTGGCTCGGTGGATGGGAAAGAAAGGGGCAGGCGTTACTGGTGAGGTGCACCTTGAAAGCCTCTCCAGCGCGTCCTTCAACATGGGCAACATATAAGCCAGAGCCCAATCCCCAATTGCTTGTGTCCAGATCATAAACTTGTTGAAATGTACATCCTTGCTCAGATCGAACTGGCAGAGAGGGGCCATGTAATACGTTTGGCCCTGTGTCAGATCAAGCCAATGTAGGTTGATCAACGCGAAGCTGTTATCAATGGTGCAAGAAAATGAAACTGGTGGCTCAGGGACCTGACGAGCACTTGATTCCCGCGATGCTCTGGCATAGAGCATTTGCAATGCCCGAACGCAATAAGAACCGGTGATGCCGCATTGATTGTTTGCCGACTCCACTCTGTGTTCTTTGTTGCCATAGGCACGTTCGAATGTCAGGAAGGGGCAGTAGCTCGCTGCCCCTGGGTTTAAAAAGCCGCTGTCCCAGTGGACCATCGTTCCGGTTGGTTGAAGCGACTGTGGGATAAGTGATAATTCCCTGCTGGAGAACGCAGCTGCCGAAAACCCACAAACTAAGCTAGGATGTGGTATGGAAAGATCGTACATCGGCCCGGTGTGATTGACTGCTCTTTCCGGTAGAGCTTCACGACTGCTGAACGCCGGCACCATACAGCGGGAGAGCAGCTCGGTTGTAAGGGGCGGCAGCAGATTTGGTGGAAATATCGGTGAAGATCCGAACCCTCGGCCTGTAGCGACTTGATTCCAAAAGCATGTTTTCTGTTCGTCAAATCGAAACGAGTCTTCATTTGCAGCTTCGAATATCTGGAGGAAAGATGATGGAATACGGTCCTTTGGTGCGCTGTCAAGAAAGCGGATCTGATGGGTTGCTAACACCTCTCGCCGGAAAGCTCGCCAGGACAGGTGACTGCCGTCATAGGATGTTGCTGACGGTTGATCTGAATCATCGGAAGATAACGAGGGCGTTGAGGATCTGCTGGAAGAAGACATCGTCCACAGACGCGAAGCTTTGTGCCAACCTCGAAGTACTTGTCTCTCAGCGTTTTGCAGTATAGCCTTCACACAGTTTGTCAGCTATACAGACACAGTAGCGTCACGACCATCCGATTTGAGTGGGTAAGCCGCGCTCGGTGCAGATTCTAGTGTGGTTACTGAATCCTCCGCAACGATTCTGACAATGTAAAGAAGGAATGTGAGCGGGACGAAGGGGAGCAAAGAATAGATGGGCAAATGCTTGAGAGAAAGATTGAATTCCAATATAGGACAGCCTTCACGAGGATAGATGGGGCGTTTAGTAGGGGCGCATTCCACTTGCTGTATGCTAGCTATGCTCACCCCCGTGATATTTCGGTACCGCCCGAAAGGCTGATAAGATCAATGACGATTCGAAATAGGTGTTCGGCGCTGTATGGGTTGCCGCCACTGGACATAGCTTTGCGGAAACCCTTGCCAGGGAGCGCGTCTGCTCCATCCACGGTTCCAATCGCATCGCTGTGCTTGAGTATACAAGTCTGGATGCTTGTATGTAAGGCGCAGTCACATAGTGAAGCTCATCGGTTGGTCGAATGAGAGGCTAAGAATCTTGTCAGGTAGCTAACCCTGAGTCCACGCCAGCAGCAGTGTTTCATCATGACAGAACGGGCAAGGTCTGGGATTGTTGGCTGCTGTTATACTCAAAATGTAGATGGAGAGACAGGCTGGGGATAAACTCCGCGCTTGCGGCGGTCTGCGCGGTTCGAGGAACGAGCAGACGTGACTTTTGGGTGTAGACGTGGAGAGAGCTGGACGCCTTGAAGAGTTAGGCGGGCGGCGAGACTTCGCTTGCCCAGGATCAGCAGCCGCATGAGCGCTTCGACGAAGTCAAAATGAAGAGAGGCAGAGAAGTGAATGAGAAGCGTGGACGGGAATAATGGCGTTTGTGACCAACCCAAATTGGGCTAGCTACGCTTGGGGTAGCGGCAAGACCGCCAATCACAACACAGCGCAGACCCGCTCTTGATTAGCACTGCACGAGCTATCATTCTTCCTTTTGCCTCCTTTCCGAATGAACTGTCAAGGCATTCCCAGAGGCAATCACCGAAGATACTACGAGCTACCGCCCTCCTCTGCTGCGAGGCTCATGCTCTTCCTTGCTGCAGCTTAATCTCAACCCGACGAGCCTTGGCTGTGGCGACATTCTCAGCTCCCACAAGTGAGAGGAAGCCAGCGAGGGGGGAAGAGATCTCCTTAAGTAACGATTACCATTGTTTTCATTCATCGTGATCTCGTAATGCTATGTACAGCGCGTTTTGGTTGTTTGCTTTTCTGTTCCCTCACACTGACCTCCGAATTACTAATGACCAATAGCTGAGGCTGAGATTTTACCGGGCTTTTGCTTCTCTTATGATATGCGAATCCACCTCGGACTGACTTGGGCCAGCACGGTCTTTATGGCCCCTAACTTGCTCCGGCCTGGAGTCAGACTCCCGTCGAATCCCGTCGCTCCGTCCAGGTCCGCGTTCGGAAAGCCATCGGACAGATGTTCTCTGCCTGAATCCAGCTGCACCAGGGCATCGAGATTAGCAAGGAGTGTAACGATCTGTTGCAGGTGACAGTTCTCTGCCCAGACAAAGATACTGCTCAGTCTCGAGAAGAGGCATTCCACATCGTCCTCGTTGCAAAGGGAGTAGGATCGGATTGGTGCGCATCTATGCGACACCCCACCGTGGGATGTATGCAAATTTAGTGTTGCGACCTTGCCGTTGCCTTCTGAGTCGTTGTGGATCGAGAGAGAGAAGCTCTGCACTGCTCTCTGGGATTCCCAAAAGAGGTTCCTCCCATGGCGTCGTATGAATGGCTCCTGTGCTGCTTCGGCGAGGAGAGCGAGTGCATTGTTACAAGTTGAGGCTGATCCGGCCGCGGCATTTTGGGCGGCTTCTAAAGAGCTGCTCTGGACTTCGACTGTGAAAAAGGGCCAGAGCAGTGTGTTGTTTCCGACAATAGGCTGCGAGATATGTGCCAGATTGCATGGCTCCCCATACGCATTCGAGATGATCCCATCCTGGAGCTCGAGTTCGTGCTCTGTGAAATTTTTCGAGCTGAAGCCGACGGTGATATTGGGCCTAGGCACCGGAAGAGGCATGCTCCAGGCGGCATTCTGACTTGAAAGCCGGCCAACTGGGTTACCGTTTGGCACGGCATCAGTGTGAAATGCCGCGTCGGTCTTGACCTGGAGCTTCTTGGAAGATTGGGTGGCAGACTGGATCAAAGGCAGCAGCAACTCGGCTACCTGCCGGTCGCTCATTCTAGGTTTTCTTTGCAACCTCTGGGTGAATCTTCGTGCGTCTGGGTGAGGCCGTCGGATGTCCTTTGAGGGTATTCCCAAAGCGAACGCATGCCTGCTCCATTGCTCCTCCGTGAGATGGCTGTCATCAACGCTGATGCGGTTGGGACACAGGGTGTGTTGGCGGTAGTAGGAGGAAGTGTATGGAGCAGCTTTCTCACGGTTGGTGAGATCCCTTGAAGGGAGGTACTGACTGGCCTGGGACGATAGGGTGCTCGCTGGGCTGGTCAACTGGGGTGTGATGTAGGCCATGGTGGTTGTTTCAATGCCTATAAAACGTGGATTGTTGACCTGTGTTCGGGCCAAACAAGTGTTTTACCTCGCCTGAGAATCCACAGGTGTCGGAGGTTGGCAATACCTCTATATACCTCTTACTCTGTGCATCCCTGTACCAGCACAAGTACCGCCGGGGAATGATGTAGTGGCAGATCTCATCTATACACCCATGTCAAATGATGCTATTCATGGTCGCTCAAGCTACCAAAGGAAGACTCTGATTTGTTGACGGTTCGACCAAGCTCTGTATCGTGCATTAGCCCAGAGCATTGCCAGCGGCACGCGAACGAGAGCCGCATCTTTGCTAGCCAACAGGCTTTGTGTCTATCCGTTTCAGATTCTACCAGTGCCAGCGCTTAGCATGGCACCTACACGGTACTCGTAGAGACCTATTCTCGTGGCGCAGTGCGTGGACTGCGCATAAGCGAATCAACGCCCGGCGCTTGGCCGATCTTTCTGAACGTGCGCAAAAAGGATGAGCAGATCGTATTGACGCGGAGTCCGTCCTTGCGGTCACTGATAATGCGGTCAATCCTAGTCTGCTTTACTGGAGCTTGACGCGGGTGGATGAGGAGATCAGTAAATAGCAATCATCAATTGGCGGTCCAGATGTCATTTGGAGTTGAGGTTCCACCAGTATCCAGGGTTTTGCAATTAGATCGCAAGTTCGTGAGCCGAAAGACCTTGCCGCCATAAGGCACACCACATGTGAAGCAAGATCGGCAAACAACAGCGGTTAAGGTCTTCTTGGGAGAAACGTTGATGTCGTTAGCCTCCGCACAAAGTGCCAAAGCGGCAGACCCCGGGATCGGCCATCACTGCCGGTGGTCAAGCAAGAAGTCTCTGGCCTTCGCATTCTCTTCATGAGAAGTACTCTCCGCAACAGACTTCCACGCTTCGTTCTCCCTCGTGATGCTCTCAAGTTCGGCCTTGACAGCGGCCCAAGCGTCAGCGCCTAGAGCAAGTCGTAGAGGGGGCTTGGTCTCATTCCGCTTAGAAGCCAGCTCGTGCAAAACCCTTGCACAGACCGCGGGATCACTCCATTGCACAGTGTTCGCCATAGATGTCATGTAGGCCCTGATTTTGTTATAACCACAAGCTGGGTCCTCGTATGCAGGATGCCTCGGTGGTAGGGTCATGTTCTGAACAAAGTTGGTCAAGACAGCACCGACTGCTTTGCCGTCAGCATCCAATGGCTGATATGGAGACAATTCGCCTTCAAGAGCGCCGGCTGGCACAAAACGGGCAGGGAGAAGGACTCACGTTCGATGATGGTGAATTTGATATTCCAATCGGGATGCATCTCTTTGGCGACAGTATCCGTGAAGCCTTCCAAAGCAAATTTGCTCGCATGATAGAACGCTCCACCAGGGAAACACACTCTTCCACCGACGGAACTGATCTGCATGACCAGTCCACCTTTTCCGGGGGGATTGACTTCTCGCATGACGGGGAGAACGGCCTTCGTAACATTCACGGGGCCCCAAAAATTGGTCTCGAATTGGGCTCTCGCATCGGCATCCGGGATTACCTCCGTATCGCCTGTCAAGCCATATGCGGCATTATTCACCACGACATCGAGGCAGCCAAAGCGGTCCACAGCCGTCTTTATGATCTGATCGACTTGATCTGCAACTGTCACGTCTAGCCCGAGCTTGAGGACGTTCTTGTCACCATCCGGAAGGTAGGAGAGTGTTTCGGGCCTCCGAGCTGTAGCAACTACAGGGCAGCCCATCTCATAGGCATGTTTTGCAAGCGCCTTGCCCAATCCGGACGAACACCCAGTAACTGACTCTTTCAGTATTGAGACTGAAAACAAGCGACTGATGCTTACTGAGCCAGACATCCTTCTGAGCCATTGCTCCGGATCTCTTCGAGCCACTGGGTCTCCACAGGTGTTCTTTGATAGCACGTCGACTGAAATCCTCACTCTGCTGTGAAGCCCACGCCTGAAGGCGCTGATCCGGCATCTATATGATTCTGAGTCTTCTGATATGTTAAAGATTGGGTAACAGCCAATGAGAACCCGTGCCCTCAGAACTCAGCCTGATAGGCTATGGGATGCAGAAAACCAATGCCGGAGCGTTTGGTGTGACGTGGCATATGGAGAATAAATCGCGCCATTGTCGAATGCGCAGGGATCTTCGTGGGGAAGAGGTGCACATGCGAGATTCGCCGTTCTATCAGCAGAATGCCGATCTGCATCTTGTCGAGTTCAATCCTCGTCTGAGTCGTAGTCGCCTAGAGCTAGTCCTATTGATTTTGCAGGAGCTGGTGGGGGTCCTGGTTCCCTGGCTGGAGCGGGAGGAACAATTTCGGCCTTACGGACTAAGCCGGGGACCAGAGGTTTCTTGATCTTTTTGGTCCTCTCGAAGGATGGTAAAGGCCGCGTCTCTTTGAATGATCCATCCTGTACTGCGCTTCCGCCTGAGCTGATCGCGTCCCTGGCTTGTGTTTCTTCCTCGGCGGCTTCCTTGCGGGCCTCAAAGGCTCTACGAGCAGCTTCAGCGTCCTCTAATTCCTCTCGTTCCCTTTGCTCTTTTTGAATGTCTCTGACCTGGGCAAGTGCATCTTCCTCCTTGCCACCCTTTTCACCACGCTCTATTCTTGCATTTCGCTGTCTGATTTCGTCGAGTGCGTCGGCCACTTGCATCTCACGTTTGCTTTCTTCCATTTTCTGCTCCAGCTCTTCCATGGCATTCCGTTCAGCATTCTCTGCCTCGTCGGCCTCTTCTCGCTCGAGCCTGTCAAGGCGCTGTTCATCGGTTTCTTTCAGCTCGCTACTTTCAGGGTCTCGCCACGACTCGAAATTCCGTTTTGCGCCACGTTCGGCGGTGTAGTCCATATTCTTGGGGTCCGTCTTGAACGTGATCTCGGAAGAACATCTTGTGCAACGGATGTAGAAGCGATAGATGGCAATGGTGAGGTATTTCTCATCGGTCGTCTCCTTGCGTGCATTGAACTTGCGACCTTTGTATATGTACTCGCCACAAGAGGTACATTTCATGCTGAACGGGGCCATCAGTCGCACTGGGATGGTTTTAGGCCCAGTCGGTCGCAGGTGTTTAGGAGTCCGGGCAATCTTGGAGGGATCGAACTCTGGAGGGTAGTATTTCGTGAGCACTTTGCGTTCAGACATGTTGATGACTTGGTCGCTGAAGTAGCTTGGCTGACCTTGGGAGACGATGTAGTCAGAAATACCATCTTTTGAACGCCGGGAAAGAACAGTAGAGAAGGACAGGTGAGGGGCCAATCGGAATTCAGGGTGTGCGGCGCGTCACTCTCGCCTCCCCCACATTTTCACTTCGCAGTCAATAAAATGTATGTGTTTTGGCTGCAGCCACGATCCAAAGTGACTGGAAGGTGAGCTGAAGGTATTTTTTAAGAAGAATGTTACAGAGAAAGTGCACTCGCTTGGTCCCCCTCCCTCTGATGCCCCTGGGAATCCGTAGAGACCGTCGATGTATGTCGACGCGGTCACGCAACTGAGTTGTGCTTCGTTCCAAAACAATGGACAAATACCTGCGGCCATGGCGACAGGATGCTCTCAACAAGGGCCAGCATGAAGCAGCCATCTATATCGGTGACAAGGTACTCGCTCTGACCAGTATGTGAGTACTACCGGTCTCTTGTTCGCCGTCACTAACAGCAACAGACAGTGACAGCGACGCCTTCTGGCTGGCTCAAGTGCACTTTGCTCAAAACAACTTCACGCGCGCGCTTGCTCTGTTACTGAGGAAGGACTTGATAAATCGCAGCCTGTCGTGTCGGTACTTAGCTGCCCACTGTTACATCAAACAAGGCAGATATGACCAAGCCCTCACGATCCTCGGGGAAGACAATCCCGTCCATCTCATCACCACCTCTCATAATGCTAGGAGGAAACTAGCCCATATCAATGGCCACTCGTCGAAGAATGTTACACAGAGAGGTGTCAGGCCTCAAAGAGAGAGGATAGAGCTCAGTGAAGAACGAGAGCGGGACCGAGAGTCAGAGAAAGAGCTGAAATTCCAGGCCGGCATGTGCTATCTACGTGGCCTATGTTTTGCGAAACGGAATGCCTTTGATCGGGCGCGAGACTGCTACAAGGACGCAGTCCGAATAGACGTTCAGTGCTTCGAAGCCTTTGATCAGCTTATGAAGAACTCACTGATGTCCCCGGCGGAAGAGCTGGCATTTCTTGAAGAGCTGGACTTTGACTCGATACGTATTGAAGACCAGTCCCTCGCTCAGGAAGCCGCTCATTTCACCAAACTCCTCTATACCACTCGCCTGTCAAAGTACTCGTCGCCCGCGACGCTTGCAAACGCCACTGAGACTCTGTCTACACACTACAACCTCGCGTCAAATCCAGACTTGCTCCTTACTCGGGCGGAAACATTGTACACGCAATGCCGCTTTCACGACGCCCTTGCCATCACGACAAGCATCTTGAATTCTCAGAACAGCTCTGACGGCACCGTCGACTCGTCCTCAAGCAGCACGAATGCCTCTCTCGGCCACAGCCCTCGCCTTTACCCCTTACACCTTGCCGTTCTCTATGAAACAGGTTCCCACAACACCCTCTTTCACCTCTCTCATACCCTGGCGACCCATGCTCCCCATGAATCCTATACGTATCTGGCGATCGGCATATACTATCTGTCCACTTACCGCATAGCCGAAGCTCGCCGGTTCTTCTCAAAGGCATCCTTGATGGATCCTCATTCTGCGGCAGCCTGGATTGGGTTTGCTCACACTTTTGCCGCTGAGGGAGAACATGATCAGGCCATCGCTGCGTACTCCACGGCCGCCCGACTGTTCCAAGGGAGTCATCTACCTCAGTTGTTCTTGGGCATGCAGCACCTCGCTCTCAACAATATGCAGCTGGCCTGGGAATATTGCCTGGCGGCTTTCGAAATGAGCAGCGGAGCATTGAGCTCCGGCCCCAATGACGACCTTGGTAATCGGATCTTCAGCAACAGCGCCACTCTCGGCGGCGACCCCTTGGTACTTAACGAGATCGGCGTCATTCTATATCACCAGTCGAATCTGACAGCTGCCGCAAAGTTGTTTCACAAATCTCTTCAGCTGGCTGCAGAATTGGGCTGCAATATGACTGCATGGGTTGCGACCAGAGCTAATCTTGCACATTCCCTGAGGCGGATGAGCAGATTCGAAGAAGCGCTGTCAGAGTTTGATGAATGTCTCCGAACAGCTACGGGCGGGGCTGCTCCTGCGTCAGCGTATGAACCAGGACATGGCATGAGCGCCTTTGCCAATCTAAGTCTCGCAGGTACCAGCACGGGGCTCAGTTCCACCGGTGCAGCCAGTGGTTACGATGAGCGAAACCTCATTGGCAGCATTCATACCAGCCGAGGCTTGGTTTTGTTGAGTTTAGTCGGCCGTACCAAGGAAGCGGTAATGGCTCTCCATGAGGCCGTACGCGTGCTTGGCGGGGACGCTGGTGGAGGTGGTGTTGCCGGGACGCTCCTCAGTCGCGCTATGGAATTTTGGGCGCTTGAGGAAGATCAAACCTCTGAGGAGCTCGAAGACACGACACGACGGGGGTCTTTGGGACCACCAACAGCGAAAGTCGGGACGCGATCGCGGCGGAGAGGGAAAGAAGCCGATGCTGGTCCGACTTCGACGAGACACATAAGCAACGAACAGAGGATTGAGCAACGCATGGATGGGCACGCCGATGAGATCTTGGATGCCGCTTTGAGCGCTGTCAGATGAAGCGGTCTTGAAATATCCTTGGTTTGTGTTGATTGGATACACAAGGTGAAAGCTTGTCTCCAGCGACGACTGCGACAGACAACAGAGCGGAGGTTAGGAATGAAAGCTCAGCTTTGAACACTCCGGATCAGGTCGAAACCCGTTATTGGAAGCATACTGGCATGAGTTGCATGTGGATATGATATTTGTTTAGTCATGCATGACAAAATGCAAGCACGTGCGAGGAGGGCATTACTGGAAAGTCCAGACCGGCTTGTTGGGATACGGCTCGCTCGCCGGCACCAACCCATGCATTGAGGCATCGCTCTGGCAGACCCAGCTCTACACCGTTGAGTTCCACGCTGGTTGTGACGGGAACAGCTGATGAAGAACGAGGAACTTACTATATCATATGGGTTTGCCGCAGGCGTTGATGAGCCATGTGAAAAAGGGTCAAAATCGACTATCACGCTTTGCTGCTATTCATGCTGGCAATCCACATCGAGCCAGCTGGGGAGGAGAACAGGCTTGTAGCGTCTGTGTGCTGTCAGAGCTGCAACTCAATATGTTCTATCCCCGGACACCCAGACGGCTGCTCAAGTGACCGCAAGTGTTTGAGTTCCGCTCTCAAAGTATGATCTTTAGGGTATGAGGCCCGTGGGGTTGTCGTGAGGACGCTTTGAACTGGGGAGGGATATCTCTGTTCATCCGTTGCTTGAATGCTCACTCCATGCCTCGCTCAGTTTTGAGGGATCCTGGCCTCGCCGCACAAACGCTGGACCATAGCATGACATAGTTCAAACCCTCTTGACCGGCCCATCACAAAGTGCGCCCAGCACGATCATCGAAGTAACTAACGGCTTCCTGCTTCGCTCATTTCCCCCCCATGCTGCTGATGACATCCCGCTGTGCCCGTCTATCCCGGTTGACACCCGTCAAACTGGCCACGCTTCTCAGGTCACCTACCACGTCCTTCGCCTTGCCAAAGTAGACCTCCTGCAGCATGTTCCTCATCTTTCCCTCCATATCCTCGATCAGGCGTCCCGCGTTGACGACGTGTCCGCCATCCTTGCCATTGGCACCCACACTCTCGACGACCAAGTCGGCCTCGACCTGTCTCGTCATGCTCCCGGCCAGCGTCAACTCGCCCAGACTCTCGCTCTCGCGGCCCAGATGCAAGATGACGGTGCTGGTGAGTTTGTAGTGGCAGGTCTTGGAACTGGTGGCGCCGCCCCTCCGCTCGTCGACCTCAAACACGTGGATACTATCCCAGCCGGCGTCCTTGCCTTCTTTCTTCTTGAGCAGCACCACGCCCGCGAATCCGTCGTCCAGATCCCACAGGTACACGCTCCCGATCCCTCCCTCGTAGTACATCTGCCTGTAGACCTCGAAGGCGCTGTTCGCCTCGACCTCCATTTTCCGCACCCGGTCGGACGGGTACGTGGCGTCGTCTAGCGGCGGGGAGAACTCGTTGCTCCAGGGGGACCGGTAGCTGTCGCCATCGCGGTTGTAGTCGCACAGCAGGTAGTCGCGGCCCGTGGAGGGGCAGCGTTGCGACGAGAGGGGCTGGTCCACGGACGAGAGCAGGTCCTCGGTCAGTGAGGGCACCAGGGCTGTGATGTTGGTGAGATGCTGCGGGATGGACGTGGGTGGGAGGCGGCGGAGGAGGTCTCTGTGTGAAGGGGGTGTCTTGGTGTCAGCTGCTTTTCATTGAAATCGGTCGCTAACCCGGTAGGTTGAGGTGAGGTGAGGTGGCTTACAAGGCTGCGTCGAATTGGGCTTCGCTGGCCATGGTGGTGGCAGCTGAGCCGTTCGGCTTGGATCACGCCAGTCGGGCCAGGAAAGGTGGAAGTGGCCAAGGTAGATGGAGAACAGAAAGAACAATAAATAATCACTTTTTATAGCAAGCAAATGTGTCGACTTGCGTTGTTGTCGCGCCCTTCCTTCACGCGGGGTGTGGTGGAAACGACTTGACTAAAGCACAGTGCGGGCGACACGAAGTACCGCCGAGCAATATACGGCGAGCTGCACTTTTACTCTACTTGATTATTGCCATGTGTTTTCGTGCTGACCGTCCTCGTCGCCAAATCTCAAACGACGCCTTTTCCAAGCTCCTTCAATTCTGACGAAAGACTTGTAGATGACTTTGTCGTCGTGTTCAGGTTCCCCTCCAGCTGCTCGTTCAAAAGAAGCTTTCGTGGTAATTCATCATGCAGCAGCCCTCCCAACCCCTTGAGCTTGTCTTTGCAACCCATCGACAGGCTGGTTGCGAGACCCGACTCGAAATACTGTGTACCAAGGGACCGCATCAATTGAGCCTCTTGATGAGAAAGCACGGTGAATGCTGTCCCAACGACCACAATTCAAGTCAGCTATGCCAAGTCGTCCGTCAAAAAGACTCTTCTTGATGCCCGAAAGCATCATCAAGGAGCTATGTGCCCATCGGAAAGCCCTGAAGAACGAGCACCAGTTTCAGAACTGTAGGCGTGGGCTGTGCTTAGGTTCGAGCCTACACAGCACAGTAAGGTGAGGCGGATTTCATGCACATGCGCCACCACAAAAGGCAGGAAAGCCACTGACATTCCTGCCTCGTTGACAGCGGGCTGTGTCCCGCGCTCTCGTATTTCTGCCTCCCTAGGTAAGTAAACAACAATCTGCAACATCTTCGTTTCTCTTCTGTTGAAAGCCGCACCTGGTCCGGAAGAGCAAGATGTTGGGGGCTCGCGTGCAATCCGCGCAAGTGAGGGTATTCTGAGGTCCTGCCTCGCTTGGCCACATTTCAACCTCAGATGGACTTTCTCTTTCCTGTCACCTTTGAATCCAGGTGACCTGAGAGCACCACCAGAAGATGTCATTCGGATTCTCGGTAACCGACTTCAAGGAGGTCATCAAGTTATCTTGGGATCTGTACAAAGCGCTAAAGGATGGCCCCGAGGATATCAGGAACATTGCGCGTGACATGACAACCGTGTATGGTGTTCTGAATCACATCGAAGATGATCTGCAGTCGAAGGATTCTGCCATCAAGTTTCACGGCGAGGGACGGATGAAGATGCTTCAGTCTATGACCGTCAACCTCAAAGTCACTTTGGATCAGGTACAGAAGCTTGTCGACAGGTTCCGGCCCATGGCATCCGGAGGAAAGCTGTCAGAAGAGCTTTGAATCAAGGTGAAATGGGTGGCCGGCCAGAGAAAGATCAAGAAATTGCATCAGGGCATTTCTTTCCATATTTCCAGTTTCAACCTCCTCATGACATCCATGGGAAAGTGAGTGGAGCCCTCCCGGAGGGATGTTGGCGCTGACAATCCGCAGCTCCTCGCTTCAACGCATCGAGACCGGCCTGGAAGGAATGAGGGTAATGGCGGAGGAAACCAGCAAAGCCGAGCCGACAGACCTGGAACACACAACCGCTACGCTGATACTGGAGGCAGGCGAAGTTGAGATGGATGAGGATCCCTTTTCAACCGTCGAGTCTAGGAGAAGGGTGGCAGAAGCTGAAACTCTGCCAATCTCGCTGCCAACGGTGACGGAAAACCACGGTCATTTGCTGTCAACTCGGCGGCTTGCTCCTGTCGTTTCGCTGGCGTCCGATGAGTTTGTGGAGAAAATCGAAGAGCTCCCGAATGGTTATCATTTGGAGCTCGCAGAGATCGTCTTCTCAAACTGTCGTCTGGCTTGCTTTGACTTTTACTTCGCCCACAGTAAGTGTCTTGAAGTAGAATCACACCTGTGCGGAAGATACGGTCCCGCCAGACTCCCAGCAGGCGGGCGCAGTCGCTAATATAGACAACTTCAGGCCTTTGGCGCACCAAATACGCCCGCGATGATCCTCCAGATGAACGCAAACTGTTCCAAATGGACGATGGTGAATTTCCGCAGTCGCCAGATGACCTGGAATTGCGAGATTGGCTCGCCAAGATCTTGCTCGTGCATGGACGGGTATCCGACCCTGACGTTGTGCCGGCTCGAAGCATTCTAAATTACGCCGAGTCACACCAGCTCTTCTCAAAACTAACCACGATTCCAGCAATGGTGGGTGAATTTGGAGCCTTGATCCGTACCTGCTCGAAGACCGGTTTGTAGTAGCCTTCTTCCTCTGCGAACATCTAAGCGCTTGGGATGCCGCTTCACGACTGAAAACCTTGTGGAGGGAGATACACAGTGATCTATTCTCGGATGATGAGGTTTTTGACCGCCTCAGAGCTCCTGTCACAAAGCCGCGCAAGCGGTCCATACTGCAAGCTCCCAACCACAATCCCAGACAAACATGGCAATAAGGCCCTAGGTTGAGACGAATTTGAATCCGACATCTCTCCTTCAACTCTAGATGGAAATCTTCGACCAGCCAGCATACGCAACAGTCGTCTGACAACATCCAACGGCTGCGAAGCCCTTCGGACCTGTGAAGACTCGACAATGGAACAGAAGAATTGAGAAACTGACGAGCCGCAATAGGAGCTGTAGTATACTATGCTCCGCTTCCTGCACCAATCCTGTGCCTCGTAGCAACCACCCCGCATCCCGGCCGACATACCGGCTTAACCCCGTCCGTGAGGGGCATTGCGGCCGCACGATTGCATACACATTTGGACAGAAACCTTGAGGGCGTGGTGCGCGAGGACGGACATAAAAGTCATATATCCCTGGCGAGACGCACCTTCCTCTGATTCCATCTTCAGACCCTCGGAAAGACCCTGCACAGCATCCAAGCTGCGCACCAGAAAAGGCAAAGAGAAATGGCACCTAATCTGCCCACAAGGCAACTGGGAAAGGATGGACCACAGGTGACGGCCTTGGGCTTCGGGTTGATGGGCCTGTCAATCTTTTACGGCAAAAAGTTACCAGACGATCAAAGATTGGCCTTTTTAGACCATGTCTTTGCGTCCGGCGAGACGTTCTGGGATTCTTCCGATGTATATGGAGACAGCGAAGACTTGCTTGGACAGTGAGTTTCTTCTCCATACCGAAAAGCCGAGAAAGCTTAGCTGGTACTCACTGGATTTCAACAGGTGGTTCCAAAAGACCGGCAATAGAAGCAAGATCTTCCTGTGCACCAAATTCGCCAACGTGCGGCAGCCGGACGGCAAATCAAAGGTGATCAACGACCCCGCTTACATCCGCGAGGCATGCGCCAAATCTCACAAACGCCTGGGCCTAGCGCCTGGGGATGCGATTGACCTGTACTACTGTCATCGTATCGACCCAAATCAGCCCATCGAGATTACCGTGCAGACAATGGCCGAGCTCAAAAGGGAAGGCAAGATCCGCTATCTCGGCCTCAGCGAGTGCTCGGGCGAAACCCTGCGGCGGGCGTGCAAGGTGCACCACATTGCCGCCGTACAGGTCGAGTACTCGCCGTTCTCCATGGACATTGAACACAACGGCCTGTTGAAGGCTTGTCAAGAACTGGGCGTCGCGGTCGTGGCATATTCGCCCTTCAGTCGTGGCTTCCTTACTGGAACCATTAAATCCCATGATGACTTCGAACCAGACGATCGACGAAGAATCATGCCTCGGTATTCCAAGGAGAACTTCTCCAAGAACATCGAACTCGTGCACGCGATATCTGCGCTGGCTGAGAAGAAAGGTGCGACGCCCGGCCAGTTGACTCTGGCCTGGTTGATGGCCCAAGGTGACAACATCATCCCCATTCCGGGAACGACCAAGGTGAAGAATTTCGAGGAGAACATGGGCAGCCTGAAGATCCGGTTGACCAAGGAAGAGGAACAGGAGATCCGAGCAAAGGTCGAGGCCGCCGAGATTACCGGTGACAGATATCCGGATTACATGTTGGGAAATCTCTATGTGGACACAGTTCCGCTGAAGGGTTGAAGGGTTGGAGTGTTGGGTAGTGGTGGGGTACACGATACATCTACGACAATGTCAGTAGAGGTGTCTACGTGGTAGATAGTCATTTTCACTGCCGCACGTGCAACAAGAAGCGTTATTGATATGGTGCCTTGAAAGCAAGGTGGAGGGAGGGGAGTTTGAATCGAGAGAATCGAGAAAAACTCGAAAAGAAGCCACAGAACAGGGTCATTTGAAAGGACATCTCCCAGCTGACAGCTCGCAGGGTTGAATGGAGTCAATCATTTCTGGTCAATACTGTACTCCTGATCCCTCCTGAACCAGTGTCGCGGGAGCCACTCATACCTATATACACAGTACGCACTTAGGTAGACACTCCGCATTCCTTAGGGGTGCTTATCCCATCCACGACGAGCAATGGAATAACCAACTCCGATCTCAAGGAATCAGTAGTCTCTGCGACGAAGTACGTGGAATCCCTCGACTGGGTGAATGATATATCCTCGCTGCTCGATTCATGGCGCTGGCTGTTTAGATACAGGACGTATGTGCCCTTTCCTCCGTCCTTCCTTCGCCTCGCTTCGCTCTCGCTCTGAAAAAAAAAAGGCAACAACCAGAACTCAGTCACGTCCCGTCACGTCACCGCACGGACATGCACATGTACATGTACAGCGTAACCTGTTCATCACTTTCGTTCAGACCCTTGATAGAACCCAATGTACGAAAGATCGACTGATTGATTTCCCACCTGATGTTGACACGCTGCAAGTACAGTGTACTCCGTATCATCGCCCACCAGGAACTTCCGATCGAACGCTCCAAGTATTATCCCCAGAAACTGCCTGTCTGTGCAATGTACTGTACCCGCCCCGATCTTCACATCTTGGCTCGTTTCATGGGATCTAGGACTCGGGAGCCGAACTGTATAACTCGTATCGGTAACAGACTTGATATCGATCCCAAATCATCATCATCATCACGCACAACTCGCCAAGCCGCGCGGGATGGACGATACCCCTGGGAGCCGCGGGATCAGAGCCAGTAAGTCAAGTTTCTCTTCAAGACCTGTGAACCTTTAGACCTCGACTCAAGGACCGCGGCCTGCGGCCTTTTGCTGGAACAGGCCAGTGGGAAAGGAGTCCAACGTGCTCCGGAGTGGCTTCAGCTGGCAGGCGGAACCCGACCAATTCATCGTGCGCGGTCTCAAAATCATTCAAACATGACCTACAGTTTCCTTTGTGTCGCGACACGAAATCATATATACAGTGGAAGCTGCACTTCGTTACTGCGATTCGATTAACCATGTGGGTAGTGCTGTCCAGGACTCATTCTTCAAAGTCCTTCACCGGTGCTAGAAAGTCGAGATCACTGTCGGCACCTTTCGGTCGGCGCCTCTCTTCTGCCCCTGCGCTCCCTTCGCTCTTCCCATTCAGGATATTTGTGATGAATCCCCAGGCACTGACGATCTGATCACCTGGGCATAACCTGACGTACATCTCCGTGACCCACTCTTCGGTGCCGGTGACAAAGTCCTGCAATGCTGGCAAGCTGGATATGGTGCTGTGGTGGATGAGGTGGAATGGGGTCTGCAGAGGAGCGACCAGGTCGTCAAAGGGCGGTTTGCCGTCGGCATCTGTGGATGAGGGTGGTGCATTGGCGCGTATCCTCTGCTGGATTGCTGCACTCGAGACCTTGTCCACGAAATTGGCAATGACCTCGATGCGTTGGTTGGAAGATCCCTTTAGCAAGCTCAACCTACACAGCTCGGCAACGCCACCGAGCACGATGAACTGGATCAGATCCGCGTCGCTGGGCGACCTTTTCGCCCGAAGTCTCCCGGCCGATGGAGCCCTGCTGAGAGCGTGCAGGTGCTGCCGACACAGCCCGTAGAAATGATAAGCCGGGACAAGCTCCGTCCCGGGGTAGACGCGTAGGAGTTTCCTGACGGATTGGAGACACCTAGAGCATCTACCATCAGCAACCTCACTGCCAGGGACGCCCGGTCCGGCCTTGTGGCTGGGATGTTCCGAGACCAGAATAGTCCGATAGCCCTCGAGAAAATGGTACATGGTCCACGCCGCCACGTGCAGCCTCCGCATTAGCCTGTGTTTGTAAGGGTTGAAGTTGTCACATCTTTTGAACTTGGGCAGCACATAGACCTTCATTTGCAGCCAGTTTGTCAACACCTGCAACATCTTCTGCACCTGAGCTTGTCGTTTCAGGGTCCGCAGCAGATAGTCAAACGAAGTACATGGCCGTGGAGGCGGGTAGATGGTGTGGATATAGTCGTATAGATACCCCGCCTTGTCGTGGTCGACACAACCCTCATAGTCGGTGGTATGCTCGTAGGCACTCTGGAGGAGAAGTGACCGGGTGATGGGGCCCGCGTGGTATTGCAGGTACGAATGGACGGAGCGAGAGGCCAACCGAAGGGCGAAAATGTCGGCTAGAGAAAGATAACAGAGGATCTGCGCTGTGATTTCATCGGGAAGGGCAAGCAGCGCCTCCCACAGCTTTTGCCTGTTCAAGAAGCCATCAGCATGCAAGCTAGGGTCTGGTTGAGCTTACGCACGTAGGTCCGGAGCCAGAGTCAACTCCCTTTGACGAGTTTGATCTCTTGGAGCGGGATGGAAGACGCAATGACAGCGCCGCAAGGCTCGGCCGTCGAGGGACATGAATGTCGGCTGCTGAGGGCCTCCTGGACGATTCTCCGCTCGAACCACCGGTATCCAACGTACAGGCAGTGTTCGCCCGTCGGAACACGTAGGTGACCATCCCGGCGTTTGCGGCTGGGTGAAGCCCCGTGACAGTCTGCGTTCGAGGGTGGTGTGAGAGGAAGAGCTCAGACACACGCGCCAAACGAGCTGCTCCAGATGTATTGACGTAGATCCTGATTGCGTCTTCACGGAAGCTTCGGGACTGGGATGCAATGCTGACTTCCAGTGAGCCGGTATCGAAGCATGATGTCCTGTGGGACAATTGACCGAGTGTCGGGTTCTGACGCGCATTCGGACAAATGGTAGAGCGCGAACCGCACGACCGGCAAGA
This sequence comes from Cladophialophora carrionii CBS 160.54, assembly GCF_000365165.1. Taxonomy (NCBI): domain Eukaryota; kingdom Fungi; phylum Ascomycota; class Eurotiomycetes; order Chaetothyriales; family Herpotrichiellaceae; genus Cladophialophora; species Cladophialophora carrionii. Next base: position 648,960 of record NW_008481828.1, read on the forward strand.
GATATCAGCTCTCTCAGGTGCCAAATTTCCTTCGACGGATGCGCCACCAAAGAAAAGATGCAGGGCTACGAGAATCTCATCTGGCCGCGCAAAGAACACGAGCACGAGCACGAGCTCTTATACCTCGCGGATACTCGCGCTGAAGCAGGGAAAAGAGTTTGCCAATGTCGGACGTCAGGGCACATTGGAGTCGCGTGGGGTGTCACTGGGGGTCTCCCCCAACAGGCTAGACCGCCAACGATCGCCAATGCATTGGCATTGATAGGCGTTGCTTGGTACGTTGCTAGCGACCCCAGTACCGATGGAGCAAGCGCGCCGCAAATGATTTCCTGCAAGTAGTATTCAACGCGACAACGGCCGACCGGCAAGGCGGATCCCCGATCAGCATTTGGAAGCCGGTCCGCAGTCACGACGGTTATATTGTGTCCCTGAGTTAGCTGATTAGGTGGATGCTGAGGGATATGAGATGACAAGCAGAGCGAAAATGGACGGCGTTGGTAGATGTAGCTTCAGTCGTACGTTATACCTCAAGCCATCTTTCGCCACATGCTACTCTCATGCCGTCTGTCTTCAAGGCTTTACCCCCTCCGCTATGCATTTGAGGCCGAACTTTGTACAAGAAATCGCCTTTCGCGCCTGCTACCTGCATGTCCGGTCATCACCACGCTCAATACTTCGTGCGGGAAGGCAACATCTTCATTTGGTCCATGATGTTCCCCTCAAGTCCGAGGATGCCGTATATCCACTTGAGAATGATGAAGAAGCTGTCGGGTTCCTAGTCACCGTCAGCTTTTCTGGTTTGACGGCACGGCTTGAGATTGGGTGGTACTTACACCCATGTGCTTCTTGCCCTTGACCATCCTGGCAAGCTTAGGGCCACCGTGCTCCAGGGCGACAAACAAATCATCGATGGGGAAGATCTCGTCGTCGTTGCCGTTGACCAACAACATCTTGGTGCAAGGTTTCTCGAGAGTGCCGTCGTTCAACAACGAAAACTTGCCAGCATCTTGGATGAACGATTCGAGGTCGGGGTACCCGAACTTGTATGTGAGGGTGCTCGCAAGGTCGAAGGGATACTCGAGCTTGTTGACGTGTTCAAGCCACTCTCGGTCAAACATCTGGGGAGGCCGTTAGCACAGACATGGGTCACGTGAGCTCCGCGCGTCGCCTACATGATGACACCCACCCCCCAAGCTGATGCTGGCGAGTAGTCTGTCTTTGTGTGTGTGGGCCACCCTCAGAGAATAGTAGCCACCTGTTGAGAAGCCCCAGACAATAACCTTGGTGTTGTCAATCGCCTTTTGTGTGTCAATCCAGTCAAGGACGCTGGACCATTGACGATCGGGACTCGTAGGATCTTGTCGGAGAGCGGGAGAGTCGCCGGTGCCGGGGATCTCGGCGATGACCGTTGCCACGCCCTTTTGCAGCCACCCTTGCTGCCAGACTGCCAGTTCCGTGCGATAGCCGTCGAGCCCTGTGATGATCAAGACGCATGGCGCGGGGGACTGCGCCGAGGCGTTGGGTGGGAGGAGAAAGTTGACAGGGACAACGTCGCCCTCGCCCTCGACCGCATGCTTGTGGGGGATCTTGACCTCGACAATGGGGTGCTCCATGAGTCTATTTCCCGGTCAGCCATGGTCGCCAACTGTGCATGCTTCGCCAGCACTGACCCTGCGCCCTTATAAAAGACTTCTTTGCCTTTCGTCCATGCCTCCTTTTGCTTTGCCGACCGAGGTGTCGGGAAGCGGGAGATGCGGTAGACGGCTGAGCTTCGAAGATAGTATTCTGAGGCCTTCTCCTTCTCGCCAGCTTTCTCTGCGTCTTCGGCGATCTTGGCGAGTTCCTCAGCTTTAGGGAAGTAGTTCTCCGCGTACTCGTCCCAGTCGTAGGGTTCTTTCAAGCCTTTCTGCAGAGCAATTTAGCTTGGGGCGTGGGGACAGCACTGTCGATGCTGACCTTGATGATCTGTTCCGCAACCGGCTCGAAGTCTTTGATGCTGCCGAACATGAACGGGTACACTCCCATCGCACACTGTTTCCCTCACACGTCAGTGATTTGATCTCGGCCTCACTTCTGCCAGCGGTCACATACAGGCCCCTTCCATTTTGTTTCCCACAGCTTCTGGTACGACTCGTGGTGGATGGCAGGTTTGGTGATTGCGTCCTTGATGTAGTATTTCTCGGAGGCTGAAACCATGGTGGGCGAGCAATCAGAAGGAAGCGAGGGTCTAGCTGTGCCCTGTAGTCAGATGCAGACTGCGACGAGAATATATTGTGTCTTTCAAAAATCGCAGTTGAGAGAATGCGGCAATCAGGATCAGCGTCAACAATCTACCATACACGGCTCGAGGATGTCCGAAGCCGACTCCCGCTGGTTGGCTTTGTACGAATGCGCGCGGTGGTGCTCGTAGCGTCAGGGGTGCAGGGGCAGAGCGGCTTTGGGCTACGGGCTCCTTAGGCCTCGGTGGGCGTCTGCTACTAGCCCAATCTTGCCCTCTCCAGGCCCTAACGTTGAGGTGGCTCAACTCATGGCTCGGTGGCTTTTGGTCGCGTTACTTTACTTCGATGCGTGCTCTGCGAGATATGTACGAAGCATCGTTCTCTTGAATCAAACAAACCGGTGTCGGAAGCGACGTCAGTGGCTCAGTAAACAAATTCGACGCCCTGCAGAAGCGCAGGCGCAAGGCAATGTACGGTGAGGTACAGTAGGCGGGGGTGTCGATAAGGTACCTAGGAGGTCTTGCCCGGGCTCTCAGCAAGGTCTGGCCCCCAATAGCCACGAGCCTCTACGGACCTCGAACGCCGGTTTAGAGGGGAGGCCTGCAGGGGTTTTGTTACTATATTGAGATTGGCATTGTCGTGATTTAGAGCCTAATAATTGGTCCGCTGCTACGCAATGTGGTCGTGTGGTCTGGGGTGCTCGTACGGTGTACGAGTTACTCAGCGCTGTGCGGTGTCAAGCAGGACTTGGCTAATTAGGTCCGGGCTAATTATCGATGAGCTAGTTAGGCCCTCCGTGACGCTCCACACTCGCCCCGCCGAGCGCATTCACAGGCCGTCATGCGGCACAATTCGTGCCGGTCTGTTCCTCGTACTCGTACGATCCGTTCGCCTCGAACATACGAGGTAGACACACATCTCCTTCCAAATGCCTTGCGACCTACGCTCCAGGAAGGATGTTGTCGTCCAATCAATCACAGAGCTTTTCTTCGGATTTGACGTGAGTCAACGCTGCAAAGCATTGATTGGCAAGAGTCCTCAAGACTGGTCCGTCGTGCGTGGGGAAGACCAACACCGGCCGAAGGACAGTCGGCAGAAGCCCAAATCCTGCACCGCCTGTGGTAGTATGCATCCACGTGGGGTGCGACAAAGGCAGATGACGCAGCATATCCGCCGCATTACTAAAGTAGCACCTGTACGCACCTACTACGCAACCAAGCGCTCTCGAACACGCAAAAAGTCGTCGCCAGCTTTCCCTGAGCCACGCTTCCCAAACAATGCGACGACAAATGGGTATGTGAACCGTACAGTTGAACAGCGTAACCCGTATCACCAACTCCGTCATGAACATTCGTAACAATCGTATGCTGCCTGACCCTGGTGAATCGTGTCAAGCTTGGAGTCGAGTAGGACTGGAGCGAGAAATCCAAATATATTTGGCTGCATTGCCACCACGGCCCAGCCTGTACACCATCGGTGGAATGGCCGATGCGGTTGCCGCGTCGCCCTTCAAGATCGACTTGAGATGCATCTTGGCTCGATTGGTGAATGCGTGTTCGGGTCCGAACGCGTCTCGACAGACATCCACCACATGTTGCATGGTCTCGACGGCCTCATCCTTCCGCCCCAGTTTGTGCGAGATCTCGGCCATTCCCCTCAGACACCGCACGTAGATCTCGCGCTCTTCTGGGCGAGGTAACGTCTGCGATCGTTCTAATGACGCTTTGATCGCCTGGAGTGACTGGGTATATTGACCCATGTGAAAATACGCCTCGGAAGTGGACCGCAGTGCGTAGCAAACGTCGTAGCATTGTTTGTTGACCGTCGTCTCAAAGGCGTCGACCAGTTGTTGGAATCGCACGGCCGCCTCCGCAAATCGTTCTCGGTTCAGCAGACCGCTCGCAAACGTCTGTAGAAGAGCGATTGTTTCGGGATGAAAGTATCCGATGCTGTCTTGGAAGAAGTCAAGCAGCCTGCGTAACGTGGACTCCGCGAGCCAGGCTCGGGAAGCAGTGGCATTGTGCATGGTTGTAGCAACCACGTATATGGGGTGCTCTTCGGACTCAAAGACAGCTTTGGCCATATCGGCCAGATGCTGCAAAAGCATCAGTAGTGGTTCTTCATACCCCGTCCCGTCGTGGCGAATGATGAGGTCGAACACGTAGATCATGAAGCCGACATGATCATCTTTGAGTAGACCCTCGATGAGAGCGAAGGCCTTGTAGAAGTTGTCGAAAGCCCGGTCTCGCTGACCATTCCATAGAAAGGAGAATCCGTGGTACATGGAATAGTAAAATCGGTCGGCGAGAGCATCATCCGACGTCGCGGTCCAAGTGCCCGTCGTGTTCCGAATCGAGAGATTCCGTGCTGTAAATAGATTCATAAAGTGGTTTTGCATGTTCTGAAAGATGCCGTCTAGATACCGCTGATCCTCGGCCGACACTTGAGCCTGAACTACGGTCGATTCAACAGAGAGTGTTCGGAACGGAGGCATTGGAGGGAGGTCGGGTATATTTAGCGCCTGTTGCAGAATAGCTAGACGTTCGGCGGCGAACTCGGAGGCTCTCAGTCTCAACGATATAGCCGGTTTGTCTGGTTCGTCCATCTCCATGGGACTTCTCGTCATGTCGAAATCCTCGGCGTCTTGGGCGGCATGGAGCATGTCGTCGTTGGATGATAAAGGTGTCCGTACGTCGGCATCATCTGGGGACGATAATTCCCCCGAGAGCGCCCGTTGAGGCTCCAGAAGACTTGAAGGATCTTTGATTCCTTTGCGGTTGAAATAGTGCAAAGCGTCGGCGAGAGTTACCTGCCTGCCTCTGACCAGGAACACCTTGTCCTTGTCATCGCCCTTCTGCTGCAGGCCTTGGCGAACCAAATCAAGCATTTCATGCTCTTTCTTTTTCTTGTCCAGGCCCCATGTGTGAAGCCGGCTTTTATACATCCGTTCTCTGAGGGAGGAGGAATGATCAGCAACAAAGGTCGGGGCCGTGCGACAAACAAAAGTACATACGTTGGGCCAAAATCATATTCGCGTTTCAGGTACTCCGCCACGTCCTTGAGCGTACGGCCCTCTTCGAAGTATAACTGGGTGATCAGTGGTCGGTGCCTCCGCCATTCCTCCGAAGTATACGAATTCGAGGAGCGCTTCGAGAGCTGTTTCTTCCGATCGACGGGCGAGCCGTCGGCAGAAGCCATGGCGTATAGTAAGCAAACCTTCCAGTGCCGCGCTGCGATCAGATCACTTCATTATATTGAACTGGTCATCGGTATGGCATTTCGTGATGATAGGGATGTCTCCGGTGGACCGCTTTCCACTGAGGTGAGCGACCAGATACGCGTGCGCTGGGGCTGTGCGCACTCGCCCGGTGGTTGGCGGAATTCGAAACCCGCTCAAGAAGGGGCACTAGCAATTGTCGGCAATTGAATGATTGAAGAAGTCGCTGTGCTTGTGAGAGGCGATGCGGTCGAAGTCCGAGGTCGAGAGAGGTGTTGAAGGTGGCGGTTGAGTTATGTAAAGCAAAGTCAAATGCACGAGCCTAAGTGAACTAGTTTGAAGGCCTGCTTGGTGTCCGTACTTTTCACCTGGTACATCTCCAGCTCCTTGGCTCCAGGATTGGGCTTAGTCCTCGTCTTCGGCGGCTGGGCCGGGCGTGGAGGCTTTTTGACCCGTCAACGTTCCCGAAGGACTGGAGCGCGCGGATCAACCACGGACCAGAGAGTGGAAGAGCCAGGTGGTAACGGCAATTATTTGACGCAGGTCAGTGGGCTCGTAGGGGGGTCGGGTCTGCCTGCACAAAAGGTCAGCGTTTAGTCCTTTGAAAGCTGCCGGGCCCAGCAAAGTACCACTCGTCTGGAGGCGGGTGTGCCTGATGCTGGCCGCAACAGATTCAGTCGAGTCATGTACCGCTCTCGCGCCTCTAGTCACTGGGCGAGAGCAACCAATAGGCGGCGGTAATGTGCGCTTCGATGCGAGCGGAAAGGCCGGGGCACGAAGGATAATGAACCAGGCTCGGAGAGGATTGCTTGAGGGGTGTTCGCGGGTCCCTGTGGAGTTTCTCGTAGCGGTGCTCACAACCACATACCCAAAAGGTGTTGATTGTGCGAGGAAAGTACTGTGAATCAATTTAAATCAATAACGCCAGGGTGTTGCCCATTAACATTAATTATCGGTCTTGTCGTTCTTCGTCACCGGCTGGCTACAGCCTTTCACGATGGCCGGTGGCAACGACGACCTCAAATCTACCATAATAGCAACGTACACAGCACTACAAAAGTACCTCCAGCTGCTCTAATTCTATTCCCAAGTGTGCGTCAGAGATCAACGCTGGATTCGCCGCTTCTGTCTTTGGTCGTTGCGCATACGGCAGGTGGTCAGGTCAGCCCTTGACTAACTAGACCATGCGTGGCAGGCATACCAGGCATACCAGGCATACCTCGACAACCAGTGGGTGACTGAATCCTCGCGCGTGCTTCTCGCCGCTATTACCACCAAGTACCTGTCATCAATGATTTCGCCGCCGCGAATGATAATGTCACATCGGCCATCATAGGAAACGATGCTCCTTCCCAAGATGGTTGCGACCGTTTATATGACTCCAGTAACCCCCAGCAGCCTCCCTCGCTCCCCGTCAACTGCCACGTCAGGCGGTCCTGGAGCTTACCGCCGGAAAAGCTCCATATCGCATCGACCCCTGCGGTTTCTATTTTGTGGCTGTGCCCCAAAATTCAGGTTACACTCGCCCACTCCTCTACGTCCCAACTGCCTGAGAAACAGCAAAGCTGTAGGGCTTAGGCCCTGCAATGCGGGCTCCGAATCCATCCCTTATCTTATACTTGCGTCCCTGTCAGAGCTCATGGACGGACGTGCCACTGCAGGGGAGCCTTTCTCTTCAGTCATCCCTTGCCATGCGCATTGACCCGCGGAGCACGCGGACATCATGCCCGATCAGATCCAAGACAAGTACGGAGCACCGAGCTACAGAGAATATCCGAACCCACCATTCAGCTGTCAGTATCATCTCTGGTCCAGGCTCATTCCTCTCAGTCTTCACGCGTGTCCCAATTACTGCACCCCGGAGTCTAGAATAATCGGTGCCTGGGTAAAGTTTGACGCGCCCACGTTTCCTAGGTTCGGGTGGGACAGAAGAACAAAAGCTTGAGTAGCAGGCAGCCCCCTCGCACCCCCCCTGCTTATTCCGACTTTTCCGGACACTGGGTTCCTGCCAGATTATGCACCACCTTGCCTCGGAGAATTTGGTTGCTGGTCAAGGACCACACTGGAGGATGATGGCGTGATGAGCCGAGGAAGATTTGTTGCCGACTGTGGCAGAGGACGAATACACAGTCGAGACGGTTGGGCGACAGTACTCGTACCCATGCATGATGTCGGATATGCTGGAGGGGACGATGATGTACAGCAGCTCCACCGTCAGAACCTCGGAACGGCCCCCCTGAAAAAGGCAACTTCCCCGGAATTTGTTGCGAAATCTCTTCTGCTTCAGGCCCATTGCCATCGATTAATGATCCGATCATCCTTGAGCTCTATGATCATGTCTGGTCGAGGTGGCTTCCTGGCGTGCCAGCACTCCAGCATGTTTCATTTTGCAGATCAACGGTGATGAAACCTCTTCCTGTGAAACATTGCACCACCAAGAATGTCGCCTCAACGTCGATCGTGTACTCGTAGCAACTGAAAACGGAACCTTCACCCCACATTCCAAATTGGCGCCCTCCCTCGTGTCCAGGAGGCTCACTTTCTCCTGGTGCAGCTTCTTTGGGACCTCCTGGCGCTGGACTTGTGATCGTGATTAGGGGGCTATTGTAACCTCAGAAGCAGCAAATTTTTCTGAAACATGAAGTTACCAAAGCACGAAGCATGTTGACTCGACTCCCTGCCTCCCGCGGAGAAAGAGGCGATGACTGCTTCTTTCCACCGTGACTACAGCCGATATCAAGGGATGAGCACGTCTCATAGCGCCGCGAAGAAGGAAGACTCATTCGTGATAATGATTCACTCACCCAGTTCAGGCCACCCAATCTAGCAATTTTCCGGTCGTGCAGACCGGATTTCCGACCATGCAGACCATCATTCGAAGTCCTGACCCCTCTGCGTGCTTCGTTTGCAAGCAGTGAACATGTTTACAGAGGCCGGTGATGCATGTGGAAAGCCGAGTCTTGGGATGGCTCGTTGTTTTATCATCCTTTGTCCTACCAAATTCTGAGCATTGCTACCTCAGAATTTCTTTAGCATCAGAGTATTTGTGGCAAGCTACTTTGGACAGTGATATCCTCTTCTTTGGCGACATCGAAAGTTAGCATGACTTCAACAGAACCGCTACCCTCCGGTCTGTCCGATCCAACCATCCACATAACAACTCACAATTCTGTTGGGAAAGCGGCGGTTCACTCATCATATTCAAACCAGTGGGCGTGGTTTCCTGAGAGAGCAGTGGGTTTCAACGTGGTTTACACGACAGACCACTTTCCAGTGTCTCTGAACGACGATGCAGATATCAAATCTCACCAGGAAACCATGGCCAGTGGGCAGCTTGGTCTTGTCAAAAAGGGCGGCACCGTCTGTCGGATAGTCGACTTCGGCCCGGGCGGCACTCCCCTCATGCACCGTACTCAGAGCCTCGATTACGGAGTGGTCTTGGAGGGTACCATCGAGATGGAATTGGACGACGGCAGTGTGACCGTCCTGAAGCGTGGGGATGTTGCAGTCCAGCGAGGCACCAACCACGCGTGGAGAAATCCTAGCAAGACTGAATGGACGAGAATGCTCTTCGTCCTCCAAGATTGCCAGCCAGTAGTTGTCGGAGGGGATAGGTATCGTGAAGACCTTGGAGAGGGAGTCAAAGAGATCCCGAAAAGTGGCAATGACGATTAACTGAGCCTTCAGCATGGACAAGGTTGATTTTCCAGAAACCAATGTTTTCAATCCACGTGTTGATGTCTATATCGTGGACTGAGCATCTCAGATGGAATGGCCGTACGGTCATCCCAGCTTTGTCACATAACTAATGGATCGTGAGTCCTCCGTCCACCCGGCAGCGATTCTCCAGCGGCGCTCTTGGCTCTTACTCATCTGCTCGAGTGACTCGCGGGGCCCTAGGCGCCCTAAGTCAAGTGATATCCCGACCCGCACTGGAGACTCTCCATTTTCCGACTGTGATTGCTTTAAGGTCTGCTAGGGCCAGCGCGACGTGGTTCGGCAACCTCGACAGTGCTGCTACAGCACCAGACAGCCGCCAGTTCACGTTGGTCGGGAAATTCAGCAGTCGTGACATTCTAGTGCTGTCCTGAGCACGATCATGTTAGCCGGCGCAGGTCGACCGAGGAAAGCGTGTAGCCGTTGCAAAACTCACAAGGTGCGGCAGTCGCAAGGTCATAATCGGTGTTAGAGACCGAGGAAACAGCCGAAGCCTAATGTCAGTCTTAGGTTCGTTGCACTGGAGAAAAGCCAAACTGTAAAAGGTGCTCGAGATTGAAACGCGTCTGCAACTATGCCACAGATGGCGATAGGAGGAAGGCCAATCCATCCACAGAGACTGCCAGCGTGAAGGAACGAAACTTCTGTTCTTCAGATTCGTCCAACTCCTTTGTGTGTTCAACTGGCGCCACAGTTCAGCATGCTACGGAACCTTCAGGCACGAAATGGCAAATGCCCAACCCTTGCCCGCCATCTTCCGTCCGAACACCCTACCTTGGTATTCCCAGGAGCCTCATCATCACTCTCGTGGACGTATATTATGCCAATGTCTACAACGCCTCGCTCCTCCTGCACAAACCCATGTTCCTCGCCGCGATAGTAGCAGGGACAGCGTGTCAGCATGTCGTACTGAGTGTATGTGCCTTTGCCTTGAAGTAAGACAACCCTTGCCCATCCCATGTGCTGTGGCTGAGTTTCACCGATCAGTTTCCATCAAGATGATAATGAGAGATCCATTCTGCGCGACCACAGCTTCAACACCGAATGGGCAGATCAAGCAGGAAAGCTCGCGTTTCAAGACATTGAAAACCCAACAGAAGATCATGTTGTGACATTCATGAACCTTGCGCTCTTTTGGTACAGCCAAGGCGCATGGCGAAGGTCGGCTATTCACAAAGGTTGACCAACCGCGTTTCCCGAGATGGGCGACAGGAGAATGCCGACTGACCAGGATGCTAGGTAACGCGGCGCAGATATCACACCTTCTTGGCCTTGGTACTGAAAGACCCGGCGCGGAGGACTCGCTCGAGTCAGAAGTGCGCCGCCGCCGTTTCTGGGCTTGCTACCTCATGCACTGTCACGCCATCGAATTGGGCTTCTTGGTCCGGACGGGAGACAACATATTGAGGCTGACCATGCCGTGGAAAGAGGAGGACTATGAAGCCGGGTTGCCCACTTGTCCCAGGGTTTGCTTGAAGTCCGGCGGCAGGACTGGCAGCCTCTACGGCGAATTGGTCAATGCTCTGACATTCTGGTGAGAGTGTCCTACTCATAACTAGCGCTGATAATTGACGACCACCACAGGTCCGAGGTCAATGCTCTGATAAAATCCCCCGAGTCCAGCACTAGCGAAAGACTGAGCGCCATCTACGTCCTGGACGAACGAGTGTCCAACTGGTGGACCACCCTACCAGAGTCACTTCAGCTCATGCCGGCCAAGGTCCAAGTGGTGGCGCAGGACATGCTTCCTAAACTGTTACTCATCCACATTCTATATCGCCAATGTCTTTGTGCGCTTCACGCCTCAATTGTACCTTTGTTCTGCTTGAGTCCCGCGGACCACACCTGGATCTCAGCAAGGCAGACATCCGCCCAGCTGGCTTACGAACATGCTTGCGCCGCGTCGGAGCTCATCAACGCAGTTCTATCCAGTGCGCACAGACTGACAGCCATACCGTCCTTCGTCGCCTACGCTGCGTACTGCGGGTGCGCGATTCAGATCCCTTGGATTTGGTCTAGCCAGCCCGTGCTGAGACAGAGAGCGCAGAGAAACGTAAGGGCCAACGTCAAGCTGATCCAAGTATTGGGGAAGTACTGGAGATTTACAGCTCTATTGGTATGATGCGCCCACCACGGCAAAAGGTTAGCTGCAACTGACAGTCATGCTTTCCAGGAGAGTCACGTCCGCTGCATTTACAAGATCCACGCGAAGCACCTGACCATCCTCGACAATGAGCCAAAGCTCGTTGACCCGACAAAGCTCACGAGCTTCAAAACCAACGCAAGACATGCGAGGCGATCCATCCTCGGACACAATGACATCTTATGGAGAAACGGCGACGTGTTGCCAAGGTCCGGCGAGGAACTCGGCGACCTTGGAATCGAAGAAGATGAAGGTGATCACCGATCTCTTAGAAGATCGTCATCTACGCGGCCTTCGGAGCAAAGCAAGCACCGAGCTGTCTGGAAATCTCCCGCCGGAATCACTCAATCCTCGTCTCAGCGGACCGAGTCGTTCACTACGCAAGGTACGGACCATGTTTCAGACCATCCTGCGATGCGTCGGCAGCAACCAATTGAGGTGGACCTGTTGGAACTCGAGTCACTGGATTTCTTCCGCCCTTTCCACGATCCGGAAATGCTGGACATCTTCCCACATGGCCAGCCCATGGAGTTCTCCTGCTTCCAATCTAACCCTGCAGGTCTTGACCAGTGTGACTTATGGTCTGGCCTCGGAAACAGTGAGCTGGCAATGCCGTATTCGTCCATGGCGCCGCTTGCGATGTCAACGTAGGGAGGAAGCGGCTAGTCAAAGTACCATACGAGGCCATGACTTCCGCTGCAGTGACCCAGGATCCTCGCCTCCCAGGCCATTTTGGACCACAAATCAGGAACCCCACTGTGCGCATTTGTCCAGTTCTTGCTGAACGGTCTCAGGCAAGAGTCAGTGCATTTCCTTTCGTGGAGGACGAGGACGCCGTCGTCAACTGGAAACGTGAACGTCTCCCCCTTTTCAAATGAGATTCGATCATACCTCGCTACGCGCCCCGTCATATTTAGCGAAAAAAGCAACAGCTTCACCCAGGGGCAAAGAGAGAAAAGACTCCTTGAGAGGCGCAGCAATTTCCAGCAGATTCCACATGGGTATCCTATGCATCTGATATTCAGCATGCGACTCGGTGGCCTACCTCCAGCTGCCCGCCGCCATCACCTTCTGACAATACCTACAACTTCACCCCTGCGAAATGGCTCGCAATTTTGTCAACCTCGGCCTTGATCTGCTCAAACGGCGCCTTCTTCGACCTCTCAAAAATATCTCGCGTGGACCGCCTCAACTCGTCCCTCACTTTCGGCCAGTCGACACCTGCCAATCTCCCATCTTGCTTAACCACCTCCCCATCAATCAACACGGTGTCAATGTCACTGGCATTGGCATACAACACCAGTGCCGCAACCGGGTCAAGCACAGGCGCCAACCTCGTGGAATCGCACCTCGTGATGAGCACGTCCGCCCTCTTTCCCGGCGAAATACTCCCCACTACATCCTTCAAACCGACAGCCCTTGCTCCACCCATTGTCGCCATCTCCAAAATCTCCTCACATCTTCTGGAAATGTTCAACGGCGGCCCGCCTCCTGGCAACTCGTGATGTTCCAGATGCCGTTGCGTCTGCAGCAGGAGGCGCATCTGCTGAAACATATCAGCCGGGTTGTTGCACACGACATCACAGCCCAGGCTTGCCGTGCAGCCTTTCTTCTGGGCCCGGAACGCGACCGGATGGCCCATGCCCATCTGCAGCTCCGTGTCCGGGGTGCTCGACAGGGATACGCCCCTGCGGGCCACGGCCTCGAGTTCATCATCGTGCAGCCCAGCGGCGTGGCTGAACAGAAGATCCGGACCGAGCAAATTGCGCTGCTCGAAGTGTCGCACGAGGTGCAATCCCCGGTCGTATTGATCCATGGCAATGTGTCCCGTGATCACGGCCGCGCCGAGGGCGCGCCCGAAGGCAACCTCCTTCGCCGCCTCGTCGATGCCGTGGCGTTCGATCTCCGCGGGCGCAAAGCCAAAACGCAACAGATCCGTCGCATCCTGCTTCTCTTTGAAATGCGTGGCCCTCACACGTTTGGCGTCCTCGAATCTCCATTCCGGGGTGTTCATTTCGCGGTCCAAATTCATCACACTGCCCGGCCAGGGCGGGTTGGCGTACAGTCCGTAGCAGAAGACGCCTCTGATGTTGGCGTCCCTAAGGCCCTTGATCGCCGCGTCTGCGTGCTCGGGACTATTCATGATGTGGCTATGGTCGATCAGAAACGTGATGCCATTGTCGATGCTCTCGAGCGCGCCGCAGTAATTGCCCAGGTACGCGTCGTTGACATCATAGCACGAGCCATAGATGCTGCGAATGTACAGGAAATATTGCGACAGGACATGATCCGAAGTGACGGTACGGAGCTGGGTCTGCCACGTGTGGCGATGCGTGTCGATGAAGCCCGGGGAGATGATCGCGTTGGTGGCGTCAATGACGACGTGCTCGGGCGTCGCTTTGGCCGACAAGTTGGGACCCACGTCCGTAATGGTGTGGTCCGAGATGAGGACGTCACAGTTGTGCACGACGCCGATGGATGGGTCGACGGAGACGACGGTGCCGTTCTGGATATAATATTTCCCAACCATTGTGCCACACGGTAGCCCCTGATCTGGATCTGAGACGCCACGTAGAAATCGGAGCCTCACCTACCTCACCTCACTGTGGAATGAATCTCTGTGCGGGGGAGATGATGAGAGCGTACGGGAGTATGTACGAGGAGCTAGCAACACGGCAACCCGAGAAATCCACAGTATAGTGCAGTACCAGGCATGATCTCGGTTGTATATATACCTTTGTCACTTTCGAGCGCTCCTCACCTCGTTCATCGTGATGTGTGACTCAGTCTGTACACCGCGCGCGTGAGTCTCTGCAGGCAGGTCTCAGGCCTCAGGCCTAACGCATCAGGCTTCCAACCGCGGTGCCGCCACCCGCAGTGTTGCATACCGATCGTATCGACTCGATTTTTGATCTTTGCGACCAAGGAGGACGGATTACGAGTGGCTTTACTCAGCGTTCAGGCCCCGTCAAGCCAAGCGAGGCCAGGACCAGACCAGGACCAGAGCGTAGCGTAGAACCAAGAAAAGGGAGGAAGCCGTGAGGATGAGGATGAGGATGAGGAGAAGATTGGTCTACAGTGCTGTACAGTCCAGTGATGTTGAGGCTCGGGAAATCAGGTGCGCCTCCGCTACCGCTGCAAGGTTTACCGTTGGTGCTCGGAAAATCAGGTGCGCGTGTTGCGACTCGGAAAATCAGATGCGTTTGTGCGCGCGCGTGTGTGTACGACTCAACTGGTGCAACTCAGCTACTGGAGAGTTTCCCGAGCTGCGCGTCGTATGGGTAATTACCCTATGTACTTGTCGCCGATCGCCCATCGTCATCGTTCGGGAAAGGAAGGAAGGACAGACGAATAAAATGGGACGTCGGAGCCAAGTAAATTCCAGATCGGAGGATAGAGCACGGATGTGGTGGCGGAGGACGGATTTCGCAGATGACTACGGAGTACCTGATGAATAGGTAACTTTGAGGACGAGCGGGTTTTATGGCTTGGACTTGCAGGCCCATTTGCAGTCTTGTAGTTTGTGAGCTGGATGGATCGATTGGTGTTGGTGAGCTGACTTGGTTGCATGTTGCGGGATACAATGATGGATGAGGAATGTGAGCGTTGAAGTTGAAGTTGAAGTTGAAATTGAAGTTTAAGTCGACGTCGAGGTCGAACTTGAAATTGCAGATGATGTTGAAGATGGAGGTAAAGATGATTTCCGGGCCCCTTGGATGCTGTGGATGGGGCAACACAGACAACAGACAACAGACGATACTGCAGCATTACATACCTAGTATGGAGTATGGGGTAGCGCTATTGACAGTACGCTGGCCAGCTGTATGTACCTCGTTCTGTTCAGTAGCTAGGCAGAGGGACTTGGATCTTCGAGTCTATGTTATGGTCGCTGCGTATACATAGGTATACAAAGTATTACGATCACTATCCTCGCTATGTTTAAATGTGATCGCGGGAGTACACGGACGTCCCTCCTCGGTACCTTAGTGACTTCTCTCTCTCCAGCCCGTCTCAGCGAACCCAGCTCCAGAAGCCTTACCGACCGCGACCGTTGGCGAATTGAGTAATGCTATGCTGTGCTGTGATGTGCGCGCTGTACTCCGTACTGCCTTATCCTATCCTATCCTCTGTTTTCCGGTCCAGTTCAGTCCGGTCCCAAAACCCAATCCCCATCAATAACAGGACTGCTGTGCACACGTGGAGTCGACTCCGATGGGATAGAGAACCCGAAAGCAGGGTCTATATCAACCAAATTACTCTTTACTCTCCTCCAAAGCCATCCATCCCGTGCTGGGTGGACCCTCACTCCTCAAACCCATGCCATGCTTTCCTCCGAGCTCGTCGTCACCCATCATATTCGCCCGGCTTGCGGGTCCGACTCATAAACGCGTCCACGGCGCTCGTATAGATCTCGGCCTCGTCGCCCTTGTCCCCATTCAAGAACGAATGCCATTTCACCTCG